>NC_065596.1:20865734-21473547 GCF_024542745.1 Macaca thibetana thibetana
CCGGGCGAGGTGGCACAAGCCTGTAGTCACAGCTACTCTGGAGGCTGAGGTGGATCGCTTGAGCCCAGGAGGTCAAGGCTTCAGTGAGCCATGATCACGCCACTGCACTCCAGTCCGGGCTACAGAGCAATATCCCGTCCAAACTAAATATATAAATATGGCCGGGCGCGGTGGCTCAAGCCTGTAATCCCAGCACTTTGGGAGGCCGAGACGGGCAGATCACGAGGTAAGGAGATCGAGACCATCCTGGCTAACACAGTGAAACCCTGTCTCTACTAAAAAATACAAAAAACTAGCCGGGCGAGGTGGTGGGCGCCTGTAGTCCCAGCTACTCGGGAGGCTGAGGCAGGAGAATGGCGTGAACCCGGGAGGCGGAGCTTGCAGTGAGCTGAGATCCGGCCACTGCACTCCAGCCTGGGCGACAGAGCCAGACTCCGTCTCTAAATAAATAAATAAATAAATAAATAAATAAATAAATATGCTGTGCGTGGTGGCTGACGCCTGTAATCTCAGCACTTTGGGACCCCGAGACTGGCGGATCACCTGAGGTCAGGAGTTTGTGACCAGCCTGCACAACATGACAAAACTCTGTCTCTAGTGAAAATACAAAAATCAGTCAGGTGTGGGCCGGGCATGGTGGCTCACACCTGTAATCCCAGTGCTTTGGGAGGCCGAGGCAGGCAGATCACAAGGTGGGGAGATCGAGACCATCCTGGCTAACACGGTGAAACCCCGTCTCTACTAAAAATACAAAAAAATTTAGCCGGGCGAGGTGGCGGGCGCCTGTAGTCCCAGCTACTTGGGAGGCTGAGGCAGGAGAATGGCGTGAACCCGGGAGGCGGAGCTTGCAGTGAGCCGAGATCGCACCACTGTACTCCAGCCTGGGCAACAGAGCAAGACTCCATCTCAAAAAAAAAAAAAAAGTATATATATATAAAAATTAGCTCGGCGTGGTGGCTCACACCTGTAATCCCAGCTACTTGGGAGGCTGAGGTAGGAGAATTGCTTGAACCCAGGAGGTGGGGGTTGCAATGAGCCAAGATCACGCCACTGCACTCCAGCCTGGGAGACAGAGTGAGACTCCGTCGCAGAAAAAAAAAAAGAAAAAGAAAAAGAAAGAAAAAGAAAAAGAAAACGGATAGAAATGCATGGGGTAAATCAAAGAGGAAAGAAAGAAACCGAAGAATGAAACTTACAGGATAAAACCCTTCAATAATTTGAGACGGTTATGCAAGAAGTTTTCATGGTCATGTGCTTCCCTCTAGTGACAACCGCAGGCATCGCGGCCGTTCATCACTTAAATTTCAGAGGGTTGCCCATCAGAATGGCTAATACTCAAGCGCGTTTAAATGCTGCAGCGATTTATTGCACGGATGCATCACTTACAAAAAAAAGAGGCCGGGCGCGGTAGCTCACGCCTGTAATCGCAGCACTTTGGGAGGCCGAGACAGGTGGATCACGAGGTCAGGAGATCGAGACCATCCTGGCTAACACGGTGAAACCCCATCTCTACTAAAAATTAAAAAATTAGCCAGGCAAGGTGGTGGACACCTGCAGTCCCAGCTACACGGGAGGCTGAGGCAGAAGAATGGCGTGAACCCGGGAGGCAGAGCTTGCAGTGAGTGGAGATCGCGCCACTGCACTCCAGCCTGGGCGACAGAGTGAGACTCCGTCTCAAAAAAAAGAAAAGAAAAAGAAAAGAAAAGAAAAGGAAAGTGCCTCTCAATGCTTATTCTATTTATTTCCAGACTTTTGCCACTACAAACTAGGTGGCACTGAATATTCTTTTTTCTTTTTTTTTGATGGAGTCTGGCTCTGCCCAGGCTGGATGGAGTGCAGTGGTGCGATCTCGGCTCACTGCAACCTCCACCTCCCAGGTTCAAGCGATTCTCCTGCCTCAGCCTTACGAGTAGCTGGGATTACAGGTGTCTGACACCACATCCGGATAATTTTTGTGTTTTTAGCAGAGACGGGGTTTCACCCTGTTGACCAGGCTGGTCTCGAATTCCTGACCTCAGGTGATCCGCCCGCCTCGGCCTCCCAAAGTGCTGGGATTACAGGCATGAGCCACTGCACCCCATATTTATAGAGCCACGATCTCACTATGTTGCCCTGGCTGGTCTTCAGCTCCTTGCCTCAAGCAGTTTTCCTGTGTCAAGTCTTCCAAAGTGCTGGGATTATAGGTGTGAACCACCACACCTCGCCTTATTGTAGTTTTAACTTGAATTTACCTTCCTATGAATCAGGGTGAACATTTTCTCATATATTTTAATCAATTTAGTCATCTATTTTTTATTATTTATTTTTGAGACAGGGTCTGTCTCTGTTGCCCAGGCTGGAGTGTAACGGCGTGATCTCAACTCACTGTAACCTCCGCCTCCCAAGTTTAAGTGATTCTCCTGCATCAGCCTCCCGAGCAACTGGGACTACAGTCATGAGCCACTATACCCTGGCTAATCCCTGTATTTTTTGTGGAGACAGGGTTTCACCATGTTGCCCAGGCTGGTCTCAAACTCCTGAGCTCAAGCAGTCCTCCCAACTCGGCCTCCCAAAGTGCTGGGATTACAGGTGTGAGGCACTGTGCCTGGCCATTTTCTCACAGATTTAAAGTCCATTTTTATTTCTTTTAAGTATTTTCTGTGGTTATGTGTTCATATCCTTTGCATATCTTTTCAGTTGATCTTTTCTTATTGATTTGTAGGAACTCTTTACATATTTGTTGCCCAGTAAAATTCTTTTGCAAGTACATCACAAATATTTCTCTAATGTTTGCTGTTGTTGAGGAGATATATATATATATATATATATATATATATATATATATATATATATAATGTGTGCGTGTATACACAGAATTGAATTAGAAACTAAAGTACAGGCCGGGCATGGTGGCTCAAGCCTGTAATCCCAGCACTTTGGGAGGCCGAGACAGGCGGATCACGAGGTCAGGAGATCGAGACCATCCTGGCTAACACTGTGAAACCCCGTCTCTACTAAAAACTGCAAAAAATTAGCCGGGCGAGGCGGCGGGCGCCTGTAGTCCCAGCTACTCGGGAGGCTGAGGCAGGAGAATGGCGTGAACCCGGGAGGCGGAGCTTGCGGTGAGCTGAGATCCGGCCACTGCACTCCAGCCTGGACGACAGAGTGAGACTCCGTCTCGAAAAAAAAAAAAAAAAAAAAAAGAAACCAAAGTATAACATTAATCTGTACAAATCCATACTGATAGAGATTTTTTTTTTTTTTTTTTTAGATGGAGTCTCGCTGTTGTCATCCAGGCTAGAGTGCAGTGGCATGATCTTGGCTGACTGCAACCTTCACCTCACAGATTCAAGCGATTCTCCTGCTTCAGCAGGAGTAGACGGGATTACAGGCATGCGCCACCACACCCAGCTAATTTTTGTATTTTTAGTAGAGATGGAGTTTCACCATGTTGGTCAGGCTGGTCTCAAACTCCTGACCTTAGGTGATCCACCTGCCTCGGCCTCCCAAAGTGCTGGGACTACAGGCGTGAGCTATTGCACCCGGCCCTTCAGTGCCAATTATGAGCCATGCCCTCTGAGGTGGGGTGCTGGAGGCCCCAAGAAGGCTAGGACGGAAGTATCTCCCTCCCTGCAGTTGAGTGGGGAACAGAGACGCCTGCAAAGTCACATACAGAATTATTGCAGTGTGTGTGTGTGTGTGTCTGTTACGTTCACAAGAATGGGGCCGGGGCAGACACTACAGCAGGAGGACCTTTAGTTGGGGAAGGGGTGTCCTGGATGCCATTTGAGTTGAGGCCAGATGGAGGAGGCACAGCCAGTTTGTCTAAGGGGAGGTGGAAGGGCATCTTGAGCAGAAGGCACAGTCTGTGCAAAGGCCCTGGGGCAGGACCATGCCTGGCATGTTGTAGTAACAGCAAGGAGGCCCATGTGGCTGGAGCAGACAGAGTTAGTGGGGAGAGAGGGAAGAAGAGAGGGCAGGGAGAGGATGGGGCAGGTCATATGGACCATGGGGAAGACTTGGGCTTTGACCCTGAGGGAGGTGGGAACCATGGAGGTTTGTAGGTAGAGGAGGGACAGGACCTGATCCTGGTGCTCACAGGCA
This sequence comes from Macaca thibetana thibetana, assembly GCF_024542745.1. NCBI lineage: Eukaryota > Metazoa > Chordata > Mammalia > Primates > Cercopithecidae > Macaca > Macaca thibetana. Next base: position 20,869,818 of record NC_065596.1, read on the forward strand.
TCCTCTGGTGCTGCTGTGGGGAGGACAGACTGTGAGGGTGACAGCAGAGGGGACTGGACTGGTCCAGGCACACGATGACGCTATTAAGTGAATTTACCTCGTTCCCAGGGGCCTCAGTGACCCCCTCCCCAAAATGGGGATGAACATCTTGCTGACATTGATTGGCTTATGAGAATTTGAGGACCAGATTCAGCCCTGTGCCCAGTACATAATAAAGGCTTAGTAAATACCAGTTTACCCACAATTGTTCATTTAATCCTCCCAACAGGGGCCCAGCGAAGTGGCTCACGCCTGTAATCCCAGCCCTTTGGGAGGCTGAGGCAGAAGGATCACTTGGGGTCAGGAGTTCGAGACAGCCTGGGCAACATAGTGAGACCCCCCCATCTCTACTAAAAAATTAGCCAAGCATGGTGGCATGCACTTGTAGTCTCAGCTACTTGGGAGGCTGAGGTGGGAAGATTGCTTGAACCCAGGGAATTTGAGGCTGCAGTGAACTGTGATCGCACCACTGCACTGCAGCCTGGATGCCAGAGTCACATCCTGTCTCTAAAAAAGAAAAAAAAATTCTCTTAACAGCCTTATTTTACAAATGAGGAAAATAAGGCACAGAGAGGGAAAGTGACTTCCCCAAGGACACACAGTTAATGTGGCAAAGTGAGGTTTTGCTCTCAAGGCCTCCAGGCAAATAGGATTATAGATAAGGGTGGTCAGATACCTCTGAGGGGATTTGACCTAGTCCAGGAGGGCTTCCTGGAGGTGGTGACATTGGACCTGAGACCTACAAGATGAGCTGGAGCCATCTAGCCAAACTGAGGGAGAAACAACATCCCAGCAGGAGCCACAGGGGTGCAGGGGTCCAGGTGGGTTCATCCCCAGAGCTCAAGGTCATCCCTGTCCCTGCCTAAGCCCTTCCCAGCCTTGTCATCACTGCCACCCTCTGGCTTCGTGGGCTGCACCCCCTCTCCCAGGGACCACCCTCTCCTGCGCAGATTGGGTGGCTGGTGAAGGCCCTCACCCCCCCGCCACCTCCAGCTGGTAACAATCCCCAGAAAGGGGTCATTAAGTGCCCTGCTGAAGCCGCCGATCACCAGTGCACAGGCACTATTTTAATTTTCCACTGATTTGTCTGCGGTAGACCCCCCAGAGCTGAGCCATGTGTGTGTGTGTGTGTGTGTGGTGGGGTACGGGGAGGGGGCGGGGATTCCAAGTCCCAAAGCCATTTATGGGGAAGAGGGGCAGAGGAAAGGACTTGGGTGGAGAGACCTTACAAAGAGGCAGTTATGGGGGCAACTAGCACAGTTCCTGCCCCCTCCCCAGATCTCCTCTTCCTGGCCCTGACCTGGGGGCTTCCCAGGGCTGTACCTTTGCCTTCACACTCAGGGCAGCCACTTCTGTCTTCAGGCTCCACCTACCCATTGATCCACCCACACATGCAGCCAACCATCTATCCATCTATCCACCACTCCCTTCATCCCTTTATCCATCTATCCATCCACCTTCCCATCCATTCGCCTGTCCACCCATCCATCACTCTATCTATCCATCCATCCATCCATCCACCACTCCCTTCATCTCTTTATCCATCTATCCATCCACCTTTCCATCCATTCACCCATTCACCCACCCATCCACCCATCCATCCATCCATCCATCCACCCACCACTCCCTTCATTCCTTTATCCATGTATCCGCCCACCTTCCCATCCATTCACCCATCCACGTATCCATCTCTCTACTTATCCATCCATCCATCCATCCATCCATCCATCCATCCATCCATCCATCCAATCCATCAGCCCATCCATTCATCTCTCCACTCATCCATTCACTCACTCAGCCATACACTCATCCATCCTTCCATTCATCCATTTATCCATCCATCCATCCATCCATCCATCCATCCATCCATCCATGTACCATGCAGTCGTCCATCCATTCATCCATGCAACCATCCACCTACCCATCTGTTTGCCCATTCATCCATCCATCCAGCCAGCCAGCCAGCCAGCCATTGATTCATCTCTCCATTCATCTATCCACTTATCCATCCATCCATCCACTCACCCATCCATCCATCCATCAACTTCCCTCCCATTCATCCATCCATCCATCCATCCATCCATCCATCCATCCATCCATCCATCCATCTATGTATCAATCCACGCATCCATCCACCTCCCTCCCATCCATCCATCCATCCATCCATCCATCCATCCATCCCCTCACCTAGCCATCCACTCATTCATCTGTCCACCCATCAACCCACCCACCTATCTACTCTTCCCTCCCTCCCTCCATCCAATTCACAAGCAGTCACTGATCGCAGATGTTCTAGTCATTATCTTAGACTCCAGTGATCTCGGTCCCTTATTCAGCTTCCAGGACATTCCTCAAGGTCTCCAGACTCAGCATCTTCCTCAACCCCCCTCCTCCTTCCATGTCCCCATCTCAGGGACAATTCCACCATCACTCCCCATCCCTGAGGTAGGGATCACTGCCATCAGCCCCATCTTCTCCCTCCTCCTGGCTCCCCGTGGTCTGTCCATCTCCACATCTGCTCACTCTCCCCTTAGATCCTCTCTCCCATCTGTCCCCCTGGTCCTGCTCACTCAAACACCTCCCATGGCTCCCTATTGCCCTGGAGAGAAATCTCAACCTCCACAGCCTGGCATTTGAGGCCCACCCATCACAGCCTGGCTTTGCATGTCTCTCTTACCTAGCTCCCCCGCCCCCCGTTTTAGCTCTGTCACACCCGGGCACATTCACACCACCACACCTTTGTCTGAGCAGTTCCTTCTGCCAGGAATGCTCTCCCTGCTACCTTCTTGTGTTGAAAGGCTTGGCATCCCTCTGGGCCTGCCTCAAATGCCACCATCTCCAGGGAACCCCTAGCCAGTGGCTTCTCCCTGCCCCGTGGGTTTCTATCAAAGGACAAGGTGTCTCTGCCCTGCTAGGGAGTTCACAGAATCTTGCAAAGCCACCAGGTGCAAAGGTGGGCAAAACCACGTGGCCAGGCTGCTATGAGGACTTAGCATGTGGCTGGGGTGGACACATGACACCTGGGTGATGTGACCCCCAGCAGCATGGCTTCATTTCACCCCCCATCACAGGTGGCAGAGTAACAAGCTGGTACTTCTGCTCAGCCAATCCAGAGAGTGGTCACATTACCCTGGTCGCTTCCCGGGCACCTCCTGCAGCGGCTGCCCTCTGCCAAGCCTCAGTTTCCCCATCTATAAAATGGTGATAGTAATGGTTCCTTCCCCAACAACTTGTTGGGAGGATTGAAGGAGATACAATATGGGAGGCTCAGCCGGCTGTGACTCTAATTGGACGTCAGTTCAGGAATTGTTCAGGGCTCTGGCGTCACAAGAATTTGCTGTGTGACCTTGGGAAAAGTACTGCCCCTCTCTGAGCCTCAACTAGCCCTTCTCCAGTGACTTCTGGGGTGAGCAGTGGCTGGGCTCTGCCCTTCTCCTGGAGGGACAGACTCAGTGGCTTGCAGGGGAGGGTGTGAACGCCTTGCCATTTATCTGCCCTGGGAAAGAAAAGAGTGAGGAAAGACCTAGGTCAGATATGAGAAGGGACTTCCAGATGGTAGCGGGAGTGGTGGGAACTGGAGGATGGGGGCTGGTGGGCTTCAACATGTTCTGCTTGGTCTGTGGTTGGGGTGGGAGGCCTGGCTGGGCAGAGTGAATGAGCCTTCATTCATTCACTTACAAAACCCATTCATTCATTCATTCATTCGTTCACTGAGAGTTCCTGCTGACCTCTTTGCTGTGGGTTAGTGGGCAAGCCCCTGAGGTCTGTGGCCAGGAAGCCTGGGTTCAAATCCCAGCACTGCCTCTCCCAAACCCTGTGGCCATAGAAAGTCGCGTCGCCACTCCGTGCCTCAGTTTCCCCATCTGTAAAGCGGCGGCATTGTGGCGGCCCCTCTCTGGGGTTGAGGGTGACAATGATTCTGCGTCCCTCGTGTGGCGGTGCCCACCGCCCCGGCCCATCTCTCTGGGTCTCCCCACCCTTCCCCTCCTCACTGCCGACATTCCCGGCCCGGCGCTCTGGGAAACATTCCGTGGTTTGCGGCAGACTGTCCGGCTCCTAGGCGCCTCAGATGTGGGCAGAGTGGGCGGCGGCCGGGCGGGCGCGGGCCAGGGGGCTGGGGAGAGGAAGCATCCCGCGGCCCCCCACCAGCGCCAGGCACTCCGGAGGGGAGGTGGCGGGTGGCACTCACGGACGGGCACAGGGAACCGTTCGGTGGATGGGGGAGGCCTTGTCTGCCCACAACCCTCCATGGCTCCCTAGGATTTCTGGTCCCAAACACCACATCCACCCTGGAGCCCACAGTGCCCTGTCCAACCTGCCCATCCCCTCCCTGCCCTGCCCTGCCCTCCTCCCTCTCTCTCCCTCCTCACTCTGCTCCAGTCACAAGAGCCTCCTGGCCCTTCCTCTAACGCACCAGCACAGTCCTGCCTCGGGGCCTTTGCACAGGCTGTGCCCTCTGTCCCCCAAGACTTCGGGTCAGTTGACATGGCTCATGCTGCAACGTCACCTTCCTGGCCCACTGGCTGCCTCTTCTAATTTCTTCACCATCCTCCTCCCAATTTAAAATTATCTCATGCATTATTCATTTTCTCTTTTACGGTTCTCTGCGCCGGGCCAGAAGCCCAGGAAGGGCAGGGCTGGGTCTCTCTGGTTCACCGCGGACTCGTAATAGGCACTCACGGCATATGCGGAGCCACCACGGACATCCTTCTGGAATCTAACCACAATCTCTCCTGCTTTATCTTTGTGACTATTACTCAGTTCCTGACCTGGGCAGGGCCCTTCACGGTTTGCAAGATACCTCCGTGGTCATCAGCACATTGGATTTCCAACAAAGACCCTACTGGGGGGAGGGGGGACTCTGCAGTATATACCTCCACCTGCTTTACAGATGAGGAAACTGAGGCACGGAGAGCTGACATGACTTGTTCTTTTTCTGTTTTTTTTGTTTGTTTGTTTTTGAGACAGAGTCTCGCTCTGTCGCCCAGGCTGGAGTGCAGTGGCCAAATCTCAGCTCACTGCAAGCTCCGCCCCCTGGGTTCACGCCCTTCTCCTGCCTCAGCCTCCCAAGTAGCTGGGACTACAGGCGCCTGCCACCTCGTCTGGCTAGTTTTTTGTATTTTTTTTTAGTAGAGATGGGGTTTCACCGTGTTAGCCAGGATGGTCTCGATCTCCTGACCTCTTGATCCGCCCGCCTCAGCCTCCCAAAGTGCTGGGACCACAGGCATGAGCCACTGTGCCTGGCCTCTGTTGTTTTGTTTTGTTTTGTTTTGTTTTGTTTTGAGATGGAGTCTCACTTTGTCACCCAGGCTGGAATGCAGTGGTGGGATCTCGGCCCACTGCAACCTCTGCCTCCTAGGTTCAAGCCGTTCTCCTGCCTCAGCCTCCTGAGTAGCTGGGATTACAGACACCTACCACCACGCCCAGCTAATTTTTGTATTTTTAGTAGAGACGGGTTTCACCATGTTGGCCAGGCTGATCTCGAACTCCTGACCTTGTGATCCACCCACCTAGGCCTCCCAAAGTGCTAGAATTACAGGCATGAGCCACCGTACCTGGCTTCTTTGTGTGTGTGTGTTTTGTTTTTGTTTTTGTTTTTTGTTTGCTTTTGTTTTTGCTTTTGTCTGTTTCTAGAGGCAGGGTCTCACTTTGTTGCCCAGGTTGGAGTGCAGTGGCACAATCATGGCTCACTGTGGCCTCGAACTGCTGAGTTCAGGCGATCCTCCCACCTCAGCCTCCTGAGTAGCCTTGATTACATGCATGCACCATCATGCCTGGCTAATTTTTTTTTTTTTTTTTTTGAGGTGGAGTCTTGCTCTGTCACCCAGGCTGGAGTGCAGTGGTGCGATCTCGGCTCACTGCAAGCTCCACCTCCCGGGTTCATGCCATTCTCCTGCCTCAGCCTCCCGACTACAGGGACTACAGGCACCCGCCACCGTGCCCAGCTAATTTTTTGTGTTTTTAGTAGAGACAGAATTTCACCGTGTTAGTCAGGATGGTCTCATCTCCTGACCTTGTGATCCACGTCTTGGCCTCCCAAAGTGCTGGGATTACAGGCGTGAGCCACCGCGCCCGGCCTAATTTTTGTATTTTCTGTAGAGATGGGGTTTTGTCATGTTGCCCAGGCTGGTCTCAAACTCCTGGGCTCAAACGATCCTCCCATCTCGGCCTCCCAAAGTTAGGATTACAGTTGTGAACGACTGCCCTGCCACAACTTGCTCTTGGAATGAATGAACAGATAAATGAATGACCTTCACTACATTATGATTTTCCCAGGCCCGGGGAAATTGTGCTTTTATGGGCTCTTTTTTTTTTTTTTTTTTTTTTTTTTTTTTTGAGACGGAGTCTCACTCTGTGGCCCAGGCTGGAGTGCAGTAGCTAGATCTCAGCTCACTGCAAGCTCCACCTCCCGGGTTCACATCATTCTCCTGCCTCAACCTCCCGAGTAGCTGGGACTACAGGCACCCGCCACCACACCCAGCTATTTGTATTTCTAGTACAGACGGGGTTTCACTGTGTTAGCCAGGATGGTCTTGATCTCCTGACCTCGTGATCCGCCCGCCTCGGCCTCCCAAAGTGCTGGGATTACAGGCATGAGCCACCGCATCTGGCCCTGTGGGCTCTTTCCTTCATAAAACATAGAATTGTTTAAAATGATCTTTTATGGACTAGGTGCAGTGGCTCATGTCTGTAATCCCAGCACTTTGGGAAACTAAGGCGGGTGGATCACCTGGGGTCAGGAGTTCAAGACCAGCCTGGCCAACATGGCAAGAACCCATCTCTACTAAAAATACAAAAATTACCCAGGCGTGGTGGTGCACGCCTGCAATCCCAGCTACTCAGGAGGCTGAAGCAGGAGAATTGCTTGAACTCGGGAGACAGAGTTTGCAGTGGGCCAAGATCACGCTACTGCACTCCAGCCTGGGCGACAGAGCGAGACTCTGTCTCAGAAAAAAACAAACTTGGCTGGGCACGGTAGCTCACGACTGTAATCCCAGCACTTTGAGAGGCAGAAGGCGGGCAGATCACGAGGTCAGGAGATCGAGACCATCCTGGCTAACACGGTGAAACCCCATCTCTACTAAAAATACAAAAAATTAGCCGGGCGTGGTGGCGGGCACCTGTAGTCCCAGCTATTTGGGAGGCTGAGGCAGGAGAATGGCGTGAACCCGGGAGGCGGAGCTTGCAGTGAGCCGAGATCACGCCACTGCACCCCAGCCTGGGCAACAGAGCAAGACTCTGTCTCAAAAAAAAAAAAAATAATAATAATTAATTAATTTTTATAAAAACTTATCTTTCATGGCTGCATAGGCACACAGATGAATAGAATCCAGACTGGATGCATAACCGTATATTCATTATTGTCATAGTTATACAAGGAATTAAACTTGAAATATTTCCATGAGCGCTAAGGGTCTCAGGAGCCCTGCGCTGTGCCTCCTGTGGCTCTGGGAGATGTTAACTCTGCCTTGGGATTTGGAGGCTGAGGCTGAACGCCTGCCCGGTATCCTCTCTCTCCGTCCAGTTCCACATTTTGAACCCTTTGTGGATCCTTCATTCCTCTTGGAAGCCTGGCTGCTCTGAGTGTAAAGGTGTCTTTTGAAAATCACCTGGTCCACTCTATTTAAAACAACGGAGGCTGGGGCAGGGCGCAGTGGCTCACACCTGTAATCCCAGCACTTTGGGAGGCTGAGGTGGGCGGATCACCTGAGGTCAAGAGTTCGAGACCAGCCTGGCTAACGTGGTGAAACCCCGTTTCTACTAAAAATACAAAAACAGTAGCCAGGCATGGTGGAGGGTTCCTGTAATCCCAGCTACTTGGGAGGCTGAGGCAGGAGAATTGCTTGAACATGGGAGGCGGAGATTGCGGTGAGCTGAGATCGTGCCCTTGCACTCCAGCTTGGGTGACAAGAGCAAAACTCCATCTCAAAAAAAAAAAAAAAAAAAAAAAAGAATGGTGACTGGGCACAGTGACTCACACCTGCAATACTAGCACTTTGGGAGGCCGAGGCGGGCAGATCACCTGAGGCCAGGAGTTCAAGACCAGCCTGGCCAACATGGTGAAACCTTGTCTCTACTAAAAATACAAAAATTAGCCAGGCATGGTGGTGCACACGTATAATCCCAGCTACTCGGGAGGCTGAGGTAGGAGAATTGCTTGAACCCAGGAGGCGGAGGTTGCAGTGAGCTATCACGCCACTGGACTCCAGCCTGGGCAACAGAATGAAACTTTATCTCAAAAAGAAAAAAAAGCATGGAATTTCCACCAATAGAGGCTTGCATGCCTCCTGTGACGGATGCCTCATTATCTTTCACGTACTTGAGAGAAAGTACTTACAGAGGTCAAGCTGATCCCTGCAGACACCCGGCTCTGCCCTCTGCCCTCTTTTTTTTTTTTTTTTTTTTTTAAGACAGAATCTCGCTCTGTCACCCAGGCTGGAGTGCAGTGGTGCGATCTTGGCTCACTGCAAGCTCCGCCTCCCGGGTTCACGCCATTCTCCTGCCTCAGCCTCCTGAGTAGCTGGGACTACAGGTGCCCGCCACCACGCCTGGCTAATTTTTTGAATTTTTTTTAAGTAGAAACGGGGTTTCACTGTGTTGGCCAGGATGGTCTCGATCTCCTGACCTCGTGATCCACCCACCTCAGCCTCCCAAAGTGCTGGGATTACGGGCGTGAGCCACCACGCCTGGCCTGCCCTCTGCCCTCTTTAGCATCCTCTGCCCTAGGGAGATTTTGAGACCTGAATCTTGGGTCCTGCTGCTTCCACTCTTGTGTTTGGGAACCCCCTGCACATGTGGTTGATGCTGTGGGAGGGCCCAGGTGACCCAGCTCTGAACCAGTGCCAGACACGTGTCAGGGAGAGCTTGGAGAGCTGAACTGATTTCTACCCCTAGGCATCTTCTTTTCTTGGGCTAAAGCCCTGAGTCTCTCAGTCTTTCCCTGAAGGCTGCCCTATCCACTTTCCCTGTCTGGACATACTCTGGTTTGATACCTCCCCTTGACTAATCAGTGGGTCCATAATTTCCCCTATACTGGAGCTTCTACCTCTATTGATAAGACCTCAAGTTTGCACAGAATGTTCTCCTTTTCTCAAACGCCAGTTCCGCTTGGCTCAGTAAGGAGCACCTCCCCCGCCTCTGACCTTTGCCCTCAGGCCCATCTCCCACTGCCAGCTCTGTTCTTCACTTGCTGGGTGACTTTGAGCAAATCACTCAACTCCTCTAGGCCTTCAGTTTAATTGCCAAGTCCCAGCCTTTTTTCATCTGAAACCTGCTCCCTTCCCTGCACCTCCAAGTCCCCATCATCCCTCGTCTAGAAGTCGCCCCAGCCTCCCCTGGTCTCTGGCTGCCACATCAGCCCCCAGCCCACCCCTTCTCCCCACAGAAGCCCAAGGAAGCTTTAAAAATATAAAATAGGTCCCGTCCCTCCTCTGCCTGCAGCCCTCCATGGCTCCCACCTTCCTCGGCGTCACAGCTCAAGTCCTCCGAGGCCATCAGGTCTGCACGACCTGCCCCATCCCTTCCCTGCCCTCTCCTCCTCCCTTTCTCCCCCTCCTCACTCTGGTCCAGCCACACAGGCCTCCTCGCTGTTCCTCCAACAGGCCAGGCGCGGTCCTGCCCCAGGGCCTTTCCACATGCCACGTCCCATGCCTGGAACTCTCTTCCCATTTGTCTTTTCTGAATGAATTTTATCATCCACCAGGTCTCAGTTCAGATGTCACCTCCTCAGGAAAGCCCTCCCAGATTGCCTGGGCTCACTCAGGCCCCCAGCACCTTCTCACTGCTTCCTCCTACAATCGTAGTTCACTCCTACTTTGTGCACAAATATTTTTATCCTCTGTCTCCCGCCCTGGGACATTTGCCCCAAGAAGGCAGGGACGTTTTTCCATCTGGGTCACTGCTGTGTCCCCCGTATGGAGAAATGGGGCCTGGGGTACAGCGAGTACTCAAATGTTCGTTGTATGAGGAATGAAAAGTGAAACCAATGCATGACACTCCCCAGGGCTGTGGGAAAGGTCTCTCTGTCCTTGTAAACCCCAAGACTTTGGTGCTCAGAGACTAAGGGAACGATCCCAGATGCTCTGACCCCACCTGAAGCAGACACACCCCAGAGACAGCAGCTATGAGACGTCACAGCAGGTCATGAGGTGCCATGTCCCACCTCGAGGCCTAACTTTCCTTAGCAACCCACAGAGCACCTGCCCATGAAACCTGAGAAGTCTAAGCTGCAGACCATTTCCCTGATGGGAGAACCTGCGGGCCAGAGAGGGTAAACCACTGTCCCAAGGTCACACAGCAAGCCCAGGTTCAAACCCCCTCTGTGTGATGCAGAACCGTGTTGACGGGTTTTCAGGTTCCCCATGGATGACAGGCCAGCTCCCAGACAGCTGGACGGACCGACGAACTGAGAGGCAGACAGTGTGACAGTCTCGCGTGGACCCCAAGAGCCGTGGACACTGGCCCCGAACCAGGCTCCATACCTGTGCCCTGTCTTACACCCAGAGCTGCCCCGGAATTGCTTCTTACCCCATCCGGCTAGGTCCCAGTTTCAAGGGACGTGGCCTTAACCACCCCCCACCACCACCACTGGAAGCTTCCGGAAGGGTGCCCAATCTGGTAGGGGTGATGCCATAGTCCTCCTCTGGGCCAAAGTAGGCAACAGCCCCACCCCACCTTCCCTTGGCCCTTGGCCATCATCCAGCCAGAGCGGGGAGGGTGTCCACCCCGTTTTCTGGGACCACAGGGCACAGAGGCAGGCGGGGGCTTGGCTGGGGTCACACAGCAACCCAGACCCTGGGCCTCACACTCCCCAGCCCCCCTCACCCTCAAAACGTCCCATCATAGGCCCTGGGCCCAGCACAAGCATCTCCAGGACCCCTGATCCTCTGCAAAACCATCCAAGGAAACGGCCACCCTGGTGCCCTCGTGGGCCACAGAAACGGGCACTTTTGGGCCCTCAGCCGTGCCTGGGCAGCCCTGGACTCGTCTCCAGGTGGAAGCAGCAGAAATTATTGTCCTCTCCATGGTCTGGGCTCGGTTTCACCACCTCTGACCACCTTCCCCGACTTCACAGCTCCCCAGTGAGGGGGTCACCCCCATCCCCAACCACGCCTGGCTGGAGAAGCCTCCTCGGCCGGCCGCCCCCTCCTGCCCCCGGCCCCGGGCCACAGCGGGCCCCGCTCCACTCACCATCCACCACATTTTAGCTGTCGTGTCGTAGCACAGTTGCCATTTGACCGAAGTTTCTCCCGGCTTGCTGGACACGGGGGGCCCGGGCACCTCCATGCTGGGGCGGACGGCGAGGGCAGCCCCGAATCGCCTTATGGGGACCGGAGTGCGGGCTGGGCCGTCCGCCTGGGATGCAGGTCTGGCCACCAGGCTTCCATGATGCCGTCACACAAGGGGCTTTTCTCTGGGGAATCGGAGGAGGGTGCCAGGGACACTGGGAGCTGGAGAGCATAGACGAGAGAGTGAGAGAGAGAGAGACAGAGAGAGAGAAAGAGAGAGAGAGAGAGAGGCAGGAGGGCTTGGGATGTGTTAATCTGAGACACACCAGGCCACTCTCAACTAAGTGACCACCCACAGCCCGGGGAGGCTGTCACAGGCCGTGTGTGTGTGTGTGTGTGTGCGTGTGCGTGTGTGTGTGTGTAGCAGCCGTTGGTGCAATCAGACGGGACCATGGATTTGTGAATGAAGCTCAAGCTCTGATTGGAAAATCCCCCCTCCTGCCTCCCCGGAAGGAGCGTGGCTTCTCCCGCCTGCCCACCACCTCCATCAGGGACAGACGGATGCGCCGGACCCGGCAGCCTGGGGCGGGAGGGGGACCCCTCCCACTGACACCCCCCTTCACCCACCTCCGCTTCCCAGATGCCAGCCGGGAGGGCGCCCCTGTGAGCATGCTTCAAGGCCTCCGTTAGCTCCGGGAAGGGCTCGGCTGTCTTCTTGGGACCCTGGAGGGGTAAGTCTTTTTTTTTTTTTTTGAGACAGAGTTTCACTCTTGTCGCCCAGGCTAGAGTGCAACGGCGCGATCTCGGCTCACTGCAACCTCCGCCTCCCAGGTTCAAGCGATTCTCCTGCCTCCCAGGTTCAAGCGATTCTCCTGCCTCAGCCTCCCGGGTAGCTGGGATTACAGGCACCTGGCACCACACCCGGCTAATTTTTGTCTTTTTAGTAGAGATGGGGTTTTGCCATGTTGGCCAGGCTGATCTCAACCTCCTGACCTCAGGTGATCCGCCCGCCTCGGCCTCCCAAAGTGCTGGGATTACAGGTGTGAGCCACCGCACCTGGCCAAATCAAGGTACAAAGGATAAGTCTTGAGAGAGAAGATAGGAAAGGGTCTCTCTGCATGCAGGAAGCGGGTGGGGTAGGAAGCCCCTGGGTTTGGAAAGAGGGGGCCTGGTGTTGGTGTTCTAGCTGTGTGATCTTGGATGAATTGCTAGATCTCTCTGGGCTTCAGTCTCTCTCTTGAAAATGGCAAGAAGGCCGGGTGCAGTGGCTCACACCTGTAATCCCAGCACTTTGGGAGGCCAAGGCGGGAGGATCACTTGAGTTCAGTTTGAGACTAGTCTGGGCAACATAGCAAGACCCCTGTCGCTACAAAAAATAAATGTATAGCTGGGCACGGTGGCTCACGCCTCTAATCCCAACACTTTGGGGCAGCCGAAGCGAGCAGACCATTTGAGATCAGGAGTTCGAGACCAGCCTGGCCAACCCATCTCTACTAAAAATACCAAATAATTAGTTGGGCATGATGGCGCTCACCTGTAATCCCAGTTACTTGGGAGGCTGAGGCACGAGAATCACTTGAACCTGGGAGGTGGAGGTTGCAATGAGCTGAGATTGCACCATGGCACTGCAGCCTGGGCGACAAGAGTGAGACTCTGTCTCAAAAAAATAATAAAATAAAATAAAAGTATAAATAATTAAAAAAAGAAAACAGCAAATAATCGCTGAGAACAAGGGTGAGACAAGATGTAACCCTCACAGAAGGGGATGTGACTGTCACTATTTTTTTTTGTTCTTTCCTGAGATGGAGTCTCACTCTGTCACCCAGGCTGGAGTGCAGTGGCAGGATCTCGGCTCACCACAACCTCTGCCTCCCAGGTTCAAGCAATTCTCCTGCCTCAGCCTCCCGAGTAGCTGAGACTTCTCCTGCCTAGAGACAGGGTTTCGTCATCTGGCCCTTGAACTGCTGAGATCCACCTGCCTCGGCCTCCCAAAGTGCTGGGATTACAGGCGCAAGCCACCGCGCCCGGCGGTATTTTATCTTCTCCACTTCTCCCGCCTCCCGGACTAGCTCCTTTTTTTTAAGGTAGTCGCTGTTTTTGGAGCACGTGTATGCCCAAGCGAGGCGAGAAGGGGCTGGTCACCAGCGTGTGTGTGGGGGCTGGATGTCCTGGCCCGCAGGCAGCAGGAGGGGCCGCAGATAGACTAAAGGAAGAACTTCCCTGGGGAGGGAATGCCCCTTAGCTCTGAAATGGCAGTGACAGGGCGTGCCCAGAACTCCTCTGGCCTCTCCTTTTCCGTGTCCACTCCGAGTGCTCGCAGGGAAATAGAGGCTGAGCAGCTGCTGCGGGATGTGAATGAGGACCAGGTGCCTCACTGTGGAGTTGGGGCTGAGGACGGGGTGGAGTGCTGGGGAACGTGGCCGCCTCAGTCTCGTCTCCTCTGCTCAGTCCCCGGCACTGTGGGGGGATCTTCCTAAAGTGCCAGCTGTGGCTGGTTCCCTCCTCTCTCAGCCTCCCTTGGTGGTCTCCAACATAAGAACCCGACGGAGACTGGACCCAGCTTCCTGCTCATACACCCTCTCTCGCTAATGCATCTCACTTTCCCACTTCCTGACGATGCCATGTTCTTCTTTTTTTTTTTTTTTTTTTTTTTTTTTTTTTTTTTTTTTTTGAGACGGAGTCTGGCTCTGTTGCCGAGGCTGGAGTGCAGTGGCCGGATCTCAGCTCACTGCAAGCCCCGCCTCCCGGGTTCACGCCATTCTCCTGCCTCAGCCTCCCGAGTAGCTGGGACTACAGGCGCCCGCCACCTCGCCCGGCTAGTTTTTTGTATTTTTTTAGTAGAGACGGGGTTTCACCGTGTTAGCCAGGATGGTCTCGATCTCCTGAACTCGTGATTCGCCCGTCTCGGCCTCCCAAAGTGCTGGGATTACAGGCTTGAGCCACCGCGCCCGGCCGATGCCATGTTCTTTTTTTTTTTTTTTTTTCTCACACTGTTCTACAGCTCCAGACCTTTGCCTCTGCCTGGTACGCCTTTCCTCTTTGCGCCACCTAGCGACTCCTATGCATCCGTCAAAACCCAGCCCCGACATTGCCCCCAACCCTTGAGGACAGAGACAAAGGGAAACAGAGATACAGAGACAAATGGAGGGACAGAGATAGAGGGAGAGAGATGGGGAGAAAGTTGGAGAGAGACAGAGAGAGGAAGGCCAGACACCCAGCCACACCCGCTGTCTGGACCACAGGCTCTGAGTTCCCACCCTGAAAAGCCTGGGTTAGCAGCCACATTCTGCTCGATAGGAAGGTTTCTACAAGACCCAGCCCTAACCCCAAGGAATTAAGATCCAGTGTGGCCTCCCCCAGCCTGGGGGGCTCCTGGAGGGCAGGACCCAGGTCTGAACCCTCACCGGGACCCCAGCGTCCCCTGGGACTCAGCTGTGCACACAGTATGCGCCCACAATGCATGACAGGGCAGGTGAATGGGAGAGACCGTATCATTTGAATCATCAATATTGATAGCAATGGCTTGGTGGCTGCAGTGGCTCACACCTATAATCCCAGCACTTTGGGACGCCGAGGTGGGTGGGTCACTGGAGGCCAGGAGTTCAAGACCAGCCCGGCAAACATGGCAAAACCCCATCTCTACTAAAAATACAAAACTTAGCCAGGCGTGGTGGTGCACATCTGTAATCCCAGCTACTCAGGAGGCTGAGGCAGGAGAATTGTTGGAATCCAGGAGGCAGAGGTTGCAGTGAGCTGAGAACGTGTCACTGCACTCCAGCCTGGGTGACAGAGCGAGACTCTGTCTCAAAATAAAAATAAAATAAAATAGCTGGGCATGGTGGTTCAAGCCTGTAATCCCAGCGCTTTGGGAGGCCGGGGCACGTGGATCACAAGGTCAAGAGATAGAGACCAACCTGGACAACATGGTGAAACCCCATCTTACTGATAATACAAAAATTAGCCAGGCGTGGTGGTGGGCACCTGTAGTTTCAGCTACTCAGGAGGCTGAAGCAGGAGAATCACTTGAACCTGGGAGGCGGAGGTTGCAGTGAGCCGAGATCACGCCGTTGCACTCCAGCCTTTGCGACAGCATGAGACTCCGTCTCAAATAAATAAAATAAAATAAAATAAAATAACTCCCCTGGGCCCCTGAGGTCTCTTTCCTGCTTTTTCTTCAAAGCACTGATGACCACTGCCTATTTCTTTCCTATCTCCCCCAGTGGGGTGTTGATTTCAGGAGGGTTGAGAATTGTGTTGATCTCATTCACTGCTTTGGCCTCAGTGCCTGGAACAGTGCCTGGCTCAGACTAGGCACTCAGTAACAGATCTGTTGAATGCATGAATGTATGCATGAATAGAAAGTCAGGGTTTTGCAAATATTGGAGTTTCCTGCTGATTTTCACAAAAGGCATTTTCATCCTGGCACTAAAGATGGAGGCCTGGCAAAGGACTGGCTCGTGTGTGGGGAGGGGCGAGGGGAAGGGCCTGGCGTGAGCTTTCCTGGCCCTAGTGGGGCCATGCCTCGGCCATCCTGCCCAGCTGAGGCCGGCAAAGCCCGGCCCAGCGGACGCAGTTCGCCCACATGGAGGCCCCCGCCTCGTCACTATAATTTGCCTCAGTACCTTGTGGTTGTAGGAGACAATTACCCCACAGATGTGTGGTTGGAGTCAGGCATTCAGACGGCGGGTCAGAGCCCGGGCCTTGGCGGAAGGCAGATGTGGGAGGCAACCTTCAAATGGGAAGGGAGACAGAGAGAGAGAGAGAGAGAGAGAGAGATGGAGAGAGAGAGGGAGATGGAGGGATGGAGTGGGGGGGAGATAGAGAGATGGAGAGATGGAGAGAGAAAGAGATGGAGAGAGAGAGAGAGAGAGATGGAGAGAGGGAGGGAGAGAGAGATGGAGGGAAGGAGGGGGAGAGAATGAGAGAGGGAGATGGAGAGAGGGAAAGAGATAAAGGGAGGGGGGGGAGGCAAAGGGAGGGAGGGAAGGGGAGAGAGAGAGAGAGAGATGGAGAGAGACGGAGAGAGAGAGATGGAGAAAGAGATGGAGAGAGAGAAATGGAGAAATGGAGAGAGAGATGGAGAGAGGGAGGGACAGAATGAGAGAGACGGAGATAGAGATGGAGAGAGAGATGGAGAGAGAAATGGAGAGATGGAGAGAGATGAGAGAGAGATGGAGAGATGGAGAGAGAAAGAGATGGAGAGAGAGATGGAAAGAGAGAGATTGAGAGAGGGAGGGAGAGAGATGGAGGGAGGGAGGGAGACAGAATGAGAGAGAGAGAGATGGAGAAAGGGAGACAGAGATAAAGGGAGGGAAGGGGAGAGAGATGAAAGGAGGGAGGGAGAAGGGGGAGAGAGAATGAGAGAGGGAGAGAGAGAGGGGAGGAGAGGGAGGGAGAGAGAGATGGAGGGAGGGAGGAGAGAGAGAGATGGAGGGGGGAGGGAGAGAGAGAGAGGGAGGAGAGAGATGGAGGGAGGGAGGGAGAGAGAGATGGAGGGAGGGAGGGAGAGAGAGAAGGGAAGAGAGAGAGATGGAGGGAGGGAGGGAGAGAGAGATGGAGGGAGGGAGGGAGAGAGAGATGGAGGAGGGAGAGAGAGATGGAGGGAGAGAGAGATGGAGAGAGAGAGAGATGGAGGGAGGGAGGGAGAGAGAGATGGAGGGGGGAGGAGAGAGAGAGAAAGAGAGGAGAGAGAGATGGAGGGAGAGAGAGATGGAGGGAGGGAGGGGAGAGAGAGATGGGAGGGGGAGGGAGAGAGAGAGAGAAGAGGAGAGAGAGAGATGGATGGAGGGAGAGGAGAGAGAGATGGAGGGAGAGAGAGAGAGGGAGGGAGGGAGAGAGAGATGGAGGGGGGAGGGAGAGAGAGAAAGGAGGAGAGAGAGATGGAGGGAGAGAGAGATGGAGGGAGAGAGAGATGGAGGGGAGGGAGGGAGAGAGAGATGGAGGGGGGGGGGAGAGAGAGAAGGAGAGAGAGAGATGGAGGGAGGGAGGGAGAGAGAGATGGAGGGAGAGAGAGATGGAGGGAGGGAGGGAGAGAGAGATGGAGGGAGGGAGGAGAGAGAGAGATGGAGGGGGGAGGGAGAGAGAGAGGAGGAGAGAGAGATGGAGGGGAGGGAGGGGAGAGAGAGATGGAGGGAGAGAGAGATGGAGGGAGAGAGAGATGGAGGGAGAGAGGAGATGGAGGGAGAGAGAGATGGAGGGAGGGAGGGAGAGAGAGATGGAGGGAGGGAGGGAGAGAGAGATGGAGGGAGAGAGAGATGGGAGGGAGAGGGAGAGAGAGGATGGAGGGAGGGAGGGAGAGAGAGATGGAGGGGGGGGAGAGAGAGAGAGGGGGAGGAGAGAGAGATGAGAGGAGGGAGGGAGGAGAGAGAGAGAGATGGGGGGGGGGAGGGAGAGAGAGATGGAGGGAGGGAGGGGAGAGGGAGAGAGAGGAGAGAGGGATGGAGGGAGGGAGGGAGATGGAGGGAGGGAGGGAGAGAGAGGGGGGAGGGAGAGAGAGATGGAGGGGGGGAGGGAGAGAGAGATGGAGGGAGGGAGGGAGGAGAGAGATGGAGGGGGGGGAGGGAGAGAGAGATGGAGGGGGGAGGGGAGAGAGAGATGGAGGGGGAGGGAGGGAGGAGAGATGGAGGGGGGAGGGGAGAGAGAGGATGGGGGGGGAGGGAGAGAGAGATGGGGGGGGAGGGGGAGGTGATGGAGGGAGGGAGGGAGAGAGAGGAGGGAGATGGAGGGGGGGGGAGGGAGAGAGATGGAGGGGGGGAGGGAGAGAGAGAGAGAGATGGAGGGATGGAGGGAGGGAGGAGGAGAGAGAGATGGAGGGAGGGGGGGAGAGAGGGGAGGGGGAGAGAGAGATGGAGGGAGGGAGGGAGAGAGAGGGGGGGAGGGAGAGAGAGATGGAGGGGGGAGGGAGAGAGAGAGGGAGGAGAGAGAGATGGAGGGAGGGAGGGAGAGAGAGATGGAGGGGGGGGGGAGAGAGAGATGGAGGGAGGGGGGAGGGGGATGGAGGGAGGGAGGGAGAGAGGGATGGAGGGAGGGAGGGGAGGGGGATGGAGGGAGGGAGGGAGAGAGAGATGGAGGGAGGGGGAGGGAGAGAGAGATGGAGGGAGGGAGGGAGAGAGAGATGGAGGGGGGGAGGGAGAGAGAGAGATGGAGGGGGGAGGGAGAGAGAGATGGAGGGGGGAGGGATGAGAGAGATGGAGGGGGGGGGGAGAGAGAGATGGAGGGGGGGGGGAGAGAGAGATGGAGGGGGGAGGGAGAGAGAGATGGAGGGGGGAGGGAGGGAGAGATGGAGGGAGGGAGGGGAGAGAGAGATGGAGGGGGGGGAGGAGAGAGAGATGGAGGGGGGAGGGGAGAGAGAGATGGAGGGGGGAGGGAGAGAGAGATGGAGGGGGGAGGGGAGAGAGAGAAAGGAGGAGAGAGAGATGGAGGGAGGGAGGGAGAGAGAGAGAGGAGGGAGGAGAGAGAGATGGAGGGAGAGAGAGATGGAGGGGGGAGGGAGAGAGAGATGGAGGGGGGAGGGAGAGAGAGAAGGGAGGAGAGAGAGATGGAGGGAGGGAGGGAGGGATGGAGGGAGGGAGAAGAGGGAAAGAGGGAGAGGGAGAAAGGGAGAGAGGGAGGAAGAGAGAGAGGGAGAGAGACATAACACGGAAAGAGAGAGACGAGAGGCAGAGAAACAGACATGCACAGAGAGGCAGGGAAAGACAGAGATACAGAGACATGCAGAAAGGGTGCAAGAGAGAGATAGAGGAGAGAGACAGAGACAAACACACAGACAAGGAGAGACACTGACATGCAGAGGGAGATAAACAGAGATGGAGAAAGACAGAGATACAGAGATAATGAGACAGAGAGGGAGAGAGTTAGAGAGAGAGAGAGAGAGAGAGAGTGAGAAAGACAGATGAGAAAGACAAGACACCCAGCCGTGCCCAGTCAACAGGGTGGGCTGTGGACTGTCCACTGTGTAGCTCAGCCTATGCCCCTACCAGAGTCGCCCAACTGATCAGCCACATTTTCCATTACGAGAACTGAGGCCCAAGAGGGTCAACCCAGTGATCAAAACTGCAGCAGTGGCTGAGCTGGGCCAGTATGTGGATCTTCGTGAGGACCCTCTGTCTGCACCATACCCCCCACTCTGGTTCCTATTCCCCCAGTACCAAGGACAGAGGGCCCAGGTCTACACTTTTTTTTTTTTTTTTTTTTTTTTTTTAGAGATGGAGTTTCACTCTTGATGCCCAGGCTGGAGTGCAATGATGCGATCTCAGCTCACCACAACTTCCGCCTCCTGGGTTCAAGCGATTCTCCTGCCTCAGCCTCCTGAGTAGCTGGGATTACAGGCACCTGCCACCATGCCTGGATAATTTTTGTATTTTTAGTAGAGACGGGATTTCACCATGTTGGCCAGGCTGGTCTCGAACCCCTGACCTCAGATGATCCACCCGCCTCAGCCTCCCAAAATACTGGGATTACAGGCATGAGCCACGGCGCCTGGCCTGGTCTACAAGTCTTTACCCACTCCATGCCTCAGTTTCCCTAGCTGAAAAACCAATAGTACAGATTAGGGCAGCCTGTCAAGGCTGTCACTCGCAGACCACCCTTCTCATTTTGTCTGTGTCCAAGTATTAGTGAAGATTTTTTTTTTTTTTTTTTTTTTTTTTTTTTGAGACGGGGTCTTGCTCTGTCGCCCAGGCTGGAGTGCAGTGGCCAGATCTCAGCTCACTGCAAGCTCCGCCTCCCGGGTTCACACCATTCTCCTGCCTCAGCCTCCGGAGTAGCTGAAACTACAGGTGCCCGCCACCTCGCCCGGCTAGTTTTTTGTATTTTTTTAGTAGAGACTGGGTTTCACCGTGTTAGCTAGGATGGTCTTGATCTTGTGACCTCGTGATCCGCCCGTCTCGGCCTCCCAAAGTGCTGGGATTACAGGCTTGAGCCACCGCGCCTGGCCTAGTGAAGATTTTTCTTTGGATCAAACTGTTTTCAAAGACTTAGATATATTTAAAGAGAAAAGAATAACACCTCCCCGGCACTATAGTCCTCTGCCGTGAGTCGAGGGCAGGTCCAAAGATAAATGCAGTAAAAACCTCCTCAACCTTATCATACTCTAACCAAATACCAAGCCCAAAGCCTGCTCTGTTTGTAAAAAAGATAAGCAAGAATGAGAGAGGCGTTACAGACAGGTTAGGAGCGTCCAGGAGCTGCAGGTGAAGAGCGGGTGATCTAACACAGGTGTAACTGGAATCCCAGAGGAGAAGGAAGACTAGGGCAGCTGAATGTTTTCACAGAGAATGGTCAATAATTTTCACAGATCCAGGAGGCTCAGAAAACACCAAACAGAATAAATATCCTCTAAGAGACATATCCAGGCATATATTCAAAATGCAGAAAATTAAAAATAAAGAGAAAAAAATCGTTTTTGAGATGGAGTCTCACTCTCATGCAGGCTGAAGTGCAGTGGCACAATCTCAGCTCACTGCAATCTCCACCTCCCGGATTCAAGTGATTCTCCTGCGTCAGCATCCTGAGTAGCTGGGATTACAGGCACGCACCACCACATCCAGCTAATTTTTGTATTTTTAGTAGAGACAGAGTTTCACCATGTTGGCCAGGCTGGTCTTGAACTCCCAACCTCAGGTGATCCACCTGCCTTGTCTTCCCAAAGTGCTGGGATTACAGGCCTGAGCCACTACACCTGGCCAAAAATAAAGAGAATTTTTTTTTTTTCGAGACAGAGTCTCGTTCTGTAGCCCAGGCTAGAGTTCAGTAGCATGATCTTGGCTCACTGCAACCTCCACCTCCCGGGTTCAAATGATTCTCCTGCCTCAGCCTCCTAAGTAGCTGGGATTACAGGTGCCTGCCTGGTTACCATGGCCGGCTAATTTTTGTATTTTTAGTAGAGATGGGGTTTCACCATGTTGGCCAGGCTGGTCTCGAACTCCTGACCTCATGATCCGCCCACCTCAGCCTCCCAAAGTGCTGGGATTATAGGCATGAGCCACCTCACCTGGCCAAGAGAAAATTATCGAAGGCAGCAGAAGGGGGCTAAGAAAAGACCCACTGCATTCAGAAAAGGAAAAGAGAGTTGGGAGAGAATAACAGGTTAGGTGTGCTATAATTCTAACAACACTTTGGGTGGCAGAAGTGGGAGGATTGCTTGAGGCAGGAGTTTGAGACCAGCCTGGGCACCATGGCGAGACCCCACCTCTACAAAAAGTTTTAAAATTATCTGGGCATGGTGATGTGCACCTATATAGTCCCAGCTACTTGGGAGGCTGAGGTGGGAGGATCACTGGAGCCCAGGAAGTCGAGGCTGCAGTGAGCCATGATCATACCACTGCACTTCAGCCTGGGTAACAGAGCAAGACCCTGGAGAGAATTAGAGAGAGAGACAGTGACAAAGACAGATGGGAAAAAACAGGACACCCAGCCATGCCCAGTCAACGGGTTGGGCTGTGTACCGTCCACTGTGTAGCACAACCTATGCCCCCACCAGAGACGCCCAGTTGACCAGCCACATTTTCCACTCCAAGAACTGAGGCCCAAGAAGGTCACTTCAGTGATCAAAACTGCAGCAGCCACTGAGCTGGGCCAGCTCCTGGATCTTTGTGAGGATCCTCCGTCTGCACCACACCCCCCACCCTGCCCACCCTGGTTCCTATAATACTAAAAATGCTAAAATGCCAAAAAAGAAGAAAAAAAAAGAAAGAAAGAAAGAAAGAGAAAATGAGAAAGAATAACAGCAGACTTCTCATCTGAAACCATGCCAGTAAGTAGACAATGGAGTAACATCTTTAAAGTATTAGTAGAAAAAGACTGTCAACTCAGAATTTTTTTTTTTTTTTTTGAGATGGAGTCTCGCTCTGTCGCCCAGGCTGGAGTGTGGTGGCCGGATCTCAGCTCACTGCAAGCTCCGCCTCCCGGGTTTACGCCATTCTCCCGCCTCAGCCTCCCGAGTAGCTGGGACTACAGGTGCACACCACCTCGCCTGGCTAGTTTTTTTGTATTTTTTAGTAGAGACGGGGTTTCACCGTGTTAGCCAGGATGGTCTCGATCTCCTGACCTCATGATCCACCCGTCTCGGCTTCCCAAAGTGCTGGGATTACAGGCTTGAGCCACCGCGCCCAGCCGTCAACTCAGAATTCTATACCCAATGAAATCATTCACAAATGAAAGAAAAATAGAGGCTTTTTTTTTTTTAGCAAACAAAAACAGAAAATTTATGGTTAGCAAGAAACTCACTTTAAATATAAAGATAACTATAAGTTAAAAGTAAAAGAAATGGCCAGGCATGGTGGCTTACACCTGTAATTCCAGCACTTTGAGAGGCCACGGCAGGAGAATCACGAGGTCAGGAGTTTGAGACTATCCTGGCCAATAAGGTGAAACCCTCCCATGGGTGCCCTCCCATATGGGCACCCAGTTCATATTCTTTAATTATATTCACCAAAATAGGACAGACAACAAACCTTAATATATTTAAGAGCATTCAATCATCCAAATTTTGTTCTCTAATCAAAACAAAATTAAATTAGATGTCCCATTCTCTCTCTTACTCTCCCGTTTCTCCCTCCATCTGCTCCCTCACTTCATCCTCCTGGTCCCTCCCACCCACTTCTCCCTCATCTCCATCCTCTCTTTTGCTACCTCCCCTTCCACTTGCCCCCTTGCTTCTCACCTCTGCCCCCACCCACCTGCTTCCCACTCCCTCTGTCCTCTCTCTCATCTCCCTCTTGCCCTCCCAAAAAAGAAGAAAATAACAAAAATATTATGTAAAAAGTCCAGGTGTGGTGGCTCATGCCTGCAATCCCAGCACTTTGGGAAGTTGAGGCAGGTGGATCACTTGAGGTCAGGAGTTCGAGACCAGCCTGGTCAACACTGTGAAACCCCGTCTCTACTAAAAATACAAAAATTAGCTGGACGTGGTGGTGCATGCCTGTAATCCCAGCTACTTGGGAGGCTGACTGAGGCTGGAGAATCGCTTGAACCCAGGAGGTGGAGGTTGCAGTGAGCCAAGGTTGTGCCACTGCTCTCCAGTCTGGGTGACAGAGAGAGATGCTGTCTCAAAACAAAACAAAAATATATATATACACACACACACATGCACACACACACATACATATATGTTTAAAAAAAATCTCCAAATATTTGGAAATTAAACAAATAATTCTTAATAACCTAGATCAAAGAACTCATAAGAGAAACAAGAAAATATTTAAAATTCAATGATAATAAATTAAATATTATACATCAACATTTGTGAGATGCAGTTAAAACAGTGTTTAGAAGAAAAATTATAGCATTAAATGCTTATTTTTTAAAGTCTCAAATCAATAATCTAAACTTCCACCTTAAGAAACTAGAAAAGTGGCCAGGCACGGTGGCTCACGCCTGTAATCCAGCACTTTGGGAGGCCAAGGCAAGAGGATCGCTTGAGCCTAGGAGTTTGAGACCAGCCTGGGCAACATAGTAAGACCTTGTCTCTTTAAAACATAAAAAAAAAAAAATTAAAAGAAAATTAAAAATGCAAATGTGATTGCCCCCTCTGCTCCAATTAAAAACTCTTCTTATGGGATGGATGTGGTGGCTCACACCTGTAATCCCAGCACTTTGGGAGGCCAGGGCGGGTGGATCACGAGGTCAGGAGATCGAGATCATCCTGGCTAACATGGTGAAACCCTGTCTCTACTAAATATACAAAAAAAAATTAGCCAGGTGTGGTGGTGTGCACCTGTAGTCCCAGCTACTTGGGAGGCTGAACCAGAAGCATCACTTGAACCTGGGAGGCAGAGGTTGCAGTGAGCCAAGATCACGCTACTGCACCTGCACTCCAGCCCAGGTGACAGAGTGAGACTTTATCTAAACAAACAAACAAACAAAAAACCTCTTATGACTCCCTAGTGCCTTTGAGATAAAGACCAACGTCTTCACCTGGTACCTGCAGCCTATGACACCTGTGCAGTCAGACCTCTGCTAACTTCCCACTTCTGCTCACCCCTGACTGTCCTGTGAGTGGAAAGGGGATGGGAAGAAGTTTGCAGATTTTGAGGAAAAACAAGGAGGCCCGTGTGGCTTCAACAGATTGAGTGAGGGGGAGAGAGGAGGAGGGCAGGGCAGGGAGGAGACAGGGAAGGTCTTGCGGGCCTTAGAGGTCACAAGGAGGCTTTGACCCAGAGGAAGGTGGGAGCCATGGAGTGCTGTGGGCAGAGGAGGGACAGGCCCTAACTCGGGTGCTCACAGCCCCCCTCTGGTGGCTGCTGCAGGGAGGACAGACTGTGGGGAAGAGGGTGGAGCCTAGGACCAAGGAAGAGACAACTGCACAGGTCCAGGTGGGCAACCACGGAGCTGGACCCAGGCAGTGGAGCAGGAAGAAGTGAGCGTTTGAGGATGGAATAGTGAGGGCAGGGGCGATAGGACCTACTGATAGATTGGAGTTGAGCAAGAAACAAAAGATCCAGGAGAGCATCAAGGTTCGGCTCCAGCACCCGGAAGAAATGGAACTGCCATCAGCTGAGATGCAGACGACGAGGGAGGAGCAGGATTGGGGACCAAGGACAGAGTGTTGTCCTGAGTAGCAACCCCTTCGCTGTCAGAGATTAGGGCTGGGTTCATTTGAGGCTTTGATGGAGGACAGACAGGCAGAAAAAGCTCAGACCCTTGTCCCCAGTGATCCCTGCACCGAAGCCCCTCCGACCAGAGCCGGGAGCTGTCCGCGACCCCCGGTGCTGAAGCTCCCATTAAGTGGAAACTCCGGCGCCCCCGCTGGAGTAAAGTGCCTGGCATGGAGTGAACGCTCAAAATGGATCCCTGGATTTCACCCAGGGTGGCAAAGCGATTTCAGCGTCATTGTTCTGCACTGGTTTCTATGTCCCTGACGACCCAACCTGCATTTTACAGATATGCAAACTAAGTCCATGAGAGGTTGCTGCACCTTTAAAAATCACGCAATGCAGGCCGGGCGCGGTGGCACAAGCCTGTAATCCCAGCACTTTGGGAGGCCGAGACGGGTGGATCATGAGGTCAGGAGATCGAGACCATCCTGGCTAACACGGTGAAACCCCGTCTCTACTAAAAAATACAAAAAAACTAGCTGGGCGAGGTGGTGGGCGCCTGTAGTCCCAGCTACTCGGGAGGCTGAGGCGGGAGAATGGCGTGAACCCGGGAGGCGGAGCTTGCAGTGAGCTGAGATCCGGCCACTGCACTCCAGCCTGGGCGACAGAGCGAGACTCTGTCTCAAAAAAAAAAAAAAAAAATCACGCAATGCATCACGTTTTTATTATTATTATTATTTTTCAGATGAAGTCTGGCTCTGTGGCCCAGGCTGGAGTGCAATGGCACGATCTTGGCTCACTGCCACCTCCGCGTCCCGGATTCAAGCGATCCTCCTGCCTCAGCCTCCGGAGTAGCTGGGATTACCGGCGTCTGCCACCACACCTGGCTAATTTTTGTATTTTTAGTACAGACGGGGGTTTCACCATGTTGGCCAGGCTGGTCTCGAACTCCTGACCTCAGGTGATCTGCCCGCCTCGGCTTCCCAAAGTGCTGGGATTACAGGCGTGAGCCACCGCACCCGGCTGCGTAATGCATCACTTTTGACGTCACAATCACCTAGGCTCTGAAGACAGATCCGAGTTCAGGCTGTGGATTGGCTGATCCCTCATAAATATGTAGATTACCCTCACCTTCACCTCGCTCTGATAGGTTCAGAAAAGTGAGGGCGGGGAGAGGAGGCGGGGCTGGGGGCGGGGCTGGAAACGGTTTCTGCGAGGGTTGGGGCAAGTAGTGGGGCGGGGCGAGGCACTGTGGACGTGGTCAGAATTTTTGTGTATTTCGTTCCCGCCTTCTCCCCAGTACCTTTCTACAACAGCTCCTAGTACCCAGTAGGTGCTTCATAAATGTTTATCAAACCTGGAATCCAGTAGGAGTGACGCCTGAGAGTTCACTTTTCTGACTGGGGAGGAGATCCTATTTTGCCTTATAACGTGACAGGATCATTGGTATCTTTCATCTTGATCTGCCTAGTTCTGGATGTTTGCATAATAACCTGAGCCCCGGCCGGGCGCTGTGGCTCACGCCTGTAATCCCAGAACTTTGGGAGGCCGAGGCAGACGGATCACGAGGTCAGAGTTCAAGACCAGCCTGACCAATATGGTGAAACCCTGTCTCTACTAAAAATACAAAAATTAGCCAGGCGTGGTGGCGTGCACCTGTAATCCCAGCTACTTGGGAGGCTGAGGCAGGAGAATGGCTTGAACCTGGGAGGTGGAGGTTGCAGTGAACCGAGATCATGCCACTGCACTCCAGCCTGGGCGACAGAGTGAGACTCCATCTCAAACAACCAACCAAAAATTATGTATATATGTACATATATATACACACACACGTATATACACACACATATGTATATATCATGAGCCCCGTCAGACAGACGAGGAAACTGAGGCTTGGAGAGAGAATGCAAGGCTTAAGGGCACACACGTCTTAGGTCAATCAGCAAATATTGAGGACCCAGAGGTGAGCGACTCCAGCTCCCTTGGTCGTGGGACTCAGCTTCTATTTGGCCCTCAGTTTTACCCCCACACAACCTGCTTCAATCCTTTGTGTGGCTTTCGAGGCCACGATTGAAGGGCTCTCTGTTTTCTAACTCGGATTCTAGGTAATTCCCACTTCTTCTTCTTCTTTTTTTTTTTTTTTTGAGATGGAGTTTTGCTCTTGTCGCCCAGGCTGGAGAGCAGCGGCACCATCTCGGCTCACCGCAATCTCCACCTCCCGGGTTCAAGCTATTCTCTTGCCTCAGCCTTCCTAGTAGCTGGGATTACAGGCATGCACCACCATGCCCGGCTAATTTTGTATTTTGTATTTTTTTTTTTTTTTTTTTTTTTTTGAGACGGAGTCTTGCTCTGTGCCCCAGGCTGGAGTGCAGTAGCGCGATCTCGGCTCACTGCAAGCTCCGACCCCCTGGGTTCACGCCATTCTCCTGCCTCAGCCTCCCGAGTAGCTGGGACTACAGGCGCCCGCCACCTCGCCCGGCTAATTTTCTTGTATTTTTAGTAGAGACGGGGTTTCACCGTGTTAGCCAGGATGGTCTCGATCTCCTGACCTCGTGATCCGCCCGTCTCGGCCTCCCAAAGTGCTGGGATTACAGGCTTGAGCCACCGCGCCCGGCCTAATTTTGTATTTTTAGTAGAGACAGGGTTTCTCCATGTTGGTCTGGCCAGTCTCAAACTCCCGACCTCAGGTGATCCACTCACTCTGGCCTCCCAAAGTGCAGGGATTACAGGCATAAGCCACCGCGCCCGGCCGGTGATTCCTACTTCGACACCTGTCTTTGCTAACGCTATACCCTGTGCCTAGCAGGTCACGAGTGTCTCCATCCCAACCCAGCATCTCCGACCTCCAGGGTGGGAACGGAGCGTTCCAGGCTGGGGAAACCGCACATGCAAAGGCCTGGCAGCCGAACCACATTCAGTTACTGGAGAGAAGAGGGGAGGAGGGGCGGGGCCGACCCTGCAGGCTAGAAGGTTTGCACTGGGCAACTTTTGCGTCCCAGGAGAGAAGCCAGGGAGTCCCCTCACCAACTCCCTCCGAGCTCAATAAATGCTTGCACATTTCAAGTCAAGGCACCGAGCCTGAACGAAGACATGGGCCTTTGCTGTCCCCTGCCGGTCGCTGGGGAGAAAGTATCTGGAAAGTGATGCAAAAAAACCCAAAAAAAAAAAAAAAAAAAAAAACCAAGAGTCTCGTTCTGTCTCCCAGGCTCGAGTGCATTAGTGGGAACTCGGCTCACGGCAACCGCCGCCTCCCGAGTTCAAGCGATTCTCCTGCCTCAGCCTCTCGAGTAGCTGGGATTACAGGTGCGCACCACCACACCCGGCTAATTTTTTGCATTTTTAGTAGAGATGGGGTTTTGCCATATTGTCCAGGCTGGTCTCAAACTCCTGATCTCAAGTGATCCGCCCGCCTCGGCCTCCCAAAGTGCTGAGATTACAGGCGTGAGTGACCGCTCCTGGCCGGAAAGTGAATTTTTAAGGGTTGATTTATTTTAAAACTTCTGCAGTGCTTTCTCCGGGCCAGGAAGGACTTTATAAATATTAACGCTTTGTGGGTTGGATTGGCCTCATTTTCCAGAGAGAGAGAAACTGATCCCCAGAGGATTCAGCTGCTGGTTCAAAGTCACACAGCCATTAAATGTTATAACCCGGTTTCAAACCTGAGACAGTCTGGTTCTAAACTCAACCATTATGCTTTTAGTGCATTTATTAATAGCAAGCAGGTATGATGTGCTGGACAACAGGGAACAGAAAAACAAAACTCGGCCAGGCTAAGGGCTCATGCCTGTAATCCCAGCACTTTGGGAGGCCAAGGCAGGAGGATCACTTGAGCCCAGGAGTTTGAGACCAGCCTGGGCAACATAATGAGACCCCGTCTCTACAAAAAAAACCAAAAAAAATTAGTCGGGTGTGATGGCATGCATCTGTAGTCCCAGATACTTGGGAGGCTGAAGCAGGACAATTGCTTGAGCCCAGGAGTTGGAGGCTTCAGTGAGCTATGATTGTGCCACCGCACTCCAGCCTGGGTGACAGAAGGAGGCCTTGTCTCAACATAAAAACAGGCTGGGCGCAGTGACTCAAGTCTGTAATTCCAGCATTTGGGAGGCTGAGGCTGGTGGATCAGCTGAGGTCAGGGGTTCGAGACCAATCTGGCCAATATGGCGAAACCCCATCTCTACAAAAAAAAATACACACACACACACACACACACACACACACACACACACACACACACACACACAAGCTGAGCCTGGTGACCCATGCCTGTATTTTTCAGCTACTCAGGAGGCTTAGGCAGAATTGCTTGAGCCCTAGAGGTGGAGGTGGCAGTGAGCCAATACCGCAGCATCGCACTCCAGCCTGGGTGACAGAGTGAGACTCTGTTTCAAAATAAATAATAAATAATGATTATAAATAATAATAATATAAGAATTAAGAAATATAACTAATAATATTAATAATAATTAATAAACAATTTTAGAGGAAAAAACACAACATTAAAACAAAGCCAAATACACTACACTCATCCTATCCCGTCATGAAACCCGCAAGGTTGTGTCCGGTAGACGGACATCAAACAAGCCAGCCCATACATAAGCAGGGGGTTATAACTGTGATCCCTGCAGTGAATGAGAAGGGAGGGGAACCGAGGCAGGGGTTAACAGAGCACAGGTTCAAATCTTGGCTCCACCACGTACCAACTGTGTGGCCTTGGGTTCACCTCTGCACAAACCTGCCCCTCCGTTTTCTCATCGGCAAAATGAGAATTATAATCGAAACCTACGTTGTTGGTTGGTTGTGGTGAGGACCAAAAGAGTTGATCACAAGCTGCACATAGCGGGTGGTCAATAGACGTAAGGCGTTACTGTGTGGCTGTAGCGTGCTTTGGGGGAAAGGAAGCTACCAGAGTTGTAAAGAGTAAATGTATGCAGTGGGGACAGTGGCTCATGCCTCTAATCCCAGCACTTTGGAAGGCCCAGTGGGGGAGGCTTGCTTGAGCTCAGGAGTTCGAGACCAGCCTGGGCAATAGAGTGAGACTCCATCACTACAAAAAAATAAAAAATAAAAGAATAAGCTAGATGTGGTGACGCACACATTTGTAGTCCCAGCTACTCGGAGGGATCTCTTGAGCCCAGGATTTCAAGGCTGGACTGAGCTAGGATGGTGCCACTGCACTCCAGCCTGGGTGACAGAGTGAGACCCTGTCTCCAAACAAACAAACAAACAAACAAAAAGTCAGTGCAGTCTCTCTCTCTCTCTCTCTCTCTCTCTCTCTCTCTCTCTCTCTCCCCCTCTCTTTTGGATCACACTCCAGGAAAAACCAGCCACCATGTTGTGAGGATGCTCAAGCAGCACTATGGAGATTCGCACATGGCGAAAAGCTGAGGCCTCCCACCAACAGCCATGTGAGGGAGCCACCGTGGGAGTGGCTCTTCCAGCCCGAGTCGAACCTTCAGATGCAGCAGCCCCGGCTGACAGTTTGCAACCTCATGAGAGACCCTGAGCCAGAACCACCCAGCTAAATCAGTCCTGGACTCCTGACCCACAGAAACGGTGTAGGTCAGATAATAATGTGTGTTTTAAGCTGACAGACCGGGGAGTGCGTAAATCATTATGCAGCAACAGCTAACTAACGCACCCTGTATGTCACTTAATCTATGCCTCAGATGAGCACTTATAGCACAGCTCGTGTTCCTCTGTCCTAAGCACATCCTCACTCATTCTTAAGGAGACATTCAGTGGTAGAATTGGTGTATTTTATTTTTATTTTTTAAATATTTATTTATGTATTTGAGATGAGTCTTGCTCTGTTGTCTAGGCTGGAGTGCAATGGCACAATCTCGGCTCAATGCAATCTCAGCCTCACAGGTTCAAGCAATTCTCCTGCCTCAGCCTCCCAAGTAGCTGGGATCACAGGCGCCCACCACCATGCCTAGCTAATTTTTATATTTATTTATTTATTGAGATGGAGTCTTCCTCTGTCGCCCAGGCTGGAGTGCAGTGGCGTGATCTCGGCTCACTGCAAGCTCCGCCTCCCAGGTTCACACCTTTCTCCTGCCTCAGCCTCGTAAGTAGTTGGGACTACAGTTGTCCGCCACCACACCTGGCTAATTTTTTGTATTTTTTGTAGAGATGAGGTTTCATCGTGTTAGCCAGGATGGTCTTGATCTCCTGACCTCGTGATCCGCCCGCATCAGCCTCCTCCCAAAGTGCTGGGATTACAGGCGTGAGCCACCGCGCCTCACTAATTTTTATATTTTTAATAAAGATGGGGTTTCATCATTTTGGCCAGACTGGTCTCGAGCTCCTGACCTCAAGTGATCTGCCTGCCTTGGCCTCCCAAAGTGCTGGGATTACAGGCGTGAGCCACCACGCCCTGAATTGGTGTATTTTAAGGGTGCACATTCTAAATGTTTAACAACGTTGGGTTAAATTTTAAAAGCTTAAATTGGCCTATTTCAAACAATAACCTGAATTCCGATATAATACATTTGATTTTGGGCCACTACACAGCAGCTAAGAGAACGCCAGAGAGCCAGGTTTCAAGCACTGCTGTGCAGCCTCAGGCAGGTCCCTTAATCTTTCTGGGCTTTCACTAATTTGTAAAGTGGGGATATTATTAACAGAACACACCTCAGGAAGTTGGGGCGGGTTAAATGACTTAAGTCATACAAAATGCTTAAACCAGGCTGAGTGCGGTGGCTCATGCCTGTAATCCCAGCACTTTGAGAGACCAAGGCCAACGGATCACCTGAGGTCAGGAGTTTGAGACCAGCCTGACCAACATGATAAAACTCCGTCTCAAGTAAAAATACAAAAATTAGCTGGGCGTGGTGACAGGCACCTGTAATCCCAGCTACTCAGGAGGCTGAGGTCGGAGAATCACTTGAACCCGGGAGGCGGAGGTTGCAGGGAGTCGGAGGTTGCAGTGAGCTGAGATTGTGCCACTGCACTCTAGTCTGAGTGACAGAGCGAGATTCTATCTTAAAAATAAATAAATAAATAAATAAATAAACCAAAAAATAAAAAATAAAATGCTTAAACCAGTGTTACATGAGTGAACATATTGAACTTTTTTTTTTTTTTTTTTTTTTTTTTAGACAGGGTCTTGCTCTGTTGCCCAGGCTGGTGTACAGTGGCGTGATCATAGCTCACTGCAGCCTTGACCTCCTGGGCTCAAGCGATCCTCCTGCCTCAGCCTCCCAAAAAGCTGGGCATGCACCGCCACACCTGGCTAATTGTTTGATTTTTTTTTTTTTTTTTTTTTTTTTTTGAGACGGAGTCTCGCTCTGTCACCCAGGCTGCAGTGCAGTGGCCGGATCTCAGCTCACTGCAAGCTCCGCCTCCCAGGTTCACGCCATTCTCCGGCCTCAGCCTCCCAAGTAGCTGGGACTACAGGCGCCCGCCACCTCGCCCGGCTAGTTTTTTTGTATTTAATAGAGACGGGGTTTCACCGTGTTTGCCAGGATGGTCTTGATCTCCTGACCTCGTGATTCGCCCGTCTCGGCCTCCCAAAGTGCTGGGATTACAGACTTGAGCCACCGCGCCCGGCCGATTTTTTTTTTTTTTTTTTTAGGCAGAGCCTTGCCCTGTCACCCAGGCTGGAGTGCAATGGTGTGATCTCGGCTCACTGCAACCTCCGCCTCCCGGGTTCAAATGATTCTCCTGCCTCAGCCTCCTGGGTAGCTGGGATTACGGGTGCCTACCACCATGCCCAGCTAATTTTTTTTTTTTGAGACGGAGTCTCGCTCTGTCGCCCAGGCTGGAGTGCAGTGGCCAGATCTCAGCTCACTGCAAGCTCCGCCTCCCGGGTTCACGCCATTCTCCTGCCTCAGCCTCCTGAGTAGCTGGGACTACAGGCCCCCGCCACCTCGCCCGGCTAGTTTTTTGTATTTTTTAGTAGAGACAGGGTTTCACCGTGTTAGCCAGGATGGTCTCGATCTCCTGACCTCATGATCCACCCGTCTCAGCCTCCCAAAGTGCTGGGATTACAGGCGTGAGCCACCACGCCCGGCCAAGTGTACACTTTTAAATGGGTAAAATGGCAAATGCTGGCTGGGCACAGTGGCTCAAGCCTGTAACCCCAGCACTTTGGGAGGCCAAGGTGGGTGGATCACTTGAGGCCAGGAGTTCAAGACCAGCCTAGCCAACACGGTAACACCCCATGTCTACTAAAAATACAAAAAGTAGCCAGGCATGGTGGTGCACGCCTGTAATCCCAGCTACTTGGGAGGCTGATGTAGAAGAATCGCTTAAACCCAGGAGGTGGAAGTTGCAGTGAGCCGAGATAGCACCACTGCACTCCAGGCCGGGCAACAGAGTGAGACCCTGTTTAAACAAAACAAAACAAAACAATAAATAAAATGGTAAATTCTGTTATGTGAACTTTACCTGCATTTTTTCCAAAATTGTAGAGTTTATTCTATAGTACCTCTCTCCCCCACTGGACTGTCTCCATGAGGACAGAGACCAGAGTGATCTTAGTTAAACAACTGCTGGCTCACATCTGTAATTCCAGTGCTTTGGGAGGTAGAGGCCAGAAGATCGCTTGAGCCCGGGAGTTCGAGACCAGCTTGGGCACCATAGTGAGACTCCATCTCCACAAAAAAATATAGAATTTAGCCGGCCGTGGTGGTGCGCACCTGTAGTCCCAGCTACTCAGGAGGCTGAGACAGGAGAATTGCTTGAGCCCAGGAGGTTGAGGCTGCAGTGAGCCGAGATCGCACCACTGCACTCCAGCCTGGGCGACAGAGCGAGACTCCATCTCAAAACAAAAACAAAAACAAAACTGTAATATGATCAACAAATACATCTGGCTTCAGCAGACAGATCCGATACCAGATCATTAGAGCTGGTAGCTCTCTTTTTTTTTTCTTTTTTTGAGACAGAGTCTCACTCTGTCACCCAGGCTGGAGTGCAGGGGCGTGATATCAGTTCACTGCAACCTCTGACTCCTGGGTTCAAGTGATTCTCATACCTCACCCTCCCGAGTAGCTGGGATTACAGGTGTGTGCCACCAGGCCTGGCTAATTCTTTTGTTATTATTAGTTTTTTTTTGTATTTTTAGTAGAGGTGGGGTTTCACCATGTTGGCCAGGCTGGTCTCGAACTCTCAACCTCAGGTGATCCACCTGCCTCGGCCTCCCAAAGTGCTAGGGTTACAGGTTTGTGTTTTTTTTTTTTTTTTTTTTTTTTTTTTTTTTTTTTTTTTGAGACTGAGTCTGGCTCTGTCGCCCAGGCTGGAGTGCAGTGGCCGGATCTCAGCTCACTGCAAGCTCCGCCTCCCGGGTTCCCGCCATTCTCCTGCCTCAGCCTCCGGAGTAGCTGGGACCACAGGCGCCCACCACCTCGCCTGGCTAGTTTTTTTTGTATTTTTTAGTAGAGACGGGGTTTCACCGTGTTAGCCAGGATGGTCTCGATCTCCTGACCTTGTGATCCGCCTGTCTCAGCCTCCCAAAGTGCTGGGATTACAGGCTTGAGCCACCGCGCCCGGCGGGTTACAGGTTTGAGCTACCACGCCCGGCCCCTGGTATCTATATCTATAGTTGGTATCTCCGAATATCCCCTCCTTCAACCCCTCACCCTAAACCTGAATTTCTCCCCAGTCCAGGCGCTGGATGGGGCCAGATACTCCTGGTCTGTGTGGATGAGAGAGAGAGGAAAGAAAGCGGAGAGTCAGCCCTTTAGCAAGTAAAACTTTTATTAAATAAATTTTTAGTTTTTTTTTTTTTTTTTTTCTTTTCAGACCAAAGAGAGGCGTTTTGGACATTAAGACGCTTGGCTGCTTCTCACCTGAAACACGCAACAGGAACACCGACCTCTCCAGCCACGGGAAATCTTCTTTGACACAAAACTCAAACCAAGTCAACCCAAAGTTCCAAGTTCTTTGCTTTCTTTTCTGTGTGTGTGTATTGGTTTGTCCTAAAAGTCAGTTTGCAAGTTGAAACTTCATGAAATTACTTGTAGCAGAAATAAAGTACATCGTACAAATCACGCAGGTCTGCGATGTGGAGTATAAAAATGGTATTTACAGCCAGTAAACATGGACCAGAAAGACACGTACAACTGCACACCAGCACGCACTCCCAAGCAGGCCCTCGGGGGCTCGGCGGGCGCCGCGGACACGGGTGGGGCCCCCTCGAGGCCGATTGGCACACACTTGCACACGGGGACACACGGAACACAAGCACGCTAGAGGAGAGTCTCGAACAATTATCAAACTCTGGAATATCGAAACAAGTTGGTTCAGAAGATTTTTTTTTTCTTTTCTATTTTTTTCTTTTTTTTTGTTTTTTTTGTTTTTTTGCTGTGTGGTTCCCCCCACCCCACCGCCCCCCCTCCGGGTCAGTCAACACATTTTGGTAGAAAGAAAAGGAAATGCTTGCTTTTTTTTTTTTTTCTTTTTAAATGTTTTTTTCTTTTGAGCTTGTTAAGATATCTGGCGCCTCATTTGGTAAGAGGCCTTGCTGGATGTCCGAACGAACTTGATTCTGTGCTTTGACGTGGGTGTTGCGGATTGGGTAGCTGTACAGAGGCACCCCACAAAAACCCCCCACCCCACCCCACTCCCAACTAGGAAACAAAAATCCACTGTGGTTTGATTCTTTCCCCCCATCTTTTTCTTCTCTTTTCTTCTTTGTACCTGCTCAGAAAGACCGGAAAAAAAGAAAAAAAAATCTCTGTAGAGGTATGAAGGTCATTATCAAGTTCATCTCCAGTTAAAGGGGTGCTTGGCCAGTCCAGGTAGGGTCTTCCGCTACGCTTGGCAATCCTGGTTACAAGACCTTAAATTCGAGGCTGGTGATTCGAAGGCAGGGACGATGGCTGCCTGGCCTTGGGAGGGGGTGGTGAGGGGCGGGGGGGGCTCCCCCCAGCCCTGTCCGCCCCGCCTCCGACGGAAAGCTAAGGGCTACTGGTCGCATGAGTAAGGCTATGACTCGGGCAGGGGAGCAGAGAAGGGCTGAGGCAGGCCAGAGCGTCTCTGTTGTACCTATATCCATCCGGGAGGGCAGGGCTCTGGGACAAAGGGGCGAGGTGGGGTCTGGAGGCCGCAGCTGGGACCAGGGACACTGAAGCTGGCAGAGCCCAATGGCCCTGGAGAATCGGTGGTGGGGGGTGCCAAAAGTCCTGGAGGTATATTGTGTTGGCGGGTTCCTGGTGGGATGTGCCAGCCGGGAGGTGGTGGGGGAGGGCGGTGGGGCACCTGGTACGTGTTGCCCGGGGGCCCGCCAACCTCAGCCCTTCCTGTGTCCCCGCTGAGTGACCGGCCCAGGGTCACTCTACTCGGATGGAAGGAAGTCGGAAAAGTTTGGTCCCATGATCCGTACTCAAAAAATATATATACTGTCTATAGATCTATATATATATGCATATATATATATAGGAAAAGGTGTGATTTAGTTTGGGGAAAGTCACCAAGTTTTGTGGGGAAGAAGCGAGGGCGTTTCTCAAAGCAGGGGGCGTGTGAACACTTCTGTGCCCAATTCAGGAGCCTCCCCCCTGCCCCAGGACAGACCCCCAAAGGCCCCTCCCCACTCCAGGTGGCCTCCAGTAGAGGGGCGGGGCAAGGGGAGAAGAGGGGAGGAAAGGGCTGGTGTCCAAAGAACGGTTGGAATTTATGGGAAAGTCCTGGGTCGGTTGAAAGTAGAAAACCCTCCTGGGATGGGAAGGCCCCTCACCTGGGGGAGAAGGGACGGGCGTTAGGGAGTGACAACGGGGCCACCCAGGTGGACACCACCTCCCCACCCTAGTCCACCCAGCCAGGCTGGGATCTAGGAACCCAAGGGCTCCCATCGTTTCCAAAAGAACAGATCCCACAAAGGCCAGAGTTCAGAGGCCAACAAACCCAGCTTTCAAAGAAGTCAATGTCACCATCGCAAAGCCCGTTTCCTCCTCCTCTGGCAGCTGGGGACAGATATTTCTGTTTATTTTCTGTCTCTCCTTCCCCACCCCCCGCCATCTAAGGTCCATGAAGAGGGTTTCTCCGCTGTCCCCCGGCCCCCGTTTCTGTTCATTCACAGCTGCGTCCCCGAACACCGGGACAGTGCCTAGCACATAATAGATGCTCAGTTAAAAAAAAAAAGAAAGTGCACACTGAGAGTTAAAAGTGAAGGGATCACAGAGAGTGGCTTTGGATTTTGCTTCCGGTTGGCAGTTCCCGAAGGTGCGTTCTGTGCAGTTAAATACTCCCAAATCTGTGTGTGCCGACCCGGGAGAATGTGAAAAGGCCAGACAGCTTCTAACTGAGCGCCTACTCTGTGCCAGGCCCTAGGCAAGGCTCTTTGATGACGACGGCGAGGGTGATTTAAAAAAAAAAAAAAATCCCAACAAATCATCCAGAACTCTTTAGGTGATGGGTTCTGGGCTCGGCTGCGAAAAATGCCCCGCTCCGTTCCCTAGGTGGACCGTTTCCGCCGCCTCTGGGAAGATGACTTTCTTGAGCCCATTTTACAGATGAGGCTCATCAAGGTTTGAGACCCACGGTCAAGTTTCCACAGTGGCCTCAGAAGGTTTACTATTCATCTCCCCCCACAAAAAAAAATGTTGAGAAAGTGGTTTGCCCTGATGGCAACATACACTCTGGGTTTTGTTTTGCTTGTTTTCTTGCATGATGGTGGGTGGGGCACGAATCCCACTTTTCCATCAACTCATTGGGTAGGAATGACACCCAGTGAGGGGCTGCTTGTCCCAGGGGAACTCGTGGAAATGGAGCGGAGACACTGGAAGCTGTCAATGCCGACTGGACCAGGCCCTGAGCACTGTTCCCACCTTCCACGCTCCAGCCCTGGTTCCGAGTTGGGGTCCAACCTTAGGGTTTGGGGTCTGGGGTGGGCACTTAACATTTTTGTCTGGTGTTGGGTTTTTCAGCAGGGAAAACAGAGTCATAGGACAGGACAGAAGCCCCCTCCCCACCACACCCCCACCGCCAGAGCAAACCTGGCCTCTCAGGTGAACTTCTATTCATCCCTCAAAGCCTTCTCCGGGAGGGATTCCCTAGCCGACCTGGCTGGGCCCTGGCTCACCTCAGTCCCTACCCCACTCCCACCCTCTGCTCCAGCCCCGACCACAGGAGGTTTGGGGGTGTCTGCATCCAGCTCTGTCCCCGCTAACCCAACCCGGAGGTTTCTTGTAGCCTCTCAAAGCATCACCCCACCTGGGGAGGGTTTGGAGCATGAAGTGGGCCGCGGGAGGGGGTTTCAGACAAGACGGGGGGCTGGGGCGGGGGTGGGGCCGCCTGGCGGCTCACCTGGGCCATGCCCACAGCCTCAGGGCGGCTGTGGGCGCGGTCAGTAGGGGTGTCCCGGGTCTTTGGGCCGCTTCAGCTGGACTTTGAGCCTCTTCATGCCGATCTGGAAGCCGTTCATGGCCTGGATGGCTGCCTGGGCGCTGGCCGGGTTATCAAAGCTCACGAAGCCTGCAGAAACCAGGGTGGACCTCCATGGTTGGCACTGCGGGTGTCCTCG
This sequence comes from Macaca thibetana thibetana, assembly GCF_024542745.1. Classification (NCBI taxonomy): domain Eukaryota; kingdom Metazoa; phylum Chordata; class Mammalia; order Primates; family Cercopithecidae; genus Macaca; species Macaca thibetana. Next base: position 20,908,082 of record NC_065596.1, read on the forward strand.
GCTTGTTCCTATGCTGTGGCCCTGGCTTCCTGGCTCACGGGGTCCTGAGCAGGCACGCATGCACAGGCCAGGGGGTGTGTGGCGGAGGACACACAGCGGCCCTGGCTTTGTTCTGACATCTCTGGACTTGTATACCTCTGAGGACGGGGCACTCACTCCTTATCTTAGGGTCTGCTGTGCTGAGACTTCCCAGCTGGTATAGGGGTCTGGTGGGGCTTCTGAGGGTCCTGGAGGGCCACCTTCTCCCCACCTTCCCTCAGGAGGATGCCTGCCTCCTTCCAAGCCCTCTGTCCAGCCAGGATCTGTGTCTCCAGCTGATTCTGTATGTCTGCGTCCTTGTCCCTCTCTTTTTTTGTGTGGGGTGGAGAGGGGACAGGGTCTCACTCTGTCACCCGGGCTGGAATGCAGGGGCACAATCTCAGCTCACTTCAGCCTTGACCTCCTGGGCTCAAGAGATCCTCCTGCCTCAGCCTCCTGAGTAGCTGGGACCACAGGCCCATACCACCACGCCCGGCTGTCTCTGTTTTTCTCTCTCTCTCTCTCTGTCTATCTGTCTTGAGTCTTTTCTTCCTCTCCCTCTCCTTCTGGATCATCTCTGTCTGTCTCTTTCTCTCCATCTCTGTCAGTGTCTCTGCTCCAGTCTCCGTCCAGAGGCCATCAGAAATACTCCACCCCATGACCAGGCATGGTGGTTCACGCCTGTAATCCCAGCACCTTGGGAGGCCAAGACAGGCAGATCACCTGAGGTCAGGAGTTTGAGACCAGCCTCACCAACATGGTGAAACCCCATCTCTACTAAAAATACAAAAATTAGCCGGCCATGGTAGTGTCCACCTGTAATCCCAGCTACTCAGGAGGTTGAGGCAGGAGAATCGCTTGAGCCTGGGAGACGGAGGATGCAGTGAGCCAAGATCGCGCCACTGCACTCCAGCCTGGTGACGGAGGGAGACTCCGTTTCAAAAACAAACAAGCGAGCAAAAACAAAGAAGCAAACCAAAAAAATCAGTTCTTTTTCACCCTGAGCACACTTCAAGTGTGTAGTAGCCACGTGGGGCTGGTGGCTGTGGTATCAGACAGCTCCCACATCGAACATTTCCATCATGGGAGAATGATGTACCAGGCAGCAAAAAAGCCCCTGAGCTGTCTGAAAGGAAGGGGTTTTTGTCAACCTCATGCTGTGCTGGGCTGGAAAGTGCCTGACCTACGGTACGTGCTCAACACACGTTCGTTCTGTTGTTTTGGGGTTTTTGTTGTTGTTGTTTGTTTGGAGACAGTCTCGCTCTGTCGCCCCGGCTGAAGTGCAGTGGCGCGATCTCTGCTCACTGCAACCTCCACCTCCCGGGTTCATGCCATTCTCCTGCCTCAGCCTCCTGAATAGCTGGGACTACAGGTGCCCGCCATTGCGCTCGGCTAATTTTCTCGTGGTTTTAGTAGAGACAGGGTTTCACCGTGTTAGCCAGGATGGTCTCGATCTCCTGACCTTGTGATCCACCCACCTCAGCCTCCCAAAGTGCTGCGATGACAGGCGTGAGCCACCGCACCCGGCCGTTTTTGTTTTTTATATGAGACAGGGTCTTGCTCTGTCGTCTGGGCTGGAGTGCAGTGGTGTGATCATGGCTCACTGCAGCCTCGACCTCACGGACTCAAGGGATGGTCCCACCTCCATCTCCTGAGTAGCTGAGACTACAAGTGTGCACCATCATGCCTAGCTAATTTTTTTTTTAATTGCATTTTTTGTAGAGATGGGGTCTTGCTATGTTGCCCAGGCTGGTCTTGATATCCTGGGTTCAAGCGATCCTCGCACCTCAGCCTCCTGAGTAGCTGGGACTACAGGTACATGCCACTAAGCTCAGCTAATTAAAAACATTTTCTTTTCTTTTTTTTTTTTTTTTTTTTTTTTTTTGAGACGAAGTCTCACTCTGTTGCCCAGGCTGGAGTGCAGTGGCCGGATCTCAGCTCACTGCAAGCTCCGCCTCCCGGGTTCACACCATTCTCCTGCCTCAGCCTCCCGAGTAGCTGGGACTACAGACGCCCGCCACCTCGCCCGGCTAGTTTTTTGTATCTTTTAGTAGAGATGGGGTTTCACTGTGTTAGCCAGGATGGTCTCGATCTCCTGACCTCGTGATCCGCCCGTCTCGGCCTCCCAAAGTGCTGGGATTACAGGCTTGAGCCACCGCGCCCAGCCAAAAACATTTTCTTTTGTAAACACAGGGTCTCATTATGTTGTCCAGGCTGGTCTTGAACTCCTGGACTCAAGCAATCCGCCCACCTCAGCCTGTCAAACTGCTGGGATCACAGGCGTGATCCACTGTGCCAGGCCACATGCTGGTTCTGATTGTGAATGTGACTGTTACAGCACGGCCCCGTCCAGAGGCTGACCCAAACCCTCCCATTCCCTGTCCCGGGGCAGGCGAGGGAGGTGGACGGGGAGGGGCGGCGTCTTCGGAGGCCACTTACCGAAACACTTGCTCTGGTTGGTAGCTCGATCCATAAACACCTTGGAGGAAATGATATTGCCGAAGGGTAGGAACATCTGCGTCAGCTCCGTGTCTCCAAACTCCTGGGGGAGGTGGTAGATAAACAGGTTACAGCCCTCGGGACCTGCAGGTGGGGGAGAGAAAGACATAAAGCCCCCAAGGAGAGGAGGCGAACCCCCCCGGGGGAGGGGCACAGGTCTGGAGCCCGCATCTGGCTTCTCCAGCTGTCCGGAGAGGGGTGCCCCAGACACCCAGAAAGAAGGGGCCTGGATATGGGCTGGGGAGGGAGACAGGACACACCCACCCCTTGACTGCATCGTAGGATCTCACACTGGGCTAGTCCGCACCAAAATGATCCTCAGACTCCAGGTAACTGACAAGACCCAAGGGATCCCCTACTCCCCAAAGCCCACATCAGACCTCAATCTCTGATCCCAGATACCCGAAAACCCCCAGAAGTACACCCTCCAGAAAATCCCTCCCTAAACTTCAAACTCTGGATCATCTACAAAAGTCAGATGAGCTGGGTGTGAAGAATAAGGAAACTTGGTAATATCTTTGCAATAATAATAATAATAAGACTCCAAAATAAAACTCATTTATAAAAGTCTGGTGTTCAGACACCATGCCTCGCTAAACATTTTTTATTTTTTGTTTTTGAGATGGAGTCTCGCTCTGTTGCCCAGGCTGGAGTGCACTGGCGTGATCTCAGCTCACTGCAACCTCCACCTCCTGGGTTCAAGCAATTCTCCTGCCTCAGCCTCCCAAGCAGCTGGGACTACAGGTGCACACCACCATGCCCGGATAATTTTTGTATTCTTAGTAGAGACGGGGTTTCACCATGTTGGTCAGGCTGGACTCGAACTCCTGACCTCAAGTGATCGGCCCGCCTCAGCCTCCCAAGGTGCTGGGATTGCAGGCGTGAGCCACTGCTCCCAGCCTGGCTATTTTTTGTATAGGTTTCGCTATGTTGCCCAGGCTGGTCTGGAACTCAAGCAATCTTCCTTCCTCAGACTCCCAAGGTGCTGGGATTATAGGGGTGAGTCACTGCGCCTAGCCAAAAGAATTTTTTTTTTTTTTTTTTTTTTTTTGAGGCGGAGTCTCGCTCTGTCGCCCAGGCCGGAGTGTAGTGGCCGGATCTCAGCTCACTGCAAGCTCCGCCTCCCGGATTCACGCCATTCTCCTGCCTCAGCCTCCTGAGTAGCTGGGACTACAGGCGCCCGCCACCTCGCCCGGCTAGTTTTTTGTATTTTTTAGTAGAGATGGGGTTTCACTGTGTTAGCCAGGATGGTCTCGATCTCCTGACCTCGTGATCCGCCCGTCTCAGCCTCCCAAAGTGCTGGGATTACAGGCGTGAGCCACCGCGCCCGGACAGAATTTTTTTTTTTTAATTTCCCTTTCTCAAGCCCCAGCTAGGGATAACTCCCCAGACCTTGGATAATTTTCAAAACTTAGATGATGCAGAAACAAAATCAGGCGAAATAAAAAGAAAATTCTCTGGTCCCCAGTCCCAGATATCCTAAAACCACAGATAATTAAACTACAACACAATATACCAACCATAAATAATTCTTTTTTTTTTTTTTTTTGAGACAGAGTCTTGCTCTATCACCCAGGCTGGAGTGCAGTGGCGCCATCATAGCTCACTGCAGCCTGTAACTCCTACGTTCAAGAAACCCTCCCACTTTGGCCTCCCAAGTAGCTGGGACCACAGGCACGCACCACCATGCCTGGCTAACTTTTTAATTTTTTGTAGAGATGGGGTCTCACTATGTTGTCCAGGCTGGTCTTGAACTCCTGGCCTCAAGCGATCCTTCTGCCTTGCCCCACCAAAGTGCTGGGATTACAGGTGTCAGCCACTGCACCCAGCCAATGCTTGTCTTCTTTCTGTTTGTTTTGTTTTGCTTGTTTTGAGATGGAGTTTTGCTCTTGTTGCCCAGGCTGGAGTGCAATGAATGGTGTGATCTCAGCTCACTGCAACCTCCACCTCCTGGGTTCAAACAATTCTCCTGCCTCAGACTCCGAGTAGCTGGGATTACAGGCATGGGTCACCACGCCTGGCTAATTTTTGTATTTTTAGTAGAGACGGGGTTTCGCCATATTGTCCAGGCTGGTCTCGAACTCCCAACCTCAGGCGATCTGTCCGCCTCAGCCTCCCAAAGTGCTGGGATTACAGGCGTCAGCCACTGCACACAGCCAATGCTTGTTTTTGAAACGCAAGTTTGTTCCAATGTGACTGAACAATTTTGAGCATAACCTGAATTTTGCATTTGTTCATGCACTGTTTCATCCTAACCAAAACTGTCGGCGACCACTGAAAACCGCATCCGGCTGTGCTGACCTTCAGAAGAAAATACACACCGCATGCCACACACCCTCCGACAGCTCCGCCAGTGTGCTGTGCGCTGCGCCTTCCCCATCCGGGGTCATGTTATCTGTCTGATTTCAGACAACTCTCCTTCCACTGTTTTACAGTCACTCACATGCAACAACCCTTTCAATCCCGTTTCCATGCGCATATTCTAGGTTTTCTCCAAGCTCAAGCACGGTATTTATCTCATGCATTTTCTTTTTTTTTTTTTTTTTTTTTTTTTTTTTTTGAGACGGAGTCTCGCTCTGTCACCCAGGCTGGAGTGCAGTGGCGTGGTCTCTGCTCACTGCAAGCTCCGCCTCCCAGGTTCATACCATTCTCCTGCCTCAGCCTCCCGAGTAGCTGGGACTACAGGCACCCGCCACCACGCCCGGCTAATTTTTTTTGTATTTTTAGTAGAGACAGGGGTTTCACCATGTTAGCCAGGATGGTCTCGATCTCCTGACCTCGTGATCCGCCCGCCTAGGCCTCCCAAAGTGCTGGGATTACAGGCGTGAGCCACCGCGCCCAGCCAGTCTCATTCATTTCTAAACCACATGACATGTAGAAAACAGTGCTACCATTTCTATGAGGGTCCCATCTTTCTTTTCTCTTAACATGTCACTGATAAAGGTTTTTGATTTTTGTTGTTGTTTTGAGACAGTCTCCCTCTGTTGTCCAGGCTGGAGTGCAGTGGTGTGATCTTGGCTCACTGCAGCCTTGACCTCCTGGGCTCAAGTGACTCTCCTGCCTTGGCCTCCCAAAGTGTTGAATTACAGGCGTGAGCCACTGCACCTAGCCAGCTTTCTCATTTTTATTTTTAAAATTTTATTTATTTATTTATTTATTTATTTAAGACGGAGTTTCGCTCTGTTGCCCAGGTTGGAGTGCAGTGGTGCAATCTTGGCTCACTGCAACCTCTGCCTCCTGGTTCAAGCGATTCTCCTGCCTCAGTTTCCCGAGTAGCTGGGATTACAGATGCATGCCACCATGCTTGGCTAATTTTTGTATTTTTAGTAGAGATGGGTTTCACCATGTTGGCCAGCCAGGCTGGTCTCAAACTCTTGACCTCAGGTGATCCGCCCACCTCGGCCTCCCAAAGTGCTAGGGTTACAGGTGTGAGCCACCGCACCTGACCATATTTTTTTAATTTTAATTTTTATTATTATTATTTTATTATTTTTTTTGAGACAGTCTTGCTCTGTCACCCAGGCTGGAGTGAAGTGGCACGATCTTGACTCACTGCAAACTCTGCCTCCCGGATTCAAGTGATCTTGTGCTTTAGTTTCCCCAGTAGTTGGGATTACAGGTGCACACCACCACGCTTGGCTAATTTTTTGAATTTTTGGTGGAGATAGGGTTTCGGCATGTTGGCCAGGCTGGTCTCAAACTCCTAAGCTCAGGCAATTCACCTGCCTCAGCCACCCAAAATGCTAGAATTACAAGCGTGAGTCACCTCGATTGGCCTACGGTTTTAAAACTTCATTTTTTTTTTTTTTTTTTTTTTTTTTTGAGACGGAGTCTGGCTCTGTCACCCAGGCTAGAGTGCAGTGGCGCGATCTCAGCTCACTGCAAGCTCCGCCTCCCGGGTTTACGCCATTCTCCTGCCTCAGCCTCCCGAGTAGCTGGGACTACAGGCGCCCGCCACCTCGCCCGGCTAGTTTTTTGTATTTTTTAGTAGAGACGGGGTTTCACCGTGTTAGCCAGGATGGTCTCGATCTCCTGACCTCGTGATCCGCCCGTCTCGGCCTCCCAAAGTGCTGGGATTACAGGCGTGAGCCACCGCGCCCGGCCTAAAACTTCATTTAAACAGTCTTTTGTATCTGGCTTCTTTCACTCAATATTCTACCTGTGAAGTTATTCCATGTCATTATAAGGATTGGCTACTTATCCCTTTTCACTGCTGTATAGTGTTCCATGGTGCGGCTCCATCCTAATTTATTTATCCATTTACTTGCTGAAGAACACTTGGGTTGTTACCAGCTTGGGTTTTGTTTTGCTTTTTTTTTTTTTTTTGAGATGGAGTCTTGCTCTGTTGCCCAGGCTGGAGTGCAGTGGTGCAATCTCAGCTCACTGCAAACTCCACCTCCTGGTTCGAACCATTCTCTTGCCTCAGCCTCCCGAGTAGCTGGGACCACAGGCACCTGCCACCACGCCCGGCTAATTTTTTCTATTTTTTAGTAGAAATGGGGTTTCCCCAGGCTAGCCAGAATGGTCTTGATATCCTGACCTTGTGATCCACCTGCCTTGGCCTCCCGAAGTGCTGGGACTACAGGCCCAAGCCACCACGCCCGGCCGTTGTTGTTTTTTGTTTTGTTTTGTTTTTTGAGATGGAGTCTTGCTCTCTCACCCAGACTGGAGTCCAGTGGAGAGATAGTAGCTCACTGCAGCCTTGACCTGCTGGGCTCAGTGATCCTTCTGCCCCAGCCTCCTGAGTAGCTGGGACTATAGGTGCACACCACTACACCTGGCCAATTTTTTATTTTTTTGTAGACATGGGTTCTTGCTAAGCTAGGATGGTCTTGGACTCCTGGGCTCAAGTGATCCTCCCACCTTGGCCCCCAAGACGCTATGTAATTACAGGCGGGAGCTACCGCACATGGCAAGAACTATACGGATTTGAACCCTGACTGTCACTCCAGAATCGAATCCCTCCCTCCTTCGACAGCCTGGGCTTTACTGGGGAGGCCTCATTACCTGAGATACCTCATCGTGCCATGCCCCAGCCTCAAAAAGGGTTTCCTTTCCAAAACATCCAGAGAATCACTCTTGGTTCTGGAGAGGGCTGGTAGGAAGTCACTGCTATTCCTACGGGATCGGGGCGAGCATGGTTCTCTTTTCGGAGGAGGAAAGAGAGAGGGAGATTCCCAGGGGTCAGCGGCTGCAACGGGACTCAACTCTAGCCTGTCCAGCCCCCAGGCCGCACTCTCAGCCCCGCGGGTCCCAGAGGCCCGGGCCAGGCACGGAGCCTGCAGGTGGACGGGGCGGGCAGAGGGCGGGGCTGGCGCCCAGGGGAGGTCGCGGCCGCCTCACCTTCTCGCTGCTGCTGCTGCAGGAGGGGCGGCGGCTGGGGGACGCTGTGCGCGATGGGCGTGATGGCCGCGGTGGGGTACATGGCTGCGGAGACCGGAGCGAGACACAGGGCGAGGAGGGGCGTGAGGCCACGTGGGCGGCCTGGGCGGCTGGGCGGGGAGGGGGCAGGGCCACAAGAGAGGGTGGGGCCAAGGCAGGAGTGGGTGTGATCATGGCCTTTGTGGGGAGGGTTTGGGGGCGGGGCCAGGTCAGAGGGCGGGGCCAAGAACACAGATGAAATGGGGTGGGGCTATTGTCTGAGAGGCGGGGCCATGGTGGAGGGCAGGGCCATTACCGAGACGCGGTGGGGTGGGGGCGGACCCCATGGCATGAGGGGAGGGGTACAGGGGTTGGGCCACAGCAGAGGGCGGGGCCAAGGCTACAGGACAATCCAGAGAGGGTGGGACCATTGCTTGAAGCGGGCGAGCCACAGTGGAGGTCAAGGCCAAGACCGGGATGAAGGGCATGAGTGGGGCGGGGCCATGACTTAATGGAGGGCTATGTGGGCAGGACCATGAATTGAGAGGCGGGGCCGCAGCAGTGGGCGGGGTCACAGCCAGGCCTTAGGAAGCAGAGCCAGAGGTAGGGGCGGGGCTTTAGCAGAGAGGCGTGGTCAGAGTAAAGACAGGACGTGAGGGGCGGGGCTAGGAGCTGCAGAAGGGAGGATAAGGGGCAGGGCCGAGAGCTGGGGTTGGGTCAGAAGCAGAGAAGTGGTCAAGAGGAACCCCCTCTCCCCAACACAGCATGAGAGGGTGAGGCCATGGGTAAGCGCTGTCCTTAAAGGACAAGGGAAGGTCCTGTTTGCGGGTATAGGTGGTGGTGGGGTGAGACCAGTAACAGGGCCAGGGGTTGAATACAGGACAAGGGTGGGCCCTGAGGGGCGGGGCCAGACGTAGGAGGCGTGGCTAGGCACAGAAGAACGACAAGTCCGGGGCGGGCCCTGGGGGCGGGGCCCTAGGCGGGGGCGGGGCCAGGGCCCACCGAGCGGGCACGCGGGCTGCCTCCTACCTGTGTACTGCTGGACTCCGGAGAAGGCAGGATGCAGTGTCTCGGCCACAGTCGGGCTCTGAGCTGCGGGCAGACAGATGGGCTGAGTAGGGCGGGGGCAGCAGAAGTCTTCCATCCACCCCCGATCCTTAGGAGCCGGAAGGACAGCAACAAACACCCCGCCCAGCTTCACCTCAGTGCTAAACCCTCTGTAGGACCAGGAAGCTGAGGCCGAGGAACATGAAGCCACTTGCACAGGGCCACTCAGAGAGCAAATGGCAGGAGCTGAACTGGAATCTGGGTTTCTCGGACTCCAGAGAGAGTTCACCATCGCCCCCATCTCCCTCTCCCCGTCCCGACCCCTTTGCCTCCCAAGAGGACCCTTCAACTCCTCTCTACTCCCTGGATTCTCCAGGACTTCAGCCTCCACCTCAGATCACCACCTGCCCCCATCCCCTGCCCCGTCTCCCTCTCCACATGAGTCTGCTCACCAGACACCCTTGGCTCCCCCATCCAGCTGTAGCCTTCCTGCTACCGCTAGGGAAAGGGGTAAGGGGAGGGAAGAGGTTGTCCAGGCATCAACCAAAGTTGATGATTCTGGGGAAAAATTCAACCAAAAAATTCTGCTCGAATGGACAGTGTGCTAGAGGGCAGGGGATAGTGGAGGTGACTGTGACTCCAAAGGCGTAGCAGGAAGGAGTTCACTTCGCGGGCAAGAAGCAGTTCTGTATCTTCATTGTGGGAGATACACAAGTCTGTATCTGTGACAAAATGGCAATTAACCACCCCTGCACACACACACATACACGAGCACAGAGTGCATGCAAAAAGTCGTGAAATCAGCTGGGTGCGGTGGCTCAGGCTTGTGATCCCAAAACTTTGGGAGGCCGAGGCAGGAGGATCGCTTGAGCCCAGGAGTTTGAGACTAGCCTGGGCAACATAGCAAGACCCTCATTTCTAAAAAAAAAAAAAAAAATCAAGGCCAGGCACCGTGTCTCACGGCTGTAATCCCAGCACTTTGGGAGGCCGAGGCAGGCGGATCATGAGGTCAGGAGATCGAGACCATCCTGGCTAACATGGTGAAACCCGTCTCCACTAAAAATACAAAAAATTAGCCGGGCGTGGTGGCGGGCACCTGTAGTCCCAGCTACGCGGGAGGCTGAGGCAGGAGAATGGCATGAACCCAGAGGCGGAGCTTGCAGTGAGCGGAGATCAGCCCACTACACTCCAGCCTGGGCGACAGAGCAAGACTCTGTCTCAAAAAAAAAAAAAAAAAAATCAAAAATTAGCCAAACATAATGTTACATGCCTGTATGTAGTCCCAGTGACTTGGGAGGCTGAGGTGAGAGGTGAGAGGATCGCTTCAGCCCAGGAGTTTGAGAGTTCAAGGCTGCAGTGAGCTTTGATCACACCACTGCACTCCAGCCTGGGTGACAGTGTGAGACTCTGTTGCTAAATAAATAAATGGTGAATTTGAATATGGTCTGGAGTTGAATTAATTGTATGGCGCCAGTGTTAGTTTCCTGGATTTGACAGTGTCCTGTGATTAGATAAGCTGTTGGCATCAGGGAAGCTGTGTGAAGGGTACCTGGGACTGCACTGTGGTATTTTGGTAACTCCCTGTGAACCTCCAATCATTTCAAAATAAAATGTTAAGGCCAGTCGCAGTGGCTCACACCTGTAATCCCAGCACTTTGGGAGGCCAAGGTGGGTGGATTGCTTGAGCCCAGGAATTTGAGACCTGCCGGGGCAACATAGCAAGATCCAGTCGGTACAAAAATTTAAAAATTAGCCGAGTGTGATGGTGCATGTTTGTAGTCCCAGCTACAAGGAAGGCTGAGGTGGGAGGGTTGCTTAAGTCTCGGAGATGGAGGCTGCAGTGAGCTGTGATGACGCCACTGCACTCCAGCCTGAATGACATAGTGAGACACTGTCTTTAAAACTAAATAAATAAAAATAATTAAAAAATAAAAAGTTAGAAACAAATTCTCCTACATGGTGGAAAGACAGATAACTTACTTCACATAAATTAGATGTTGGAAGATGTCTGCCCTAAAATTGTATGTGTAGCATAGAGAAAGGAAGGACCTGTGCCTCATGAAAGCAGGTGCAGCCCAAATAAGTGGGTCATTCATTCTGCATTGAATGAATAAATGAATGAATCCAGGCATTGATATCTCCCCAAATAATACAGATGAATAATTAAGATGTATGGGCTGGGAGCAGTGGGTGGATCACCTGAGGTCAGGAGTTCGAGACCAGCCAGGCCAACATGGTTAAAACCCGTCTCTACTAAAAATACAAAAATTAGCCAGGTGTGGTGGCACGCGCCTATAATCCCAGCTACTTGGGAGGCTGAGGCAGGAGAATCACTTGAACCTGGGAAGCGGAGGTTACAGTCAGCCAAGATTGTGAGACCGCACTGCAGCCTGGGCGACGGAGTGAGACCCTGTGTGAAGCCTTTTGCACACGGATTAAATTGTCGATGCAACCTCATGAGGCTACTGATGTTATCCGCCCCATTTCCCAGATAAGCAAACTGAGGCTCAGGGACATAAAGAGCCCATCCAGGGTCACTGAACTGGAATTTAAGCCCAGAAACATCCAGATGCACCGTTTTAATGTGTTGCTACCCTGCCACGGCCTCCCTTCCTATGTTCACAGCTCTTATCTGCTCAGCCAAGACACCCTTTTTCCTGCCCTTCTGTTCCCTGGGCACTGTGATGTAGGTACTCATACTTGTTCTGGAAACACCATCTCTACTCCCCGCCACTCTCCTAGACCCCAGAGGACCACCCCAAGTTACCTGGGTAGGGCACAAGGCCATTGGCATAGACGGTTTCCAGGGCGGGGTGCCCACCTGGAAAGGGCACGACACCTGCAAAGCCATTGGTGATGGGAGCCACGAGGCCAGGCACGGCGGTGGTGCCCAGCAGCGGGGGTGAGTGCAGCCCTGCAGAGTGGAAGAGGGTCATGGGGAGGCCAGTATGGCTCTGGCTCAACCCACCCATCCTTGGGCGCCTGGAGGAAGCTCACCAGAGGCAGGAGCGATGGGTGTGGCAGGCAGCCCATTGAGGCTGACGGCGCCTATCTGCTGGATGTGACAGGGTGAGAAGGCCACGCCGGGACTCAGGTAGCTGCCCGAGGTGGACAGGACTGTTGTCTGCTGTTGCATGAGCTGGGGGTGAAGAGATGTCATAGTTGGGGTGACATCTCCCCCGAGATCATGGCTTATGAGTGGAGGCTTGGTCCCCCAGTTACTAGTGAGGAGGTCAGGCTGGGGATCTTGGCTCAGGCTGAGATCAGAATTGGAGCTCAACCTGGGATCAAGGCTCAGCCTGGGAGCAGGGATCAGTTAGGAAGTGAGGGTCGGGCTGAGATCAGGGCTCAATCTAGTCAGGAGTTGGGGCTCAGCCTGGGATCAAGGCTCAGTCTAGGATCTGGGCTCAGTTAGAAAGTAAGGCTCAGCCTGGGACCAAGGCTCAGTCTAGGATCAAGGCTGTTAGGAAGTGAGGCTCAGACTGAGATCAAGGTTCCATCTAGGATGAGGGTTTAGTTAGAAACTGAGGCTCGGCCGGGCGCGGTGGCTCAAGCCTGTAATCCCAGCACTTTGGGAGGCCGAGGCGGGTGGATCACGAGGTCAGGAGATCGAGACTATCCTGGCTAACATGGTGAAACCCCCTCTCTACTAAAAATACAAAAAACTAGCCGGGCGTGGTGGCGGGCGCCTGTAGTCTCAGCTACTTGGGAGGCTGAGGCGGGAGAATGGCGTGAACCCGGGAGGCGGAGCTTGCAGTGAGCCGAGATCACGCCACTGCACTCCAGCCTGGGAGACACAGCGAGACTCTGTCTCAAAAAAAAAAAAAAAAAAAAAAAGAAACTGAGGCTCAGCCTGGGATCAGGGTTCAGTCAGGAGCTGGGGCTCAACTTGGGATCAGGTCTCAGCCAGGGTGGAGCTCGGTTAGGTCAGGTCTCAGTTTGGGGTCGGTCTGGATTTGGAGGTTCAGCCAGAATTGGGCCTAATTTAGATGTGGGGCATAGCCAGGTTCTGGGGCTCGGTCCAAGACTGGGTGTTAATGTGAGATTAGGGCTCAGTCTTCTGGATTCAGGAGCTCGGTCTGAGTTTAGTCTCAATTTGGAGTTGGGGTTCAGCCACGCCAGGAGAGGACCCTGAGTCAGGGAGATGGAGGGAGAGGCGGAAGACGGGCCAAGAGGCAGGAGCCCCCGACAGAGAGTAGACGGAGATGGAGAGAGAAGGAGCCGGACCCCCAAAGCCACCCCTGGATCACTCACAGCCTGGGCGTAGGCACTGTAGGGGCTGAAGGGCAGTGTGAGGGACGGCGTCAGGATGCCCAGCTGGCCCACCATCTGCTGCATGCGTCTGAGCGTCCGCTCCTTGTCCGTGTCGGCGAACTTGACCACCAGGCTGGAGGAGGCTCCCTGCAGGGGGCAACGGCGAGCAGGGAGGGAAACGGGCTGGGAGGTAGCCAGGACTCTGGGGTCCCTGGATTCACGTTAGCTCAGGCCCCCTGGGTGAGGGGCATAATGCCAGTGGCTGTCGGCCATGTCCACGGGCCCCCAGCCCCAGGAGCCAGGGCCACAGCGAGGACCGCGTGGAGATCAGCATCCTGGACCCAGCAGCATCTGCACAGGTGCAGCGCCCAGGTCTAGGGGGCTGTGATGGGGCACAGGTGGGGGCCCTGACTGTCAGCCACACGGTCAAAACAGATGGAGAATCCCGCCGCTGGAGAAGAACAGGGAGGCACAGATGGAGACACCTATAACTTCAGCTCACCTGAGAACAGGCGAGAAACCAGTTTCCGAAGGAAAACAGCGGGCTCAGGTGGACGAACCTGCCATTGTCACTCCACACCTGAAACTCCAATCTCCAGAGAGGAACAACTGGGGCACAGACGGGTGACCCTCCAACTCTCACCCACACCTGAGAACAGGTGAGACTCCAGCCACACGAGAGGAACGACGCAGGATAAGTAGATGATCCTGACTCTGTTCCCCGTTCCCCGGAGCTAGCAGGGAGTTCAAGGGAGCTCAGCCCCGGATTTTTTTTTTTTTTTTTTTTTTGAGACAGAGTTTCGCTCTTGTTGCCCAGGCTGGAGTGCAATGGCGCAATCTCTGCTTACTGCAACCTCCGCCTCCCAGGTTCAAGTGATTCTCCTGCCTCAGCCTCTCGAGTAGCTGGGATTACAGGCGCCTGCCACCACGCCCAGCTAATTTTTTTTATTTTTAGTAGAGACGGGGTTTCACTATGTTGGCCAGGCTGGTCTCGAACTCCTGACCTCAAGTGATCCACCTGCCTTGGCCTCCCAAAGTGCTGGGATTACCGGCGTGAGCCATCACGCCCAGCCCCAGACCCGGATTTTTGTGCCCTGTGCAGGCAGATGAACCTGTAGCCCATCCACCCAGTGGACAGCGAACAGCAGCCACTGGTGGGGACAGGGGGCCCTGCTTTGCTGAAGCACAGATAGAAACCCATGTGACTGCTGTCCCACCCCATGGCTGTCCAGGTGCCACAGTGCTGGGCTGAAATCCACCAACAGGCAGCCCTGGGCAGTCGAAGCAGCGGTGAGCAAGGGAGTGTCTGTCTGTGCAGTCAGGACGCTGCAACAGGTCCTGTTATCAGTGTCAAGAGAAGCCCAGTGGCCGGGCACGGTGGCTCATGCCTGTAATCCCAGCACTTTGGGAGGCCAAGGTGGGCAGATCACCTGAGGTCAGGAGTTTGAGACCAGCCTGACCAACATAGTGAAACCCTGTCTCTACTACAAATACAAAAATTAGCCAGGCTTGGTGGCACATGGCTGTAATCACAGCTACTTAGGAGGCTGAGGCAGGAGAATCACTTGAACCCAGGAGGTGGAGGTTTCAGTGAGCCAAGATCGCACCACTGCACTCCAACCTGGGTGACAAAGCGAGACTCCATCTCAAAAAAAAAAAAAAAAAAAAAGAGAGAGAGAGAGGCCTGGGGTCAGGGGCTCAGGAGGCCATTCCCACCCCCCACAAACCAGCTCACACCCCAATTTTCGGGCTCAAGAAGGAAAATATTTTCCCCTTCGACCAGCTCCTCCCTGATGAGCTGGCTCCCAGCAGGATGCACCCTGTAGCCTCCCTGTCTTCGCTGACATGCCCCCTTTGATAGAGAACTCACTCCTCCAGACGCCTACCAGCCCTGCCCTGGGACATCTATGAGCTTGGGAACACTTGCCCTTGTGCTGAGCTAAGCCCCTCCCCTGGGTTTTGAGAGCTGAGGGAGGAGGCTTGTTCCCCTCAGGCCCTATCTTCCTTGTAGCAGATTTGGAGATGTGTATGCAGGGACGATGGCTCCTGGGGACTCCTTCCTCAGGGGAAGGGCTGTCCCCAATGCCTCCTTGGTCCTCCCCACCCTCTCACTGCTGCAGACGCTGGGACCTGTCCCCAATCCCCATCCCTCCCTCAACCATTGAGTCGACATGCCCCCCATCCATTCTCACCCTACTGTCTGTTTTCTGATCAGCCCTCCTCCGTGTCCACTAGGCCCCAGCTCAGGCCTCCTCCTCCCTCAGCTGGACCTTGGCCTAGCCGCCTCCCTGGCCTCCCAGCCTCCAGTCTTGCACCCTGCCCATCCTCTACATTGGCCGCAAAGGGATATCTGCAACCGACCTGGCCCATCTCCTCTCTTGCTCTAAACCATCTGTGACTCCCCACTGCCGTAGGAGAAAGTCCAGGCTTCTCATCCTCACATTGCGGCCCCATCTTCTATGGCTCCTCTGGGCTACCTGTTGCTACCTCCCAGCCTTTCTTCTTGTTAGGGCCTCTCCTGGCCTCAGCAAATCCAACCCAGGTGTCATCCCCTCTAGGACATCCTTACATGTACACATATACACACTCACACACTCACAACCTATACTCAAACAGACCTGCATACACTCACACACATACACAATCACCCACAATACTGACTCACTCACACTCAGGCACACACACACACACACACACACCTGCCCGCAAATGCACCTGCAGATGCACACACATGTGCTTCCTCCCCCATGGCCCAGGCATACACACATGCTCACACACACAGAAACACACACGTGTACTCACATACACACATGCACATGCACCAGTATCTCTACACTAGCACACAATGGCACACTTATCCGTACATATTTACACACAACCCCCGTGCACACAGCACTCACATAACACTCACCTAGTAGTAATGACACAGTCAAACACACACTCACACACACACGCATGCATGCCTTCTCAGGCACACTCACACCCAAACATGCACACTCACCAACACGTATACACTTGTAATACATCCATGTGTGTGCTTGGATACACTTCGCTTGCATACTCACCTCCACATCTGCACACACTCACACGCATATACCCACTCCAGGGACCACAGCCGGGGACTGTGCCTCTTTCTCCACCTGTGCCCCCTCTGAAGGACAGCCGGGGCTACTGGGTGACAGCAACGGTAGGAATATGGCCTGTTTCATCCCTGTCCCCTCACCCCTTTCCCACGCCCACCCCCACGGCCAAGGGCAGCTCCAACTCACCGGCATGGTCTGGCTCCCATGCAAGGCGTGGATGGCCGCCTGCGCCTCCGTGTGGGAGGAGAACTTCACGAAAGCACAGCCTGCTCCAAGAGAAGAAGAGGGTGATGGGACTGGCTGAGTGGGGGCCACAGGAGAGGGGACAGAGAGACCTACATGGCCAGTGTCAGACACATGCAGACAGAGAGAGTTGATAACAGAGAGACAGCCAGCCATTTGCTCAGACGGAAAGCTGGACAATCAGCCAGATCAAGGGTCAGAATGGAGGAGAATCGCACAGACAGCCACAGAGTTAGACAAAGAGCCGGTCACCCACACAGCCAGCCAGCCCGCCATTTCTTCATTCAGTCCAGCAGAAAGTCAGTCAGCCATCCAGGTAGCGGATTAGACAGTCAGTCACAGAGTTTGTGAAGCACACAACCAGATGGACGGTGCAAGGCTGGGAACCATCAGGGAGGAGGTCCCATCCATCAGAACAAATGACAGGGACCAAGGTCCAGATAATTACGATCAGATATGCGGAGTTAAACTGACAGACCACCGGACACACTGTCCTATGGGCAGAGTCCACAGAGATACGTGCAGGTCCAGACAGACCCTTCTGACCACAGCCAGACAGATGGAAATTATCAACCGCCAGACCTGAGCGGACCCAGACAGAGCCACACAAGCAGACAGACCACCACCAGAGACCACCAGACACAGGCTAATGCAGACAGACAGTCACATACACAGAGATCACCAGACACAAGCGAATGCAAACACGGTCCCACGGACGAAGTCCATAGAACAGACAGAGGCCACTGGACCTGGCTCCAGACTGGTAGAGTACTATGGAAGGGCCAGCCATATTGTGGGGGGAGGGGTGGAATGTTCTGGAATTACATAGTGGTGATGGTTACACGGCTTTATGAATAGAAAAAAAAAGCACTTAATTGTACATTTTAAAAAGGGTGAATATGGTGGGATGTGAAAGACATCTCAATTTTTTTTTTTTTGAGTTGGAGTCTCGCTCCATTGCCTAGGCCAGAGTGCAGTGGTGTGATCTCAGCTCACTGCAACCTCTGCCTCCCGGGTTCAAGCAGTTCTCTGCATCAGCCTCCCGAGTAACCGGGATTACAGGCGCCTGCCACCACGCCCAGCTAATTTTTGTATTTTTTGTAGAGACGGGTGTCACCATCTTGGCCAGGCTGGTCTTGAACTCCTGACCTCGTGATCTACCCACCTCAGCCTCCCAAAGTGCTGGGATTACAGGCGTGAGCCACAGCGCCCAGCCCTCAGTTTTAAAAATGAAGAACCAGGCAATGGTCTGAAACCATCGGACACATTCAGTTCTAGTGAGGTAAGAAAGACCAGAGTGGAGTCGGTCCCAGATGATGAGCTCTGTGGACAGAGACCGACAGACACCATCATTTGGACTCTCAGGCAGGAAGATAGCCAGACAGTCAGACACAACCAGAGACCACCAGCCAGTCATATGGACAAATCATATAGACAGAACCAGGAGGAAACAGTTCTACGAACTGTCAGGTGGAGGAATCTGAGACCACAGGGCACAGGTAACTCTGTCTGGGGAGAAGCCCTGCCCCTCCCCCAGACCCCGCCCCAACACAAGGCCACGCCCCTGCATCCCTACTCACAGGCAGCCCCTGGAGAAGTCTTGCCCTTCTCCAAGACCCCGCCCCATCCCAAGGCCACGCCTATGCATCTCCGCCCACTCCACAGCAGCCCCGCCCCTCTTCAGGACCCGTCCCCAGAGCCAGCATGCAGACAGAGCATGCAGGTAGGATCAAGCGGGACTAGTCTGTGCTCCACACCACCCCTGTGAACCAGCCCCTCCCCACGAGCCCCAGCCTCCTATGGGCCTGGCCCCGCCCCACCTGGCCAGCCCCACCCCCTACATGCTCAGCCCCGACCCTTCACAGGGCCCCTCCCCGTGGAGCCAGTCCTTCCTAACCCTAGGTATTTCACTCCTCCCTATGGCCCCTCCCCTACCCAAGACCCCACCTTTGCAGCCTCACCCACAGACTTCACCTCTGGAGAAGCCTCGGGCCTCTCCAGGGCTACATCCTCAGAGCCAGCTCCTCCCCCCCCCGCAGCCCCACCCCCTCCCCAGATCCCGCCCCTACAATTCCGCCCCTCTCCAAGGCCCCGCCCCTGCAGCCTCACCCACAGACTCCACCCCTGGAGAAGTCCCGCCCCTCCCCAGGGTGCCGCCCCAGAGCCAGCTCCTCCCCATGCTGCAGGCCCCACCCTCCCCACAGGCCCCGCCCCCAGAGCTAGCCCCGCCCCTCTCGCAGTCCCGACCTGGCACCCGCCAGTCACCTTTGCTGCTGCCGTCAGGCCCCCGGAGCACGGTGCACTCGTCAATGACCCCGAAGGGCTGGAACAGCCGCAGCACGTCCTCCTCCGACTGCTGCTTGTTCAGCATCCCCACGAACAGCTTCCGGTCCCCTGTGGGCGGCGACACCCACCTCAGCCGAGTCCCCGGCCTCCGGGAGGGCCTCCGGGATTCCTCCCTCCCTCCAACAGAGTGGAGGCGGCAGGGCAGGAAGACGCGGCGCCCTGCCGGCTCCGGTTCTGCGCGTGCGAGGGAGGACCCAGCCGCGCCCTTTCCCTGCCCCGGATCTCTCCACCCTCCCACGGGCCCTGCACGGTCCCATCTCCGGGCGTTTGCCCAGGCGGCGCCCCCGCCTGAAATGCCCTCCCTGCAGTCTTCTGGGGTCTCTGCTCCACTGCTCCCCCTCCAGGCGGAGATGACCTTTCCCTCTGGTGCACTCAGAGAGCCCGCACCGAGTACTAGGACTAGGAGCTGCCTCGCCGGGCCTGGGTCCCGTCTGTCTTTCTGTCTGCCCCCCGGACCTGCCAGGCGGAGGTGGGCACTGATGATCCCCGCACTTTCATGGTGCCCAGCAGAGGCCCCTGCCCAACTTTGTCGGGATCAAGAGGGGCCAGGCAGTCACCATCTGTGGAATAGAGGGAGGGTTCACGTGCTCATAGGACCAGGGGCCTTGGCAGGCTGGACCCCCTGACGGGTGGGGCTGGGCTGGGCCAGCCTCTTCTGTATGAGCTCTGCCCCCTTGGGTAATTGCATGCTCCCTGGTAATGGGGAACGCGGTGGCTTCATCTCCCAGGGACGGTGAGCTGGGTTACTATGGAAACTGCTCTCGGCAGCTGTCACTCATGGGGTTGGGAGGGAGAGAGAGAAAGCAGCAGAGAGACTGAGAATCAGGGAGAGAGAGGGACAGATCAGAGAGAGCACACGCGAGAGAGACTGTGTGAGACGGAGAGAGAATAAGAGGGATGAAGAGACAGAGAAGATACAAAGGAGAAAGAGATACAGAGGGAGATAGAGAGAGAGACAGAGAAATAGAGACAAAGATGGAGACATACAGACCCCACCTCGCTACTCCCTGTCCCACGCTGGCAGCCAGGGTGGAGAGTGTGAAAGGGGCTCCCATCCCAGAGGGCCTTTACTGGGCTCCTACATATACCTAGGCGTCCTAACACTCCTGCCCCACACCTCCACTCAACTAAGTCTGGCTGCCCTCTTTCAGTCTCTGCTTGAGATGGAGAGGAAATATACAAATTTCCAAGAATGACTAGCTTTGGGTCCCATGGGAACAACCGAGTATGCCCCTGCCATGGGCACGCCCTGACACCAAAGTCCAGCCCCACACAGACACCACTGACCCCAGCCTGCATGTCTGCCCACATGCCCAGCCTAGAACAGTCACGCACATATGTGCAAACACACCCATGCACCGGCTGGGCACACGCACATGCACACAGGCAGGAAGGCATCCCCACCACACACCACACAGGTGTGCTTATGTGTACCAGCTGCAGAAACACAAATGCACAAGTGCACGTACTCACACACATCTGCACACAGGCATGCCAGGTGTGCATACTCATACACACACATTTAAGCATGCACACACAAACAGAGACCCCAGAGAGCAATCCACAGCCCTTCAGGCCCCCATCGTGTGTGTCTGAAGCCCCCCAATTATTGTACCCTGGAGGGAGTGGGGTATTTGTAACTCAGGGGAAGGCAGCTGGACCTGGCTAGACCCTGCATCCTCCCTTGGGAACTATGGACATAGCCCCTTCTGCTTTCTGGAACCTGCCTCTCCCCCCACCAAGGGGTGTGTGAGCAGGCATGCGACTGCTGCATGCTTTGGGGCAGGAAGACCAGTCCCAGATCCACAGGCCTCGGCCACTGCCCCTTTGGGGGAGAGAGGAAGGAAGAGATTTTCCTTCTTCTCCCATTCCTCCGCCAACCCCCAGCCAGGCAGCCACGGAGAGATGACAACTACCTCCACGGCTTTCGCTGTCCGCAGGCTTCACCTGGATTGGCCGCGCCATCTGCAGAGAGAGGGGGAAGGGGAAAGTCAAGCTCAGGAGTGGGGGTGTGGTGGGCGGGGGTTTTGCCTGAGCTCTGTGGGACAGCCCTGCCCACCTCCCACCACCAGCCCTCAGCACCCCACCACCCCACTAACACCCCAGTCAAAGCAAATGACACTTGGTCCCGCCTACAGCAGAAACTGTGTGACGAACTCTTAGCCCTCAAAATCCAACAATATTCCTTCCTCCAGGAAGCCTCCTTGCTTCCCCAAATGTGATAGGCCCAGTTCCTCCGGTCCCTTTATATGATGTGACTTTGCAGTTCCTACCATCAAAAACTAGAGTCTATTTTCCCACTCCTGGCACCTGAACTTGGCCAAGTGACTGGCTGTGACCCATAGAATGTGGTGGAAGTTAAGTTGTGGGAGTTCTGAGCCTAGGCCTCAAGAGACCTTGTAGCTTCCACTCTTGGAACCCTGAGACTGCCAGGTGGATAAGCCCAGGAGGAGGAGAGGCCTCATGGAGACAGAGGCCTCTCTGACAGTCAGCACATGGGAGTGAGGCCACCCTGACCCAGCTAAGCCCAGTCAAGTCTCAGCTGACTGCAGCTGCTTGAGTGACCCCAAGAGAACCAACAGAAGAACCATCGAGCTGAGCCCAGACCAAGCTTTGCAGAATCGAGAACAAATACAAAGACTGGAGTAGTTTGTTACTCAGCAGTGCTGACTGATACACCAAAGTAGCTACATTTAGCCACATCTCCCAGGAGCTTTGGGTGGGGACATACCTGAGTGGACCAGCCTGCCGTCTGGATTCATTGTTCTAGACACTTTTGTCCCACACCCCAGGCATTGAAAATGATATTTAATGAAACAAAAAATTCTCCCTTGCACCAACTCTCACAACATACCAAGTCCTAGGTATGAGCTATTTTGGATATTTGAGAACAGGCTCCAGGGATGTGAGAGTTGGGGAGGCATTTGCATCTCCACTGGTCCTGGGACACAATCCTTCTCCCAACCTGATGTCTGTGGCAAACTCCTACTCAACCTTCAAAACCCATCTTAAAAGCCCCCATGCAGGGACTCTTCCCACTCTTTTGGGCTCCTTCCTCCCTATCCCTCAGGCTGGAAGTGTCTATGTCTTGCTCTGTCTGTCTCCAGACAGGGGACTACGGCATCTCCCCACATGGGGAAGGACACATGGAGGAACTGGAGAAACCTGCTGAACAGAATGGGCCAGAAGGAAGTAGCCAACTTCCACCAACAGAGAAAGGCGTCTGGAATGGGAATGAGTGCTACTCTCAGACCTTCTTCCAAGTCAGAAAAACTTGAAATAGATCCCCACATCCCCTGAGCCCTATGGGTTCCAAAGTGCTCTGTCTAATCATCTGACTTTTGAGTTTCAGCAGAGAATGCACTTGAAAAAGTGCCAGGTTTTCCTTTCTTTTTTTTTTTTTTTTTGATATGGAATCTCACTCTGTCGCCAGGCTGGAGTGCAGTGACACGATCTTGGCTCACTGCAGCCTCCGCCTTCCGGGTTCAAGCAATTCTCCTGCTTCAGTCTCCTGAGTAGCTGGGACTACAGGCACGTGCCGCCACACCCAGCTATTTTTTTTTTTTTTTTTTTTTTTTTTTTTGTATTTTTAGTAGAGATGGGGTTTCATCATGTTGACCAGGATGGTCTTGATCTGCCGACTTCATGATCTGCCCTCCTGAGTCTCCCAAAGTGCTGGGATTACAGGGTTGAGCCACCGTGCCTGGCCAAATGCCAGGTTTTCTAATCACAGCATAGCTGCCCAACAAGTTTCAGAGAGAGGTGCAATTTTCACCCCATTCTACAGATGTCAACATTGAGATTTCTGTTATTTGCCTAAGAGAGAAGTTATTAGTGTAAGGTCATGGTGAGTGGGTGAGAGTTTCTGGCCTCCAGATTCAGTGATCTGTCCACCCACTCCCATACATAAGGCCTCCTCCCCATCTTTGGACCCCCAAAGTCTCCCCACTAAGCTCTGTCCCTTGTGATCTCACCCCTTCTCTAAGATCCATCCCAGCTTCATGCCCACTCTTCCACTCTGAGCAACCCCTCATTTTGCACTCCCTTCCTCAGAGACCCCTCTGGATTTCCACCTCTCACCCGCCCCCAGCTTCCCTCTTCTCTCTGAGCCCCTCCTGCTTCAGAGGCCCTTCCTCATCTCCGGGTCCCCTCCCCTCTGTAAGACCCTCTCCCATTCTGACACCCTCCTTCCTGAGTGTATGTTCAGGGCACATATGCTTTCCTCAATTTGAACTTGGCCTTTGGGGCCCCAGAACCCGAGAGGCCCCTGCCTCCCTGATCCTGTACCCCCAATCCTCCCAGCCCAACCTTCCTGCCACCCAGCTGCACCCTCAGGGGGACGCTGACCACCTGGGAGAGGAAAACTTCCATGCTCTTCCCCCACCCAGCTAGCTGGACCCCCTTCCCACCCCACGTCCCCCATGCATACACACCAGGGCCCTTTCCACCTGGGTACCACACCCTGCTAGGCTGGAGGCAGGAAGGGAGATGGTTTCAACCAGATGGGACCAGCTTCTGGGCTGGGAGGGGGGTGCCAGGGGAGGTAGAGAGAGATGGGGGGGCACCTGCAGGAGCTCCAGACTCCTGCTCCCCCCACCCCTCCCACCCCACCTCCGTTGGCCCTCACCTCCTCCCCCCTCCCAGCACCTTGGGCAGATGAGGATGGGGTTGCCATGGCAACGCTGATTCACCACACGGAAGCTGGCAATTGTTGTTGCCATGGAAACCGCCTCTTAGGGGCGAGCCCAGCTCCTGCCTTGCACAAAAGAGATATTTAAATATAATCTTCTGGAGATGGACGAGGGAGGGAGGGAGGGGTGGCCGCGGGGAGAGAAGCTGCCCCCATCACCGAACCCTCCCACCCCCACCTTTTTCTGGGGTTGGGGGGCTGGTATAGCTGCTCCGCATCTCCCCCACCCGCCACAGAGCCTGGGACCTTCTGCCTCCTACTGGGATGGGAGGTCCCTTCCCCCTCGCTGGGTCAGCTCCGGGGAGAGGGGGTCCTGGTCTGGTCCAGAGAAGCCAGCTGAGTAGCCCCCTCCTCTCCAGGCCTCCACTCTAAAGCCGAACTCCGCGGCCCGGCAGTCCCCCCACCGCGGCCCGGCGCCCGCCTTACCCACCGGCCTGGAGAAGCGCGCCAGGCTGGCATCCACGTGCCGCCGCCCGCCCGCCCGGCCGCCCCGGGCGCACAGGCGCGCACCCGCCGCACTGCACGCTCGGGCCCCGCGCCGCGCGCCCTGCGCCCGACGCCCAGCGGGCCCTGCCCGCGCTGCCCGCCCGAGCCGGGAGGAGGCGTGCCAGGCGGGGATCTGGGTCTCCCCACACCCCACCCCTCCTGTCGCCCCTGCCCGTCCATCTGGCTCTGCCCACCTCCTCCCGGCTCCCTCTCTCCATCTGTCCCACCGAGGTCTCTGCCGAGTGCACTCCCTCCCTCCTCCACCTTCTCTGGCTCCCCATTGCCGCGTCCCTTCCCTGACCCTTCCCTTCCTCTCCATTTCTTCAGCAACATTCCTGCTGTGCCCCATGCCTCTCTGGTTCTGGGGCCCCCAAGGCTGAGTTCAATTTTGGAACTCCAGGAAGGACCCTTCACCAGCCTGGCGGAGGGGGAGACAGAGCCAGACACAAACTCTCCCATGGGGTCAGGGTTGGAGCTGGGAGAGTCGAGGGTAGCAGAGAGTGAAGAGCCAAAGGCTATCCTGGGCCTGCACTGAAGATGAAAAATTCACAGTGAATTTTGGAGTAGGAGTAGGAGTTTGGAGCGGTTGGAAACAATTTTTCCTGTTGGAGCAATACCCACATCTGCTGACCCGTTTAGTCTTAAGACAACTTAATGAGATGAAAACATGAATTTCCATTTTACAGATGGGCAAACCAAGACCAGAAAGAAGGGAGAGGTCGGGAGGCCAAGGAGGGAGGATCGCTTGAACCCAAGAAGTTTGAGGCTGCTGTGAGCTATGATCGCTCCCACTCACTCCGGCGTGGGCGAGAGCGCCAGACCCTATCTCTAAAAAAGGGAGAGGGGGAAGGGAGAGGTACCCTAAGGACCTAGACATCCCTCCAACCAAGGGATCCTGTGGGCTGGGGAGTGTCTTGGCACTGTGGGCATGGATGGGCTTCACCTGGGTGACTGAGAAAGGGTCTTTTCTGTCTGACCTGGGTATGCCAGAGATGGGGAAACTGAGGCCCCTTGGGGGGTGGGGAATGGGAATGACTGCAAAAGTCTCTCACAGTGAGGCTGGGGCAGTCAAGGAGTCTCCCGGATCTGCAAAGTTGTGCCTTTCGAAGAGGAGAGATTCAGAGGAGGGGCCGGGCGCGGTGGCTCACGCCTGGAATCCCAGCAGTTTGAGAGGTCGAGGCAGGTGGATCACCTGAGGTCAGGAGTTTGAGATCACCCTGGCCAACATGGTGAAACCCTGACTCTACTAAAAATACAAAAAAAAAAAAAAAAAAATTAACTGGGCACGGTAGTGCATGCCTGTAATCCTAGCTACTTGGGAGGCTGAGACAGGAGAATCACTTGAACCCAGGAGGCGGAGGGTGCAGTGAGCCAAGATTGCGCCATTGCACTCCAACCTGGGCAACAAGAGTGAAACTCCATCTCAAAAAAAAAAAAGAGAGAGAGAGATTCAGGGGAGGCTCCAGAGGGGTTATTTCTAAGTGGTGTGGAGAGAAGGAAGGAAGGTGGACCCCTTGTCTGCGCTGCTCCAGACACTATTCACTTTCCTCCCCTCCCACCTAGGCCCTAGTCCAGCCTCTCTGAAACACCCAGGCCAAGCCCCTCCCCTGCTCTAAATGCTGCTATGGCTCCCTATTACCCTCTGGGTAGAGGCTGAGCCCTTCATCCTGGCATTTGAGGACCCTTTGCCGCTCAGCCTCAGTCATTCCTCCCCACTCCTCCTGCCATGGCCCCCTGAACATGGCTGGTGACAGAACGCACCCCCGCTGCACCCCATCCTTGCCCCTCAAACGCCACCTCCTCCCTGAAGTCTTCCGTGCTCTCTCTCCATCTGCTTCCATTGCCTTGCCCAGGCGTTACCTTGATTACGACCCCTCCCCACTAAACACACACACTGCCCCTCACTCGGGGGAGCTCCGGTGGGAGGCAGGGGCAGAAGGGCACTGGGCTTTGTAACCCTCCTTTCCCCACCAAGAGCCTTAGCCCAGGGTCCAGTGGAAATGATACACAGGTTTGTAGACTCCTCAGAAAGCAAAACCCAGGCTCCATCACCATCAGCCAAGACCATGCCGGGCACAGTGCCTGGCACGGGAAGTCACCCAAGAGCTGGTGCCAGGCGGTGTCTTACAATTTGGTGTCTGCACAGGCCCAGAAAGATGACACGACACCCTGAGTCTCGCAGCTTGACGTGCCCAGGATCATTCATTCATTTATTCATTATTCATTCATTTATTCTGTGCCTATGTGCCGAGCTCCGGTTCTGCGCTCAGCACCTGACAGGCCTCACCTTACAGAGTCCTCCAAACACTTCTAGGGGCCAGGCGCGGTGGCTCACACCTGTAATCCCAGCACTTTAGCACTTTGGGAGGCCGAGGCGGGCGGCTTAGGTCACGAGTTCGAGACCAGCCTGGCCAACGTGGTAAAACCCCATCTCTACTAAAATTACAAAAAGTAGCTGGGTGTGGTGGCACACGCCTGTAATCCCAGCTACTCGGAAGGCTGAGGCAGAAGAATTGCTTGAACCCAGGAGGCGGAGGTTGCAGGGAGCCGAGATCAAACCACTGCACTGCAGCCTGGGTGACAGAGCGAGACTCCATCTCAAACAAAACAAAACAAAACGAACATCCACTTCTAGGGTCCCATTTTATAGATGACGAAACTGAGGTCCAGGGAGGTCAAACTGTCAGACACTGGGCATCTTAAAGCCCCTTGCCCATTCTCAGGTTTGGTTTGACTCTGGGCCAAGTCCTGCCGTGGGGAGATAAGCATGGGAGGTAGGGGTCCTGCCAGGGGGCCACTTCCATGACCCCTGTGTGCACAGAGAGGGGTTTCGGGAAGGCAACATTGCTCAAAGCAGCTGCCACATCTGAGCAGTGAAGGACACACAGATGGACAAATTTGTCTCTTTCCAGGGCAATCAGAAGGGCAGTGGGGTGGCCGAGGGTGCTGGGATGTCCCACAGCCACCAAGACTCGTGAAGAAAGAGACAGCAGGCTGGGCGTGGTGGCTCAAGACTGTAATCCCAGTCTTGAGATTTGGGAGGCCGAGACAGGAGGATCACGAGGTCAGGAGATCGAGACCATCCTGGCTGACACGGTGAAACCCCGTCTCTACTAAAAAATACAAAAAACTAGCTGGGCGAGGTGGCGGGCGCCTGTAGTCCCAGCTACTTGGGAGGCTGAGGCAGGAGAATGGCGTGAACCCGGGAGGCGGAGCTTGCAGTGAGCTGAGATCCGGCCACTGCACTCCAGCCTGGGCGGCAGAGCGAGACTCCGTCTCAAAAAAAAAAAAAAAAAGAAAGAAAGAGACAGCAAAGTCCTAAAGGTCCTGGTCTCTCCCTCACTGGCCAAGAGACAGAAGCTGGACCCTCTGCCCCTCCCCGCACTGTCCCAGTGTGGGGGGCTGTCCGTCTCCAGGAACCCCAGGCTCTGGCTTTGGGGATGGGAGGTGGTGTCTGGGGCTGTGACGGCCCAGCCACCAGCTTCCCCTGGAATCTGAGCCTCGATTCCAGGGTCCCACGGTCCATTCCAGGATCTATTCTGGGATTCTGTTATTCAATTCCGGATCCTATTCCAGAATGCTGAGAGTTGATTAAACTACGTCCCCCACGGACACTGCTGTCACACTCGTGCGGGAACCAGAAAGGGGGGGGCCGCCCTCGCTTCAGAAAGCGGTGGTATCAGGCCGGGCGGTTGGCAGGGGGGCTCCCCTGTGCCAGGAGGAGCGGGGAGAAGCAGAAAGTTAGCAAATGACCTGGGTCACTCACCTCCTGGCTTATAAAGAGACAGAAGGGTTCACTCTTACACGCAGGTGTTTTTTGGGTGGGGGAAGCAGGGCACAGGAAAGACGGTGGTTGTCTTGGTGTCTCATGTGACCCAGCTCCTCCCCGACTCCCAGGCTGTGCTCGTGCGGGCGTGTGCAGGCACGTGAGCCGCCTGGGTGGGCTTTTCCAGCACGGGGCGAACCTCGTGCTCCAGCTCCCTGCAGAGCAGCCGTCAGCAAGAGCTCAGATGAGCGAGCATGCTCAGACGTGGCTGGCAGGCCAAGGGGGTCTTCCTCCCCAGCAGCCCCTATCTGCCCCTCACCAGCCTCCCATTCTCATTCCGAAAGGCTGGCTCCATTTCTGCAGGCATTCCCGGGAAAAGGTGGCACACCCTACAGTTCTTGCCTTTGCTAAGCAGGTGGGTGTTCGACACAGAGGCTGATGATCCTGGGGAGAGAGAAATGTGATGTGTGTCCACCAAGAAACACCCTTGAGGATCTGTATTTGTCTCAGCAGACACTGGAAACAACCCAAGTGTTTCCCAGTAGGGGAACAGATGAGTAAATGATGTATTTGCATCCCGGAATACTAGACAGCAGTGAAAAAGTCCAAGGCACTGACACACACAGCAACACGCGTGATTCCTTCTTCTTCTTTTTTTGTTTTTTTTTTGTACTGGGTCTTGTTCTGTCACCCAGGCTGCAATGCAGTGGTGCGATCATAGTGAGGTAAGAGGTGAGACTCGACTCAGGAGGCGGGGCTGAGATTCGGGACCAAATTGAAGACTAGCTAAAACAGGATGGAGTCGAAGCAGCTCTCCCTGAGACACGCCCACCAGGGTGCCATGTCAGTTTACTGTTGCCACGGCAACACCTAGATGGTACCACCCTTTCCATGGCAATGACCCAATGACCTGACACTTCCCACTCTTTTCTCAGAAATTTCTGCATAATCTGCCCCTTAATTTAAATGTAATTAAAAGTGGGGGTTGGGCGTGGTATGCTTACGCCTGTAATTCCAGCACTTTCAGAGGCCAAGATGGACAGATCACCTCAGGTCAGGAGTTCAAGACCAGCCTTACCAACATAGTGAAACCCCGTCTCTACTAAAAATACAAAAATTAGCTGGGCGTGGTGGTGCGCACCTGTAACCCCAGCTACTCGGGAGGCTGAGGCAGGAGAATCACTTGAACCCAGAAGGCAGAGGTTGCAGTGAGCTGAGATTGTGCCACTGCACTCCAGCCTGGGTGACAGAGTGAGACTCCATCTCAAAAAAAAAAAAAAAAAAAGAAAAAGAAAAAGAAAAGAAAAGAAAGTAATAAAGAATGGCTACTGCATAAAGCAGCCACCTGGGCTGCTTGTTGGCTATTTTTACGGTTACTCCTTGATCATATGCTAAACTAGGGATGGATTATTCATGAGCTTTCTGGAAAAGGGGTGGGCAGTTCCTGGAGCTGAAGGGTCCTCCACTTTTAGGATAATTTCCTGACATTGACATGGCATTTGTAAACCGTCATGGCACGGGTGGGAGTGTCTGAAGATACTGTCTCAAAATAAAAGCGAGACTCTGTCTCAAAAAATAAACAAAAAACAAAACCAAGTGGGTACAAATACACCTGCAGAACTGCTTCTGAACTGCTGCTCTGGGCTCACTGCCCATGGGGTGGTCCTGGTCTGCAGAGACCATGACCTCCACCTCTATTTACACTGCCACTGCAATAAAAGCTGCTAACACCACCGGCTTGCCCTTGAATTCTTTCCTGGGTGAAGTCAAGAACCCACCCAGGCTAAGCCCTTGTCTTCTCTGCATCAATAGCTCACTGCAGCCTCAACCTCCTGGGCTCAAATGCTCCTCCCACGTCCGCCTCCTCAGTAGCTAGGACTCCAGGCACAAGCCACCACGCCTGGCTAGTTTTCTTATTTTTTGTAGAGACAGGGTCTTGCTATGTTGCCCAGGCTGGTCTCGAACTCCTGGGCTCAAGCGATCCTCTGGTCTCAGCCTCCCAAAGTGCCGGGATTACATGTGAGCCACCATGCCTGGCCTTCCATACCTGAATCTCATCATCATTATATTAAGTGAAACAGGCCAGGTCCAGTATCTCGTGCCTGTAACCCCAGCACTTTGGGAGGACGAGGCAGGCAGATCACTTGAGGTCAGGAGTTCGAGACCAGCCTCGCTAACATGGTGAAACCCTCTCTCTACTAAAAATACAAAAAATTAGCTGGGTGTGGTGGCAGACGCCTATAATGCCAGCTACTTGGGAGGCAAAGGCACGAGATTTTGAATCAGGGAGGCAGAGGTTGCAGTGAGCCGAGACCGTGCCACTGCACTCCAGCCTGGGCGACAGAGTGAGACTCTGTCTCAAAAGGCCGGGAACGGTGGTTCACACCTGTAATCCCAGCACTTTGGCAGGCCGAGACGGGCAAATCATGAGGTCAGGAGCTCGAGACCATCCTGGCTAACATGGTGAAACCCCGTCTCTACTGAAAATACAAAAACATTAGCCGGGCGTGGTAGTGGGTGCCTGTAGTGCCAGCTACTCGGGAGGCTGAGGCAGGAGAATGGCGTGAACCCAGGGAGACGGAGCTTGCCGTGAGCTGAGATCGCGCCACTGCACTCCAGCCTGGGCGACAGAGCAAGACTCCATCTCAAAAAAAAAAAAAAAAAGAAAGAAAGAAAGAAAATAAATAAATAAACAATAAATAAAAGTACTACACACTTACAGAAAAGTGCATGGAACACAAATACTGACAAAACAAATACCCTCATTACCACTACTCAGCTGGTCCTCTGGAATCCACCCCATGCCATGCTACTAAGCCCAACCCTTTCCTTTCTGCTGAAGGAGGCACTGTCTGGTTGTCGGTAACATGCCTTTGCTTTTCTTCATGGTTTTACTGGGCACGGTGGTGTGCCCTTGAAATTCCAGCTACTCAGCAGGCTGAGGCAGGAGGATCACTTGAACCCAGGAGCTCGAGACCAGCCTGGGTGACACAGTGACACCCCGTCTGAAAAAAACAAAATTCTCCATGGTTTTGCCATTTATAAATATGTCCCTAAAGCACTAGGTGTGGTTTTTTTTTTCTTTCTTTTTTTCTTTGCCTGTTTTCCATTTAACCTAACATAAATGGGATAATAGTCTGTCATCTTTTATGTGTGCCTTCTTGTTTCACTTTTTTTTTTTTTTTTTTTTTTTGAGATAGAGTCTTTCTCTGTCGCCCAAGTTGGAGTGCAGTGGCGCAATCTCGGCTCACTGCAAGCTCCGTCTCCTGGGTTCAAGTGATTCTTGTGCCTCAGCCTCCCAAGTAGCTGGGATTACAGGCACACGACACCATGCCTGGCTAACTGTTTGTATTTTGAGTAGTGATGGGGTTTCACCATGTTGGTCAGCCTGGTCTCGAACTCCTGACCTTAGGTAATCCCACCTCTGCCTCCCAAAGTGCTGGGATTACAGGCGTAAGCCACCACGCCCAGCCTGGTCTCCCCTTTCTCTTCTTCTTCTTTTTTTTTTTTTTTTTTTTTAGATGGAGTCTCGCTCTGTCGCCCAGGCTGGAGTGCAGTGGCACGATCTTGGCTCACTGCAAGCTCCGCCTCCCGGGTTCTCGCCATTCTCCTGCCTCAGCCTCCCAAGTAGCTGGGACTACAGGCGCCTGCCACCTCGCCCGGCTAGTTTTTTATATTTTTAGTAGAGACGGGGTTTCACCGTGTTAGCCAGGATGGTCTCGATCTCCTGACCTCATGATCCGCCCGCCTCAGCCTCCCAAAGTCTGGTCTCCCCTCTTTCCAATGGGGCTAGCAGCAGCCGCAGCCTCCCAGGCTGACATGGCAGCGAGGTGAGGTCATCCAGCTGTGCTGGGGAATTACGACAATGTCTATCCCATGCCTCTTATTGAAAGCTGGGGAAACTGAGGCCCAGACAGAGAAGGACATTGCTTAAGATCCCACCTGCCACCCCTGAGCTGCCATTGAAGAGAGACCTCAAACCCCACAATGTGGATGTACTGTGACCCTGCGTGTCTGTGCCCATTTTCCCCCTCGTGAACAGGCTTGCTGTATCTCCCATTTTTGTGTTATCGCAGGGCCTTATGTGAAGTAACATAGAGCATGTGATATATTATGGATATAGACAAATAACTGGATTTCTCATTGGATGTATCAATGTAGTGGCTTAACTGTACATTTATTTATTTTATTTTATTTTATTTTATTTTATTTATTTTTTGAGACACAGTCTCGCTCTGTCGCCCAGGCTGGAGTGCAGTGGCGCGATCTCAGCTCACTGCAAGCTCCGCCTCCCGGGTTCACGCCATTCTCCCGCCTCAGCCTCCCGAGTAGCTGAGATTACAGGCGCCCACCACCATGCCTGGTTAATTTTTTTGTATTTTTAGTAGAGATGGCGTTTCACCGTGTTAGCCAGGATGGTCTCAATCTCCTGACCTCGTGATCCTCCCATCTCGGCCTCCCAAAGTACTGGGATTACAGGCGTGAGCCGCTGCGCCTGGCCAATTTATTTATTTAAAAAAAAATTTTTTGAGACAGAGTCTGGCTCTGTCGCCCAGGCTGGAGTACAATGGTGCAATCTCAGCTCACCACAACCTCCGCCTCCCGGATCCAAGCCAGTGTCGTGCCTCAGCCTCCCAAGTAGCTGGGATTATAGGCGCCTGCCACCATGCCCAGCTAATTTTTTGTGTGTTTAGTAGAGACGGGGTTTCACCATGTTGGCCAGACCGGTCTTGAACTCCTGACCTTAAGTTATCTGCCCACCTTGGCCTCCCAAAGTGCTGGGATCACAGGCGTGAGCCACAGATTTATTTATTTTTTTAATTAAAACAAAATTTTTGAGACAGAGTCTCGCTCTGTCACCCAGGCTGGAGTGCAATGGCGTGATCTCAGCTCACTGCAACCTCCACCTCCTGGGTTAGAGTGATTCTCCTGTCTCAGCCTCCCAAGTAGCTGGGATTACAGGCATGTGCCACCATGCCTGGCTAATTTTTGTATTTTTAGTAGAGATGGGTTTCATCATGTTGGCCAGGCTGGTTTTGAACTCCTGACCTCAGGTGATCCGCTCCATCTTGGCCTCCTAAAGTGCTGGGATTACAGGTGTGAGCCACTGTGCCTGGCCCTTAAGTGTAAATTTAAATCTTGCCTTTCTCTTGCTTTAGATTCTAGACTCCAGATCTGTGCTGTCAGATATGACACAGACCGTGGGTCTAGAATATTCTAGACCTATTGCTGTCCATGATACAGTAGTTGACCTCTCTGGTCTAGAACAGTCTACATCCCATATGGTAGCTGGGCTGCAGTCTAGAACACTCTGGATCTGTGCTGTGTAGCCCAACAGCTGACACCTGGTCTAGAACATGCTGGATTACACTGTCCAATACTGTAACCATTAGCCACATGTGGTAGTTTAGGTTTAAATTTCAATTTACTAAAACTAAGTAACATTAAAAATCAGTTTCTTGGCCAGGCATGGTGGCTCATGCCTGTAATCCCAGCACCTTGGGAGGCCAAGATGGGCAGATCACCTGAGGTCAGGAGTTTGAGACCAGCCTGATCAACATGGTGAAATGCCATCTCCACTAAAAATACAAAAATTAGCCGGGCGTGGGTGCACACCTGTAATCCCAGCTACTCAGAAGGCTGAGGCAGAGGATTTCTTGAACCCAGGAGGCGGACGTTGCAGTGAGCCAAGATCGCACCAGTGCACTCCAGCCTGGGGTACAGAGCGAGACTCTGTCTCAAAAATATAATAAATAGGCCGGGCGCGGTGGCTCAAGCCTGTAATCCCAGCACTTTGGGAGGCTGAGGCGGGCGGATCACGAGGTCAGGAGATCGAGACCATCCTGGCTAACACGGTGAAACCCCGTCTCTACTAAAAATAAAAAAAACTAGCCGGGCGCGGTGGCGGGTGCCTGTAGTCGCAGCTACTCGGGAGGCTGAGGCAGGAGAATGGCGTAAACCCAGGAGGCGGAGCTTGCAGTGAGCTGAGATCCGGCCAATGCACTCCAGCCTGGGTGACAGAGCAAGACTCCGTCTCAAAAAAAAAAAAAAAAAAAAAAAAAAAATATATATATATATATATATATATATATATATATATATATATATATAAATTGGCCGGGCGCGGTGGCTCAAGCCTGTAATCCCAGCACTTTGGGAGGCCGAGACATGCGGATCACGAGGTCAGGAGATCGAGACCATCCTGGCTAACACGGTGAAACCCCGTCTCTACTAAAAAATACAAAAAACTAGCTGGGCGAGGTGGCGGGCGCCTGTAGTCCCAGCTACTCGGGAGGCTGAGGCAGGAGAATGGCGTAAACCCGGGAGGCGGAGCTTGCAGTGAGCCGAGATCGCGCCACTGCACTCCAGCCTGGGTGACAGAGCCAGACTCCGTCTCAAAAAAAAAAAAAAAAAATATATATATATATATATATATAAAATAAATAAATAAATAAATAAATAAGTTTCTGAGTCACACTTGTCCCAGGTCAAAGGCTCAGCAGCCACACGGAGCTAGTAATCAGCACACCGCACAGCAAAGGCAGAGAATGTATCCACCATTGCAAACGTTCCATGGATAGCGCTGGTCTAGAACAGCCTTCAGCAAACTTCAGTCCATTCTGGGCCCCTCCTGTTTTTGTTTTTGTTTGTTTTTGTTTGAAACAGGGTCTCACTGCATTGCCCAGGCTAGAGTACAGTGGTGCAATCCTAGCTCACTATAGCCTCAACCTCGTGGGCTCAAGTGATCCTCCTGTCTCAGCCTCCCAAGTAGTTGGGACTACAGGTACACGCCACCATGCCCAGGTAGTTTTTAAAATTTTTTGTAGAGATGGAGTCTCTCTATGTTAACCAAGTGGGTCTGGAACTCCTGGGCTCAAGCAATCCTCCTGCCTCAGCCTCCCAAAACACTGGGATTACAGGTGTGAGAACCACCACACCTGGTCTTGAAAATTATTAATGAGCTATTTCACATCCAATTTTTCCATACTAAATGTTGAAAATCTGGTGTATATTGTTCTCTCACAGATTTGGACATTTAATTTCTTTTTTTTTTTTTCCCCCCGAGATGGCGTCTCTCTTTGTCACCCAGGCTGGAGTGCAGTGGCACGATCTCTGCTCACTGCAACCTCTGCCTCCCAGGTTCAAGCAATTCTCCTGCCTCAGCCTCCCGAATAGCTGGGATTATAGGCACGCCACCACCATACTCAGTTAATTTTTGTATTTTCAGTAGACATGGGGTTTCATCATGTTGGCCAGGCTGGTCTTGAACTCCTGACCTCATGATCCGCCTGCCTCACCCTCCCAAAGTGCTGGGATTATAGGCATGAGCCACTGCACCCTGGACATTTAATTTCTATCAGCAACCCTTGATCTATATGCGCATTTTATAAAATTGACGAAAAGGTAGAATCATGGCCAGGCATAGTGGCTCACACCTGTGGTCCCAACACTTCGGAGGCTGAGGCAGGAGGATTGCTTGAGCCCCAGAATTCGAGACCAGCCTGGACAATGTAGCAAGACCTTATCTCAACAAAAAAATTAAAAATTAGCCAGGTGTGGTGGCACATACCTGTGGTCCCAGCTACTTGGGAAGCTGCGGCAGGAGAATTGCTTGAGCCCGGGAGTTTGAGGCTGCAGTGAGCCATGATCATGCCACCGTACTCCAGCCTGGGCAACAGAGCAAGACCCTATGTCTAAAAATAAAATAAAATAAAATAAAATAAAATACATATATATTTAGCCAGTCTTTGATGACTTACGCCTGTAATCCCAGAACTTTGGGACCTGTAATCCCAGCACTTTGGGAGGCTGAGGCGCAGGAGGATCATTTGAGGCCGGAAGAATCACTTGAGGTCAGGAGTTCGAGACCAGCCTGGTCAAGATGGCGAAACCCCATCTCTACTAAAAACACAAAAATTAGCCGAGCTTGGTGGTGGGCACCCGTGATCCCAGCTACTTGGGAGGCTGAGGCAGGAGAATTGCTTGAACCCAGGAGGTGGAGGTTGCAACGAGCCAAGATCACGCCCCTGCACTCCAGCCTGGGTGATGGAGAGAGACTCTGTCTCAATAAATAAATAAAAATAAAGAAATATATATATATAGAGAGAGAGACTGCATGTTGAAATGATAAGAAATGGGATATATTGGGTTCAAAAGAAATATATTATTAAAATTAATGTCACCTGTTTCTTTTTTACTTTTTAAATATTGCTTCTGGAACATGTTAAATTATATATGTGGCTCACATTCTGTTTCTATTAGATAACACTGTTCCAGAACATCACCTGCTTCTTATCTTCCTAGGCAAGGTCTCTCCCACCCAGGCACTGTGGACACTGGGGCCGGATCATTCTCTGGGGTGGGGCCATCCTGGGCACTGCAGGGTGCTGAGTAGCGTCCCTGGCCTCCACCCACTCCATGCCAGGAGCACCCCCAAGTCGTGACAACCACAAATGTCCCCAGACATTGCCCAGTGTCCCCTGGGGGCTGGATCACTCCTGATTGAGACCCCTCCCCAGGTTAGGGGATTCCACGGACCCCCAAGAAACTCTGTGTCCCATGACCCTCTCCCCTGCCGAGGTCCCAGGAGGCTGCACAGATTAAAATCTGCACCCTGGCCGGGTGCGGTGGCTCAAGCTTGTAATCCCAGCACTTTGGGAGGCTGAGACGGGTGGATCACGAAGTCAGGAGATCGAGATCATCCTGGCGAACACAGTGAAACCCCGTCTCTACTAAAACTACAAAAAACTAGCCGGGCAAGGTGGCAGCGCCTGTAGTCCCAGCTACTCGGGAGGCTGAGGCAGGAGAATGGCGGGAACCTGGGAGGCGGAGCTTGCAGTGAGCCGAGATTCGGCCACTGCACTCCAGCCTGGGCAACAGAGCGAGACTCTGTCTCAAAAAAAAAAAAAAAAAAATCTGCACCCTGAGTGGGGAGGGAGAGAGGAGGTGAGTTCCAGGAGCTGGGGTCCTCCTGGTTTCTATCCATTGGGAGCTTATTCTGGTGTCTGATGTGAGCAGGGAGAGGAGTCAACTTTCTCCCCAAAGTAATGAACACAGTATCTATCCCCTGGGCACTGTGGACATTGCGGCTGAATTGCTTTCTGGGGTGGGGCCGTCCTGGGCACTGCAGGGTGCTGAGTAGGGTCCCTGGCCTCCACCCACTCCATGGCAGGTTCATCCCCTCCCCAAGTCGTGCTCCCCAAGTTGTGACAATCACAGATGTCCACGGACAGCAGCCAGTGTCCTGGGGCAGGGGCAGGATCGCCCCGGTTGAGATCCCTCCTTACCTAACCTAACCTCCATCATTAGTTGACAGAGGCTCCCATGAGTTCCCACTCAACAGCACGCTGGGCATGTTCTGGCCTCCAAATCTTGGTAAGTTTTGTCCCCACCCACCCCCATCTCCACCTCCATCTGTCAAAATCCTTCCATCCTCCTTCAAGAAGCCATCCTGTCCGCCCTTCACTAAATCGTCCACACAGACTGCCTGCTTCTCCCTCAGGGTGCTGTCCCTGGGTCACCCTGACATTTGGCCATTGGTTCTGTGGTCACCCCTGGAGTGAGTTTGATGGTGGCTCCCCAAAAGATAAATCCAGACTGATCACAGTGGCTCATGTCTGCAGTCCCAGCGCTTTGGGAGGCCAAGGCAGGAGGATCGCTTAAGCCCAGGAGTTCAAGACCAGTCTGGGCAACATAGTGAGACTCCATCTCTACAAAAAATAAAAAATTAGCCAGGCAGGGTAGCGTATGCCTGTAGTCCTAGCTACTCAGGAGGCTGAGGCAGGAAGATTGCTTCAGTCTAGGAGGTCGAGGCTGCAAAAAGCTATGATTGCAACACTGCACTCCAGCCTGGGCGACAGAGCAATACTCTGTCTCTAAAAAAATAAAAAATAAATATATATTATATTATACATATAATATATAATACATTATATATAATATATAATATATGTAATTTAATACGTATTATATATAAAATATATATATATAAAACCCAAATCCTAGCTCTGGGGACCTGTGGATGTGCCCTTATTTAGAAAAGAGATCTTTTGTAGATGTAATTAAATTAAGGATCTTGAGATAAAATTATCCTGGATGTAGGCTGAGCCCTAAATCCAATGAGAAGTGTCCTTCTAAGAGAAAGGCAAAGGGGCGCAGACACAAGCCGGGTGCAGTGGCTCACACCTGTAATCCCAGCACTTTGGGAGGCCAAGGCAGGAGAATCGCTTGAGGTCAGGGGTTCGAGACCAGCCTGGGCAACATAGGGAGACTCCTGTCTCTACAAAAAAAAAAATAAATAAAATTAATCAAATATTTAAAATTTAAAAATCACAGGGCTGGGCATGGTGGCTCATGCCCGTAATCCCAGCACGTTGGGAGGCCAAGGCGGGCTGATCACCTGAGGTCAGGAGTTGGAGACCAGCCTGACCAACATGGGGAAACCCCATCTCTACTAAAAATACAAAATTAGCCAGGCGTGGTGACGCATGCCTGTAATCCCAGCTACTCAGGAAGGCTGAGGCAGGAGAATCGCTTGAACCCGGGAGGCAGAGGTTGCAGTGAGCCCAGATTGCGCCACTGCACTCCAGCCTGGGCAACAAGAGCGAAACTCGGTCTCAATAAGAATAATAATAACAATAATAAATAATGGAAATAATCAAACCAGATCATTCCTCTGCTTGCTACTCTCCCCTGGTCCCCATCACCCTTGGAACAAAATTCAAGCTGTTCACTGTGGTGGTCCTGTCTCTGCTTCCTCTTCCCCCTCTCCTCCACCCACTCTCCCCCTCACTCCCCCTCACTCACTCTTCTTCACTCCTCTGACCTCAGTGGTCCTCACATGCTTCGGGCATGGTTCAGCCTCAGGGCCTTTGCACTGGCTGTTCCCTCTGCCAGCAACACCCTTCCTGCAGAGAGTGCACGACTCCCTCCTCTCCAGACCATCTCCTCAGAGAGGCCTTCCCTGACCACCCTGTCTAAATGGAACTCCCAGCCAGGCACAATCCGGTGGCTCACGCTTGTAATCCCAGCACTTTGGGAGGCAGAGGTAGGAGGCTCACTTGATCCCAGGAATTTGAGACCAGCCTGGGCTACAGAGTGAGGCCCCCATCTCTGCAAAAAGTTTAAAAATTAGTGGAGCATGCCATGAGCTATGATCGTGCCATGAGCTATGATTGTGCCACTGCACTCCAGCCTGGGTGACACAGCAAAACTTTGTCTCAGAAAAAAAAATAATAAGGCCGGGCACAGTGGCTCACACCTGTAATCCCCGCACTTTAGGAGGCCAAGGCGGGTGGATCACTTGAGGTCGGGAGTTTGAGACTAGCCTGGTCAACATGGTGAAACCCCGTCTCTACTAAAAATACAAAAACTGGTGTGGTGTGGTGTCATATGCCTGTAATCCCAGCTACTCAGGAGGCTGAGGCAGGAGAATCGCTTGAACCCAGGAGGTGGAGGTTGCAGTGAGCCGAGATCACACCACTGCACTCCAGCCTGGGTGACAGAGTTAGGCTCCGTCTCAAAAAAAAATTAATAATAATAATAATAGCAATAAATGAAACCTCCATCCTGAGTCATTGCTCTAAAGTCATCCCATTTCTTATCTCAATGTTGTTCTCACTGGCTTGCTTATTTTCTGTTTGTACGCTATCCTCATTCTGCCATAAGTCAGATGCTCAGTAAATGCTGAATGAACGAAGGGGTGTGGAGGACTCAGCCAGGGACTGTCCTTGAGGGGCTCCCAATCTGGGGGGAGTCAGAGCCACACACAGACACCCCCAGCCCTGAGAGGTCAGGGATGAGCAGAAGGAGGAGACAACTGGGTGTTATCTTGAAAGTAGGATAGAAATTCTCCAGGCGGGAGAGGCAGTTACCTACAAATACTTTAGGGGTTGGCGCCCTGGCTGGGTCGTCAGTGTCTGGAGAGTGAGAAATTTTTAGAAACTAAGGATGGCCAAGGACCAGAATATAAGGGCTTAACATCTCCAAAAATAGTATCCACTTTGCACCTTTCTTTTTTTTTTTTTTTTTTTTTTTTTTTTTTTTTTTTTTTTGAGACAGGGTCTTGTTCTATCACCCAGGCTGGAGTGCAGTGGCACGATCTTGGCTCACTGCAACCTCTGCCTCCTAGATTCAAGTGATTCTCCTGCCTCAGCCTACCGAGTAGCTGGGATTACAAGCCCCTGCCACCACGCCCAGCTAATTTTTGTACTTTCAGCAGGGATGGGGTTTCACCATGTTGGCCAAGCTGGTCTCGAACTCCTGACCTCAGATGATCCACTCGTCTCCGCCTCCCAAAGTGCTGGGATTACAGGCATGAGCCACAGCACCTGGCCCACCTTCACTTCTTTTTTTTTTTTTTTTTTTTTTTTTGAGAAGGAGTCTCACTCTGTCGCCCAGGCTGGAGTGCAGTGGCTGGATCTCGGCTCACTGCAAGCTCCGCCTCCCAGGTTTATGCCATTCTCCTGCCTCAGCCTCCCGAGTAGCTGGGACTACAGGCGCCCGCCACCTCGCCCGGCTAGTTTTTTTGTATTTTTTAGTAAAGACGGGGTTTCACCGTGTTAGCCAGGATGGTCTCGATCTCCTGACCTCGTGATCCGCCCGTCTCGGCCTCCCAAAGTGCTGGGATTACAGGCGTGAGCCACCG
Organism: Macaca thibetana thibetana; assembly: GCF_024542745.1. Classification (NCBI taxonomy): domain Eukaryota; kingdom Metazoa; phylum Chordata; class Mammalia; order Primates; family Cercopithecidae; genus Macaca; species Macaca thibetana. The sequence goes on from NC_065596.1 coordinate 20,948,521, forward strand.
CGCCCGGCCCCACCTTCACTTCTTTAAATCTTTGCAGCCTGGTTAGGTGGAGAAAGTGCTACCCATATTGGAGATAAGGAAAACTGAGGTTTGAGGTGAAAGACGCTTGCTGAAGATTACACAGCTTGGGAGAGGGGAAGTTAAGATTTGAACTCAGGAGAACGCAAAGGTGGAAGCAGAGAGGAGGCAACAAATAAGAGGGCAGGATGTGGGGGCCATGAGCTCTGGGGATGAGGAGGAGGGAGGAGAAGAAGCTGATGCCCAGGGACTGAGGGAAAGAAACTGGTTCGAAAAAAGCAGAGTCAGGGGGCGGTGGGCTCAATGGCTCACACCTGTAATCCTAGCACTTTGGGAGGCCGAGGCAGGTGGATCACTTGAGGTCAGGAGTTCAAAACCAGCCTAGTCAACGTGGTAAAACCCCAACTTTACCAAAAATACAAAAATTAGCCAGGCGTGGTAGCTCATGCTTGTAATCCCAGCTACTCAGGAGACTGAGGAAGGAGAATCACTTGAACCCACAAGGCAGAAGTTGCAGTGAGCTGAGATCAAGCCACTGCACTCCAGCCTGGGCAACAGAGTGAGACTCTGTCTCAAAAAAAATTGGGGGGTCGGCCGGGTGCGGTGGTTCAAGCCTGTAATCCCAGCACTTTGGGAGGCCGAGATGGGTGGATCATGAGGTCAGGAGATCGAGACCATCCTGGCTAACCCAGTGAAACCCCGTCTCTATTAAAAAATACAAAAAACTAGCCAGGCGAGGTGGCGGGCACCTGTAGTCTCAGCTACTTGGGAGGCTGAGGCAGGAGAATGGCGTGAACCCGGGAGGCGGAGCTTGCAATGAGTTGAGATCTGGCCACTGCACTCCAGGCTGGGCTGAGTGAGACTCCGTCTCAAAAAAAAAAAACAAAAACAAAAAACCGGGGGTGTCCCATAGCCAGTTTGAGCCCCATTGGGTCTAGGGGGATGGGGACTGGGGGATGGCCACAGGAGTCACTCAGGAGGTAACCAGTCACAGAACTGGTGATGGGAGTTTAGCATAGTGTGGGGTAAATTGTAGGTACTTGATAAAAATTTGTTGGATGGATGGAAAGAAGTGTAGATGGGTGAATGGATGTGTGGGTGAATGGGAGGATAGATAGGTAGATGGATGTATACATGAATTAATAGACGGATGGGTGGAAGAGTGAGTGATGAATGAATGGATGGATGGAAGGGTAGATGGGTGGACAGATGAATGGATAGACAAGTGGGTGGATGGGTAATGGATAGATGGATGAATGGATGGATGGGTGAGTGGATGGATGGATGGATAAAAGGGCAAATGGGTGAACAGATGGATGGATATATGGGTAGGCAGATAGATAAGTGAGTGACTTGATGGATGAATGGTAGATGGATGGATGTGTGGGTGAATGGATGGGTGTATGGCTGAATGGGAGAACGGATGGATGCATAACAGATGTGTAGGTGGGTGGGTAGGCAATGAGTATATGGGTGAATGAATGGATGGATGGGTGGATGAGTGAGTGATAGATGAATGGATGGATGGATGAATTGATGGGTGGGTGGATGAATGGATGGATGGATGAATTGATGGGTGGATAGGTGGATGGATGGGTGGATGAATGGATGGAAGAATGGATGAGTGTGTGAATGGATGGATGAAAGGGTAGATGGGTGGATGGGTGGATGGATAGATGGGTGGGTGAATGGATGGATGGATGGGTAGATGGATGGAAGTGTGGCTTGATGAGAGGATGGGTGGATGATGGATGTGTGGGTGGGTAGGTGGATGAGTAGATGGGTGAATGAATGGGTGACAGGTAGATGGGTGATAGGTAGGCAGGTAAGTAGACACATGGGTAGATGGGTGATGGGTGGATGGAAGGGTGCATGAATGGATGGAAGCTATGAATTTATGGGCTGAGCCAGGGAGAGTAGGCAGGGAGAAAGGACAGAGGCCCCTCAAGATGGATGCAGAGAAGGAGCTGCTGGTGATTGCGGCATCTCCTCATCTCAAAGTGGACTCAGATCTCGGACACCAACCTGGCAAGAAGGGCACAAGACTTCATGGCTCTTGGTCCTTCCACCCTCTTCCATCTTTCCTCCTGGCTGCCAACAGAGTACAGAGCCCAGCTTTGGCACCCAACAGGAAGAGAACTGGTTCCAAGGTCCCTAAGGCCTCAGACAGTGGAATAGAGACTGGGTTTGGGTCTCGGTTACCTTCATCAGGGAAATGAGGACAAAGGAATGATGGAGAAGTGCTTAGCTGGGGGGACTCCTTAGAAGTGTTGGTAAATCTCCATGTATATACAGATTTCTCTGGACAGAAGGACCACAGCTTCCACCCAGGACCTGATGCCATGCAAAAACGTGGTTCATTAAACTTAGAGGAATTAGGCAACAGTACAGGGTCTGGAGTCAGACCACAAAGGTCCAAATCCCCACTCTGCAGCTTGCAGGCTACCTAACCTTGGACAAGTCCAGTATTGAGTTGCTTTGTCCATTGAATTCCTCCCTCCACCTTTTCCCACCCTGCTCTGCACCCCTGGGCTCCTGGTGCTAGAATGTGGTGGAAATGATGGTGTGTAATTCTGAGGCTAGGGCTTAAAGGGGACTGTGGCTTCCTCCTTGATCGCTCTGATTATGTGCTCTGGGGGAAGATGCCATGTTGTGAGGAAGCTCAAGCAGCGCTGTGGAGAAGCCCACGTGGTGATAAACTGAGGCCTCCCGCCAACAGTCACTAGAGGGAGCCAGCTTGGAAGCAGATTCCTCAACCACAAGCTCCTGCTGATATCTTGGCTGTAACCTCCCTGAGCCAGGATCATGCAGCAAACTCACTCCCAAATTCCTGACCCCTGGTAGTTATGAGATAACAAGTGTTTATTGTTTGAAGTCTTTATTTTTGGGATAATTTGTTATGCAGCAATAAATAACTACTATGGTCCCTAGAACTCTGCTGTGCCCCTGGGCACTCATCTGTATGAACTGACCTGCCCTCCAGCTTCTGGCTGGTTTAATTTTTTGTTTGGTTGTGGGGTTTTTTTCTTTCTTTTTTTTTTATGTTTTTTTTTTTTTTTTTTTTTTAGCTTCTGGTTGGTTTGGGGAAGCACTCACAGAAGGTCCAAGATGAAGAGTGAATTCAGGGAATTTACCGCAGACTCTAGATCCCTTTTACACATGCTGTTCCTTCTACCTGGAGTGCCTTCCATGCCATCTTTCAGGTTTCTTCTCAAATGTCATATCCTCAGTGAAGCCCTCCATTGAGCACCTTCTCTATAGATTGCTGCCCCACCCTGTCCTGTTATTCTCTTCCAGTGCTGAAGATCAGAGAGGTTAAGTCACTGGCTCACTGTCACACAGCAAGGATGGAGCTGAGCAACGAGCCCACAGATGTGGCCACCAGACCCCACGCTCTAACTTGCATCACGTCACGCCCAAAAGAGGGGCTCTCTATTCTTCAAGACGAAGCAGAGGCCACCCCCAGGCCCAGAACCTTCTAATGCTCATTGAGAATCAAGTCAAACTCATGCCATGACCTCAGGTCCCTGGAGGGCGCACGTCAGATTTCCTAAAGTCAACCAAGCACGAAGACTATAAATGCCCTGAAGTCCCTGGATGCTGAAAGTTCCCTGAGAATTCTGGAGGGAAGGGTGAGCTCCCTGCCCCAGAGCTTGCAATGTGGGGCACCATGGCTCACTGTGATTCCTTCAGTCTCCATCAAGAGGCATTGCCTGGGGACCTGGATCAGCTGGCTCAGGGTGAACCACTCATCCTTCACTGGGGGCAGGGGACTCCTGACCACCCAAAGAGGACAAAGCTGACCAGGAGAGACTCGTGCTAAGCGTGCTGGCTGGGCGTGCTGGCTCACATCTGTAATCCCAGCACTTTGGAAGACCGAAGCAGGAGGAGCGCTGGAGCCAGGAGTTCAGGATCAGCCTGGGCAATATAATGAGACCCCATCTCTACAAAAATTAAAAAATTAGCCAGGTGTGATGGCATGCACCTATTGTCCCAGCGACTCAGGAGGCCGAGGTGGGAGGATCACTTGACCCCAGGAGGTGGAGGCTGCAGTGAGCCATTGTACTCCAGCCTGGGCAACAGAGCAAGACCCTGTCTCAAAAAATAAAAATAAGGAGAGACTCATGAGAGACAGCACCCAGGTCAGCCTCCTCTGCAGAAAGAAATAATGATCAAGGAGTCCCTGTGTTGGCCGGGCACAGTGGCTCACGCCTGTAATTCTAGCACTTTGGGAGGCCGAGGTGGGCAGATCCCTTGAGGTCAAGAGTTTGAGACCAGCCTGGCCAATATGGCAAAACCCCGTTTCTACTAAAAATACAAAAATTAGCCAGGCATGGTGGCGCGTGCCTGTAATCCCAGCTACTTGGGAAGCTGAGGCAGGAGAATCGTTTGAACCTGGGAGCTAGAGGTTGCAGTGAACTGAGATCACGACACTGCACTCCAGCCTGGGCGACAGAGCAAGACTCCGTCTCAAAAAAAAAAAAAAAAAAAAAAGCCCTTGTGTTAAGGAACTCTGGCTCCAATTGCACCATAAAGACAAGTGAGGAAAATCCTTTTCCTTTTTATAGTGAGAAACCAGCATGGTCTACGCTTCTCCCCGTGGTCCACACAACCCTCAGCGACCAGCCCTGTCACCTCCCCTGTCCTTCTCCCCGTTTCTTTCTCCACCTCCTCACTCTGTTCCAGCCACACAGGCCTCCTCCCTGTTCCTCCAACATGACAGGCATGGTCCTGCCCCAGGGCCTTGGCATGTGCTGTGCCCTCTGCCTGCTAATGCTTCCTTATCCTTCAGGCCTCAACCCAAAGACACTGACACACTGGGCCAGGTGCCCTTGTGCAGTACACAACCTGCACAACCACACACAACCACTCTGGTATAAAATATAGAGCACGGCACACAGTAGGCACTCAATAAATGCACACTCTGATGATGATTTCTATCCCTCTGCTCCTCATACCTCTTTCTGAGTCCAGAGACACACAGAATTCAGACAATCTCAGGAACAGCCTTGGCTCCCACCCCAGGCTGAGAGCCATCCCCTGTCCCCTCCTCCCCAGACACCACACAGGACTCACTCCGGGCAAGGTCTTCTGCTCGTGCAGGGCAGTCTGAGCTTTGATGGCAGAATCCCTGGCACAGTAGGTGAGGAAGGCACAGCCTGGAAAGGAGAGAAACAGGGGTGTTAAGAGAGCTCGGGCACACCCATGGTCACAGCAGCACCACCCACAGTTGGCCACTAGGTGGAAGCAATCCAAGCTTCCATCCACAGATGCATAGATCTGCACAACCTGGTGCATCCACGCAACGGAATATTATTCAGCCAAGAAAAGGAAGGAAATACTGACACAGGCTGCAACATGGATGCACCTTGAGGACGTCACTCTCAGTGAAATAAGCCAGACACAGAAGGACAAATCCTGTGTGATTCTACTCCTAGGAGGTCCCTAGAGTCATCAGATTCACAAAGACAGAAAGTAAAATGGGGAGGTGCTGGGGCCTGGGGAGGGGGATGAGGACTGAGTGTTTCATGGGGGACAGAGTTTCAGTCTGGGAAGATGAGAAAGTTCTGGAGATGATGGTGGTGATGGTTGCACAACAGTGTGAATGTGCTTAATACCACTGAGCTGTGCAATTTTTATTTTTATTTATCTATTTTGAGATCAAGTCTGGTTCTGTCGCCCAGGCTGGAGTGCAGTGGCGCGATCTTGGCTCACTGCAAGCTCCGCCTCCCGGGTTCGTGCCATTCTCCTGCCTCAGCCTTCCAAGTAGCTGGGACTACAGGCGCCCACCACCACACCCGGCTAATTTTTTGTATTTTTAGTAGAGACGGGGTTTCACCGTGTTAACCAGGATGGTCTCGATCTCCTGACTTCGTGATCTGCCCGCCTTGGCCTCCCAAAGTGCTGGGATTACAGGCGTGAGCCACTGCACCCGGCCTGAGCTATGCATTTAAAAATGGTTAAGAGGTTAAGATGGTGCATTTTAAGTTGTGTATATCTTACTATAATTTCAAAAAATAAAAAGAGAAGAGGATGCTGGAGTCACCGTGTTTTGGGAGGGGACAGACGAAGTGGCTCACTGTTTTCCACCCCTTCTACCCCTGCGCATACATACCTCCCCCAAAGGGTGAGCCCAGGAAGAGGGACAGAGGAGTCCCAGCCATTAACAAAGTCAGTGGCTGAGCTCAGAAAAGAGATGCTGAGAGTCCTGGACAAGGTGGGGTGAAGGGAGTGGGCAGAGGGGCTGCCCAGTGGGGACGATGGTGAGGGCACTAGTGGTCCCAGAAAGATGGAAGAAGGCCTGGCCCTGGGATAGGGAACAGTGGGCTCTGCCACTGACCAGCACTGTAGCCTTGGATCAGGCGCTCCCCCTCTCTGGGCCTCACTTTCCCCCATCAGAGGGAGAAGGGATGGTCTGAGAGGATCACAAGATGAACCAGCCAATGGGTGGGGGTGGAGCTTGAGAGGGTGTGGCACGGTGGCAAAAATCAGGACCAATCAGGAGAAGTGAGGGGCGGGGCCAGCCCATGGAGTGGCCCAGAGTGAGGTTGTGATTGGGTGATATTAGGGATGGGGGTAGGGTTGGAGGCAAGGGGCAGGACCAGCCCGGGAGTGACCAAGAGTGAGGCTGTGATTGGACGACATTAGGCATGGGAGGCAAGGGGCGGGGCCAGCCCATAGAGTGACCCAGAGTGAGGCTGTGATTGGGCGACATTAGGGGTGGGAGGTGAGGGGTGCGGCCAGCCCTAGAGTGGCTGACAGTGAGGCTGTGATTGGGCACATTAGGGATTGGAGGGTGGGAGGAGAGGGGCGGGGCCAGCCCTGCAGTAGCCCAGAGTGAGGCTGTGATTGGGCACATTAGGGATTGGAGGGTGGGAGGCGAGGGGCGGGGCCAGCCCTGGAGTGGCCCGGAGTGAGGCTGTGATTGGGCGACATTAGGGGTGGGAGACCCCAGACGTTGATAGAGACAGAGACAGGAGACAAGCAAGTCAAGAGAACCCGCCCTTGGCCTGAAAGCCTAATTAGATCAAAAGTATTTTGAAAGACGTTTCCCCGAGGTGGGGTAGAGATTGCACACAGGAGGTCAGGGGTCCTGGGATGAACACAGGGGACTGAGTGGACCTGTTTGGGGACCTGTGAAATGAGATCATCGTTGGCTGCCCCGATGTTGTCAAACCCTCTGTTCCGCCTCAAACCCCGCCCCTATGGTCCCTGGTCTCCCTGCTTGTTCCCCTCCCAGGGGCACTCTGTGCGGAGTTCCCCGGTGCCCACTTCTGCTCCAGGCCAGGAGCTAATTAAAGTGGCCACCTGCTGGTGTGGTGGGGAGGGGGTAGGGAATCCGAGTGAATCCCACCCCATGGAACCCTGGGGGTACCAGGCAGAGGTGACAACGGTTTCCAGCACTGAGGAAGGAAGGAAGGAAGGAAGGAAGGAAGGAAGGAAGGAAGGAAGGAAGGAAGGAGGGAGGGAGGGAGGGAGGGAGGGAGGGAGGGAGGGAGGGAGGGAGGGAAGGAAGGAAGGAAGGAAGGAAGGAAGGAAGGAAGGAAGGAAGGAAGGAAGGAAGGAAGGAAGGAAGGAAGGAAGGAAGGAAAAAAATATTTGTGGTAGGAATGTAAAATGGTACGGCTCCTACAGAAAACAGTTTGACAGGTCCTCCAACAACGAAACACAAAATTACAAGGAACCCAGCAATTCCACTTCTGGGTGTATATTCCGAAGAACTGAAAGCAGGGACTCGAACAGAGACATTTGTATAACAATGTTGATAGCAGTAAGAGTCACTGTCGCCGAAAGGCGGAAGCAGCCAAGGCGCCCATTCACAGATGAATGGATCAGTACAATATGGTCGACCCACACAATGGAATATTATCCAGCCACAAAAAGGAAGGAAATTCTGATACCTGACACAACGTGGGTGAATCTTGAGAACGCCATGCTCAGTGAAATAAGCCAGACACAAAAGGACAGACAGAGGTTTTACAGCAGGACCACAGAGCCGTCAGATTCACAGAGACGGAAAGGAGGATGGGGGGTGCCAGGGGCTGGGGAGGGGGACGGGGAGTGAGTGTTTTACGGGGATAGAGTTTCAGTTTGGGAAGATGAGAACATTCTGGAGGCCAGGCAAGGTGACTCTTGCCTGTCATCCCAGCACTTTAGGAGGCCAAGGCGGGAGGATCACTTGAGCCCAGGAGTTGGAGGCTGCAGTGAGTTATGATCGCAACACTGCAATCCAGCCTAGGCAACAGAATAAGACCCTGTCTCTAAAATAAAATAAAATGAAATGAAATAAAATAAAATAAAATAAAAAGTTCTGAAGATTAGATAGTGGTGATGATTGCAGAACAATGTGAGTGTACTTAATGCCACTGAACTGTATGCTTAAAAATGGTTAAGATGGGTTGGGTGCGGTGGCTCACGCCTGTAATCCCAGCACTTTGGGATGTAGAGGCGGGTGGATCACCCGAGGTCAGGAGTTCAAGACCAGCCTGGTCAACAAGGCGAAACCCCATCTCTACTAAAAATACAAAAAAAAAAAAAAAAATTAGCCAGGTGTGGTGGTGGGCACCTATAATCCCAGCTACTCGGGAGGCTGCGGCATGAGAATTGTTTGAACTCGGGAGGCAGAGGTTGCAATGAGCCGAGATCACACCACTGCACTCCAGTCTGAGCAAGATAGCGAGATGTTATCTCAATTTTTAAAAAAATTTTTAAGGGTTAAGAAGGTACATTTCATATTATGAATATTTCACCGCAGTAAAACACTGTAATTGGGATATATTACCAACACACCCCTCTGAAAAGTGCAGAACATGTAAACGCGCAATGTAACAAATGATTATAAAGCCATACAACTATCTCTTGGGTCAAGACATGGAAAGTAAGGCCGGGTGCAGTGGCTTACTCCTGTAATCCCAGCACTTTGGGAGGCTGAGGCGGGAGGACAGCTAGAGCTCACAATTTCAAGACTAGCCTGGGCAACGTGGTGAAACCCCATCTCTATAAAAAATACAAAAATTAGGCCGGGCGCGATGACTCACGTCTGTAATCCCAGCACTTTGGGAGGCCGAGGCAGGTGGATCACGAGGTCAGGAGATCGAGACCATCCTGGCTAACACGGTGAAACTCCGTCTCTACTAAAAATACAAAAAATTAGCCGGGCGTGGTGGTGGGCGCCTGTAGTCCCAGCTACTTGGGAGGCCAAGGCAGGAGGATCGCTTGAGCCCAGGGTGTGGAGTTTGCAGTGAGCTGCGATTGTGCCACTGCACTGCAGCCTGGGTGATAGAGTCAGACTCTATCTCAACAACAACAAAAGTAGAAAGTGGCAGCCACCGTGAAGCCACCAGAAGTCCTAGTGCCCCCCACCGCAGCACAGGCCCCTCCATCCTGCAGGGGTAACCACCCCAGCTCTTGTGTATGCCTTCTCGATGGTGTCCCCACCATGTGCACATCACAGATCAATGTGATTGACTGCTTCCTATTTTTGGACTTATATAAATGAAATCATAGCACAGGTCCGCCCTTGTGTCCAGCTTCTTTCATTCAATATACAGTCAACAGCATGTGGCTGTGCGTATTAGGGGTGAGCTCCTTTTTGTTTCTGGGTAGTGTTGTGTCCCATGAATATACTACAAATTGCTTATCCATTCTCCCGTGGGTGGGCATTTGGGTTATTTGCTATTTGGGGCAATTATGAATAAAGTTGCTCTGTAACAGTCTTGTCCTTTTTTTTTTTCTTTGAGACAAGATCTTGCTCTGTTGCCCAGGCTGGGGTGCAGTGGTGTGATCACAGCTCACTGAAGCTTCCACTTCTTGGGCTCACGTGATTCTCTAGCCTCAGCCTCCCAAGTAGCTGGGACCACAGTTGCATGCCACGACACCCAGCTGTTATTATTATTATTAGAGATGCGGTCTTGCTATGTTGCTTAGGCTGGTCCTGAACTCTTGGGCTCAAGTAATCCTCTTGCCTTGGCTTCCCAAAGTGCTGGGATTATAGGCATGAGCCACCGCACCCAGCCTTGTCCATATATATACACACACACACACACACACACACACACACACACATATATATATATATAGAGAGAGAGAGAGAGACAGAGAGAGAGAGAGAGACTGACTCTCAATCTATCGCCCAGGCTGGAGTGCAGTGGTGTGATCACAGGTCACTGCAGCTTCCACTTCTTGGGCTCACGTGATCCTCTGACCTCAGCCTCCCAAGTAGCTGGGACCACAGTTGCATGCCACGACACCCAGCTGTTGTTGTTATTATTATTATATTATTATTATTATCATTATTATTAGAGATGGGGTCTTGCTATGTTGCTCAGGCTGGTCCTAAACTCTTGGGCTCAAGTGATCCTCCTGCCTTGGCTTCCCAAAGTGCTGGGATTATAGGCATGAGCCACTGCAGCCAGCTTTGTCCACGTATATACAGAGAGACAGAGAGAGAGAGAGACAGAGAGAGACTGCGTCTCAATCTATCACCTAGACTGGAGTGTAGCAGCACAATCTCAGCTCACTGCAACCTCCTCGTCCTGGGTTCAAGCAATTCTCCTGTCTCAGCCTCCCGAGTAGCTGGGATTACAGGCGTGCGCCACCACGCCAGGCTAATTTTTGTATTTTTAATAGAGACGGGGTTTCACCATGTTGTCCAGGCTGGTCTCGAACTCCTGACCTCAAGTGATCCACCCACCTCAACCTCCCAAATTGCTGGGATTATAGGCATGAGCCACTGCGCCCGGCCTTGTCCATATATTTTAATGCAAAAAGCATACCCAGGAGGGAAGCGCTGGTCATAAGACAGGCGTGTGTTTAACTTTCATCGATTCCTTCAAATCATTTTCTGAAGTGGGTTGTGCCTATGTCGGGCTCTATTAGTGCTTCATCTTCACTAACTCTTGGTTTTTGCCAACCTTTTAAATGTTAGTCATTAAGGTGGGCGTGCAGTTGTATTTCATTGAGATTTTAATGTACCTTCCAAGAACTGTTAATGAAGCTGGGCACCTTGTCACTTTGGAGGAGCTCTTCACAGGGTCTACGTCCTCATCTTTCCTGTGGTCATTGTTGTATGTGATGGTCTATTTTCTTCTTGATGCTTCTGTTTTCTGAATTTTATTCCCCAAGCTCTTCAAAAGAACTACACTAAGGCAATTTAGCCCTAAGGCCTGAGAGAAATCAGGTCTGATCGGTAAGAAATTGGGCTGCAGGCAGATGTAAGATAAGGATAAAAATCTATCTTCCTAGGTTCCTTTTTTTTTTTTTCTGCCTGTGGACTCCTTGTCTGCAGGGTTTGGAGGGTGGTGGCCCTAGGAGGGTAGGGGGGTGGGCAGGTGCCCTGAGCAACATCTAAGGCCATCAGCCCCAGGGTCTGGGAGCTCTGCAGTGAAAGGGAAAGAAACACCACACACACACACACACACACACACACACACACACACACACACACACACACAGATACACACACCATACACTACACACACACACGCACACACCACACACTACACACACGCACATACACACACCACACACTACACACACACATACACACACCACACACTACACACACATACATACACACACCACACACTACACACACACATACACACACCACACACTACACACACACACCACACACTACACACTACACACACACACATACACACACCACACACTACACACACACACACCACACACTATACACACACACATACCACACACTACACACACACACCACACACACACATACACACACTACACACACACATACACACACCACACACTACACACACACACACTACACACACACACACACCACACACTACACACACACACGGATGCATACACACACCACACACTACACACACACACAGATGCATACATACACCACACACACACACACACACAGATACATACACACACCACACACTACACACACACAGATGCATACATACACCACACACACACACAGATGCATACACACACCACACACTACACACACACACAGATGCATACATACACCACATACTACACACACACGGATGCATACACACACCACACACTACACACACACACACAGATGCATACACACACCACACACTACACACACACAGATGCATACACCACACACTACACACACACAGATACATACACACACCACACACACACAGATACATACACACACCACACACTACACACACACGGATGCATACATACACCACACACTACACACACACACAGATGCATACATACACCACACACTACACACACACAGATGCATACACACACCACACACTACACACACACGGATGTATACACACACCACACACTACACACACACACAGATACACACACCACACACTACACACACACAGATACACACACACACCACACACTACACACACGCACAGATGCATACACACAGCACATACACACACACGCAGACAAGACACGTGCACACACCACACACTACACACACACACAGATGCATACACACACAACATATGCACACATATACGCAGACAAGATGCATGCATATACCACACACACACGCACAGATGTATGCACACAGCACACATGACACACAAGGCATGCACAACACACCACACACATGCACTGATGCATACACACCACACACTACACACACAATGCATGCACAACACATACTATGCACACACACGCACAGATGCATACATACACCACACATGCACACACACGCAGACAAGACACATATGCACCACACACAGATGCATGTACATACTACACATTACACACACATGCACAGATGCTTGCACACACTACACACACACACACACAATGCATGCACACCATACACACTACACACATACAGATGCATGCACACACCACACACTACATACACACACAATGCAATAATGCATACACACCACATACACGACACACACACACACTGCATGCATACCAGACACACACACGCACGCACGCACAGGCCCATGCAAACGCCACACACAGACGCATGCTCACAAAAGCCCGCCCTGCCGCTGTCCCCGGTGCTGAAAATCTTCCTTATGGCTTCCTTGATCTCTTGGCCCAACCTCTTCTTGGCCTCTCTGCTTGTCGTTTCTAGCTGGTGAAAATGTGTAATGTTTACCCACTCCCGGATAAATAGAGCTTTGATTCACAGTTCCTGCTATGGGCTGAATGTGCTTCTCCCCCTCTCTAAATTCATCATTTGCAGTCCTAACCCTCAGGACCTCCGAATGTGATTTTATTTGGAAACGGGGTCATTGCAGATGGAATTAGTCAACATGAGGTCATCGGGGTGGGCCCTGATCCAATAAGACTGGTGCCCTTATAAAAAATGGAAAAATAGACACAGAGACACGCACAGCCAGGAGGACATGAAGATGGAGGGGGTGATAGGACAATGAGTTTACAAGACAAGGTACGCTACAGGGGAACGGCCTGGAAAAAATGCTCCCTCACAGCCTCAGAAGGAACCAGCCCTGCCAACACCTTGATCTCGAACTTCTGGCCTCTAGAACTGAGCAAAAATAAATTTCTGTTGTTTAAGCCACCCTGTGTGTGGTGTGTGGTTAGCGCAGCACCTGCAAACTCCAGTTCCCCATCAGCACGGATGTGTGGTGACGTTAATAAAGTCCACTGGACCAAGTGTGGTGGCTTACACCTGGAATCCCAGCACCTTGGGAGGCTGAAGCAGAAGGATCGCTTGAGCCCAGGAGTTTGAGACCAGCCTGGGCAACGTAGTGAAATTCCATCTCTACAAATAATTTTTAAAAGTAGCTGGGTGTTGGCATGTGCCTGTGGTCCCAGCTACTCAGGAGGCCAAGACAGGAGAATCGCTTGAGCCTGGGCAGTCGAGGTTGCAGTGAGGCATGATTGCACCACTGTGCTCCAGCCTGGCTCCAGCCAAGGTTTTGCGACACAGCAAAACCTTGTCTCAAAAAGACGCCATTGGTATTTAATATTAATAAGCTTATACTCAGAAAAAAAAATTACGAAACAAAAACACACACAAAGACCCCAAAACAAAACAAAAAAAAATTAAAAACCAGAAAAACAGAAAAAAACTGAAAAAGAAAAGAATAAGCTTATACTCTATATTAACTCATTTAATACTCATAGTAGCCCCTATGAAGTAGCTGACAGCATTGCTCCCATTTTACAGATGAGAGACGGGGGCACAGAGAGGGGAAGTGGCTTGCCCAAGGTCACACAGGTAGGTGGTAAGTAGAATGTCCAGGCTTTATTATTATTATCATTATTATTATTATTTGAGATGGAGTCTCACTCCGTCACTCAGGCTGGAGTGCAGCAGCACCATCTCAACTCACTGCAACCTCCACCTCCCAGGTTCAAACGACTCTCCTGTATCAGCCTCCCGAGTAGCTGCGATTACAGGTACCTGCCACCAAGCTCAGCTAATTTTTTTTTTTTTTTAAGATGGAGTCTTGCTCTGTTGCCCAGGCTGGAGTGCAGTGGCGCGATCTCGGCTCACTGTAACCTCCACCTCCCAAATTCAAGCGATTCTCCTGCCTCAGCCTCCCAAGTAGCTGGGATTACCGGCATCCGCCACTGCGCCCAGCTAATTTTTGTATTTTTAGTAGAGATGGAGTTTCACCATGTTGGCCAGGCTGGTCTCGAACTGTTGACCTCAGGTGATCCACCCGCCTTGGCCTCCCAAAGTACTGGGATTACAGGCATAAGCCACCATGCCCAGCCAATTTTTATATTTTTAGTAGAGACAGGGTCTCACCATGTTGGTCAGGCTGGTTTTGAACTCCTGACCTCAAGTAATCTGCCCGCCTCAGCCTCCCAAAGCACTGGGATTACAAGTGTGAGCCATCGTGCCCAGTCAAATGTCCAGGACTTAAACCTAGGTAGTCTAGCTCCGCAGACTGTGCACTAACCACTGGGATCCAGTGCCTGGTGTTCACATCTTTTCCAAAATTCTCTCCCGAGGAACATGAGGAAGGACACAGCCTCTTGCCGTACCTGCTTCCCTAGAAATAACCTTAAAATAGTGCCACCTTGGGCCGGGCATGGTGGTTCATGCCTGTAATCCCAGCACTTTGCAAGGTCAAGGCAGGTGGATCACCTGAGGTCAGGAATTCGAGACCAGCCTGGCCAACATGGTGAAACCCTATCTCTACTTAAAAATACAAAAATTAGCCGGGCGTGGTGGCACGCGCCTGTGGTCCCAGCTACACAGTAGGCTGAGGCATGAGAATTGCTTGAACTCGGGAGATGAGGTTGGAGTGAGCTGAGGTCGTGCATTGCACTCCAGCCTGGGCGACAGAGGGAAACTCTGTCTCAAACAAACAAACAACAACAACGAAAACTAGTGCCACCTTTCTCAGAAACATGGGGCTGGATCAAATGCTGAGGGTCCTGTGGATCCCGTTTCAACTGTGAGAACTCTGGTTGGTTGCACCCTAGACCCAGAGGGACCCCCATGAAGGAAGACTCAGCCTGAGCCACAGCTTATCCCCCACCCACGCCAGGTGAGCCTCTCACCATGTCCCAGCTCCAGCCACTCCCACCCCACACACCTGCCCCAGATGGCAAGGGGACCAGAGCCAGGTGTGCAGCCTCCCTGCACACCTGGAGAGCCTCGGGGTTCTGGAAGGGGTGGACAGGGAAGTCCCACCTGGGATCAATGGTTCAGAATGCTCAGTGATTGGCAATTTGCACCCACCCTATTTTCTTTTTTTTTTTTTTTTTTTTTTTTGAGACGGAGTCTCGGTCTGTCGCCCAGGCTGGAGTGCAGTGGCCAGATCTCAGCTCACTGCAAGCTCCGCCTCCCGGGTTCACGCCATTCTCCTGCCTCAGCCTCCCGAGTAGCTGGGACTACAGGCGCCTGCCACCTCGCCCGGCTAGTTTTTGTATTTTTTAGTAGAGACGGGGTTTCACTGGGTTAGCCAGGATGGTGCACCCACCCTATTTTCAAAGCCCGGACAGGAACTGATCTTCAAGTTTATAGACAACGCACTGCACACAAATCCCTCAAGACCCAAGGGTATATCGGGGACCAAGGTGGGGGATCCTTGGGGAACATGAGATCTGGTCAATGGATAAGTTTCTCCAGTCCGGGCAGCTGGGGACCTCAGCCCAAAAAGACACTCCAGTCTCCAGCCCAGGAAAATGCTCTTTTTTGGGAAGTGACTGTGGTCCCCCTGCTAGGAAGACGCAGAGCCTGACACTCCCCACCCCTCCACACTCTGTATGGTCAGCCCGGGCCAAGAGAAGGGCAGAAGGGCTGGGGATGCTCTGAAGGCAGGGCGGTTCTGCCTGGAGAGGACTTCCTGAAGGATGCTTTTGGAGCTGGGTCCATAGAAGAAGAGCCTGCCTGATGTGTGGGACATAGGCTTTCAGAAGTGTGTGGTAGGGCTGGGCGCGGTGGCTCACGTCTGTAATCCCAGCACTTTGCGAGGCCGAGGCAGGTGGATCACCTGAGGTCAGGAGTTCAAGACCAGCCTGGCCAACATGGTGAAACCCCCTCTCTACTAAAAATACAAAAATTAGCTGGGTGTGGTGGCTCACGCTTGTAGTTCCAGCTACTCGGGAGGCTGAGGCACAAGAATGACTTTTTTGTTGTTGTTGTTGTTGTTTTTTGTTTTTTTTTGAGACGGAGTCTCGCTCTGTCGCCCAGGCTGGAGTGCAGTGGCACGATCTCGGCTCACTGTAAGCTCCGCCTCCTGGGTTTACGCCATTCTCCTGCCTCAGCCTCCTGAGTAGCTGGGACTACAGGCGCCCGCCACCGCGCCCGGCTAATTTTTTGTATTTTTAGTAGAGACGGGGTTTCACCGTGGTCTCGATCTCCTGACCTTGTGATCCGCCTGCCTCGGCCTCCCAAAGTGCTGGGATTACAGGCGTGAGCCACCGCGCCCGGCCAAGAATGACTTTTGAACCTGGGAGGCAGAGGTTACAGTGAGTCGAGATTGTGCCACTGCGTTCCAGCCTGGGTGACAGAGTGAGACTCCATCTGAAAAAAAAAGAAAGAAAGAAAAAGAAAGGCCAGGTGCAGTGGCTCACGCCTGTAATCCCAGCACTTTGGGAGGCACAGGCGGGCAGATCATTTGAGGTAAGGAGTTCAAGACCAGCCTGGCCAACATGATGAAACCCTGTCTCTACTAAAAATACAAAAAATTAGCTGGGCGTGGTGGCACACTCCTGTAATTCCAGCTACTCAGGAGGCTGAGGCAGGAGAATCACTTGAATTCAGGAGGTAGAGGTTGCAGTGAGCCAAGATCTCGCCATTGCACTCCAGCCTGAGCGACAGAGCAAAACTCTTGCCTCAAAAAAAAAAAAAAAAAAAAAAAAAGTGTGTTGCAGGAGGTGGGAGATGCTATTGAAGGGGACAGATGGAGGTGAAAGGCTTTGAGCAATAGGCAAAGAACTGTTGGACTGATGTCAAGGGCAGTGGGGAGCCACGGAAGGTGTTTGAGCAGGGGTGGGGCACAGTCAGAGGTGTGTGCAGAAAAGAGCCTTCTGGGGCCAGCACAAAGAAAGGACTGGAGTGTAGGACAGAAGGCTGGAGGCCAGCGAGGGGGGAGTCAAGGTCAGGACGGGAGAAGATGAAGACTGAATCAGGGGGCCATGGGGACAAAGACAGGAACATCTAAGGCAGGGCTTTGGTGGGGGGCAAGGGGAGGGGAGGGAGGAGGCAAGGATGGCTGGGACGTGCTTGGATGGTGGGGTGTGAGGATGCAATGGGTTGAATGGTGTTTTCCTGAAAAAGAGCTACATCCATCCTGAGCCTGGGCAACATAGTGAGATCCCAACTCTACTGAAAAAGAAAAAAAAAGTTAGCCTGGCATGGTGGTTCACATCTGTAGTACCAGGTACTCGGGAGGCTGAAGTGGGAGGATGGCTTGAGCCCAGGAGTTTGAGACGAGCCTGGGCAACATAGTGAGACCCCATCTCTAGTAAAAATTTAAAACAATTAGCCAGGCATGGTGGCGCACACATGCAGTCCCAGCCAGTCGGGGGGCTGACACGGGAGGATTGCTTGAGCTCAGGAGTTTGCACCAGCCTGGGCAACGTAGTGAGACCTTGTCTCTACTAAAAATAAAAAATAAAAAAATTAGGTGGGTGTGGTGGTTCACACCTGTAGTTCCAGCTACTAAAGAGGCTGAGGTGGGAGGATTCCTTGAGCCTGGGAGGTCGAGGCTACAGCAAGCTATGATCATACCACTGCACTCTAGCCTGGGTGACAGAGGGAGACCCTGTCTCAAAAAAAATTAAAATTAATTTTATAAAATTTTTAAAAAAATATAGCCCCTCTAGAACCTGAAATGTGACCTGATCTGGAAAAAGAGACTTTCAGATTTCAATAAGGAACTTGGGATGAAGACATCCTAGATGAAGGCGGGCCCCAAATGCAAGGACAAGCATCCTTACTTTTTATTTATTTATTGAGATGGAGTCTCGCTCTGTTGCCCAGGCTGGAGTGCAATGGTGCAATCTTGGCTCACTACAACCTCCACCTCCCAGGTTCAAGCAAGTCTGCCTTAGCCTCCTGGGTACTGGGATTACAGGCGCCCACCACCATACCCTGCTAATTTTGTATTTTTAGTAGAGACGGGATTTCGTCATATTGGCCAGGTTGGTCTTGAACTCCTGACCTCAAGTGAACCACCCGCCTCGGCCTCCCAAAGTGCTGGGATTACAGGTGTGAGCCACCACGCCCGGCCTCAAGTGTCCTTATAACACAGAGGAGAGGAGACACAGACGCAAAGATGACGGAGCAGAGACCACAGCGATGTGTCCACCAGCCAAGGACACCTGGAGTTCCCAGAAGCTGGAAGAGACAAGAAGGACCCTCCCCTAGGGCCTTGGAGAAAGCGAGGCCCTACCCACACCTTGATAGTTGATTTCTGAACTCCAGGCCTGGGAGAGGCTGTTCCAAGCCCCCCAGTTTGTGGTCACTTGTTATGGAAGCCCTGGGACAACAAACCCAGGTGGGAACCCAGGAGAACGTGCACTTTGGAAGAAAGATATGAACCCTGGTTTGGGCCCTGAGGGATCTCAGGGTTTGGGGGATATCAGAGGGAAGTACTGTCAGAGGCGTTTGAACCAGAGCAACTCCATCTTGAATAGGAGTTTAGTAACCGGGATTACAAC
Organism: Macaca thibetana thibetana; assembly: GCF_024542745.1. Classification (NCBI taxonomy): domain Eukaryota; kingdom Metazoa; phylum Chordata; class Mammalia; order Primates; family Cercopithecidae; genus Macaca; species Macaca thibetana. Next base: position 20,967,661 of record NC_065596.1, read on the forward strand.
GCGTGCCACTACTGCCTGGCTAATTTTTTTTATTTTTAGTAGAGAGAGGGTTTCACCACCATGTTGGCCAGCCTGGTCTTGAACTCCTGACCTCAGAGGATCCATCCACCTCGGCCTCCCAAAGTGCTGGGATTACAGGCGTGAGCCACAGTGCCTGGCCAAGTTAGGCATTCTTAATCATGAGATGAGATGGGAGGGTGGCAGAATGGTATCAAAAGATACAGGTCATAAAGACCCTGCTTGTAAAACAGGATGTGATAAATAAGCAGCCAAAACCCACTCAAACCAAGATGGGAGTGAAAGTGACCTCTGGTCATCCTCACTGCTCATTACACACTAATTGTAATGCATTAGCATGCTAAGAGACACTCCCACCCGCGCCATGACAGTTTACAAACGCCATGGCAACGTCAGGAAATTATCCTAAAAGTGGAGGACCCTTCGGCTGCAGGAACTGCCCACCCCTTTCCTGGGAATCTCATGAATAATCTACCTCTTCTTTAGCATATGGTCAAGGAGTCACCATAAAAATAGCCAACAAGCAGTCCAGGAGGCTGCTCTGCCTGTGGAGTAGTCATTCTTTATTACTTTACTTTTTTTTTTTTCTTTGAGATGGAGTCTCGCTCTGTCGTCCAGGCTGGAGTGCAGTGGCGCGATCTCGGCTCACTGCAACCTCCGCCTCCAGGTTCAAGCGATTCTTCCACCTCAGCCTCCCAAATAGCTAGGATTACAGGCGCAGGCCACCACCATGCCAGGCTAATTTTTTGTATTTTTAGTAGAGATGGGGTTTCACCATGTTGGCCTGGCTGGTCTCAAACTCCTGACCTTGAGCAATCCGCCTGCCTCGGCCTCCCAAAGTGCTGGGATTACAGGCATGAGCCACTGTGCTCATCCCTTTCTTTTTTTGCTTGTTTTTTTGTTTTGTTTTTTCTGTTTTGTTTGAGACAGAGTCTCAATCTGTTGCCCAGGCTAGAGTGCAGTAGCATGATCTCAACTCACGGCAACCTCCGCCTCCCGGGTTCAAGCGATTCTCCTGCCTCAGCCTCCCAAGCAGCTGGGATCACAGGCTTGCACCCTCAGACCCGGCTATTTTTTTTTTTTTTTTCATAGAGATGGGGTTTTGCCATGTTGGCCACGCTGGTCTCAAACTCCTGGCCTCAGGTGATCACCCACTTCAGCCTCCCAAAGTGCCGGGGTCATAGGTGTGAGCCATCGCGCCTGACCTAGATTCATTTTTATCCCTCCCCTCCCCGCCATGCCTAGCACAGAGTCATTCAATATTCCTGAGCACCTACTATGCACCAGTGGTGCTGGGATAACAGAGACAAGACATTGCTATTCATCCGCTCCTTCGTTCCCCAGCCAGGATCTCCCCTCCCATCTCAACTACTTTGATCCTGAACCTCCTGCATGATGGGGTCCCCACGTTCTTGGTCTTTAACTCAGTTTTGTAATCTAGTGATTAGAGATAAGGATCAAAGCCAGCTCAGTACCTTTCTGCTGTGTGTTCTTGGGACAGCCACTTAACCTCTCTGAGCCTTCACAGTCTCATCCATAAAATGGGAACCACAATGCCACACATGCACTGAAAGGACACAAGACCCTTCCTTCTTCACCCACCCAGCTTCACTGCTCATCCTCTCCACTTCCTCCTCCACCTTCCCAGCCCAAAGCTCTCCCCAACTTCACTAGGAAAACCAAGACAGACAGGCTCTCCATCCCCATTTTACTGTCCCTCAATGCATGCATAAATGCCTTGATTCCTGCTCTGCGGCCCTGGTGTCCTCCTCCTGGACCCTACATCAACCATGCTGCCTCCAAATGAGGTCCATCCCTGCTGGCTGTAGCTCCTCAGCCTCCATGCTGCCTGCTCCTCTGCACAGCCTGACATATGGGGGTTCCTTGGGGCTCATTCTGGATCCCTGATCTCTTGCCCAGGCATCTTGAGTCCTATGGCTTCAGTCCCCATCATTACACCAGGAATTTCCCCATCCATACATCCACCCAACTGTTCACCCATCCACTTGTCCATCATCCAGTCAACCATCCTCCCACCTATTCATCCATCCATCCATCCATTCATCCATCCACCCACCCCTCCACACATTCATCCATCCATCCACTCATCCAGCCATCCTCCCACCTATTCATCCATCCATCCATTCATTCATCCATCCACCCACCCCTCCACACATTCATCCATCCATTCATCCATCCATCCATCCATCCACTCATCCAGCCATCCTCCCACCTATTCATCCATCCATCCATTCATTCTTCCATCCATCCACCCACCCATCCAGCCATCCTCCCACCTATTCATCCATCCATCCATTCATTCTTCCATCCACCCACCCATCCACACATTCACCCATCCACCCACTCATCCATCTACCCATCCATCCATCCATTCATCCATCCATCCATCCATCCATCCATCCATCCATCCATCCATCCATCCATCCACTCATCCACCCATCCTCCCACCTATTCATCCATCCATTCATTCATCCATCTACCCACCCATCCACACATTTATCCATCCATCCGCTCATCCATCCATCCATCCATCCATCCACTCATCCACCCATCCTCCCACCTATTCATCTATCCATCCATTCATCCATTCTGTGTGGCTGGAGCAGAGTGAGTGCGGAGGAGAGAGGGGGCAGCGGATGGTAGGAAAAGGATGGGGCAGGTCATGCAGGACCTTGTGGGCCTCGGGGAGGACTTGGGTTTTGACTCTAAGGGGGGTGGGAGCCATGGAGGGCTGAGGGCAGAGGAGGGACGGGTCCTGACTCAGGTGCTCACAGGCGCCCTCTGGTGGCTGCTGTGGGAAGGACAGACTGTGGGGCGCAAAGGTGGGAGCCAGGGACAAGGGCACAAGGGACCGACTGGTCCAGGTGAGGGATGAGGGGGCTGGACCAGGTGAAGGCAGAGGAGAGAGAAGTGGGCAGATCCTAGAGAGGTTTTGAAGGCAGAACCATCAGAATCTGCTGATAGAGGATTAGGAGTTGTTGTTGTGAGAGAGGGAAGTCAAGGGCATTCTGAGGTTTTGTCCTAAGCACCTTCAGGCCTCATCTGCAGGACACTGCACTGTGTACCAACTGCCCAAGCCAGGTCCCTGGTGTCCGCTGGACCGGGGTTTCTCAGCTTCCACACTGTGGATGCTTGGGGCCGGATCATCTGTCACCCTGGGCGCTGTGGGGTATTGAGCAGCATTCCTGGCCTCCACCCACTCAACACCGCTCACAGCCAGAAGCACCCCCAAATCATGACAACCACAAATGTCTCCAGACATTGCCAAGTGTCTCAGAATAACTCCCATTGAGAACCACATCATGGCTGGGCGCGGTGGCTCACACCTATGATCTCAATGCTTTGGGAGGCCAAGGCGGGAAGATTGCTTGAGCCCAGGAGTTTGAGACCAGCCTTAGCAACATAGTGAGACGTCAATCTCTTGAAAGAGGGAGGGAGGGAGAGAGAGAGAGAGACAGAGAGAGAGAGAGAGAGAGAGAGAGAGAGAGTGGGGGGGAGGGAGGGAGAGAGAGAGGAAGGGAGAGAGAGAGAGAGACAGAGAGAGAGAGAGAGAGAGAGGCAGAGAGAGAGAGCCACATCACAAGATCCCTTCCTCTTCCTCACCTCCCCTGTCAAGAGCTGGTGAGTTGACCTCCCCTCCTCTGCCTGGGCCTCCATTTCTCTGTGTGTACAAGGTTCGTCTGGTGGCTCCTAGCTCCGCTAGAGGCACACCCTCTGGTTCTTCCCCCAGCAGAGGGTCAGGGACAAGAATGCAAATCCTCTTGGATATAAAGACCCTACCCTCAAAGGCAGCTGGGAGAACGGGAGGGCATTGAGGGGTCTGCTCCACCCTGTCTTCCAGCTACCTCCAGGCACCACCATCTTCAGGAGCGCCTCAGAAGAGCTAGGTGCAAGCCTATTCTAGGGCCTTCTGGGCCTTAGTTTCCCCATCTAAAAAATGGAGGACCCAGAATCCACATTGTCCACATTCCAAGCTCCCTAAGAGACCCTATCCCTCCCCTGCCACAGGTCTCCATGGCTCCACCTCTCTTGGGGTAAAAACCAAAGTCCTTCCGGCCGGGCGCGGTGGCTCACGCCTGTAATCCCAGCACTTTGGGAGGCCGAGGCGGGCAGATCACAAGGTCAGAAGATCGAGACCAGCCTGGCTAACACGGAGAAACCCTATCTCTGCTAAAAATACAAAAAATTAGTTGGGCGTGGTGGCGGGCACCTGTAATCTCAGCTACTTGGGAGGCTGAGGCTGGAGAATTACTTGAACCCGGGAGGCGGAGGTTGCAGGGAGCCGAGATCGCGCCACTGCACTCCAGCCTGGGCAACAGAGTGAGACTCCATCTCAAAAAAAAAATTAAAGGCCGGGCGCGGTGGCTCAAGCCTGTAATCCCAGCACTTTGGGAGGCCGAGACGGGCGGATCACGAGGTCAGGAGATTGAGACCATCCTGGCTAACACAGTGAAACCCCGTCTCTACTAAAAATACAAAAAACTAGCCGGGCGAGGTGGCGGGCGCCTGTAGTCCCAGCTACTCAGGAGGCTGAGACAGGAGAATGGCCCGAACCCGGGAGGCGGAGCTTGCAGTGAGCTGAGATCCGGCCACTGCACTCCAGCCCGGGCTACAGAGCAAGACTCCGTCTCAAAAAAAAAAAATAAAATAAAATAAAAAAAAAAAGTCCTTCCAAGACACACAGGACCTGCTCAACAACCTACCCCACTCTCTCCCTGCCCTCTTCTCCTCCCACTCTCCCCTCCTCACTCTGCTCCAGTCACAAAGGCCTCCTTGCTGTTCTTCCAACACACCAGATGTGGTGGTCCTGCCTCAGGGCCTCTGCATGGGCTGTGCCCTCTGCCTGGAATGCTTTTCCCTTGGTTGTAGAATAACAGCCTTCCTACCTGTCATTCAGGTCTCATCTCAAACTTCACCTCCTGGAAAGGCCATCTCTGGCCTCCAAGGAAAGCTGTCATCTCCCAACACACACCTTTAGTCTGTTCACAGCAACTCACACCTATCTCAACTTTATTTACTAGTTTATTGTCAGTCTCTCCTACCCCCGAATTGCTTTATGACCTCAAGCCTCACTCAATGGCTGGTACACAATACAGACTTAATAAAGTTGTTGCCTTTTTAAGTTTGAGACAGGGTTTAGCTCTGTTTTCCAGATTGGAGTGCAGTGGTATAATCATGGCTCATTGCAGCCTCCACCTCCCCAGGCTCAAGCCATCCTCTCACCTCAGCCTCCCAAGTAGCTAGGACTATAGGCTCATGTCACCATGTGCAGTTTTTTGTTTTTTTGTTTTTTGGTTTTTTTTTTGTTTGTTTGTTTTTTTTTTTTGAGACGGAGTCTCGCTCTGTCGCCCAGGCTGGGGTGCAGTGGTGTGATCTTGGCTCACTGCAAGCTCCGCCTCCTGGGTTCACGCCATTCTCCTGCCTCAGCCTCCCGAGTAGCTGGGGCTACAGGTGCCCGCCACCACGCCTGGCCAGTTTCTTGTATTTTTAGTAGAGACGGGGTTTCACCATGTTAGCCAGGGATGGTCTCGATCTCCTGACCTCGTGATCCACCTGCCTCGGCCTCCCAAAGTGCTGGGATTACAGGCTTGAGCCACCGCGCCCAGCCCATGTGCAATTTTTTAAAAAATATATTTATTTATTTAAATTTAATTTATTTTGAGACAGAGTTTCACTCTTGTTGCCTAGGCGGGAGTGCAATGGCACGATCTCAGCTCACCGCAACCTCTGCCTCCTGGGTTCAAGCGATTCTCCTGCCTCAGCCTCCCAAGTAGCTGGGATTACAGGCATGCACCACCACACCCAGCTAATTTTGTATTTTTAGCAGAGATGGGGTTTCTCCATGTTGGTCAGGCTGGTCTCGAACTCCCGACCTCCAGTGATCCACCTGCCTCAGCCTCCCAAAGTGCTGGGATTACAGGCGTGAGCCACCGTGCCCGGCCTAAATTTATTTTTTGTAGAGAAGGGGTCTTGCTATGTTTCCCAGGCTGATCTGGAACTCCTGGGCTCAAGCAATCCTCCCACCTCAGCCTCCTGAGTGGCTGGGACTACAGGTGCACACCACCACACCTGGATACGTTTTTTTATTTTTTGTAGAGATGGATCTTGCTGTGTTACTCAGGCTGGTCGTGAACTCCTGGGCTCAAGAGATCCTCCCACCTCAGCCTCCCAAAGCAATGGGATTACAGGTGTGAGCTACCACGTCTGGCCACATCATATAAATTAATGCCAATTTTGACAACTGCTCTGTGAACTAGTTATCTGTATTCTTTCTCTCTTACAAAGGAGCTAAGGTTCAGAAAAGATGAGGTGACTTTTTCAGGATTACACAGAAATTTTTAAATGCAGCCAGGATTGAAACAACCCTGTCTGAGAGCAAAGGTTTTGAACATTCATATTCACCAGGTGAGGAGGAAGGTAGTACAGGCTGAGGAAGTATCCTTCCATCCTTCAGTCTATCCCATCTTCTGTGCATCATCCATCCATCCATTCATCCATGTACCCACCCATCTATCTAGTATTCTATCCACCAATTACCCATCCATCTTTTCATCCATCCATCCATCCATTCATCTGTGCACCCACGCATCTATCTAGTATTCTATCCACCAATTACCCATCCGTCTTTTCATCCAACCATCCAACCATTAATTTCTCCATCTACCCATCATCCATCCATCTATTCATCCACTCATCCACTTATTCATTCATGCATCCATCCATCCACCTATCTAACCATCCATCCACTCATCTATCCACCCACCTACCCATCCATCCATCCATGTGCTCACTGAACCACCAATCCATCTGCCCATCCATCCACCCCCCACCCATCATCCACCAACCTATTCACCCGCCCATCCCTCCATCTATCCATCCACCTGCTCATCCATTCGCCCACCAATCCATCCATCCATCCATCCATCAATCTACCATCCATCCATCCACCCACCCACCCATCCATCCACCCATCCACCCATCCACCCGTCCTTCCACCTGCCCATTCATCCACCCCCCACCTATCATCCACCAATCTATTCATCCATCCATCCATTCATCCATCCATCCATCCATCCATCCGTCCATCCACCTGCTCATCCATTCGCCCACCAATCCATCCATCCACCCATCCATCCGTCCAACCATCAATCTACCATCCATCCATCCATCCACCCACCCACCCATCCACCCACCCATCTACCCATCCATCCATCAATCTACCATCCATCCATCCACCCACCCACCCATCCATCCATCCATCCGCCCATCCATCCACCCCCCTACCCATCATCCACCAATCTATTCATCCGCCCATCCATCCATCCATCCACCTGCTCATCCATTTGCCAACCAATCCATCCATCTATCCATCCATCAATCTACCATCCATCCATCCACCCACCCACCCATCCATCCACCCATCCATCCACCCATCTACAAATCCATCCATCCACTACTCATCCATCCATCCATCCATAAATCCATTCATCCACCTGCCCATCCACCCACCCATCCATCCACCCACCCATCCATCCATCCATCCATCTGTTCACCCATCCTTCAATCCATTCAAACCTTCCACTGACCTTCCCACTTTTGTACCCATCAAATTCACTCATATCTAGAATCACTGTCACCCATTCAACCATCCACCCATGTCTGCATCCACTGATTCACATATCCATCTCTCCATCCGTTAGCCAGCCCATCCATTCTCCCATCCCCAGATCCTCTCATTTCCTCATGCCCTTGTTCGTCCACAAGCTCACTTCCAAATGGCAAACAAGACACAGTTTCTGCCCTCCTAGAGCTTACATACCACTGATGTTGACTATGACCCCAGACCAACTGGGCTCCTGCTAGACCAGTGTCTTCCAAACTTAACAGCTCCTCCCTTTGGCCCTGGTCATCTTAAATTCAAGGACAGTCAGCCTTCCTGGATGGCTCTGACCCTTGTCTATGTTTCCAAAATCATGTTTTTTTCTCTCCTTCCAGAGCAGGCCAAAGCTCAGGCCGGGAGGCGTGAAGCCCAGCTGTGACTGCTGTATGATTTGGGCTGGGTGTTGCCCCTCTCTGGGCTCCGATCTCCTCCTGTGGTTCTCATGGAAGAGGGGAACTTGGTTCTCTAAGAGCCAGTGTAATCGGAACACACATCTGCTTCTTTGTATTTCTCTCTTCCCACACTGTGGGCCTCACCCCAACTGGAAGCTTCTATTTTGTCCATCCAGGTGTGAAGGAAATGAGCATATTTTGAGCAAGGCTGGGAGGTTGGGGGGAGGTTGGGAAGAGGCTGGTGGTGGCAATGGGAGTTAACAGGATGTGAAGCCTGCTTCCCATGCTGGTCTGCCTGAGTTCCTCTCTGCTCTAAACTCTTTCATGGCTCCCCAGTGCCCTCAGGAAAGAGTCCAAGCTCAGTCCAGCATCAGAGGTTTTCCTGGTCCAGCCCATGCTGACTCTCCAGCCTCATCTCCCACGTCTCACCTAATCCCACCTCTACCCTAGCTGTGCAAATTATTCACGCCTCCAGGCCTTCACAGACCCAGTTCCCCTCCCTGTATCCAGGAAGTCAAGATGTGTACCTGTCTCGTTCACTGTTGTGTTTCATGCCCATCATAGGGCCTGGAACACAGTAAGTGTTTCTGTGAATGCATAAATAAAACTCTTTCTCCACCTGGAAAGCTCCTATTGATCCTTCAGAGCCCCATTTCTAATGCCCCTCCTCCAGGCAGAGCTCCTGCTTCATTATCCAGTTCCCTCAACCCTGCATCCCTCCCTTGGACCCAACCCAGACCACTGGACTGTAGGTGCCAATGTCTCGCTCTGGCCTCAGACCTCTCTTGCTCAGTACGAGGTAAGGCCACAGAGGGTTTTCAAGAAGTGTTGTGTGAATGAATGAATGAATGAATGAATGAGGTCCTACCAGGTGTTTCCAATGGCCAAGGGCTCACTTGCCAATTTGAGGGGTGAAAGAGAGAGACGCAGCCCACTTCAGAGATAACCTCCTGGGTCCAGCCCCAAGCTAAGTCCCCTCAGAAGAGCCCCAGCAGGTGAGCCCCACAGAAGAAGGGGACTCTGGGATTCCCAAGACCCTTTGCTCTTTTCATACCAGGACAAAACTTCCATCCTCCCTGCACCTGAGCTTCTCAGGAGTTAGTGCCCCTCTGGGCCCTTGTACATTGTCAGGGACACCTTTCCCCATCAATGCATCCTCCTCATGCTTCGGGTCTCAGCATAGTCATGTAATAAGCCCACTCCCACTGACCAAGCACATACTCTGTGCCCGGCCCCATGCCAAGGGCCTCTTCTGTTCTCTGCTCTCCCTGCCACTTCTGCAGGGAGACCCACTGCAGCTTGGAGGGATGAAGACACCTGCCCAAGGCCACGAGATGCAGAGAAACCAGGCTCATCTCAACTCCAAGCTCTCAACGACTCTCCTACACTAACCGCCTCCTCCAGGCAGCCCTCCTGGCCTCCACTCCTGTGGAGGCAGGACCCTCCTCTGGGTTGTCACTGCTGGTGTGTGTTTCGCCATCACATTCCTGAGTTCCGTGCCTTGTAAGCCCAGTTCCTCAGCTGTCTCTCTCCCGTAAATTGGAATCTGGCAGGAGGGGAACTCTGGATGGCGAGTAGGGATGGCAAATTTTACCTGTTTTGCCCAACCCAGTAGCCCAGGGTCTAGAACAGGGCCTGGTACACAGCAAGCGCTCAATAAATATTGGTCATACAGGTAGACGGATTAACATCTAGCCCACTCTCTCATGAATCCTACAAGGAATTCTGTTCACACCAAATGCCCAGCTCTGCATAAATACTGGAAAACAGTAGGCGTTCAATAAATGTTGAAGCAGTGGGGGGGGGCGGCGGGGGGAGGGAGGTGCAGACACGATGTCACAGTCACAGGTGTGAGGCTCCGGGGCCTCATGAAAGTCTGTTAAATAAATGAGAAAATGGGCAGCAGGGGAAAACGAGGCACAGAGAGGGGCGCGCCCAGCTTGAAGCCACACAGCACCCGGGCAGGGGTCCTTTCCAGGCACGCACGCGCGCGCGCGCACATACACACACAGGCCAACCCTGCCAGCCGCCCCCAGCCCCCTGCCACTGTCCCCGCCACCACCAGGAGCCAACTGCTCCGGCAGTCCCCCCGCCAGGCCGCCCAGCCCGCCTTCTCCCTGGGGCTGGTGCGTCACACGCGGAATCTCACGCCTCAGAGCTCAGCCTGCTACAGCCTCCTCCTCCCCCCCGCCCGAGCCGAGCCGGCAGCTGGTGCTCCCATGGAAACCGCGGGCCCCCACCCGGGCCCCTGCCGGGCCCCCCCCACCTGCACCGTCCCCCAGCGCAACCTCCGCTTTAAGACAAATATTGTCATTAACATGCAAATGTATATGCGATTACCATAAACGGGGGCCCAGTGGCAGCGGCGGACCAGCACCACTGTGGGCACCTTCCCCTGGCAGGGTGGGCACCCAGGCAGCCACCATCCCTACACAGGGGAAGCCGCAGCTCCAGAGGTGCCTGACTTGGAGGGAGGGTCCCTGGGGCAGAGAACTGCAGGGGGGGGCCAGCGGGAGCCCCAATCCCAGCCTCCAGTTCCTGGCCTGAGCCCCTGGCCTGGGGTGGGGGTCCTTCCTGGGGGAGGTCCCCTCTCTCTGGATGGGAAGTTCTGGCAAGAGAAGGCTTGTGGTCTTCCTGTGGGCCTCCATCTCTCTGCAGCCCCCAGCCTGTCTGCGTCTCTCCATCTCTCTTTCCCTGCATATTTCTCTCTCTCTCCTCTCTCTCTATTAAAAACAAACCCAGCGACCCGGGGCCTGCCCTCTTTCGGGGGACCACCTTGATGCATCCCTCTCCCCCTACCCCTGCCCCGCTCCTGGGCTCCTGGATGAGGCCTCCTGCCTTTCTCTGGTCTCAGCACGGCCTCTAGGAATCTGACTGCCCCCAGGCCACCTTCGGCCAGGCCAGCTGTGGCTGTCAGGTGTCACAGGCCCCTCTGTCCCCAGCACTATCTTGAGGGGCTCAATCTCGGCTTCGGGGAACCTGTCACCCTTAATGTCACACAGATATAGGCACGGCTGCTCCCCCTGGCCTGGAAGGAAGGCATGGGGGTAATGGGGGTCTAGCTCTGGTAGGTGTGGGACCCAGGATACATCTCTCCAGCCCTCAGTTTCCCAGAAATGTGCTGTCGCTTGGAGCCCACCTCCATGGCGATGCCTTCCGTGGGAAAATCAAGCCCCTGCGGCCTGGACGCCAAGGGAGGGCTGAAGGTGGTGCCAGCTGTGCCCCCTCCAGGTTTGTGTCAGGAGCCGGGTGCCCCTCCAGGGCATTCTCATCCCACCTCACTCTGCTCCTTACAGATCTCCTATGCCCAGTCTCACGGGTCCCGCCGGCATCCGGGGAAAGGGATTACTCTCCAGGCGTGAGGTCCACACCCCACGGCCCTGCAGCTCTGAACAGGCACATTATACCACGCCAGGGCTCCCAGAAACAGCCCTAATAAGGTCAGTGTTGGTGGCAGGTGTCTGAACTCACTCCTCTCCCCAAGAATCCTGACTTTCCATTCAACATTCCACCTTCCTTTGGCCAAGGCCCAGAGAGGGGCAGTCACTAGCCAGAAGTCACACAGCTGAGCCCCAAACGCAAGCCTGGATCACAGATGCTGGTTCTGAAGACACCCCCCACCACCTCCTCCATTGCCCCCACCCCTTTGTGCCAAGCACCCACGGGCGAAGACCAGGTAAAGTCCAGCCAGGCCCCACACAGGTGGGGATTGACTGCCCTGAGGGTCCTGGGGGGCTGGATCCATTTTCAATACGAGGTGAAGCCCCTGTATCTCACACACAGACAGACCTGGGACCCCTAAAATGTGGAGGGTGACTGTTGGCTGTCGTGGACATGGCTTTTCAATTCTCACCCTCCAAGGAAAGCCCACAGATGGGAAATACCCCCAAGGTACCCCAACACTCTCCAACCTGTAAAAAAACAACTGGGGATGTGTCATGGTCCTGCTCTGTTGACAGCAGGGAAACTGAGGCTGAGGACCAGGTGAAAACCCAGCCCCAGCCCCTCCCTCACCCCTCACTTCTCCCGTGCCCAGGATTCCCAGAGATTTAAAAATAAGAAGAAGAAAAAAAAAAAGATGAAGAAGAGTCAACCAGGACTGTCCAGTCCCTGCACCCCCAACTGTCTCTCCGACCTACAGCTCAACCAGAGGCCTTTCAATGCAACCGTTTGGGGGGCCACGTGGACTCCCCCATTCCCACGGGAATCCTTCTAGAAATGGGTGCTCTGGGTGTACCAGGGGTTGGGGGCATGTGGGCAAAGCCCACCTATCACCTCTGGATTCCAGAGATTGACTTACGGGGACCGCATGGGAGCCCCTCTGCCCTCCTAGGCCACACGGAGGAGTTAGATTTTTCAGGCCCTGTGTGTGTGTGTGTGTGTGTGTGTGTGATGGTTGGTTTTGAAAAGAGATGGGGAATGGGGAGGGGTTTCTTTCCTCTCCCTCAAAATAACCAGCTGGAGGGTCTAGCTGAAGTGACAGGCCTGGGCTCCATCTCACCAGACCCTCCCTAGGGCCTTCTTGAACCCACCATTCATTCATTCATTCATTCATTCACTCACTCACTCAATAAACATGCCTTCCTGCTTACCGGGCACGCAGCGCTGGGGAAAAAGTGGGTCTAAAATAGGTCACGGCCCAGTCCTTCCCCAAGGCCTCTCCAGGGTCTTCCTGGAGGATGGGGTGGGGGAGGCCGGGGGTGTCCAGCACAAAGCCTCTGAAGTGCCACCCCCAGTCCCCAACACCTGACGGAAAGGCTGTCAAAGCCACCCCAATTCAGACGCTGGGCCCATGATGGGAACCAAGGGCTGGGGACACAATTGCTGGACACCCCCACCCAGGATGCCATCGGAGGGAGAATCCGGTGGGAGGGAGGCAGACAGGCCTGAGGCCGCCCACGCCTCCCTCCTCCTCCCTGTCCACCCCAGAATTTGGGCTCTGCCCAGATGGACACGTCCAAGCTCATTGTCTTGGACCTGAGACCCCAACACATTGCTAAGAGGCTTGGCCAATTTCAACTTGAGCCGAAGGTGGAGGCGGGGGAGGGGGAGGGCAGAGAAATGGAGGAGAGAATGCTGATCCACGCGGAGGTGGTGGGGCCAGGGGGTGGGCAGAGACGGGAGCCTCTCCGCCCCGCCACCCGAGGCAGGCGAGGCGGGCGCGTCCCCCCGAGCCGGGCGCCCCCAACCCGTCTTCCTTTGTAGTTACCGATTAGCCTGGGGTCCTGGGCATCCGTGTCCCCCGCGGCCGGACCTGCCCCGCCGGCCTGGCTTTGTGAAAATAACCAAAGCAATGGAGTCCGCAGGTGCAAACTTCCCCGACGGGGCCTGGGGAAGCTGAATGGGGGGGGGGGGGGGCAGGGAGGGGTGCCGGCGTTCCCGAGGCTCCCCTGGCAAATGGGCAGGAAAGAGTGGGGTGAGGGAGGGAGGAAGGGGTGGGGGTCTGGGGGATGGAAGGGTGAGGGAGGGAGGGAGGGAGGGAGGGAGAGAGAGGGTGCTGTGGGGGGAAGGATGAGAGGTCGAGGGAGATGGGAGAGAAGAGAAAAGGAGAGAGAGAGGGAGAGAGAGAGGGAGAGAGAGAGGAGATGCCGGAAGGTGGGGAGGGAGGGAGAGGGGGCGGAGGAGGGGAGGGGGCCCGCTCGGATCTGTCAGCTGCACCCCCAGAGGGGGGAGGAGGGGTGGGTGGGAGGGAGGGGGTAAGAACCGATGCTCCGGCAGAGGCAGGCAGAGGAGGGAGGTGAGCAGAGGAGGGATGGGGATGGGGGAGAGAAGATGCCGGAAGGTGGGGTGGGAGGCGGAGGGAGGGGGAGGGGGAGGGGGCCGGACGCCCACCTTTGTGCATCCCCGTGTAGGGGTCTTTGAGCACCGTGAGCTCGTAGATGCGGCCGAACTGCTCGAAGAGCGGCTTGAGGTCCTTCTCGTCCAGGTGCCGTGGGATTTGGCCCACGAAGAGCTTGATGGCGTCCAGGTCCTTCATGCCGTCGGGCTGCCCCCCGGGGGGCTCGGGCCCGCTGCTGCCCACGGGCGAGGGCCGCGGCTGCAGGAGCTGCTGCTGCTGCCGGCGCGCCTCGCTCTCCGTCAGGCGGGCCATGGCGGGCGCGGGACCGAGCCGGCGGCGGCGGCGGGCGGCGGGCGGACTCGCAGCTGGAGCGGCGGCCGCGCCTCCCGCCTCCCTCCCGGGCCCCCGCGCCCTCCTCCCGCCCGCGCCCGCCCCGGCATCGGGACCACAAAGGCGGCTCCGCAGCGGCCCCTGGCGGCCGCTCCGCGCGGGGCAGCCGGCGCCTCCCCGCATCCCCGGGCCGCGCGGGGAAACTGAGGCCGGCAGGCCCCGGGCCCCGCCTACAGGTGGGCGAGGGCGGAGCTGCGGGCGGGACGAGCCTTAGCCGGCTTCCCAGGGGGCCCCGCCGGCTCCCGTGGAGAGCAACGGCAGGAAGAATGTCAGAAGTTGCTGGAGGTTCTGTAGGGGACTTGCCCGTAGAGCGCGCCCGTGATCCTTAAAGTAGGTAACTCATCAATAATATTAATAACACTAATAATATCGCTGGGCGCGGTGGCTCACGCCTGTCATCCCAGCACTTTGGGAGACCGAGGTGGGTGGATTCACTTGAGGTCAGGAGTTCGAGACCAGCCTGGCTAACATGGTGAAATCCCGTCTCTAATAAAGAATACAAAAATTAGCTGGGCTCAGTGGGAGGTGCCTGTAATCCCAGCCACTCAGGAGGCGGAGGCAGGATAATCACTTGAACCCAGGAGGTGGAGGTTACAGTGAGCCAAGATTGTGCCATTGCACTCCAGCCTGGGCAACAAGAACGAAACTCCGTCTCAAAAAAAAATAATAATAATAACACTAATAATAATGAATCAAGAGCAAGATGGAAAGTGCTCCCACTAATCACGACAGCACAGGAGAAATGCTAAAAGTATTTCCAATTCTATACGGTGCTTACACATAGAAAGTGTCCTTGGCCCTTGAAGTATGTAACTCATCAATAATGCCATCAACAACAAGGGATGCTGGCTCTCACTGCTAATGACAGGATAGGAGAAATACTGAAAGTATCTCCCAGCTCTAAAGTGCCCATGATCCTTTATGTATGAAACTCATCAATAGTATTAACAATAATAATAAGTGCTGGCTGTGGTAACTCACACCTGTAATCCCAGCACTTTGGGAAGCAGAGTCAGGAGGACCACTTGAGCCCAGGAGTTGGAGACCATCCTGGGCAACATAGTGAGACGCCATTGCTACAAAAATAAGGAAACAGGCCAGGCCTGATGACTCACACCTGTAATCCCAGCACTTTGGGAGGCTGAAGCGGGGGGATCACCTGAGGTCAGGAGTTCAAGATCAGCCTAGCCTAATCAACATGGAGAAAACCCTGTCTCCACTAAAAACACAAAATTAGCCGGGCGTGGTGGTGCACGCCTGTAATCCCAGCTACTCAGGAGGCTGAGGCAGGAGAATTGCTTGAACCTGAGAGGTGGAGATTGCAGTGAGCCGAGATTGCGCCACTGCACTCCAGCCTGGGCAACAAGAGTGAAACTCTGTCTGGAAAACAACACAACAACAACAACAAAAAAAAAACATTAGCCAGGGGTGGTTGGTGTGCACTTTGGTCCCAGCTACTCGGAGGCTGAGGTGGAAGCATGGGTTGAGCCCTGAGAGATTAAGACTGCAGTGAGCCAGGATCACACCACTGCCACTGGTCTGGGCGACAGAGTGAAATCTTGTCTCAAAAAAAAAAAAAAAAAAAAAAAAAAAAACTTCCCGAAGACGTCCTAAAATTAAAGCCCAAGTCCTCCTTGAGGCCCGCAAGGCTCTGCGTGTCCTGTTCTGTCTCGTCCCCACCTTCCCCTGCTCCCTCTCTCCCCCTCCTCACTGCTGCAGCTACACAGGCCTCCTCGCTGTTCCTCTAACTTGTCAGGTGCGGTCCTGCCTCAGGGCCTTTGCACGGGCTGTGCCCGCTGCCTCGGATGCCCTCTCCCCAGACGATGTGTGGCTCATTCCTTAATTCCCCATCACTTTCTCCATCTACCTTATCTAAAACCACTCACTCACCATTACCTCCTTTCTCAGCCTTCTTTTTCCCTCCATGGAGTTACACCCGTTTAAAATTTTATTTTCATTTTCATTTTTCTTTTGTTTCAGGATGGAGTCTCTCTGTCGCCCAGGCTGAAGTGCAATGGTGTGATCTTGGCTCACTGCAACCTCCACCTACCAGGTTCAAGTGATTCTCCTGCCTCAGCCACCTGAGTAGCTGCCCAGCTAGTGTAACATTTTATTAACGTACTTATTTATTTATTTATTTATGAGACAGAGTCCCGCTCTGTCACCCAGGCTGGAGTGCAGTGGCGTGATCTCGGTTCACTGCAACCTCCGCCTCACGGATTCAAGTAATTCTCCTGTCTGTCTCCGGTGTAGCTGGGATTACAGGCGTGCGCCACCACACCTGGCGCATTTTTGTTTTTTGAGTAGAGATGGGGTTTCACCATGTTGGCCAGGCTGGTCCCAAACTCCTGACCTCAAGTGATGTGCCCGCCTCAGCTTCCCAAAGTGCTGGGATTACAGGCATGATGAGCCACCGCACCGAGCCTAAAATTTAATTTTTAATTTTTATTTTATTTATTTTTTGAGACAGGCTCTTGCTCTGTTGCCCAGGCTGAAGTGCAATGGTGCAATCTTGGCTCACTGCAGCCTCCGCCTCCTGGGTTCAAGTGATTCTCGTGTCTCAGCCTCCTGAGTAGCTCGGATGACAGGCACCCGCCACCATGCCTGGTTAACTTACAATTTTATTTATTTATTTATAAGGCAGTGTATCACTCTGTCACCCAGGCTGGAGTGCAGTGGCATGATCATAGCTCACTGCAGCCTTGACCTCTTCGGCTCAAGTGATCCTCCTGCCTTAGCCTCCCAAGTAGCTGGGACCACAGATGTGGCATGCCACCAGGCCTGGCTAATTTTTAAATTTTTTGTAGAGATGGAGTCTTGCTATGTTGTCCAGGCTAGACTCAAACTTCTGAGCTCAAGCGATCCTCCCACCTCAGCCTCTCAAAGTGCTGGGATGACAAGCGTGGGCCACCACGCCCAGCTTTAGAGGACATTTTGTGGTCCTTCCAGCCAATAGAACATGACTCAGCCATGAAAAAAACATAAGGCTTTGACCCAGGCCATACTGCAGGTACACCTTGAGGACATCATGCTTGGTGAGAGACGTCAGACACGGAAGACCACACAGTGTGTGACACCATTTGTATGAAATGTCCACCCGCATTAGATGAGGAACTGAGGCGCAGAGCGCGCCAGTGGCTGGTGCAAGACCACACGGTAAGAGAGCTGGGATGTGAACCCGGGAAGCCAGACTCTGGCGCACACACACCTCCCACCATCCCATACCATCTCCCTACGCACCAGGCAGCTGAGCCTCAGTTTCCTTGCCAAGCAGGTCTGAAGAGAGAGGAGAGGGGCTGGGCACAGTGGCTCATGCCTGTAATTCCAGCCCTTGGGGAGGCTGAGGCAGGCAGATCATCTGAGGGCAGGAGTTCAAGACCAGCCTGGCCAACATGGCAAAACCCTGTCTCTACTAAAAATACAAAATTAGCTGGGCATGGTGGCGCGCACCTGTAATCCCAGCTACTTGGGAGGCTGAGGCAGGAGAATCGCTTGAACCCGGGAAACGGAGGTTGCAGTGAGCCGAGATTGCGCCACTACACGCCAGCCTGGACCACCAAGTGAGATGCCATCTCGAAAAAAAGAAAAAGAGGATATGGTGAAGGCCCCGGTCTGGTGTGGATTCATGAGCTAAAATGCAGGCTTAGCAGAGAGTCTGGGAGCTCCTTAGCACTCAGAGAATGGCTATTTATTATTGCTATTACTGGCAGCCTGCTGGCCGCCCCCAGATGGAACAGAACATCAGGACTGGGTGAGGAATAGAGCTGGGCAAGGGGTCAGGGTCCTCCCACAACATCCTGCCACTCGGCCCAGCACAGATGCAGGTGCTTAGACTCAGCTGGGACTTGGCCGGGCACAGCGTGGCACTGGGGCTGGTGGAGTCGGCCAGGAGACACGGGCTTCGTCTCCATGGAGACTCAAGCAGGATGCTCAGAGCCCCATGAGCCTCCAGCGTTCTGAGAGAGTCCTTAATAAGATTTTTTTTTTTTTTTTTTTTTTTTTTTTTTTTTTTTTGAGACGGAGTCTCGCTCTGTCTCCCAGGCTGGAGTGCGGTGGCGTGATCTCGGCTCACTGCAAGCTCCGCCTCCCCGGGTTTATGCCATTCTCCTGGCCTCAGCCTCCCAAGTAGCTGGACTACAGGCGCCCGCCACCACGCCCGGCTAGTTTTTTTTTTTTTTTTGTATTTTTTAGTAGAGACGGGGTTTCACCATGTTAGCCAGGATAGTCTCGATCTCCTGACCTCGTGATCCACCCGCCTCGGCCTCCCAAAGTGCTGGGATTACAGGCTTGAGCCACCGCGCCCGGCCCTTAAAGAATTTTTAAAAATCATGCCTGGCCGGGCGCAGTGGCTCATGCCTGTAATCCCAGCACTTTGGGAAGCCAAGGGAGGTGGGTCACTTGAGATCAGGAGTTCGAGACCAGCCTGGCCAACATGGTGGAACCCCATCTCTACTAAAAATAAAAAATTTGGCCAGGCGCGGTGGCTCACACCTGTAATCCCAGCACTTTGGGAGGCCAAGGCAGGCAGATCACGAGGGCAAGAGATTGAGACCATCTTGGCCAGTAAAACCCCATCTCTACTGAAAATACAAAAAGTTGGGCATGGTGGTGGGCGCCTGTAGACCCAGCTACTCGGGAGGCTGAGGCAGGAGAATCGCTTGAACCCGGGAGGCGGAGGTTGCAGTGAGCCGAGATTGTGCCACTGTACTCCAGCCTGGGCAACAGAGCAAGACTCCATCTCAAAAAAAAAAAAAGAAAAAAATCATGGCTGTAATCCCAGCACTTTGGGAGGCCGAGCTGGGAGGATTGCTTGAGCCCAGGAGTTCCAGACTAGCCTGAGCTGTAACATAGCAAGACTCCATCTCTACAAAAAATACAAAAATGAGCTGGGTGTGGTGGCATGCACCTGTGGTTCCAGCTACTTGGGAGGCTGAGGTGGGAGGATCGCTTGAGCCCAAGGAGGTCCAGGCTACAGTAAGCCAAAACTGTACCATTGCACTCCAGCCTGGGCAACAAGAGCAAAACTCTGTCTCAAAAATAAAAGAAAATCAAAAGAAAAACTCACAAACCCCTAGGAGCCAAAGAGGTACTTTTTTCAGCCTCTTCCTCCTCTTTCTTCCACCCAAAACAAGAGCCTAGTTGAATTCGGGTCTGACTTCTGGGTGCTTAAATCCAGCATTCTGCCTCCTGAATTTCCTCCCTCGCAGAGCTGAGGGGGTGGGTGAGCGCGGAGAACAGCGAGGCCGTGAGCCTGGGTACGTTTGGACACCACAGGCCAGCTCCCTGACTTGTTAGTGGATGCAGTCTGGTGAGCGATGGTCACTGCAGGATGCCCGTGCCACGGCTGTTACTAAGGAGTAAAGAGCGTGGGAGTGGCAGGGTGCGGTGGCTCACACCTGTAATCCCAGCACTTTGGGAGGCTGAGGCAGGCAGATCACCTGAGGTCGGGAGTTTGAGATGAGCCTGGCCAACATGGTGAAACCCTGTCTCCACCAAAAATACAAAAACTAGCTGGGCGTGGTGGTGGGTGCCTGTAATCTCAGCTACTCAGGAGGCTGAGGCAGGAGAATTGCTTGAACCTGGGAGGTGGAGGTTGCAGGGTTGCAGTGAGTTGAGATGCAGCCACTGCACTCCAGCCCGGGTGACAGAGCGAGACTCCGTCTAAAAAAAAAAAAAAGGAAAGGAATCTGCAAGCCTTTTGTTCTTCTTCCTTCTCCTTGGGTTTTTCTTTCTTCTTCGTTTGAATTTTTCTCGTCTTCCCACGACAACCGTGAATCACTTTGGAATCGAGAAAGTCTAAAACTTGAAAACAGGAAGGGAAGCAGAGCTGATTTAGCAGTCCCGGCTGTCAGATGGAGGATTTGGGCATCGAAGCCAACATAGTTTATTCTTCTCTCTTCGGTGCCCAAAGGAATTCAGAGCTTCTGAAAGCCAACTGGGCTCACCGGCTGCCTGGTCTCAAACCCACGCCGCGCGGCGTCACGGAGTCTCTGCCTTGCTGGCCAGCACATGAACCCCCGCCAGGCCCCCAGGCCTGTACAGTTCATGGTGACACTTGCCATGTACAAGGCACCGTGTCCTCTATACACACAGCAGGAACTGTCATCCCCATTTCTCAGAGGGGCAAGTCGAGGCACCCGGAATTTCACAGGATGCAGCTCATGTTTTCTACCTTCACGAATTTTGCCAGAGCTGTGGGCCCCGGGGGCTATTTTTTTTTTTTATTTTTGAGACGGAGTCTCACTCTGTCACTCAGGCTGGAGTGTGGCGGTGCCATCTCAGCTCACTGCAACCTCCGCCTCCTGGATTCAAGCGCTTCTCCCACCTCAGCCTCTTGAGTAGTTGGGACAACAGGCGTGCGTCACCATGCCTGGCTAATTTTTGTATTTTTAGTAGAGATGAGGTTTCACCACATTGGCCAGGCTGGTCTCGAACTCCTGACCTCAGATGATCCACCCACCTCAGCCTCCTAAAGTGCTGGGATAATAGGCATGAGTCACCACTCCTGGCTTATTATTTTTTCTTTTTAAAACAGTGATAAAATACACATAAAATAATACACTTAATCATTTATTCTTTTGAGACGAGGTCTCGCTTTGTTGCCCAGGCTGGAGTGCAGTGGTACAATCACAGCTCACTGAAATCTCAACTTCCTGAGCTCAAGTGATCCTCCCACCTCAGCGTCCCAAGTAGCTGGGACTACAGGCTCGAGCCACAATGCTGTCTAATTCTTTTATTTTTTGTAGAGATGGGGTCTTGCTATGTTGCCTAGGCTGGTTTTGAACTCCTAAACTCTAGCAGTCTGCCTGCCTCAGCCTCCCAAAGTGCTGGAATTACAAAAATAAGCCACTGCACCTGGCTTCCTTTTTTTTTTTTTTTTTTTTTTTTTTTTTGACAGAGTCTCTCTCTGTCGCCCAGGCTGGAGTGCAGTGGCACGATCTCAGCTCACTGCAACCTCCACCTCCCGGGTTCAAGCAATTCTCGCCTCAGCCTCCCAAACAGCTGGGATTACAGGTGCCCACCATTGTGTCTGGCTAATTTTTGTGTTCTTAGTAGTGACGGGGTTTTGCCATGTGGGCCAGGCTGGTCTCGAACTCCTGACCTCAGGCGCATCCATTTTGGCCTCCCGAAGTGCTGGAATTACAGGCGTGAGCCACCGCGCCTGGCCTGACCTACACACAGTTCAGCGGCATTAAGCACATTCATGTGGCTGTGCAACCATCAGCTCCACCTTCTCCATAATTTTTTCATCTTCCCAAACTGAAACTTTTTGAGTCTATGAAACACTTATTCCCCATCTCCCTCCCCAGCCCCTGGCATCCCCCATCCTACTTTCTATCTCTGTGAATCTGACGACGCCAGGGACCTCCTAGGAGTGGACTCACACAGGATTTGTCTTTCTGTGTCTGGCTTCTCTCGCTGAGCCTGAGGTCTACAAGATGCCTCCACACTGCAGCCTGTGACATGATTCCCTTCCTTTTCATGGCTGAGTACTATTCCACTGTGTGAATGGACCACAGTGTGTTGATCCATACTTCTGTCCACCGCCCCTTGGGTAGTTCCCACCTTTTGGGTTATTGTGAGTCGTGCTGCTGTGAACATGGGTGTACAAATCTCTCTCTGTGTCCCTGCTCATGGTGACGCTGACTGTTCATTTGCCATGTACCAGGCACGGTGTCTACCATACACACAGCAGGAACTATCATCCCCATTTCTCAGAGGGGCAAGTCGAGGCACCCGGAATTTTGCAGGATGCAGCTCATGCCTTCCGCTTTGTTGGGAATATACCCAGGAGTGGGAAGGCTGGCTCCTATGGCAATTCTATTTTAAAATTTGTTTTCGTTTTTGTTTTGAGACAGAGTCTTGCTCTGTCACCCAGGCTGGAGTGCAGTGGCACGATCTTGGCTCACTGCAACCTCCACCTCTGGGGTTCAAGTGATTTTCCTGCCCTCAGCCTCCTGAGTAACTGGAATCACAGGTGCGGTGCGCGCCACCATGCCTGGCTCATTTTTGTATTTTTAGTAGAGACAGGGTTTTACCATGTTGGTCAGGCTGGTCTCGAACTCCTGACCTCAAGTGATCCACTTGCCTAGGCCTCCCAAAGTGCTTGGATTACAGGCTTTTTTTTTTTTTTTTTTTTTTTTTTTTTTTTCTTTTAATGGTAGCCATCCTAATGGGTGTGAGAGGCACCAGTACTATTTGATGTTTTCCTTGATAACATCAGCTCTTTTAAAAATGCTTAATTTGGCCAGGTGGCTGGCGTGGTGGCTCACGCCTGTAATCCCAGTACTTTAGGAGGCTGAGGCAGGAGAATCGCTTGAGCCCATGAGTTCTAGATCAGCCTGGGCAACAAAGAGAAACCCTATCTCTACAAAATTACAAAAATATAAAAACAAGCCGGGAGATCGAGGACAGACTACGCAAATAGCAAGACCCCATCTCTACAAAAAATATAAAAAATGAGAAAGATACACAGAGTGGACGGCACCTCTGGAGAGAAACCGTGTTGGTTTCCAGGGACATTAACTGATGTTTTACCAACTTAAAAGACCTCCAGGAAGAGATCCCGGCCCCTGGACCTGGCCTCTTTGGGGTCGTGGGAGACGGCACAACGTCCTTGTTGGAGGGACGTCTCTGTCCTCCTCGTTCACTGCTGCCCAGGGTTGAGGGGGGCAGGTGAGGCCTGAGGGCACCGAGGGAGCCCCGGAAAGAGGCCTCACATATGCCCGACACGGGCAGCTTAATGTCATTTCATTTTTTTTTTTTTTTTTTTTTTTTTTTTGAGACAGAATCACGCTCTGTCACCCAGGCTGGAGTGCAGTGGCACGATCTCAGCTCACTGCAACCTCCGCCTCCCAGGTTCAAGCGATTCTCCTGCCTCAGCCTCCCCAGTAGCTGGGATTACAGGTGTGCGCCACCACGCCCAGCTAATTTTTGTATTTTTAGTAGAGACGGGTTTTCGCCATGTTGGCCAGGCTGGTTTCCATCCCTTGACCTTGTGATCCACCTGCTCAGCTTCCCAAAGTGCTGGGATTACAGGCATACCCTCCTGCACCCAGCCTCATTTCATTTTCCTAACTGTCCTCTGGCTACAGGTGACCTTTCTAAATTCAGTGAAGGTCAGACGCCATTTCTGCTCTCCTTGCCCTCCCCTTCCCCCAGGAGGCCCTGCATGGCCTGAAACCTCCCGGCTTCCTCCCTCGCCCTCCTCCTCCTCCCCCTCCTCCCCTCCCCCACCTTCCCCTCCCCTCCCCCCCCTCCCCCCCTCCTCCCTCCCTCCCTCCCCCTCCCTCCTCCCCCTCCTCCCTCCTTCCTCCCCCTCCTCCCTCTCTCCCCCTCCTCCTTCTCTCCCCCACCTCCCTCTCCCTCCTCTCTCCCCCTTCTCCCTCTCCCCTTCCTTCCCCTCTCTCCCTTCTCCCTCTCCCCTCCTCCCTCTCCCCTTCGTTCCCCTCTCCCTTCTCCCTCTCCCTCCTCCTCCTCTCCTCCTCCCCCCTCCCCCTCCTCCCTCTCCCTCCTCTCTCCCCCTCCTCCTCCCCCCCTCCTCTCTCCCCCCCCTCCCCCCCCTCCCTCTCCCCCCCCCTCCCCCTCTCCCTCCTCCCTCCTCCCTCTCCCCTTCCTCCCTCTCCCCTTCCTTCCCCTCTCTCCCTTCTCCCTCTCCCCTTCCTTCCTCTCTCCTCCTCCTCCCTCTCCCCCTTCTTCCTCTCTCCCCCCAACCCCTTGGTTCACTCTGCTCCAGCCACACGGGCCTCCTCGCTGTTCCTCCAACACGCCAGGCGTGATCCTGCCCCAGGGCCTTTGCACCTGCTGTGCTTGCTGCCTGAATCACTGTCCCCAGACTTCCACATGACATAATAATCCTTGTCATCCCAATTTCACTCAAAAGCCCCCTCCAGGCCGGGCACGGTGGCTCACGCCCATAACCCCAACACTTTGGGAGGCCGAGACAGGGGGATCACCTGAGGTCAGCAGTTGGAGACAAGCCTGGCCAACACAGTGAAACCCTGTCTCTACTAAAAATAAAAAATTTAGCCAGGTGCCTGTAGTCCCAGCTACCGGGGAGGCTGAGGCATGAGAATTGCTTGAACCCAAGAGGAGGAAGTTGCAGTGAGCTGAGAACACATCACTGCACTCCAGCCTGGGTGACAGCGAGACTCAGGCCGGGCGTGGCGTCATGCCCGTAATCCCAGCACTTTGGGAGGCCGAGGCGGGCAGATCTTCTGAGGTTAGGAGTTCGAGACCAGCCTGGCCAATATGCCAAAACCCCATTTCTACTAAAAATACAAAATTTGATGGCACACCCCTGTAGTCCCAGCTACTAGGGGAGGCTGCAGCAGGAGAATCGCTTGGACTCGGGAGATGAAGGTTGCAATGAGTCAAGATAGGACCTCTGCACTCCAGCCTGTGTGACAGAGCAAGACTGTCTCAAAAAACAAACAAACAACAACAACAACAACAAACCCCTCAAAGCCCCTCCTCAGGGAGCCTCCAGCGTGGATTCAATTGTAAAACAGTATCCATCCACTGATCACCATCTGAAGGCAGCCCATCCACTTAACGGCTTATTATCCATCTCCCGCGGTGGACTGCGAGCCCCATGGCGTCCGGGCCAGCGTCTCTTGCACACGCCTGCATCCCCGAGCCTGGCACAGGACCTGGCAGAACAGAGTTCAAGTATTCACTGAATCGAGAGTTGAATGAAACGAATCCGGCCGGGCACAGTGGCTCATGCCTGTATTCCTAGTACGTTCAGAGACCGAGGTGGGAGGATCGCTTGAGGCCAGGAGTTCAACACCAGCCTGGGCAACGTAGCAAAATCTGCTCTCTACAAAAATATTTTAAAAATGTAGTCAGGCATGGTGGCATTTGCCTGCAGTCCCACCTACTTGGGAGGTTTGAGGCAGGAGGATCACTTGAGCCCAGGTCAAGGCTACAGTGAGCTATGACTGCACCACTGCACTGCAGCCTGGGGGACAGAGCAAGACCCTCTTTTATTTTTTATTTTAATTTTTGTCAAAGTCTCACACTGTCACCCAGACTGGAGTGCAGTGGCATGATCCTGGCTCACTGCAACCTCTGCCTCCGGGGTTCCAGTGATTCTCCTGCCTCAGCCTCCTGAGTAGTTGAGACTGCAGGTACGCACCACCACCCCCAGCTAATTTTTCTATTTTTAGTAGAGACAGGTTTTCATCATGTTGGCCAGGCTGGTCTCAAACTCTGACCTCAAGTGATCCACCCACCTCGGCCTCCCAGAGTGCTGGGATTACAGACGTGAGCCACCACGCCCGGTGTGAGACCCTGTCTCTAAAAAAAAAAGGAAAAAGAATGACCTGTGTATGTTAATGGGGAAGATGACGGGCTGGCTTTTCCTCTGAAAGGGGTTGTGCCTGAGTCCACAATGGAGCCAAAGCCACCTTCTGCCTGCACAGAGGGGGGCAGCCACTGTCCACTCTTAGCCTTGCTAAGCTCCTGGAGGATCACACAGGACCCCAAGAAGGTCAAAGCCCTGGACCCTAGAGCCCCTTGAACTGGTAAAATTTGGTCCAGAGAGGCACAGCTCCTATGCCCCAGGGCCACGCAGCATGTGGGGGCCAAGCCTGGCCTCCGTCCGCTGCCCAGGGAAGCCCAAGTACTGCCCCCAACCATTCCATCCCCAGTGGCCAACGGCCCCATGCTCCGGGGTCACGTGAGCCTCTTTCTTTCCCTGCAACCCTGCCCTGCCTTCCTTTCGCTCTGGGTCCATCCCATCCCTCCCCTCCCCGCTGAACAAGCTTCTCCTGCCTTGTGTTTTGGGGAGGCAGAGACCCCATGCTGGGTTTGAAGCTCTGTCGCAGATTCCTAGAGGACGGTGGCGAGGGGATGGCGCCCCTGTCGGTCTCTGAAGTTCCCTGGTCTGAGAAGCGGCAGCTTTGAATGCAGGGATGTGGGTCTTGCTCAGGAAGCCCCCAGCAGTCCAGGTCTCGGTCCAGGCCACACACTGGTTCTGGAAGCATCTCTGTAGCCCGTTCTCTGCACTCCAGGAACACAGCGGTGGAGGGGGAACAGGAGGAATCCACCCTTCTCTGCCTCCACCTGGCCCAGCCCCAGCATCGCCCACCTGCACCAGCCCAGTCACCTCTACCTGGTACTAGGCTAAACCCTCGCCACCCCCTTCTCCCCTCCCCGAAGCAGCTGTCAGACGGCGCCCGGGAGAACCCAAGTCAGGGCCTGTCCCTTCTCTCCCCACAGCCCTCTATGGCTCCCACCTGCCTCGAGGTCAAAGCCCAAGTCCTCCCCACGGCCCATGAGGCCCTGCACAACCTGCCCCATTCCCTCCCCTCCCCACCCTCACTCCCTCTGCTTGAGCCACACGGGCCTTCCTGCTGTTCCTCCAACACGCCAGGCCCTGTCCTGCCCCAGGGCCTTTGCACAGGTGGGCTGTGCCTCCGCTTGGAATCCCCTCCTCCAGGTTTCGCCCCGGCTGCCTCATCGTTCAGGTCGCAGCTCAGACACCATCCCTTCCAGCCACAGTCCACAGGCTCCTGCCTCCCTCGGGGCCACTTCCTCAGCTGCTGCAGCCTCCCCACGCCGCCACCTCTCCCTGCTTCATCTTCTCACCAGCACATCTCTGCCTGTCCTCCTTCCCCGAGAGCACGGATCTCAGGCCAGGGACACATGGCAGCTCCACCAGTGTTTACTGAGTCCGGCAACTGGGCAGGCCAGGAAGGGGCCTGAACACTGGGCAGAACCTGGGAGGGTCCCCAGGGCTTCTGACCGGGAGGGACCAACCCTAGTTCTGCACCTGCTGTGTAGGCTCTCAGTAAACCTCTGAACCTGCAGTTGGGTTGGAAGCCGACTTCACACAGCCCACTGCCCGTGGTCCAGGGTTGCAGAGTTCCCTCAGATTCATGTCCAAAAGAACCTCAGCCATTAGCCTCAACTGCAAATGGCATCTTGGCAGAGGTCATTAGTTAGGGGGGGAGCATCCTCCTGGAGCAAGGTGGGCCCTGATCCAACGTGAGGGAGGTCCTTGGAAGACAGAGACAAGGCAGGGGCTGGAACGACGTGGCCACAAGCCGAGGACGCGGGGAGCCCCAGAAGCTGGGAAAGGCAGGAAGGACTCGCCCTGGGGGCCCTGCCCACACCCTGACTTTGGATTTGGGGCCTCGGAGACGCTGAGGGTGGATTTCTGGTGTTCTGAGCCCCATAGTTGGTGGTGCTTTGTGATGGTGGCCCAGGAAACAGGTCCACCCATTACCCACAAGACCCTGCACACAGACCCTCCCGGGGGAGGCGGGAGGAGGCAAGGCTGCGTGGCCCAGCAACAGCGGGTTTAGCCAGAGCCTCACTCTCCCGCACGGCCCAGCAGCCTTGGGCACAGGCCTGGCCCACGACAGGCTGAAGCCTCACTCCAGGAGAGGGCAAGTCAGTGATGCGCGCTTCACACAGCCCTGCCCCTACTGTCATCGCCTAGAGGAACAAGAACCCCCAACAGTTGTCACAATACAATCCTCGCAGCCCCCAGACCAGACACTGGTGGCGATCATTCAATATGGCTTTATTTTCTCATTGGCCGGCTGCATCCCACACCAGCCTGAGCCCCAGACGGTCAGTCAGTGCATCCATCCTGACGACCTGTCCGGGAAGGAAGGAAGCTCCCTCTGAAACGCTGGCCCGGCGGCACCCAGACAGAAGCCTGCTGGCTAGCACACAAGCACTCCCCAGATTCTCTCATGGTGACAAGGTGGCAGCTGCCGGGGTCCCAGAGTCCCAGCACAAGTGCCCAGAGGCCAGCCGGGATGGGCCCTTGGGCAAGTCTCTGGAGGAGGCGGGCAACCCGCAGGGCAGGTGGGGGGAAGAGGGTCCCCTGCTAACCTGGAGGAAAGTGGGGTGGTTACCCCCGCACCCCTCCAGGCTGCAGGTTCAGGAGGGCAGAGGTGCTGGCTGAGGAACTGGTGGCCAAAGTGAGAACCCCTGGTCCTATCTGGACAGAACCCCAGGTTCCCATGGGCCGGCCCAGGTCCCTCAGACAGCAAACACCTCCCTGGGCCACGAAAGGGAGATGGCTGTGGGTGCCCAGGCCAGGACTCGCCCAGCTCAAGCCCCTTCTTCCCCAAGTCTGCTCGGCACGCACTGCGTGGGTTATATTGCTAAAGAACGGACACGCCGGGGTCTCCCTGAGCTCAATGCGGGCCTCCTTCCCTCCCACACTCACACACGGCGCCTGGCCTGCGGGGTGGAGGGTTCTGTCCATGGCTTCGTGGGGGCCCGGACCTTCCTCTCGGAGTTCCAGGAAGGGTGGCCCCAGAAGCCATGCCAAGTGTCTCCTTCCCAACAAATGCTCTCACCTGACGCCCCCACCCTGAACACGTCCTTTCGATAAATGAGGAAGCTGAGGCCCAGGGCAGGGAGTGAGGAGAGGAGCCACCCGGCCTCCCCAGGCCACCTCCTGCCTCCCAGTCCTCCACCTGCACCCAGTTCCCCAGGGAGGACCGGCCGGCCGTGGCAAAGCCTGGCAGGCCTGGGGGCCCAGCACCGAGCCCAGGAAACACCAGGCACTGGCTCAGGACTCAGGGCAGGGAGCTGGGCCGGGGTCAAGCAGGTGAGGCCCCTGGGAGCCGGGCTGGGGCCGAAGAGGCACAGGGGCCGGCGGGACAGGCTGGGAGGAGAGGGGCGCGGGGGAATGGGGGTGTGCAGTGTGTCAGGGGCCGGGGAGGCAGGGGCCCTGCCAGCCCCCCACGAAGCAGAGGCTGTCAACGATGGCGTCAGACCCTGCAGTCGGAAAAGGGGAAGGCTGAGTGCTACGGCTCCCCGACAGCCCACTGTGGAGGGGACGGGTCACTGAGACCACATGGGGGACAAAATGCTCCAGTGGGGCTGGAATCCTGGAACCCCAGGGCTGGCACTGCCCTCCTCCAGGCAAGAGGGAGAAGAGATAAATAACCATGTCCACGCCACCATCGGGGAGCGGGAGGGGATGTCCAAGGACAGACGCGGAGCAGGGAGCAGGCTGGGCCTGCAGTCCAGGCCCCTTGCGGCAGGAGGCGGTGGGCGGAGGCTGCGTGCGATCGGGCAGGGGGTCCCGGCGTCTCCTCTCTAATCGTGCATGTGTGCTGACACCGGACCCAAGGCGGCCGGCTCCCGGGACTGGGCGGCTCGTTCGCAAGTCCGTAGCCTGGCCCCGGGATGTCTCCCAAACTCTCCTCCAAGGAAGTTCAAAGACAAGGAAAAAAAAAAGAATCCCCCCAGTCTTGGAGAGCAACAGAGAAAAGCTCTGTAATTCAGTGTTTCAACCACCGCCGGGGCGGGGAGAGGGCCCCTGTCCCCGCGGGGCCGCCTGGGGCGGGACAGTGTCCACTCACTCGTGCTCGGCCCCAACGACTGGGGAGCGGCGGGGGCTCCGGCTGTGGGGGTGGCTGTGTCACTGTGTCTTGGGAGGTGGCTGTGTCACTGTGTCTTGGCCTTCACGAGCAGCCTCTGGACGGTCTTGTAGAGGAGGCTGAAGTGCTGGGGACACAGCAGGAGAGAGTGAGGACGTGGGCGGGGCTGGGGCCCCAGGCCATGTGACTCTAAGCTGAGCCAGGGGACAGGATGCACTCAGAGACATGCAGCCCAGCTCCTCCAGGTGGGCGGCCCCCTGCCCCGCCGGAGCCTGGGCACTGCTCACCTGGACAGCCACATAGGCCATGCCGAGGTAGGCAGCAATGCCAACGGCCAGGAGCAGGTCAAAGACGGCTGGCTTGACTCTGCGGAGAAAGCAGGGTCCCTGTGGTTGAGGATGGTGCGGGCCAGCAACGTGGCCCCCTAGACCCCTATGGGCCATGGTCCCCTCCGCTGTAACCCACAAGGGTGAAGGGCTCCAGGCCCCGCTGGCCGCCACTCACCTGTACGCATTCATCACTTGCTTCAGCTGGTCGTAGAAGACAAACTCTGGGTCCCTGGGGAGAGAGCACTTTCTCAGGGGGCACCACTCTGCCCAGCTAGTTCTTATTTTTTTATTTTTTTTGAGACGGAGTCTCGCTCTGTCGCCCAGGCTGGAGTACAGTGGCCGGATCTCAGCTCACTGCAAGCTCCGCCTCCCGGGGGTTTAGCCATTCTCCTGCCTTGGCCTCCCGAGTAGCTGGGTGCACTACAGGCGCTCCGCGCCCGGGTTCACCGCCATTCCCGGCTAGTTTTTTGTATTTTTTTTTTAGTAGAGACGGGGTTTCACCGTGTTAGCCAGGATGGTCTCGATCTCCTGACCTCGTGATTCGCCCGTCTCGGCCTCCCAAAGTGCTGGGATTACAGGCTTGAGCCACCGCGCCCGGCCCGGGGTTTCACCGTCTCGATCTCCTGACCTCGTGATTCGCCCGTCTTGGCCTCCCAAAGTGCTGGGATTACAGGCTTGAGGCACCGCGCCCGGCTGCCCAGCTAGTTCTTAATAAAGGGTGTGTAGAGAGGGAGATGGGGTGTGGTGGCTCACACCTGTCATCCCAATACTTTGGGAGGCTGAGGCAGGCAGATCACTTGAAGTCAAGAGTTCGAGACCAGCCTGGCCAACATGGTGAAACCCCATCTCGTACTAAAAATTTAAAAAAATTAGCCGGGCATGGTGGTGGGTGCCTGTAATCCCAGCTACTCAGGAGACCGAGGTCTGAGAACCACTTGAAGCTGGGAGATGGAGGTTGTAGTGAGACAAGATCACGTCACTGCACTCCAAACTGGGTGACAGTGCAAGACTCCATCTCAAAGACAAATAAATAAATACATAAATAAAAACTTAACGCTTTAAGTTTGTAGAGATGGGGTCTTGCTATGTCGCCCAGGCTGGTCTCCAACTCCTGGGTTCAAGTGATTCTTTTTTTTTTTTTTTTTTTTTTTTGAGACGGAGTCTCGCTCTGTCCCCCGGGCTGGAGTGCAGTGGCCGGATCTCAGCTCACTGCAAGCTCCGCCTCCTGGGTTTACGCCATTCTCTCTGCCTCAGCCTCCTGAGTAGCTGGGACTACAGGTGCCCGCCACCTCGCCCGACTAGTTTTTTTGTATTTTTTTTAGTAGAGACGGGGTTTCACCGGGTTAGCCAGGATGGTCTCGATCTCCTGACCTCGTGATCCGCCCGTCTTGGCCTCCCAAAGTGCTGGGATTACAGGCTTGAGCCACCGCGCCCGGCCAGGGTTCAAGTGATTCTTCCGTCCCGGCCTCCTAAGTAGCTGGGATTACAGGCATCCACCGCCACACAGGCCTACTTCTTGTATTTTTACTAGAGACGAGGTTTCACCATGTTGGTCAGGCTGGTCTCAAACTCCTGACCTCAAGTGATCCACCTGCCTCAGTCTCCCAAAGTACTGGGATTGCAGGCGTAGCCACCGCGCCCGGCCCTCCTCCCATTCTCTCTTTGTATTTGCTCCACCTGGCATCCCCCAGGGGTGAGGGGGTGGGAGATGCAATATGGGGAGGTCCCCCTAGGCCCCAGGCTGAACGGGGCCAGTGCGGAGCCCCAGCCTCACCGTTTGTCGGCCTTGACGTGGTGCTGCTTGACGTCCTTCAGGTAGCGGCTCAGGTGGTGCTCCAGCGTGCTGAGGAAGGTGCTGTCCTTGTCCACCAACTGCGCGGCCCGGGGCTGGTTGGTGAGCCAGTCCATCACCGAGTCCAGCTGCTCCTGCTGGATCTGCTGTAGGGACGGCAACAGTGGTCACAGCCCGGCCCCGCCTGCCTGTCCACCCACTCGCTAGCTCGGCCCCCTTACCATCTGCTCCGTGAACACCGGCATGTCTGGCGGCGTCCCCTGCGGAGAGAGGAGGGGACAGCCCTGAGTCCAGGTCCCTGGGGCGGGGCTGGGGCTGGGTTTGGGGCGGGGCTGAGGCTGGGACTTGGGCGGGGCAGGAGTTGGGGCGGGGCTGGGCTGAGATGAACCGGGGCGGGCCAGGGATGGGGGCGGGGACGGGGACGGGGCTGAGCTTGGGCTGGGGCGGGGCAGGGGCTGGGGCTGGGGCGGGGCAGGGGCTGGGGCTGGGGCGGGGCAGGGGCTGGGGCTGGGGTTGGGGCTGGGGCTGGCGCTGGGGCGGGGCTGGGGCTGGCGCTGGCGCTGGGGCGGGGCTGGCGCTGGCGCTGGCGCTGGCGCGGGGGTGGGGGCGCTGGCGCTGGCGCTGGTGGCAGCAAGGGCTTACCTTCTCCGTGAGGTTGTAGATGACTCGAGTCAGGGCCTCCGCGATGATCCTCGTGTTACGGGTCAGAGTCTTAGAATCCACCCGGGACCTTCACGATTCAAAAACAATTATTTAAAATGTGGACTTGGAGCCAAGCATGGTAGTTCTCACGCTTGTAATCCCCGCACTCCAGCCTAGGTGACAGAGTGAGACTCTGTCTTTAAAAAAAAAAAAAAATTAAGCTTAGCTTTAACTACTCAGCTGACATGCAGACGCAGGTTCACCAGGGGGCCCCCACCTCCAGGCCCCGCGCCCTGACCCGCCCCTGTGCTCAGGTGAGGCTCGCGCCCCGAGGCCTTGGTTCCTACTGACTCCGTTTTCTGCTTTTCTGGGATTTAAACAGGACTATTCCGTCCCGCTGGAAGAATCCATTCTGGGACCCAGGTGGCCCTCCTGGGCTGACCCCTGGTGGTCTTGAGAGAGTTCAGCACAGCTGGGACAGCCATGTGCCCACCTCACTTCCTGGCACTCTCCTGGCTGGTGGGCGACCGTCACCTCCATCCTTTCCAGGACTGAGATCACACAGGGACGTGCCCCTCCCTCCCGCCACGGGCTTCTGCAGGCCTCCGATGGCTGAGCTCGCACCTCTCCTGAGGGCCCAGTGACCTCAGAGCAGAGCGGATGAACGGGAAGGGTCTATGCCAGGCCTGCGGGCGCTGGGGGAGGAGACGGCGCCCACCTGCTGGTGCCAGGACCAGCCGGGGTGGCCAGACTGTTTCAGGCTCCACAAAAGCCTGCCCAGGGGCTCACATGACAGCAGGGAGACAGGCAGGACTCAGGGTCAGAGGACACAGGAAGCCAGAGAGACAGTGCCCCAGAGGGAGGCTGGGCAAGGAAGAGCTGGGGTGCGGTGGGGGGCCAGGCTCCCCGAGACAGTCGCCAGGGCCCTGAAGAAGCCCAGAGGCAGGAGCTGCTTTCTCCTAACTCAACAGGTGATGGGGTCTGGGGGTCCCACCTAGGGCCATGACCCCAGGCTGCTGGCCTCGCCCTCCCTAGCCCCGGTAAGGAAGAGCTTGCGAACAGCCTGACCAAATAGCCGGCCTCGGCCACGCACCAGCCTCTTCCCCATGGCCTGTGTGTGGGGGCCGCTCCCTCCAGGCTCTCATGGCCCCTGGAGTTGTGACCTGTGGCTCAGCCCCCAGGAAAGCTCTAGGAGGGGCTGGGCACGCTGCCATGCTCACCGCACATCCATGATGCTGCTGCGCTGGCCGTCGCGGTGGCTCTCCAGGTGGGACAGCGTGAAGGCGGGCAGCCGGCGGATGGCGAAGCGCTCATGCTCCCAGGCCAGCACGTCCTCCGCCAGGTTGATCCGCTTGTGCACCATGGAGAACCGTACCTCGGGGAACTGGTGTGCAGCCACCTGCAGCCGGAGGTGCCATCAGCAGAGGGCAGGCAGGGGTGGTGGCCACCCAGGCCCACTCCCCAAATGCCCCAGGGGCCTCCCAGAACCTCCGAGGGTGCAAAACGAGGAGAAACCCACCTGCCCCTGGGGTCCCCTGTGAGGCCAGCTAGAACTCTGATGGACAGTGAGCGCTGGGTAAGGAGGGACAGGGGGACACCCCGGGACAGAAGGCCCCAGCACAGCCCCGACACAGTGTGCCCCTCAGAGCCCCAAGGGCAGACAGCAAGGACACCCTGGGACAAGACGCCCCAACCCAGCCCCGACGTGTGTGCCCCACAGAGCCTGGGGCCCATCCGTCAAAGGGGCACCCACCGTCTCCAGCTCCCGCAGGAAGGCATGCTGCAAGGTGCCCTCCCGGGGCGGCTTGGACACGTGCAGGTGCAGGCTGCTGCCTCGGCCCACGGTGTCCAGGCACAGCACGAAGGCCACGTTGTCCTGAAGCAGGCTGGAGTCTGCAGGGCACCGAGAGCTGGCGGGGCGGGTGGGGACTGGGAAGTGGCCCCCAGCCCTCCCTCCGTGCCTCCCCACAGCACCACCCTTGCGGCACCCCCACCCCCACCTGGGGCCGCTCACCTGTGTGGTCCAGGTTGTCTTCCAGCCAGCGCTTGGTTCCCTGGTAGTTAAACTTGCCTCCTCCGGAAGCAAAGAACAGGAGGTTGTACCTGGCGGGGGAAGACCTGGCGTTAGCTTTGATAGGCAAGCACCTGGGGTGGAGGAGGGACCAGGCCAGGTCACAGGTCCCTGAGGAGGGGTATGAAGGACTCCCCAAAGTAGGAAATCCTCACCAGTCCCTTACGGCAGGGCATGACCCCTCAGCCCTGTGGACACCAGGGCCAGATGGTTCTCGGGGGTGGGGCTGTTATGGGCACTTGAGGGTGCTGAGCGGCATCCCTGGCCTCACCCACCCCAAACTGGGAGCTTCCCCTAATGACGACCACAAATCACGCAGTGTCTCCCAGCAGCAGGGCCTCCCCACATTAGACCCCAACTCTAGAGGCTTCTCTGAGCCCAGGAGGAACCGGGGTGACCGACCAGTCAACAGACACCAGGAGGCCAAAAAAATAAAGTCTATTCACTTAAAGAAGAAGAATAATTTTTTTTCTTCTTTTAGGACGGAGTTTCGCTCGTTGCCCAGGCTGGAGTGCAATGGTGCGATCTCGGCTCACTGCAACCTCTGCCTCCCAGGTTCAAGCGATTCTCTTGCCTCAGCCTCCCGAGTAGCTGGGATTACAGGCGTGCACCACCACAGCTGGCTAATTTTGTATTTTCAGTAGGGACGGGGTTTCACCATGTTGGTCAGGCTGGTCTTGAACTCCTGATAGGTGACCCACCCGCCTCGGCCTTCCAAAGTGCTGGGATTATAGGCATGAGCCACCTAGCTGGGCCAAGAATTCTAATGGAACACAGGCTGGGCTGTTAGAAGGGTCACCAGGATCAGAGAAGGAAACTGCTCAGCATGTCCCCTACCCTCATCCTCCCATGTCCGCCCCGGACTCTCTCCAACCCAGTCCCTTCTGCCCCGGAAACCCAACCTCTGCCCCAGCTGCCAGGAAGCCCCCGGGCCTGGCAGAAGCCAGCCCTGTTCACACATGTTTGAAAGCATGAGCTTCTCAAAAGGCATCAGTGGGGGGCTGGGGGAAGCGGTTCTGCAGCTTAAATAAAAAAAAGTTTTGGCTGGACGTGGTGGCTCACATCTGTAATCCTGGTGCTTTAGGAGGCTGAGGCAGGAGGATTGTTTGAGGCCAGGAGCTCAAGTCCAAGTTCCTACCTAAACCTGGACGTGACTCCCAGCGCCCTATGACTGTAAGAAGGCTGAGAAACGTCTCAGCCACAGTGGCCCTGGCCTCTCTGAGCTGCTGACACAATGACAACAGCAGTACTGTCTCGGGAGCGGGTGACTGTCTGGGCCAGGGTCTCACCTGGAGGTGATTCTACCCACCCCGCACGGGAGACACAGTCATGTCTGGAGACATCTGTGGTTGCTACGTCTGGGGGCGCTCCTGGCACGGAGTGGGTGGCGCCCAGGACAGAGTCACCCACCAAAGACGTCCACAGGGCCACGGGGGACGAAGCCTGCATTCATTATCTGGGGAAAAATCGAGTCTGCCCCCTGCTTACACCAGACACCAGGATAAACTCCCGACGGGGCGGATGGTATAAACCGGGGGTCCCCCAGCTCCTGGGATTCACCTCTTCTCTCCCTTCCTACTCAGGGTGTGGATTTCAACGTGTGCAGCCTCCTGGGACCTCAGCGGGGCAGATGAGCCTGGGACAGTCTCTTGGGGCTCCATGGAATCCCCTGACCCAGGGGGGTCTCAACCACGGCTGACTCTGCCCCCAGCGGAGAGTGGGCGATGTCTGAGGACACCTGTGACCGCCACGACTATGGGGTATTGCCGGCATGGAGTGGGTGGGGGCGGGATGCTGTTCAGTGCCCTGCAGTGCCCAGGATGGCCGCACCCCAGCAAAAAATCCGGCCCTGCCCGCACAGGGCTGAGGGGATCCCCCGGTTCCAGGGCCCTTAGCCGGGAGTCTCTACCATTTGCAGCTGACAGCATCCCCAGCAGGCTCCTGGGGCGAGCAGCCGCCGGGCCCCGTGGGCCTCCAAGAGACGGAACCTGTGAGACCTCAGCTTAGCCCTCGATAAACAAGGCACCCCAATTCCTGGGCTAAGGCCCACTTCAGGGCCAGGCGGCTTCACAAAAACAGCTGCAGAGGCGCCTGGTGGGTGGCGCTGTCCGGCAGCGTGGCCCCCGCGCCCGTCCCCCTGCCCGCCCCTGGCACTCACGCAGCGTGCGTGCGCTTGTAGGTGTAGAGCCGGGAGAAGAGGCGTGCCAGCTCCAGCAGCACAGAGACGCCGCTCCCGTTGGAGTCCGCGCCCAGAGACAGCCACTGCAGGGGCGGGAGAGGCACGGTCACGGTCACCCCCGCCCCGCTCCCGCAGCCCCACGACCTCACTGCCCACAGCAGTTGCGGTCATCTCTCGGTCACCCCCACCCCGCTCCCACAGCCCCACCACCTCACTGCCCACAGCAGCCGTGGTCATCTCTGTGCTGTCCCCCAGCCCCTTTGCCATGTCCAGCGGGCAGCTGGGATCGTTCCCCCACTGTATTCAATCCCCAACTGATGGCCTGGGATCTGCAGGGCCCCGCTGAACCCAGGAATCTCCCCGTCCACCTCACCTCGGCCCGCACCCAGGAGAAGCCACACGCAGAGTTTGGAGCCCAGAGCCGGGGCAGATTTGCTCACGGAGGGCAGCGTCTATCCAGCCCCGGTCTTTGTGTGGGATCCCCTCTGTGGGACCAGCCCTTCCACCCTCGAGCCCCGGCCGTGGGGAGACCTGCACAGCTCGACCACATGCCTTTCCTGCCCTCGGATGCACCTTTGTGATCTAAAGCAGCCTTCTCAGTAAGGCCACACTGCTTCTTGAACACTGCAATGGCTTGGGACCGTCCCAAGGCCACAGCATATAAAGGGGACCTCGGTGACACTGAATTCAGGGGGACAACAAACACCCTCCTCAGTGAGAGAAGCCAGATCCAAAAGGCTTTGCTCCCAGTGTAGGATCCGTTCATAAGACCCATCCAACAGGCCAGCCCACAGGTGCTGGGACGGACACGCACGTGCCGGGGTTGGGGAGGGGACCAGGAGTGACAGCTGATGGGGCAGGGCTGCTTTCTGGGGTGATGGAATGTTCTGGAATTAGAAAGGGGTGGAGACCGTACCACTTTGGATGTACTAAAACCCACTCGTACACTCTAAAATGGTGAACTTTATGTTTTATGATTATCTCAAAAAATAAATTTGGCCGGGCGCGGTGGCTCACGCCTGTAATCCCAACACTTTGGGAGGCCGAGGTGGGCGGATCACCTGAGATCTGGAGTTCGAGACCAGCCTGACCAACATGCTGAAACCCCATCTCTACTAGAAATACAAAAAATGACCCCCGTACGGGCCAATTATTCACTGGCCGGGCGCGGTGGCTCAAGCCTGTAATCCCAGCACTTTGGGAGGCCGAGACAGGCGGATCACGAGGTCAGGAGATCGAGACCATCCTGGCTAACATGGTGAAACCCCGTCTCTACTAAAAAATACAAAAAACTAGCCGGGTGAGTTGGCGGGCGCCTATAGTCCCAGCTACTCAGGAGGCTGAGGCAGGAGAATGGCGTGAACCCGGGAGGCGGAGCTTGCAGTGAGCTGAGATCCGGCCACTGCACTCCAGCCTGGGCGACAGAGCGAGACTCCGTCTCAAAAAAAAAAAAAAAAAAAAAAATGAGCCAGGTATGGTGGCGGGCACCTGTAGTCCCAGCTACTCGGGAGACTGAGGAAGGAGAATCACTTGAATCCAGAAGGCAAAGGTTGCAGTGAGCCGAGATCGCACCACTGCACTCCAGCCCAGTGACGGAGCGAGACTCTGTCTCAAAAAACATAAATAAATAATAAATAAAAAATAAATAAATAAATAACATTTAAAACAAAAAAAGCTTCACAGGGGACAATGAGGACAGAGAAAGGCAGCGGGCGCCGTGGCTCACGCCTGTAATCCCAGCAGGTTAGGAGGCTGAGGCAGGTGGATCGCCTGAGGTCAGGAGTTCAAGAGGCACTGCCCTGAGCAGCTTGAGTTTCTGTGTGGGCCCCAGCGGGACCAGGCATTCTCAAGGCTGGGGGCCTGGCCCTCCAAGGGGTTGGGAACACAGCCAGGTAGCAGATCTGCCCTGACCCTCTGCACTCTGCCTGGTTCAGCTGATTTGTGTTCGAAGAAGGAGGCAGGGCCGGGTGTGGTGGCTCACGCCTGTAATCCCAGCACTTTGGGAGGCTGAGGCGGGTGGATCGCCTGAGGTCAGGAGTTCAAGAGGCACCGACCTGGCTAATGTGGTGAAACTCCATCTCTACCAAATATACAAAAAATTAGCCGGGCGTGGTGGCAGGCACCCATAGTCCCATCTACTTGGGAGACTGAGGCAGGAGAATCGCTTAAACCTGGGAGGCGGAGCTTGCAGTGAGCTGAGACTATGACACTGCACTCCAGCCTGGGCAACAGAGCGAGACTCTGTCTAAATTAAAAAAAAAAAAAAAAAAAAAAGGAGGCAGGGTGCTGGTTGACACAGTGGTTCACGCCCCGACCCCGCTCCCACCCAACCCGCGCTGAGCAGAACAGTTTGTGCCGCAGGCCTGAGACCAGGAACCTGCACCAGGGCCCTTGACCCTCGCGGACAGGACAGGCTCTGTCTAGGGCCAAAGCTGTTCCTGCAAACACTGTGGTTCACGCACAGGCCCTGCTTCCCTCTGGAGTCTGGAATCCCGGCATGGGCCAGGCAGCAGGGCCCACAGAACCAGCCCCCACAGGAACCAGGTGCTGGGTCTCTGGGAGCCTTGCTGGTGACGGTGCTTTGGGCTGTCGTCCCAGCTCACTGCTGGGAATGAGGCGTGTCCCATGGGACACAAGGGGAGAAGGCCTGGAAGCCGGGCCTGGCCTCCCCGACCCACTGCACACGCCTTTCCCTTCGTGGATACTGCTCCCCGCTCTGTGGCCTCTCGCTGGGACAAACCACAGCCACAAGGAGGCCTCGTGCAGAGCCACGGCACCCAGCGCTGGCCTGACTCAGACTCCCTGGGCTCAGCCCCTGACACAGCCACCGCCGCACCCTGAGACCTGGGACCCCGGGGCAAGAGCCAGGCCTGTTTCAGTCCCACGACACCCACCCTAAGGCCCTTGTGGGGACCGGGATGACTAGCAAAGGTTGTCACAGGGTGAACCACTGACCCCGACCACCATCCCCCACAGGCGCTTTGCCTCGGCACTGCCTGGAGCCGGAGTCCAAGCCCTGTGGGGTGGCGGGGGATGGGGACACACATACGTACG
This sequence comes from Macaca thibetana thibetana, assembly GCF_024542745.1. Taxonomy (NCBI): domain Eukaryota; kingdom Metazoa; phylum Chordata; class Mammalia; order Primates; family Cercopithecidae; genus Macaca; species Macaca thibetana. The sequence continues at coordinate 21,007,344 of NC_065596.1, forward strand.
GGGGCCACTCCGAAGGCGTCGTAGTGGGCCACGATAACGATGGTGGGAAGGTCCTCTCCGCCCAGCCCCGTCAGCCGCCCCTGTGGAAAGACAGCGGGGGAATGGCCTGGCTGCTCCTGGGGCAGGTGACCCATGTGTGGGGCTTGGAGACCCCTCCCCTCTGGACCACATGGGGCCCGTCCGCTGGGTGCCAGCATCGGCCTCAGCACTGAGGCCTACAGGAGGTGCCAGCCTCTGACTCTGGGAGCCCCAGGGAGCTCCTCCAGGGAGGAGGTGGAGCCAGGAACAGGGACCCACCCCTGCTCTGGCCCTCAGGTTGAAATCTTTAAAAATCGGGTTAGGAGGCCGAAGCGGGCGGATCACAAGGTCAGAAGATCGAGACCATCCTGGCTAACACGGTGAAACCCCGTCTCTACTACAAATACAAAAAATTAGCCGGGCATGGTGGCGGGCACCTGTAATCCCAGCTACTCGGGAGGCTGAGGCAGGAGAATGGCGTGAACTCGGGAGGCGGAGCTTGAAGTGAGTCGAGATCGCGCCACTGCACTCCAGCCTGGGAGACAGAGCGAGACTCCGTCTCAAAAAAAAAAAAAAAAAAAAAAAAAAAAAAAAATCGGGGAGAGCAGGAAGATAGGTTTTTATAGGAACGGGGCTGAGCCCCTCAGGAGGATAGCTGTTTGTAGGAACGGGACTAATCCCCTCAGCCAGGTATTCGGATTCCTTCAGGATCTGTATGCACCCATCCCTGCCTCTTACCCCACCAAAGTCGGATTCCACTCTAGCCCAGGGGCCAGCAGACTTTCATAAAGGGCCAGAGGGGATATTTTTAACCTTGGGGACGAGATGGTGTCTGTTACGACTACTCAGAAACTGCCATGGGTGGTCTGCACATGCATCAGCTTGGCTGTGAGCCATAAAACTTTATTTACACAGCCGGGCGCGGTGGCTCACACCTGTAATCCCAACACTTCGGGAGGCCAAGGCGGGCAGATCACCTGAGGTCAGGAGTTCCAGACCAGCCTGGCCAGCATGGTGAAATCCCCTCTCTACCAAAAATACAAAAATTAGCCAGGCGTGGTGGTAGGCACCTGTAATCCCAGCTACTCAGGAGGCTGAGGCAGGAGAATCACTTGAACTCGGGAGGCAGAGTTTTCAGTGAGCCGAGATGGCGCCACTGCACTCCAGCCTGGGCAACAGGGGCAAAACTCCATCTCAAAAAAAAAAAAAAAAAAGAGAGAGAATTTCAAAAAATTAGCTGGGCGTGGTGGCACATGACAGTAATCCCAGCTACTCAGGAGGCTGAGGCAAGAGAATCACTTGAACCCAGGAGGCAGAGGTTGCAGTGAGCAGAGATCGCACCACTGCACTCCAGCCTGGTGACAGAGAGAGACTCTGTCTCAAAAAACAAAAAGAAACAAGCAAAAACTTTATTTACAAAAGCAGGTAGAGGGCCGGCGGTGGCCTAGGGACTCCCTGTCTGGCTGTGGGAGTCTACCTGCTGTTTTTGCAACACACTTTTCCACTTGGAAATCCTTCAAAGGCTGAACTCCAAGCCCAGCGGCCAAGAGGGCTCTGCTCATAGGAGAAAGGGCACAGCCAGGGGAAAGGGAGTCGACATGGCCCCATGGGATCTGGAGCCCAGCGCCCATGCCACTGTGGAGTGTGATGCAGGCCAGGCCACGGGGTGTCATCGCGTACTAACTGGCGCTGTGAACAGGACCTGCCTCCCGGGCCCACAGTACAATCCAACAGGAACAAACAGAACAGCCGCCCTCAACAAGCCCCAGGGCTCCTCCGCCAAGGCCTGTGTATGGGGAGCCAGGGGCTCCAGGACGCTTTCCCCACCCCCGCCTAAGCCAGTGCTTTTCCACTCGGGCCCCCCTCCAAGGCCTCGGTCCTAAAACAGCAGGCACGTCTTGTTCAGGGCTCCCCCAACCGTGAGACAACTCCACATCTGTGTGGACTCATCTACGCCCCTCACCGGCACCGTCCTGTGGGGAAATGCTGGGGGAGTCGGCACTTTCTCGTTTTCTTTTTTTTTTTTTTTTTTGAGACGGAGTCTCGCTGTGTCGCCCAGGCTGGAGTGCAGTGGCCGGACCTCAGCTCACTGCAAGCTCCGCCTCCCGGGTTCTCACCATTCTCCTGCCTCAGCCTCCCGAGTAGCTGGGACTATAGGCGTCCCCCAACACGCGCGGCTAGATTTTTGTATTTTTTAGTAGAGACGGGGTTTCACCGTGTTAGCCAGGATGGTCTCGATCTCCTGACCTCGTGATCCTCCCGTCTCGGCCTCCCAAAGTGCTGGGATTACAGGCTTGAGCCACTGCGCCCGGCCTTTCTTGGGTTTTAAGGCCCCTACTGGTGCTGCAGCAGCAGCAACGTAGGCTTCACCCTCTGGATCTGCCTCGATGATCTGAGCTTCCACATCGGCAGCTCCCCACCCTCTCTCGCTCTGCTGACACCAGGGGGTGCTCGGAAGGGTGTGTGAGGACGCAGTGTCTGGGCTGACGGGTGAGGTTCTGTGACGAGGGGAGGCTGGCGACCCTGCAGCTTGGAGGGGGCTTCCTGGGAGGGGCAGCTGGTGCAAAGGCCCTGGGGTTGGAGGAGGTGGCTTGGTGTGTAGGGGCCCACGATGGAAGGAAGGAGATGGACCGGGGGCTGGCAGGGGCCTGGGCGCTCCACAGAGTGACTCCCCAGCCACGTGAGAAGTTTGGGTTCCTTCAGCTGCCAGCGGAGGCACAGGAGGTTTTCGCCCGGGCAGGGGAGAGATCTGACCCCAGTTTCCCATCAGAGGCTCCCCTCTAGCATGGCTGAGCCGGGGAGCCAGGTGGATGGCAGGGACCCCTGGGGACGCGGCGCCAACGCCAGGGCGGGTGGCACTCACCTCCACGCTGGCGATGAGCCAGTCACTCACGGCCTTGCTCTGTACCCCGCTGGTGACCATCTGGAAGCCGTTGGCAGTGGCCGTACGCAGCAGTACTGGGGAGAGGGACAGGGCACGTCAGCCTCGGCCCAGCCAGGGTCCCAGCCAGGGGACGTCCCCAGCACCGCAGGTTGGGGGCTCGGGTGGAGCCAACCAGCCGCGTGTGGGGATGTGACCAGCAGATTTCGATACCATGTGATACCCGTGCTCCCCCTAGCACAACCTTCTCTCAAAATGATTCACATCTCCTTTCTGGAACGTTCTGCTGGGGAATTTCTCCTCCATGCCATTCTGATCGTTTCCTCTCGGGCCCTCAATAACAGCTGTTCACGGCCGGGCGCGGTGGCTCAAGCCTGTAATCCCAGCACTTTGGGAGGCCGAGACGGGCGGATCACGAGGTCAGGAGATCGAGACCATCCTGGCTAACACGGTGAAACCCCGTCTCTACTAAAAAAATACAAAAAACTAGCCGGGCGAGGTGGTGGGCGCCTGTAGTCCCAGCTACTCGGGAGGCTGAGGCCGGAGAATGGCATGAACCCGGGAGGCGGAGCTTGCAGTGAGCTGAGATCCGGCCACTGCACTCCAGCCTGGGCGATAGAGCGAGACTCCGTCTCAAAAAAAAAAAAAAAAAAAAAAAAAAAATAACAGCTGTTCACTTAGGGACTTAGGGTCAGGGCCTGCCCGATAATGCCTGAGTTCACAAAACTTTCTGAGTCTGCATTTCTGTGCTTTAAAGCGTTTTTTGTTTGTTTTTTTTGTTTTTAAAGCGTTTTAAAAACACAACTTTATTTTTCTTTTTGAGACAGGGTCTCATGCTGTCACCCAGGCTGGAGTACAGTGATGCAATCATGGCTCACTGCAGCCTCTACCTCCCAGGATCAAGCAATCCCCCTGTCTCAGCCTCCCAAAGTGCTAGGATTACAGGTGTGAGCCACTGCACCTGGCCTAAAAACACAATTTTTTGAAAGTGAATATGGAATAAAAAAAAAATAACAAAACAAAAATGAAAACACAACTGTTGTGGGTATGTAAAATATGATTGGCCAGGTGCGGTGGCTCATGCCTGTAATCCCAGCACTTTGGGAGGCCGAGGCGGGCAGATCACAAGGTCAGGAAATCAAGACCATCCTGGCTAACACGGTTAAACCCCGTCTCTACTAAAAATACAAAAAATTAGCCGGGCCTGGTGGCGGGCACCTGTAGTCCCATCTACTCGGAAGGCTGAGGCAGGAGAACAGCGTGAACCCGGGAGGCGGAGCTTGCAGTGAGTTGAGATCACGCCACTGCACTCCAGCCTGGGCGACACAGCAAGACCCCGTCTCAAAAAAAAAAAAAAGAGATATGATCACTGGGGGAAGCGTGCTCCTGGGAACTCTCTGTAAAAATATATATATATATATATATATTCAAGTCAGAGTCTCGCACTGTCACCCGGGCTGGAGTGCAATGGTGCGATCTCAGCTCACTGCAACCTCCTCCTCCCAGGTTCAAGGGATCTTCCCACCTCAGCCTCCTGAGCAGCTGGGACTACAGGCAAGCACCACCACACCTGGCTGATTTTTTAAATTTTCTGTAGAGACAGGGGTCTTGCTATATTGCCCAGGCTAATCTTGGACTCCTGGCCTCGATCGATCCTCCTGCCTCAGCCTCCGTAAGTGCTGGGACAACAGGCGTGAGCCACCATGCCCAGCCCTCAACATCGTTTTTACCAGCCACGTAATACTCCACCAAGTAGATTCCTCCTTCAGGATGCAGTGAGCCAAGATCGTGCCACTGCACTCCAGCCTGGGCAAAGGGGTGAGACTCCATCTCAAAAAAAAAAAAAAAAGAAAAAGAAGATTCTCCTTTCCTTCTTCTCTAACTGGATACTTAAGTTTTTGCAGAACTATACTCTTCTGTTGCCACAACAAAAATGGCCATTGTCAAGACTTTTAACCTAGACCAGGGGTTGAGAACGGTTTCTGAAAAGGGCCAGATAACACCCTTGGCTTTGCCGGCCGGATGGTCTCTGTTGCAGCCGCAGCAATTCAGCTCTGCTGCTGGGAATGCTGCCCTGGACTGTGCATAAATGAACATGGCCCAGTACCAATAAAACTTTATCGACAAAAACAGGTGGCCCCTGGGCCGGCATTAGCCAACTCTGGATCTAGAATCTCACTGATCTGGCTGTGTAGGATAAACCTTTCTTTTTTTTTTTTCTTTTTTGAGATGGAGTTTTGCTCTTGTTGCTGGAGTGCAATGGCGTGATCTCAGCTCACCACAACCTCTGCCTTCCAGGTTCAAGTGATTCTCCTGCCTCAGCCTCCCAAGTTGCTGGAATTACAGGTGGCCGCCACCACGCCTGGCTAACTTTCTGTATTTTTTTAGTAGAGACAGGGTTTCGCCATGTTGGCCAGGCTGGTTTTGAACTCCTGACCTCAGGTGATCCACCTGCCTCGGCCTCCTTTTTTATAACTTGAAACCACAGCACCAAACGGCTTTTGTTGGGGCTGGGCCAGCACACACCTGCCTGCCGTGCCCTGTTCTCTGCCACCCTGGGCTCTGGGGCCTCCCTTCTCAGCCCTGCTACCCCAGTAGCTGACAATTGCCCTGGGCAGGCCCCTCAGCTGCCTCCTCCAGTTCCTCTTTCTCCTCACTCTCCACAGCAGCCAGTCCCATCCTTCCCCACCACAGGTCCCACCACAGAGCTGTGGGCTCCTGCTCTGAGCTCGCTGCCAGCGCCCCCGTTCACACGGCGGGAGGAAAGAAAGGTGTGTGCCCCTTCTCCGCAAGAACAGCGCCGGCACACCCACACCGCCCACTCGAGACGTGATGCTGAGAACGTCCTCGGCAGGTAGAGAACTGAAGAGATCCCCCATGTCTTTCATAAACCCTGAGGCCCTGAGGATGGGAAAGGCTCCCCTGAGTCCGTGGTTCTGGTCTTTCGTGTGCACAGAGCCAGTAGCTGGGTGGGGGACAGGCGGCTGCAAAAATGCAGAGTCCCAGGTCCCAGCCCCGAGGTGGTAATGCAGCAGGTCCATGCAGGGCCCAGGAACCCCCACTGTTAACCCCGGTGAAGGGATGCCTCACACTGAGGGTGGAAACAGCCCAGGGTGACTGCAGCCCTCGGGATGGGGACGCCTCCCCACGCCCACAGCCTCTGTCCCTGCAGCCCGGAACCCACCTTCAGCAGCAGAGGCAGAGCCCTGGGAGGCAGAGGCGGCCTGGGTCTGCTCGTAGATGGACAGCAGGGCCTCGTCCTCCACGGCAAAGTACACGGGGACGATGGTCTCCATGGCCAGCATCTCGGGCTCGATCTCCATGAATTGCTGTGGAGCAGACGCATGCTTAGGGAGCCGCTGGCCTGGCAGGGGTGGCAAGGTAGCAGGGGGCCCAGTGGCTGTCCCTGGAGGGCAGGCAGGTCCTCACAGCACGGCGTCAACCATAGGACACTCACAGGAAAGCAGGGCTTCCCCCCATCCCACCCGCCGCGTCTCATCTGCAAAAGCATCTTCACCCAGGGCACGTGCTGGATTCTACCAGCTCCTGTTCACTCAAGGCAGGCTCTCTCGCGCAGCCCTGTGGACCCTGGGGCCAGACCCCTCTCCGGGGTGGGGCCGTCCTGGGCACTGCAGGGTGCTGAGCAGCATCCCGGGCCTCCACCCACTCCACGCCAGGAGCGGCCCTCCCTGAACACCTCTGGTCATCACCCAGCATCCTCTGAAGACAGAATCGCCCCCGGGGAGATCAACGGTGCAGGGGAACAGTCCATCCTACTTTCCAAAGGGCTCAGAGAGGCTAAGCGACCTGCCTAGGCTCACACAGTTGCCTCCGACTCCTGCCCCAGCTCTGGACCCGAGCCGGACGGGGCAGGGCAGACGCTCACCCGGACGACGTCCTGGGGCACGGCGGCCATGGCCCTGGGCAGGATGATGACCACGGCGCCCGCCGACTGCCGCAGGGCCTTCTGGTACTGCTCGTAGGAGAAGTCCAGTAGCCGCATGAGGACACAGCGGCGGCTCAGCACCTCCGCCGCCATCGTGCGCGCCTCCGTGTTCAGCACCGCGTTCCGCGTGCCTGTGGGGACAGGGGCGGGGTCATGAGCCTCAGCAGGTGGCCAGGCCAATGGAAGGGGACAGATCCAGGCCAGGGACCCACCCAGCAGCCCCAGCCCCAGCCCAGAACCTGGAAGACCTCCGACTCGAGAAGCTCCCAGGGTCCCCCCAGCCTGCACCCCGCACACCGGGTGACGGGGGCTGCAAACGTGTGCCAGGCCCATGCCCACGGGCTCAGTGCCACGCTAACCCTGGGACACTCTGGGATTTTCAGACCTCTTGAGAATCTTTGTTTTTTGGTTTTGTTCTTGAGACAGGGTCTCACTCTGGCACCCAGGCTGGAGTGCAGCAGCACAATCTCGGCTCACTGCAGCCTCTATCTCCCAGGTTCAATGGACTCTCCCGCCTCAGCCTCTGGAGTAGCTGGGATTACAGGCGCCTGCCACCATGCCAGGCTAATTTTTGTATTTTTAGTACAGACAGGGTTTTGCCACATTGACCAGGCTGGTCTCGAACTCCTGACCTCAGGTGATTCGCCCGCCTTGGCTTCCCAAAGTGCTGGGATGACAGGCGTGAGCCACCACGCCCAGCCCCTTTGAGAACGTAATGAAAACAGAGCCTCCTCTCCCGGGAGAAACCCACACTTCCCCACCCCCATACCGAAGTCCACGCAGGATCCTAGACCAGGGCTCGGCAAACCTCTTCTGCAACAGACCAGAGAGAGAGTATTTCTGGTCTGTGTCTCGACCACCCAGCTCTAAAACGGCAGGGTGAGTGCGGCCATGTACAACAGGTGGAGCTACATGCCAATAACACCCTATTACATAGGCCCAGGGTGGGCCGGATTCGACTCCTGTTACAGGGGGTCCCGGCTGGGGACTGTTCCCCTGAAGCCCATTCGTGGGCCCCAGGTTAAACCCCTGCGCTGAGCCACGAGACCGGAACAGAGCCCCTCTCGGGCTCGCCTGCTCTGGGTCTACCCTACCAGGCCTTGGACATTCAAGCTTTCTAGAAGTCCAGGGGCTGGGCCGGCAGAAGGCTCAGCAGCTCCGGCTGTGGTGTGCCTGGGGCGAGGTGGGGCTTCCCCGGACGGCCAGGCCGTGGCTGAGAGCCTGGGGCTGTCACTCCCTCACGGGCTTCTTCATTCCTGCGGCGGTGGTCCCCGCGGTCGCCGCCAGGGCTCCTGGTTTCGCTGCTGCCGTTTGCTTCCTGGGACGGCTCTTCCCGCCTCTCTCAGCAAAACGTCCTCCACCCAACAAGACACAGCTCAGAGGTCCCTGCTCTGGGCACCTGAGCTGCACGTGCACCCCCCACTTCCTGCCCCTTCACCCCTGCAAGTCTCAGCACCGCGACGATCTACGTGCTGTCCACCGGCGATGGCCACCTGAGTGGCCCTGGAAGGACCCTGGAGAGCTCCGGCCCCTCTAAAGGGGCCACCCATGTTCAGCTGGGACACGGGCCTCTGTGGACCACAAGGGAAGCCGGAAATCCCGATTCTTACGTCACCTCGCCCAAATGTTAAAAGACAAGCAATGATCTAAAAAGTCTCAGCGCCGCACAGGCCAACCCGACACCATGCAAAGCACAGAAGCAGACCTGACACAGGAGGGCCGGGTGCGGGCCTGACATGGGGGACCAGGGGCGGGCCAGCGGGGCCTCCCATGTGAGACCCATGCAGGAAGCACTCAAAATCCCGATGCCCAGAGCCAACTCCGGCGTCCCCGTGGGAGCCAGCCCCACTCTGAAGGTGGATGCTGGGGGACCCTCATTCTCTCATCTCCCCACAGACGCAGCCTCTTCCCGGGGCCTGCGCTGAGCCTTGGGCTTGGGGCCAGGGCATGCAGGAGTCCCCAGCTCTGCTGTCCAGCAACGCACTGTCGGGGAAGCAGCGGGAGGGAAGCAGCCTGCTCCAACAGGGCGTCCGATGGGCTGAGCTGGGTGTGGGGGGTGGACACGGAAGGGACACAGATCCCAGGTGGGAATGGGCAGGGTCGCGGGTGCAGCACAAGGAGGTGGGCACAGAGAACCAACTCCAAGGCCTGGGATAGAGGAGCCACAGGTGGCCACACCCCCAGGCCGGGCAGCCTCACCCCTGTTCCCCTCTGAGCCTGATGTCACCAGGCCTGCTGGGGGCCTTTCCTCTTCCCTTGGGAAGCCCCTCAGGGAGGTGGCAGCAAAGACCTTGAGGGAGTCCTTGGGGCTCCTGCAGTGCTGGGAGCACCCCTCCCCTGCACCCCACCTGTCCCCACGTGTCCTGGCCTCCCAGGGGTGGCTCGAATGCCACCTCTTTGGGGCCAGGGGATGAGGCCCACTGGCAGGCACCCCACTGTTCTCTGGGCCTCGAGTTCCTACAAGCGGGACGCAGGACATGCTTTAGGGAGCGAGTGAGGCCGGAGAAGGGAAGGAGCAGCGGCAAGTCAAAGGAATGGGGGTGGACGCCAGCACCCTGAGCTCCCTGAAGGCCACGGCCTCCCCTTTAGGATGAAACCCCGTCCATCTGGGCCCCGCCGCGTGTCAGCACCAGCCAAGGCCATGCTGCCCTCCGGATCCCAGCCTCCGCTCGCTTGGGGCCCAATGGCAAGGGCTCTCTGTGACCAAGGCCCATCTCCCCAGGAGCAGAGATGGCCTTGGGTGGCCCCAGCCTCCCTCGAGGGCCAGGGTTGGGCCAGGTGGCCACAACCTAGTGTGGACGCAGCCCTCTGTGGAGGTGAAACCAGCACCAACTCCCTCAGACCTGCGTCTGAATGGGCAGAGGCCACTTGTGGTGGACGCCATGGAGGGCACCGGGCATCCCGAGAAAAGTCACCAGTTCGCGTGACAGGACTGGACCTGAACAGTGGCCTGGGCCCCTATCTATCTATCAAGGGCCAGACGGCCAACCTTTCCCCTCTCAGGCCACAGGGCTCTGGCACAATCACTGAGCTCAGCTGTTTCTGCATGAAAGCAGCCAGAGACAAGATGCCAATGGACGGGCATGACTGCATGCCAATAAAACTTTATTAACAACAATAGGCGGAGGGCCAGACGTGACCTACAGGCTGCAGTTAGCCGGCTGCCAGATGAAACAGTTCTGGCACGTCTGATGGACCTGACGGATCCTGGGAGCTGGGCACTCCAAGGGGTGCTAAGGTTCCCACCTCATATGGGCCGTGAGCTCAACGAGCCCCACCTGCTGTGAACGGCAGCAGAGCTGAGAAAGCCTTCACCCAGCAGGGCCAGAGTCCACTCACAGGAGAGGGGCGCTGCGCACCTGGCCAATGAGACCCGGATCACACCCAAACACAAAGGGCACCGCCCCACCCTGCGTCTCTCAACAGCAGCAGGAAGGAAACTGGGACAAGAATGCCCAGCGAGTAAGGGTTGCAGCTCCTCCCGGTGGGGGGCCCAGGGGTGAAAGCACGCCGGGAAGATGGTGGTGGAGGGTGGCCTCAAACACAGCACGCTGGGGCATCTCAAGGGCCTGTCCTCAGCAGGGCTCTGGTCCAAACCACCCGCAGTCTCTCAGGAGCGGCCACAGCGACACAGAGAGGTGTGCTGGCCAGGCCTTGCCTACCCTGCGAGAGCTGGGCTGTGCTTCCCAGGGCGCAGATGAGGAGCACGAGGCTGAGGCAGGGCGGCTGCCCCACGGGCTCCTCCACTCACCCCTAGAGCCCACGGACCAGCTGGGCGAATGCCAGATACAGGGAAAGCTGGGCCCAGCTTCCTCACCAGGAGAGAGAAAAGCTGGGGGCCAGGGAGGAGGGTACAGGGGAGAAGAGGCCAATGAAAAGGAAAACTCGGAAGAAAATCCAGGATTGTGGGCAAAGGCCCCAGGGAAGCGAGGAAAGAGAGAAAGGACTGCAGGGGAAAGGGAGGGAGGCGCCGCCAAAAAGGGGCCGAGAGAAACGGGGAAGGAAATGGGGTGAACGTCAGGAGGCTGCGGAGAACAGGAGGCCACACAAGGAAATGGAAGGGACTCCAGGAGGCTGGAGAGGGGTCCGTCCTGCTGCGGAATGGCAGGACACCTGCTCACTCAACAGCCAACATGCATTCCCTGGGTGGGCGCGCGGGGGAGAGAAAGGGGGCCCACACCCACCCAGGGACAGTGTAGGAGCCACTGGATCCCACCTATCCGGGGGTGCTGGAGGGAGGCCAGGTAAGCTGGGGGCCCAGGCAGGAGACGCCAGGAGTGTGAACAGGGCCTCAGAAGGGCCTGGAGGAACAGGGTATCTCGAGCTCTAGGAGTGTGATCTTTGGAATATAGACTGCCCTGGAAACCCCACGGGAACTGCTACGAGAGCCGCAGCCACGTGTGTCTACTTGGGTTTATCACCCTTAAGCAGCACTGGAAATTCTGCCCCTTAGTTGCACAGGCCACGTTTCGGGGGCTCAGCAGCCTCCTGTGGCTGTTGGCTCCTGTGCCAGGCAGCAAAGATGGAGGCGGTTCTACAGGATGGTGCAGATCAGGACCCTTCCCCCGGGAAAATCCCAACCAGTGTGGAAAAACGCGGTCATTGCATTAGGAGCCCCTGGCCTGCCACTCCAGCCCCTCCAGAGCCTGGGGCCTTGGGTTTACACCACCACTCTGGCCCAAGGGCGCTTCCCCTGGACACCGTGGACATTAGGACCAGATCGTTCTCTGGGGTGGGACCGTCCTGGGCACTACAGGGAGTTGAGCGGCGTCCCTGGCCTCCACTCACTCCATACCAGGAGCACCCGCAGTCGTGACAACCACAGATGTCCCCAAACATCACCCAGCGTCCCCTGGGTTGACCACAATGGCTCTAAATGAAAACATCGTAACTCTCGGGCAAAACAGGACCTAAGGCCAAAGTCTGGTTCCATCTCCAGAGATGGGCTCCCCAAGGGCTGCAGAGGCTGGGGTCCCCGCACCTCAGGCTGAGTCTGAGATGTGACGAGAGGACCAGTCCAGGAGAATCTGAGCTCGGAACTAAGGGGGCCGGGAGAACATGTGGACGGGACTCCTTTACAGGAGGGGCCAGGTCTTGACTTCCAGGGACCTGAGGGACCAGGCTGAAAAGAAAAACCAGGGACCAGAAGGTTCTGGAATGCCAGGGACAGCTATAGCCAGGAAAAGACAAGGGAATGTGGAATGGTCTGGACACTGGGGTCAGGGCCACGAGAGGGGGCGGGGCTGTTGAGTAGGAGACCTGCAGAATCCAAGGGCAAGGGGGGCTCCGCGGGTGCGAATTTGGAAGGGGATGAGGAAATCCTGGAAAGATGGAACAAGTGGGGTTCTGGGAAGCGGGGGTGAGGAGGCTGAGCTGAGGGGGTGGGTGTGCATCAAAGGCGGGACAGAAAGAGGGTCAAAGGGAACCCCAGGCGAGTGGACTGAACTGGGGATGTGGGAGGAGGCCAGGGAAGCTGGGCTACCAGATTCTGAAACCTGCCTCACGAACTGGGACCTGAGAGCGTCAGGCGTCTAGGGAGAAATGGGCCCTTGACGTGGGGACCGGTGACCAGAGCGAGAACACTTAGAGCGGGCTTGAATTTGGGCACTGGACAAAATGCACTTGGCACCCAGGGAGAGAGTGGGGAATGCTGGATCACCGGGTCGGATGGTTCAGCCTGACAGAAATCAGTGTGAGGACCTTCAACTCCAAACGCAGTCAGCTAAAGGCGGGAGGCCTGGGAACACGGACGCGACCCAGGGGATCCGGAGACCAACCAGATGGTCTCCAGAACAGGGCCCTGGGCGCTGGAGGTCAGGACGGGAGCGTCTGCTCAAGTGAGCCCGGACCGGGAAGCCGAGGGGGCCGAGGGGGCCGAGGGGCCCAGGAGGGAGAAATTCGGCAAGGCAGGTAGACGCAGGCCCGGCTGGGGACAGGAGAGAGGGGACCTGGTGCTCCAGGGGCGCGAGACGCTTGGCCCGGCCACGAGTTCTGGGGCAGGGAGCCCCGGGCAGGGGCCGGGGACTGTGGGAGCGAGCGTGGGAGTTTCCTGGGCGCTGGGCAAGGAAAGCCGGGGTTCCAGGGCAGCCGGGGGTCCAGGACGTCAGGGCTCTGCCTCGCCTGGGGCCTGAGCATGAGTCGGGCGGCCCAGGCTGGAGCTGGGGATCGGCCTGGGGCTGGCCGGGCCGGAGTGGCATGGCCGGGAAGCCCGGGGAGCCCCGAGGGTGGGCCGGGGACACGCACCGTAGGGCTGGCCCTGCAGGTCGTACTGCTGCATGCGGTACACGGTGAACTCGTGCGCGGCGTCGGCGGCGGGCAGCGGCGGCGCCACCAGCAGTAGCACGGCGGGCAGGAAGACGATGAAGCCAAGCGGCAGGCACGACGCCTTCAGCATGTTCTCCAGCACCTCGCCCGCTTCCTCCAGCATCCTGGCCGGCGGCGGGGCCGCGCGGGGCGGCAGCGGGGACGGGACGGCGGCGGCGGCAGCTCCCGTGGACTCACCTCGGCATGGGTAGCCGCCGGGGTCCTACGGGCGCCGCGCCGGGCAGCCCGCACTAGCACTGAGGTCCTGCGGGCATCGCCGCGAACCGCCCCGCCAGCCGCGCTGCCTGTCGGGAATTGTAGTCCATCCGGCGCTCGAGGAGCCCCATGGGAGTTGTAGGCCCACTCTGGGACTCCCAGAGGATGCAGCAGGCTGTTCGGCTAATACTGCTGAGGTTTCACATAAACTCCCAAGTCAAAAATGCAATAAAATGCTTTTAAAAACTATTTCGCGATATCACTATCTTAACCCTGTCTTTGGCGTAGGAGGAATTGGGGTGAGGGGCGAAAGGTGCGTACAGGACGCAACCTTCCGACCTGGAAGGAAATTGGGGCTAAAGGGAAAAGGAAGTGCCTTCTGGCGCGCTAGGTCTTCTGGGAGTTGTAGTCCCATCAAACAAACACAAAGGGTCACGGGAACTGTAGTCTTCCTGGCAGAAATTGCTGAGAAAAACAAAAATCACTTAGGACTCCCAAAGATGTAGATGTCAAACTCCACGAGGGCAAAGACTTTTGTCTGTTTTGTGCATATGATGTATCCTCGGCACCTAGCACAAGACCTGGCGCACGGCGGGTGGCCTATACCATTTTTGAATGAATGAATGAAAAATAAAAAGTCATGATAGTCAGTTCCTGAGGGAGGCCGCAGTGGGTTGTGGGACTTGTAGTCTGGAGCCCGTGGTTTGTGCGGGGATCCGTGGCAGGTGTTTATATTTATCTTTATTTATATCTGGGGCATACTTATACTAAGAAAGTATTTGTTACTCATCAGAAATTTAAAGTTAATTTCTGGGTGTTCCATGTTGGTCTTTTTCTAACCTGCCAACTCTGAGAACCCAGTGTCTCAGGGCGAGAAGTAGCTAAGGAACGTCCCTTTGTACAGATGGGCAGACTGAGCCCCAGGGTGCAGCAGACAGTAGCTCTGGCTCTCAGCACATTATCACCCCAGACTCCGTACAGCTGCCTAAGGAGCCAGGGTTTCCTTTCTGTCCCAAGTGAGAAGTGGCATTTGTGCTGATTAAGAGCCTGGGCTCCAATCCCAACTCCTCCGTTTCCCAGCTGTGTGGCTTTAGGCAAGTCGCTTCGCCTCTCAGAGCCTCCGCTTCCTCACATGTAATGATAAAGAATCAAGCACTCTCCCCTCTAGCACCGTGTGAGGATTCTGTTTATTTATTTATTTATTTATTTTTGAGATGTAGTCTCTGTCACCAGGCTGGAGTGCAGTGGCTCGATCTCAGCTCACTGCAACCTCCGCCTTCCGGGTTCAAGCGATTCCTGTGCCTCAGCCTCCCGAGTAGCTGCAGATTACAGGTGTGGGCTGCTGCGCCCGGCTGGAAAGGGAGTTTCTGAGCGTGCTGCTGGATCACTGAGCACCTACTGTGTGCCAGGCCGTGTGGTGGGTGCTGGGGACACAGCCAGGACCCCGGCAAAGTCACGATATCCACCGACACGGAGCTCGAAGTCCGAAGGAGGAGATGGATTGTGTGACCGGGGCGATGGGAACTGGGATAGAGGACACACAGGCAGCTGGGGGAAGCCCAGAGGAGGCCTAGGGAGGAGAGGAAATCAGGGAGGCTTCCTGGAGGAGGTGACACTTAAGCTGAAACTCAAAAGATGAGCAGGGGCAGTCAAGTGAAGAACGAGGGGAAGCTGTGCCCAGTAAAATCAGAGCTGTCATACAGGGAACGCAGGTAGCTGTGGGAGCCTAGAGGAGACCTAGGGAGGAGGAGAAATCAAAGAAGGTTTCCTGGAGGAGGTGACACTAAAACTAAGGTACAAAGAATGAGCAGGCAGAAGTTGAGTGATGAATGAGGGTAGGTGCGTGCTAACAAGGCCACTCTATCAGGGGCAACAAAGGTTAAGCGAAAAGCCCCCAGATGGGAAGGACCAAGAAATAATTCAGCTCAGCCAAAGCAGGGCAGAGGGGGCAACAGGGTCAGCCAACACGGGACCAGAAGGCAGACAGAGAGCTCTGGGCCTGCCCAGACTCCACTCATTCCAAATTCCACCAACACCCCACCTTGCCTGCTGTGGTCCCCACCACACACACAGAGAACGGGAATCAGGAAAAGATAAGAACTACCCTGGCTCATCATGCCTGCAGAGGGCTGTTTGGGACTTCACTGGTGAAATGGCCGGCCACAGTTCCATCTGTCTGCAATTGGCCAGCCATAGTAGCTCATGCCTGTAGTCCCAACACTTTGGGAGGCTGAGGCAGGATGATCACTTGAGCCCAGGAGATCGAGACCAGTCTGGGAAACATAGCAAGACCCTGTCCCTCTCTTTTTTTTTTTTTTTTTTTGAGATGGAGTCTTGCTGTGTCACTCAGACTGAAGTCCAGTGGCACAAACTTGGCTCACTGCAACCTCCGCCTCCCAGGTTCAAGCGATTCTCCTGCCTCAGCCCCCCAAGTAGCTGGGATTACAGGCATGCACCACCACACCTGGCTAATTTTTGTATTTTTAGCAAAGATGGGGTTTCACCATGTTGGCCAGGCTGGTCTCAAACTCCTGACCTCAGGTGATCCACCTGCCTCGGCCTCCCAAAGTGCAGGGATTGCAGGGGTGAGCCACGGCGCCCAGCCCCATCTCTACAAAAAATATAAAAATTAGCCAGGTGCAGTGGTGTGCACCTGTAGTTGCAGCTACTCGGAAACCCAAGGCAGAAGGATCACTTGAGCCTGGGAGACTAAGGCTGCAGTGAGCTATGATCACACCACTGCGCTCCAGCCTGGGCGACAGAGCAAGACCCTGTCTCTAAAATAGAAAAGAAAATAAAGAACTGTCCCCTCAAAATCTACATGATCACATCATGACCCCCAGGACCTCAGCATAGGATGTTATTTGGAAGATAGGGTTGTGGCAGATGGCATTAGTTAAGATGAGGTCATACTGGAGCAGGGTGGGCCCTTAATCCCATATGACTGGTGGCCTTAGAAAAATGGGGAAATTGGCCGGGCGTGGTGCTCACGCCTGTAATCCCAGCACTTTGGGAGGCTGAGGCAGGCAGATCAGCTGAGTCAGGAGTCCGAGACCAGCCTGGCCAACACGGCAAAACCCCATCTCCACTAAAAATACAAAAACTAGCCAGGCATGGTGGTACCTGCCTGTAATCCCAGCTCCTCGGGAGGCTGAAGCAGGAGAATCACTTGAACCCGGGAGGTGGAGGTTGTGGTGAGCTGAGATTGCGCCACTGCACTCCAGCCTGGGCGACAGAGCGAGAGTCCATCTCAAATAATAATAATAATAATACATAAATAAATAAATTTAAAAATAGGAAAATGAGCCGGGCCTGGTGGTGGACTCCTGTAGTCTCAGCTAGTCAGAAGGCTGAGGTGGGAGGATCACTTGAGCCCAGGAGTTTGAGACCAGCCTGGGCAACTTAATGAGACCCTCGTCTCTTAAAATAAAAAAGGTTGAAGGAGCTGGGGGAGTTTGGACACAGACCCAGGGAGGACACCTCATGGAGATGGAGGCAGAGATGGGGGTGATGCTTCTCCAAGCCAAGGAACATCAAGGATGCATGCCACCAGCAGGACCTAGGAGAGGCCTGGGCAGATCCCCATCAGCCTCAGGAGGACCCAGCCCTACTCACACCTTCATCTCAGACTTCCGGCTCCCAGAATTATGACAGCAGAAATGTCTGCTTTTCAAGCGTCCCCATCTATGAGACTGTCATGGCTGCTCTAGCAAATCGATACACTGACAGACTAAATTTGTAACTTTCATTTCATTTCTTCTTTTTTCTTTTGGTTTTGTTTTTGTTTTGTTTTTTGAGACAGAGTCTCACTTTGTCACCTAGGCTGGAGTGCAGTGGCGCAATCTTGGCCTACTGCAACCTCCGCCCTCCGAGTTCAAGCGATTCTCCTGCCTCAGCCTCCCGAGTAGCTGGGATTACAGGCGCCTGCCACCGCGCCCAGCTTATTTTTTGTATTTTTAGTAGAGACAGGGTTTCGCCATCTTGGCCAGGCTGGTCTTGAACTCCTGACCTCGTGATCCACCAGCCTCGCCCTCCCAAAGTGCTGCGATTAAAGGCGTGAGCCACCATGCCCAGCCTAACTTCCATTTAATTTCAATGAATTTTTTTTTTTTTTTTTTTTTTTTTTTTTTTTTTTTTTGAGACGGAGTCTGGCTCTGTCGTCCAGGCTGGAGTGCAGTGGCCGGATCTCAGCTCACTGCAAGCTCCGCCTCCCGGGTTTACGCCATTCTCCTGCCTCAGCCTCCCGAGTAGCTGGGACTACAGGCGCCCGCCACCTCGCCCGGCTAGTTTTTGTATTTTTTTTTAGCAGAGACGGGGTTTCACCGTGTTAGCCAGGATGGTCTCGATCTCCTGACCTCGTGATTCGCCCGTCTCGGCCTCCCAAAGTGCTGGGATTACAGGCTTGAGCCACCGCGCCCGGCCGAATTTTCTTTCTTTTTTATTTTATTTTATTTTTTAGAGACAGGGTCTCTGTCATCTAGGCTGGAGGGCAGTAGCATGATCACGGCTCCCTGCAGCCTCGACCTCCTGGGCTCAAGTGATCCCCCCACCTCAGCCTCTCGAGTAGCTGGAACCACAGGCACGCACCACCATGCTCGGCTAATTTTTTTAATTTTGGAGGATTTTTTTGTAGAGATGTGGTTTCACCATGTTGCCCAGGCTGGTCTCGAACTCCTGCGTTCAAGCAATCCTCCTGTCTCAGCCTCCCAAAGTGCTGTGATTACAGGCATAAGCCACCATGCCCAGCAAGTTCCATGAATTTTTAATAGCCATGTGTGCCTCATGGCTGCTGTATTCGTGGGTAAATGGCCCCTACACACCGCATTCCCCATCGTGCAGTGGAGAAATCATGACTTAAAGCAGAGCTGCCTGAGCCCAGGAGGCGGGTGGGGTGGATGCTGACTGCCTCTGTCCAGACACTGGACTGGACGGGGCTGGCTTGGTCCTGGGAGGAGGTGGGCGAGAGCTGTCTATGAGCTGCAAGTGCTGGAGGCTTCCAGATTCACATCTGCACTGAAACTGCGGCTACCCACCCCATGGGGCTACCGAAATACAAACAGATTCAAATTCAACACAACCTACACTGCGAAATTCAGTTCTCTGCTTGCACTGTAGCCCCGTGGGGCTGGTGTCTCCCGTACTGAATGGTGTGGAGCTGGCACGTCTCCCCTGGAGTTTCACGGGACACGCAGCCGTCAGCCTCTGTGGCTGGTGCTGAGTGCGAACCGGCAACCTTGTGCTTCGGCTTCAGTGATTAAACCATTTTACAGACGGGGAAAGCTGAGGCCGTTGGTGCTGAAGGGGATGTGAGGGAAGATCCCCCAGGCCAGGAAGCCAAGGCGGCCGCCTCTGCCGGCCCCCAGACTGGGTTCCCAAAAGATGCAGAGGCCAGAGCCGGTGCATGGGCCCTGCCGTTTCTAAAGGGGAAGTGAACAAGAAGAGGCGGGGTTAACTGTCACTGTAACCCCCACTTCCTGCAACGCCCAGAAGTTGTTCACACACGCACACTCTCCACCCTCACAGCCACGCCTCCAGGGCGCTGGCCCGTGGCCCTCTCTAGGCCCGTGGCCCTCTCTAGCCAAGACACACCTAGCTGCCCCCAGATCCACAGCCCCCCTGAGCCACGGTCCGCGCACATGCACACACCGGGGAATAAGAGGCTGCAACATCACATACCATGATCGAACTTCAATGTTGCCAGGGCATGCATCCCACAGTCCACCCCTTGCAGCCTGAGAGCCCTACTGAGGCCCAGAGAGGGGCCGGGACTTCCCAAGAATCACACAGAAGCGGGGGTGTGGGGAACCCCCTCGCCCCCACACCAGGGCACTCTCTGCTCCTACAGGGAGGTGGGGCGGTTGCCTCCTTGTCCACGGTGACCACGGGAAGGCCCAAGAGGCCACCGGGAAGACCACGGGGGCCTGTCCCGTTGTCTGCTCCCCATCCAAGCGAGGCTCCGTGTACACGGCTTCCTGCACCCCAGGAGGGCCTGCCTGGCACGTACCCGGTGGCTGCACCGTCCGCACGCAAGGCTGCAGTCTCAGATGCTCCGCACGCTGGAGATGCTGGACAGGGGCTCCCGCATCCGAAAGCTGAGTGACCGGGAGCCCCGAAAGCTGTCCCTCGGCCTCAGAGAGCTGTCGGTGGTGGAAGTTCCAGAGTGAGCCTCGACAGCCCGGGCCAGGCAGTCCCCGGGACCTCGCATGCCCAACCGGAGACACCCGCAGCAGAGGAAGCCGAGCACGGCTCTGCACACCTCCCTGCTGCGGAAGGAGTAGATGATGGGGTTGACCGCCGAGTTGAGGACGGCCAGGGCCAGGATCCAGTCCATGCCCCGCAGGTACTCCTGGGCCCAGAGGTTGGAGCCAAAGACGTCGGCCAGCAACAGCCCAAAGAGCGGACCCCAGCACACCAGGAAGGCCAGCAGGATCATCAGCACCGTCTTCAGCAGGCGGCGGGCCTTGCGTCGGGCAGCTGGGCGTGGGGCCTTCTGCCCACTGGCCTGCACCAGGCGGAAGATGGCCCCGTAGAGGCCCATGATGGTAGCCAGGACGCTGGCGAAGATCACCAGGCAGAAGAGGATGTAGCGCTTGGAGTAGAGGGGCAGAAGGCTGGAGCAGCGGTCAAAGGCGCACAGGCAGTTCCAGCCCAGCAAAGGCAGCATTCCCAGCAACGTGGCCAGCAGCCAGCAGAGGCCGATGAAGCTGTAGACGCGGCCGGTCTTGGTGGCCCCACTCTCGGCCACCGGCCGCACCATGGTGGCAAAGCGCTCCCCGGCGGTGAACAGCAGGCTGAAGGTGGAGGCGGCCAGGGCGGTGAAGAGCAGGCCCTCCCGTAGGAACCACTGGGCGGGCGCCAGGCGGAAGGTGCGGGCCCCCGACAGCAGCACGTTGGCCAGGTAGGCCGCGCCCGTGAGCAGGTCGCTCAGTGTGATGTTCACCAGGCAATAGTAGACCCAGCGTCGCGACCGCATGTGGCTCGTGATGGCCGCCAGCACCAGCAAGTTCTCCAGCACCACCAGGCAGCTGGCGGCCACCGACAGCCCCCGCAGGGCCCCAAGGCCACCGTCCTCCGGCCCCCCGCGCCCGGCCAGCCGGCCCGAGTGGTTGTAGTGCATCACGATGAGCCGGCTGTGCCCGCCGGCCGCCAGCTGTTGGCAGGACTCGGGGGCCACCGGGGTCCCCGTGGCATTCATGGCCTCCCCCGGGGGCTGACTGAGGCCCCGAGTCAGGGTGGAGCCGCCCGACTTACTGGTCTTGGTTTCCTGTTATTTGAAATTTCCTGTTATGTTCAAGGTACCCTCCAGGGTGGAGGTAAGGCCGAGGACAGGGAGGGGCACCCCAACGGTAGGCCCCCACCCAGGATCCTGGAGCCAACCTGCTGGGGCCGCCCCAGCTGTGAGACCCCCCCACCCCGACCTCTACCCCGGCTGCCTTCTTCCTGTCCTCGAAAGCCAGAGACCCGCAGGGAGCCCCAGAGCTGTCAGTCACAGAGGGGAAATGGGTCTCCACTCAGGATGGGCCACCCCTCTGCAGCCGGACGACTCCTCCCCACCAGCCCTGGTCACCCCTGAGACTCGTCTGCTCCACTGAGGTCTCCCCAGATGCTCCAAGCAGGCTCAGCACACAGCAGGTGCTTAATAAATGTCAAGTGCCTACGTGGCCTCGAGCACCGACTCATCCGACTTGATCCCCTCAACAGGGCCTGATGCATTATACACTATCAGCCCTGATGCGTTACAGAAGGGGAAACTGAGGCCCAGAGAGCCCGATGCGTTACAGAAGGGGAAACTGAGGCCCAGAGAGCCCGATGCGTTACAGAAGGGGAAACTGAGGCCCAGAGAGCCCAATGCGTTACAGAAGGGGAAACTGAGGCCCAGAGAGCCCGATGCTTTACAGAAGGGGAAACTGAGGCCCAGGGAGCCCGATGCATTACAGAAGGGGAAACTGAGGCCCAGAGAGCCCGATGCGTTACAGAAGGGGAAACTGAGGCCCAGGGAGCCCGATGCGTTACAGAAGGGGAAACTGAGGCCCAGGGAGCCCGATGCGTTACAGAAGGGGAAACTGGGGCCCAGAGAGCCCAATGCGTTACAGAAGAGGAAAGTGAGGCCGAGAGAGCCTGACGCGTTACAGAAGGGGAAACTGAGGCCCAGGGAGCCTGATGCGTTACAGAAGGGGAAACTGAGGCCCAGGGAAACTGAGGCCCAGGGAGCATGATGCATCACAGGAGGGGAAACTGAGGCCCAGAGAGCCTGACGCGTTACAGGAGGGGAAACTGAGGCCCAGGGAGCCTGATGCATCACAGGAGGGGAAACTGAGGCCCAGAGAGGCGGCCCGAGGCCCACTTTCCGCCCATGGGAGGACATGCACCTCCAGGGAGAGGGAGCCCCAGGGACAAGCTGGTAGGGTCTCAGGGCCAGGCCCCCACTTTGGGATTCATGGTTGCCTCTCCTGCCCCTGAGCTCACCCTGCTGGGAGCAGAGCTGCCGGCCCCCAGGGCAGCCCCCACCTGGGTTGAGGTGCGTAGGAAAAGTAGGGGCTTACTGGCCCCGCCCCCATGGCCCTGCTGAAGCCGGCTCACCGTGACTCAGCCTGAGGTGAGGTGGCTGTGGGTCTAAGTGGAGACACACCCTGACTCGGTGTCTGAGGGAGGAGGCAGGCTCTGCCCTGGGTCTGAGCGGGGAGGCTTGGACCTGCCTGGGGTCTGAGCGGGGAGGGTTGGCCTTGCCCTGGGGTCTGAGGGGGGCGGCTCAGACTTGCCCTGGTGGCAGAGGCAAGGTCCTGCCTTGGGGTCTGAGCGGGGAGGCAGGCCCTGTCCTGGGTCTGAGGCGGGAGGCGAGGCCCTGCCTTGGGGTCTGAAGTGGGGAGGCGAGGCCCTGCCTTGGGGTCTGAGGGGAGAGGTGAGGCCCTGTTCTGGGGTCTAAGGGAGGAGACAAGACCCCACCCTGAGGTCTGAGTGGGGATGCACGGCCTTGCCCTGGGGTCTGAGGGGGAGGCATGTCCCTGTCCTGGGTCTGAGCAGGGAGGTGAGGTCCTGCCCTGTGGTCTGAGGAGGGAGGCTCAGCCTTGCCCTGGGATCTGAGGCATGTAGGGGCTTGGACATCTTCTGTCATGGATGGACTGTGGGGTCTCTGCTCTCCAGCTCCCCCACTCATCCTCATCCAGAAGGCCCTGGGGTGTAGGGTGGTTTGAGAAATAATGCAGGCCCCAGAAGTGTGAGCAGGATCCAGGATAAGTCCCTGCTGGGCGCCTCCTCCCACCTGCAATCACCCCCAGGCCAGGCCCACTTACCACCAACCAGGGTCCTGAGAGACCCCACCTGCCCCCTGTCCCCCCAGGAGCCTGTGGTCTTCAGCCTTTCTGAGACAATGGTGTCCTTGGCCTCAGGGTGGGGGCAGCTGAACTAATTCTACCAGTAAAGTGTCCTGGGAGGGTCACGAGTGTACCGTGAGGACACAGGCATCCCATGAGGGGCACAGATGTCCCATGAGGGCTCAGGTGTTGAAGGCCGAAAGAATGAGGGTCACGATCAACTCAGTGTACATAGGATCGATATGAGTAAACAGCAAACTGTTCTCACGAAAGCAGGATGTTGGTAAACTGACAAACTGCATCTGCCGCCCACAAGGAATGCTGAGGGCAGTTGCGCCCCAGGAACAAGTGTTTCTTGCAAATAGGCAAATCTGGAGCCTGTTAGCAATAACGTGAACCTGTGATCGATCAAGCAGCTGACCAATCGTTTCCTCCTCCCTGCTCTTTCTACCCAATAAATACGAAGGGCTGTGGAAGCTTGGGGGGCTGTCTTTGCTCACTAGAAGCAGGGAGCTCTCTTCTTCCCCTGGCCCCTTCCTTTAAAACAGTTTCTTTTGTCTTAAGTTTTCATTTGTACATTTGTCCCTTCGTTCAGTCTTGTAATGATGGTCTCAAGTAGTCACAGTAGTAACCGTCGTAGTGACAGTCTCAAGTAGTAACCGTGGCAGCCACACACATGCATCCCATGATGGCACAGGTGCCCGTGAGAACACAGGCATCCTGTGAGGGCACAGGCATCCCATGAGAATGCAAGTGTCCCATGAGAGCACAGGTGTCCCATGAGAATGCAGGTATCCCATGAGGGCACAGGTGTCCCATGAGAACACAGGCGTCCCATGAGGGCACAGGCATCCCATGAGGGTCACAGGCGTCCCATGAGAACACAGGTGTCCCATGAGAACACAGGTGTCCCATGAGAATGCAGACGTCCCATGAGAATGTAGGCGTCCCATGAGGGCACAGGCATTCCAAGAGGATCACAGGCATTCCGTGAAGGTCACAGGTGTCCCATGACAACACAGGCATCCCATGAGAACGCAGGCGTCCCATGAGAACACAGGCGGCCCATGAAAACACAGGTGTCCCATGAGAATGCAGGCGTCCCATGAGGGCACAAGCATTCCAAGAGGATCACAGGCATTCCGTGAAGGTCACAGGTGTCCCATGACAACACAGGCGTCCCATGAGAACGCAGGCGGCCCATGAAAACACAGGTGTCCCATGAGAATGCAGGCATCCCAAGATAATGCAGATGTCCCATGAGAATGCAGGCATCCCATGAGAGCACAGGTGTCCCATGAGAATGCAGGCGTCCCATGAGGGCACAGGCATTCCAAGAGGGTCACAGGTATCCCATGAGAACACAGGCATCCTGTGAGAACACAGGCGTCCCATGAGGGTCACAGGCGTCCCATGAGAACACAGGCGTCTCGTGAAGGCATAGGCATCCCGTGAGGGTCACAGGTGTCCATGAGAACACAGGCCTCCCGTGAGAATACAGGCATCCCGTGAGAACACAGGCGTCCCATGAGGGTCACAGGCGTCCCATGAGAACACAGGCGTCCCATGAGAACACAGGCGTCCCATGAGAACACAGGCGTCCCATGAGGGTCACAGGCGTCCCATGAGAACACAGGTGTCCCATGAGAGCACAGGCGTCCCATGAGAACACAGGCATCCCATGAGAACACAGGCGTCCCGTGAAGGCATAGGCATCCCGTGAGGGTCACAGGTGTCCATGAGAACACAGGTGTCCCGTGAGAATACAGGCATCCCGTGAGAACACAGGCATCCCATGAGGGTCACAGGCGTCCCATGAGAACACAGGCGTCCCATGAGAGCACAGGCGTCCCATGAGAACACAGGCGTCCCATGAGGGTCACAGGCGTCCCATGAGAACACAGGTGTCCCATGAGAGCACAGGCGTCCCATGAGAACACAGGCGTCCCATGAGGGTCACAGGCGTCCCATGAGAACACAGGCATCCCATGAGAACACAGGCATCCCATGAGAACACAGGCATCCCGTGAGAACACAGGCATCCCGTGAGAACACAGGCATCCCGTGAGAACACAGGCATCCCATGAGCGTCACAGGTGTCCCATGAGAACACAGGCGTCCCATGAGGGTCACAGGCGTCCCATGAGAACACAGGCATCCCATGAGAACACAGGCATCCCGTGAGAACACAGGCATCCCATGAGAACACAGGCATCCCGTGAGAACACAGGCATCCCGTGAGAACACAGGCATCCCATGAGCGTCACAGGTGTCCCATGAGAACACAGGCGTCCCATGAGGGCACAGGCATCCCGTGAGGGTCACAGGTGTCCATGAGAACACAGCGTCCCATGAGAACACAGGCGTCCCGTGAGAACACAGGAGTCCCATGAGGGTCACAGGCATCCCATGAGAACACAGGCGTCCCATGAGAGCACAGGTGTCCCATGAGAATGCAGGCATCCCATGAGAATGCAGGCGTCCCATGAGGGTCACAGGCGTCCCATGAGGGTCACAGGCATCCCATGAGAGCACAGGCGTCCCATGAGAATGCAGGCGTCCCATGAGGGCACAGGCATTCCAAGAGGGTCACAGGTATCCCATGAGAACACAGGCATCCCGTGAGAACACAGGCGTCCCATGAGGGTCACAGGCGTCCCATGAGAACACAGGTGTCCCATGAGAGCACAGGCGTCCCATGAGAACACAGGCGTCCCATGAGGGTCACAGGTGTCCCATGAGAACACAGGCGTCCCGTGAAGGCATAGGCATCCCGTGAGGGTCACAGGTGTCCATGAGAACACAGGCGTCCCGTGAGAATACAGGCATCCCGTGAGAACACAGGCGTCCCATGAGGGTCACAGGCGTCCCATGAGAACACAGGTGTCCCATGAGAGCACAGGCGTCCCATGAGAACACAGGCATCCCATGAGGGTCACAGGCATCCCATGAGAACACAGGCGTCCCATGAGAACACAGGCATCCCATGAGAACACAGGCGTCCCATGAGAACACAGGCGTCCCGTGAGAACACAGGCATCCCGTGAGAACACAGGCATCCCATGAGCGTCACAGGTGTCCCATGAGAACACAGGCGTCCCATGAGGGCACAGGCATCCCGTGAGGGTCACAGGTGTCCATGAGAACACAGCGTCCCATGAGAACACAGGCGTCCCGTGAGAACACAGGCGTCCCATGAGGGTCACAGGCGTCCCATGAGAACACAGGTGTCCCATGAGAGCACAGGCGTCCCATGAGAACACAGGCGTCCCATGAGGGTCACAGGTGTCCCATGAGAACACAGGCGTCCCGTGAAGGCATAGGCATCCCGTGAGGGTCACAGGTGTCCATGAGAACACAGGCGTCCCGTGAGAATACAGGCATCCCGTGAGAACACAGGCGTCCCATGAGGGTCACAGGCGTCCCATGAGAACACAGGCGTCCCATGAGAGCACAGGCGTCCCATGAGAACACAGGCATCCCATGAGGGTCACAGGCATCCCATGAGAACACAGGCGTCCCATGAGAACACAGGCATCCCATGAGAACACAGGCGTCCCATGAGAACACAGGCGTCCCGTGAGAACACAGGCATCCCGTGAGAACACAGGCATCCCATGAGCGTCACAGGTGTCCCATGAGAACACAGGCGTCCCATGAGGGCACAGGCATCCCGTGAGGGTCACAGGTGTCCATGAGAACACAGCGTCCCATGAGAACACAGGCGTCCCGTGAGAACACAGGAGTCCCATGAGGGTCACAGGCATCCCATGAGAACACAGGCGTCCCATGAGAGCACAGGTGTCCCATGAGAATGCAGGCATCCCATGAGAATGCAGGCGTCCCATGAGGGCACAGGCATCCCATGAGCGTCACAGGCGTCCCATGAGAACACAGGTGTCCCGTGAGAACACAGGCATCCCGTGAGCGTCACAGGCGTCCCATGAGAACACAGGCGTCCCATGAGGGGCACAGGCGTCCCGTGAGAACACAGGTGTCCCACGAGGGGCACAGTATCAGCCCTGAGAAGCGGGGGCACCCCAGGGAGGGCAGGGCTGGCAGAAGACGGGGACTGACGGTGGCAGGTGCTGGGGTCCCATGGCCCTTCCCTTTGCTTACAGTTCAGTTCTGAAGCAGGACAGTGTCAGGAGGCTCCATGCAAGGCACTGACTGGGGAGGCGGCTGCCTTTTGTCACTGGAGGTCACCAAGCAGAAAGGGGATCTGGAGAGGGACGTGGGGCTTGGGGAGGAAGGGCCCGCAGCTGGGAGGTGAGGTCAGGAGGTAAACAAGCAGCCAGGTCTTGCCCAGGCACCACCCTGCCAGTCAGTAGACAACTGAGCCTCAGTCCAGCCTCACATGACACAGGCACCTACACAGAGAGACAGTGTGTGTTCTGAGGCTAAGTGCCTCATGATGGACTAAGCCCTGATCCCAGGCTAAGCCTCCTATGCTCGACTGAGCCCTGATCCTAGGCCCAGCCCCCTACTCTGCACTAAACACTGATCTGCAGCTCAGTCCCTCATCCTAGACTGATTGCTGAGTCCCAGGCCCAGGCCCCTGTCCTAGACTGAGCCTTGATCCCAGGCCTAGCCCCCCACTCTGTACTGAGGCTGGATTCCAAGCCCAGTCCCCATCCTAGACTGAGCCCTAATCCCTGGACTGAGCTCTCATCCCAGGCTCGGTCCACATCCTAGACTGAACCCTAATCCCAGACACAGACTCCAATCCTGGACCAAGACCCGCAGGTCCCAAGCCCAGCCTCCATCCTAGACTGATGCCTGACCCCAAGCTCAGCCCTGACTCCAAGCTGAGCCCTGATCCCTGGCTGAACCCTGACCCTGACTGAGCCTATGACGATGGACAAACCCAGACCTTGACCCTTGATCCTGGTTAGAACTTGCTCCTGGACTGGGCTGGGCACAGTGGTTCACACCTGTAATCCCAGCACTTTGGGAGGCTGAGGCAGGCAGATCACTGAGGCCAAGAGTTGGAGACCAGCCTGGTCAACATGGCAAAACCCTCTCTCTACTGAAAATACAAAAAAAAAAAAAAAAAAAAACCTAGCAAGATATGGCACAAGCCTATAATCCCAGCTACTTGGGAGGCTGAAGCATGAGAATTGCTTGAGCCCGGGAGCCGAGATCATGCCACTGCCCTCCAGCCTGGATGACAGAGCGAGACTCTCTCCAAAAAAAAGAAAAAGAACTTGCCCTTGGAATGATCCCTGATCCCAAGCTGAGCCCCAACTCGGCCTGAGTCCTAAGCCTGATTGAATCTTGACCACAGCTGATCACCAGACCCTAGACCCAGATAGCAAATTAGGACCAAAGTAAAGCGCTATCAGAGGGCAGGGTTTACCCTAACTTCAGGCCAAGCTATCTGACCAACCACCTTCTACCATGAGTTAATCACCTGCCTCCTGGGAAAAAGGCTTTGTGTGCATTAAAA
Organism: Macaca thibetana thibetana; assembly: GCF_024542745.1. Lineage (NCBI taxonomy): Eukaryota > Metazoa > Chordata > Mammalia > Primates > Cercopithecidae > Macaca > Macaca thibetana. The sequence goes on from NC_065596.1 coordinate 21,035,468, forward strand.
CTTATTTAATCTGGCCAGGCATGGTGGCTCACATGTCATCCCAGCGCTTTGGGAGGCTGAGACGGATGGACCATTTGAGGTCAGGAGCTGCAGACCAGCCTGGCCCACATGATGAAACCCCGTCTCTACTAAAAATACAAAACTTAACTGGGTGTGGTGGCACGTGCCTGTAATCCCAGCTATTCGGGAGGCTGAGGCAGGAGGATCGCTGGAACCCAGAAGGCAGAGGCTGCAGTGGGCTGATGGAGCCACTGCACTCCAGCCTGGGAGACAAGAGTGAAACTCTGTTTCAAAACAAAACGAAACGTAATCTAACCGTTATCCCCACACTGCAGAAGGGCAGGCCCCTCTTCTAGAAATTCTAACAAGACCAAGTACGTGTGCAGAAGGTCATTGCCTAAAGTGTTATTCATGAATGCACAATGCTGAGTTCAACCCGAATGTGTATACACAGGACAGAAGTGGATGAATGAACTATGCCCCAGCCCAGAGAGGAGGCCTTCCCAGCTGTGCAAAAGAACAAAACCCAGCTCCATAAATGGAATGCAGTGCTTGCTGGGACGTGTTGGGATTTCAAATTATTTATTTATTTATTTATTTATTTATTTATTTTAGACGAAGTGTTGCTCTGTCGCCCAGGCTGGAGTGCAGTGGCCGGATCTCAGCTCACTGCAAGCTCCGCCTCCCGGGTTCACGCCATTCTCCTACCTCAGCCTCCCGAGTAGCTGGGACTACAAGCACCCGCCACCTTGCCCGGCTAGTTTTTTGTATTTTTTAGTAGAGACGGGGTTTCACCGTATTAGCCAGGATGGTCTCGATCTCCTGGCCTCGTGATCCGCCCGACTCGGCCTCCCAAAGTGCTGGGATTACAGGCGTGAGCCACCGCGCCTGGCCTATTTATTTATTTGTTTAGAGACGGAGTCTCACTCTGTTGCCCAGGCTGGAGTGCAGTGGCACGATCTCAGCTCACTGAAACCTCCGCCTCCCGGGTTCAAGCTACTCTCCTGCCTCAGCCTCCTGAGTAGCTGGGATTACAGGTGTCCGCCACCACACCCGGCTAATTTTTTTTTTTTTATCCATTTTTGGTAGAGACGGGGTTTCACCAGGTTAGTCAGGCTGGTCTCGAACTCCTGACCTCAGTTAATCCACCTGCCTTGGCCTCCCAAAGTGCTGGGATTACAAGCGTTGTCCTTTGTTTTGTTTTGTTTTGTTTTGTATAAATGAGGTCTTGCTATTGCCCAGGTTAGTCTTGAACTGCTGGGCTCAAGCAATCAGCCCACCACAGCCTCCCAAAGTGCTGGGTTTACAGACATGAGCCACCATGCCCGGCCTTTCGTGTAGTTTTAAGCCCTAGTCTTGCTTTCTATATTCAAAGATAAAATTGATCAACAAGGATGGAAGGAAAAGCTTTAGGATGGAATAACAGTAGAAAACAAATGAACCAAACTGTATTTCAAATGAAAAACGTAACCACAGAGAGACAGAAAAGAACCAGCCCCCAGAACTGGGATACACAGCACTCACTCTAAAGACGAAAGGAGGCCGGGTGCTGTGGCTCAATCCTGTAATCCCAGCACCTTGGGAGGCCAGGATGGGTGGATCACGAGGTCAGGAGTTCAAGACCAGCCTGGCCAACATGGCAAAACCCCGTCTCTCCTAAAAATACAAAAATTAGCTGGGCGTGGTGGCGGGCACCTATAATCCCAGCTACTCAGGAGGCTGAGGCAGGAAAATCACTTGAACCCGGGAGGTGGAGGTGGCAGTGAGCCCAGGTTGCACCATTGCACTCCAACCTGGGTGACAGAACAAGACTGTCTCAAAAAAAAAAAAAAAAGCCGGGCGTGGTGGTGGGCGCCTGTAATCCCAGCTACTCAGGAGGCTGAGGCAGAGAATTGCTTGACCGTGGGATGTGGAGGTTGCAGCAACTCGAGATTGCGCCATTGCACTCCAGTCTGGGTGACAGAGTGAGGCTCTGTCTCAAAAAAAAAAAAAAAAAAAAAAAAAGAGAGAGAGAGACAAAAATAATTGCAAAGAAACTTTGACCTTTATTTAGCAGATTTGTCATTGAGGAACATATGGGTGTAGCAATTTTGAAACTATCATGTGTTTTACAGAACTGAGCAAAGTAGCAAATACAGAGATATTATTAGGAACCAGGGTCTTGGCTGGGAGAGAAAGATGTAACTATGACCTGGGACAATGCAAGAAAGAATGCTTGCTGGGTTGAATAGGACTTCAAGTTTCTCAGCCTGTGTAACATGGCAAGACCCCATTTCTCCAAAAAATAAAAATGAAATAACCCAGGTGCAGTGGCATGTACCTGTGGTCCTAGCAACTCAGGAGGCTGAGGCAGGAGGACTGCTTGAGCCTGAGAGGTTGAGGCTGTGGTGAGCCATCATTGCTCCACTGCACTCCAGCCTGGGTGACAGAGCGAGATCCCGTCTCTTAAAAAAAAAAAAAAAAGGAGGAGCGGGGCTGGGTGTGGTGACTCACGCCTGGAATCCCACCACTTTGGGAGGTAAAGGCGGGTGGATCACGAGGTCAGGAGTTCGAGACCTGCCTGGCCAAGATGGTGAAACCCTGTCTCCACTAAAAATACAAAAATTAGACTGGGCACAGTGGCTCACACCTGTAATCCCAGCACTTTGGGAGGCTGAGGCAGGGAGATCATAAGGTCAGGAATTCAAGACCAGCCTGGCCAATATAGTGAAACACCATCGGCCGGGCGCGGTGGCTCACGCCTGTAATCCCAGCACTTTGGGAGGCCGAGACGGGCGGATCACGAGGTCAGGAGATCGAAACCATCCTGGCTAACACGGTGAAACCCCGTCTCTACTAAAAAATACAAAAAACTAGCCGGGCGAGGTGGCGGGCGCCTATAGTCCCAGCTACTCGGGAGGCTGAGGCAGGAGAATGGCGTGAACCCGGGAGGCGGAGCTTGCAGTGAGCTGAGATCCGGCCACCGCACTCCAGCCTGGGTGACAGAGCGAGACTCCGTCTCAAAAAAAAAAAAAAAAAAAAAAAAAAAAGAAACACCATCTCTGCTAAAAATACAAAAAATTAGCCAGGTGTGGGGGTGCACCGCTGTAATCCCAGCTACTCAGGAGGCTGAGGCAGGAGAATCGCTTGAACCGGGGAGGCGGAGGTTGCAGTAAGCCGAGATTACGGCACTGCACTCCGGCCTGGGCGACAGAGTGAGACTCTGTCTCAAATGAATAAACACAAAAATTAGCTGGGCGCGGTGGTGGGCGCCTGTAATCCCAGCTACTTGGGAGGCTGAGGCAGGAGAATTGCTTGAAACTAGGAGGCAGAGGTTGCAGTGAGTCGAGATCTCGCCGCTGCACTCTAGCCTGGGTGACAGAGCAAGACTCCATCTCCAAAAAAAGGATTGCAAATATCAGTGTAAATTCAGGATCTCATGATTTATGCAAAACAAACAAACAAACAAACAAACAAAAAACCCTGTCCTACTTCTCCACTGAGACAATCCCAGAGCAAGGAGCACCTAACACCCAGCTCTCTCCCCCTACAGCCCCTTGCTGAAAGGATCCAGGGAACCTGGGAGAAAGGGCTGATTCCAAGAGTAGGGCAGGAGATGAGCCTGGAACATCTCAGTGTGCCAGAGAGGGAGGGCGTGATCAGAGAGGGAGGAGGACCTGGCAAAGAACACGGGAGCCAGCTCAGACGGGCTGCTCCTGGCCCACCCTGCGTTAGAAATGGATGGATGACCTCAGCACATGAACCAGCAGTTCGCTGCTCAGGTCACACTCAGGAGGAATGCAAACAGGTCCACTCGAAAACTCACACCTGGCCGGACAAAGGGGCTCATGCCTGGTATCCCCAGGGAGGCTGAGGCAGGAGCATCCTTTCAGCCCAGGAGTTGGAGGCTGCAGTGAGCTGAGATTGCACCACTACACACCAGCCTGGGTGACAGAGCAAGATAACGGGGGTAAAAAAAAAAATGGCCAAATAGTAAATATTTTTGGCTTCTGGGGCCAGACAGTATCTGTGGCAGTTACTCAGTTCCACGGATGTAGCAACAGCTTGCATAGACACAGGTACATGAATGCACATGACCATGTTTCAATAAAACTTTACAAAAACAATTGAGAAGCTCTGACATCCCTTTGAAGAACAGCTCAAGAAACAACCAGGCAGAACTCCTCCGACATGTCACAAAGGAAACCGAGGCACTGTCCCAGAATGAGGAGAGGAAGGCAGCTCACGGCCATGTGGGATCCGGGACTGGACCCTGGCCCAGGAAAGGAAGATGGAAGCGAGAACCTGCCATATTCTTTTTTCGTTTTGAGACGGAGTCTTGCTCTGCCGCCCAGGCTGGAGTGCAGTGGCGCGATCTCAGCTCACTGCAAGCTCCGCCTCCCAGGTTCACGCTATTCTCCTGCCTCAGCCTCCCGAGTAGCTGGGACTCCAGGTGCCCGCCACCATGCCCGGCTAATTTTTTGTATTTTTTTTAGTAGAGACGGGGTTTCACCGTGTTAACCAGGATGGTCTCGATCTCCTGACCTTGTGAACTGCCCGCCTCGGCCTCCCAAAGTGCTGGGATTACAGGCGTGAACCACCACGCCCAGCCTGAACCTGCTATATTCTAATAAGGTCCACACACAGGTTCGTTCATAGGGTGCTCGCTTATGTGAATTTCCTGGGTTGTACTAGGGTTACGTAAGAGGTAAGAGGAAGCTGGGTGGAGGGCGTTTGGGAACCGTGTACAACTTCTGCAACTTTTCTGTGAGTCTTAAAATTCTTGCAAAACAACAAGAAGAGGCCGGGCACGCTGGCTCCTGCCTGTAATCCCAGCACTCTGGGAGGCTGAGGCGGGCGGATCACGAGGTCAGGAGATCGAGACTATCCTGGCTAACAAGGTGAAACCCCATCTCTACTAAAAATACAAAAAATTAGCCGGGCGTCGGGGCGGGCACCTATAGTCCCAGCTACTCCGGAGGCTGAGGCAGGAGAATGGTGTGAACCCGGGGGGGCGGGGCTTGCAGTGAGCCGAGATTGCACCACTGCACTCCAGCCTGGGCAACAGAGAACAGAGTGAGACTCCGTCTCAAAAAAAAAAAAAGAACAAATTTTTACAAATTATTTTTTTAAAATATTTTTTACAAATCATTTTTGTAAAAATAATTTGTAAAATTTATTTTCCAGATAATTTATAAAATATGTACAAAATTATTACAACAAAGAATTTGTAAAATTTCATAAAATTATTGGTAAAATTTAAATAATTTGTAAAATCATTTTATAACTTTTACAAACAATTTATAAAATTATTTTGTAACATTTATTTTACAAATAATTCATTAAATTATTTTGTTAAATTTTATTGAAAATTTCTAAATTTTATTTTACAAAAATTGGCTGGGCATGGTGGCTCACACCTGTAATCCCAGCACTTTGGGAAGCTGAGGTGGGTGGATCATTTGAGGTCAGGAGTTTGAGACCAGCCTGGCCAACATGGTGAAACCCTCCCTCTACCAAAAATACAAAAATTAGCCAGGCATGGTGGTGGTGCCTATAAACCCAGCTACTAGGGAGGCTGAGGCAGGAGAATCACTTGAACCCAGGAGGCAGAGGTTGCAGTGAGACAAGATTGTGCCATTGTACTCCAACCTGGGGGATGACAGAGCAAGACACAGTCTCAAAAAAAAATAATAATTAGTAAAATTATTTTGTAATAAGGCTGGAGTGCAGTGGCACAATCTTGGCTTACCGCAATCTTCGCCTCCCGGGTTGAAGCAATTCTCATGCCTCAGCCTCCCAATTAACTGGGATTACAAGCATGTACCACCACGCCCGGCTAATTTTTATATTACAAAATATCTTTTATAGGTTGAAATGTGGCTCCCCTAAAAAGATATGGTCAAGTCATAACCCCTGGTATCTGCGAATGGGACCTTATTTAGAAATACAGCCTTTGCAGATGTAGTCAAGTTACGATGGGCACGACAGGCTGAACCCTGATCCAGTGTGACTAGTGGTTTTATAAGAAGAAAAGTTAGGCCAGGCGTGGTGGCTCATGCCTGTAATCCCAACACTTCGGGAGGTCGAGGGAGGCAGATCACTTGAGATCAGGAGTTTGCGACCAGCCTGGCCAACATGGTGAAACTCCGTCTCCGCTAAAGAATACAAAAATTGGCCAGGTAACGGTTGCTCACGTCTGCAATCCCAGGACTTTGGGAGGCCGAGGCAGGCGGATCACGATGTCAGGAGATCAAGATCACCCTGGCTAACGCAGTGAAACCCCGTCTCTACTAAAAATGCAAAAATATGGCCAGGTGTGGTGGCGGGCGCCTGTAGTCCCAGCTACTTGGGAGGCTGAGGCAGGAGAATCGCTGAACCCAGGAGGCGGAGGCTGCAGTGAACCAAGATCACATCACTGCACTCCAGCCTGGGCGACAGAGCGAGATTGTCTCAAAAAAACAAACAAAAAGCCACAAATGTGTTCAATGTAGGAACAGGCTCCTGCCTCTATCCATTCCAGATGCGTGAGCTTAGTCAAATTACACCATTCTCTGTGCCCCGGATTCCTCATCTGTAAAATGGGGTGAAAATGGGGTGCTATGGTTTGCACCACAGAACACTGCCCTGAGGATAGTAAGAGGCCTTCTCAAAGCTGGGTGGTGGCTGCTGCTGGAATTTCGGGTCAGTAGCCACGGAGGGGTCTGCTCCAATGTCCCCCCAGCCAGGGAGGGAGGTTGGACTCCACATCCCGGCTTGCAGGATTCACAGCCCCCACAGTTCTGAGTACCATGGCCAGGACAGGTGGGTAGACAAGAAGTATAACTTTTTTCCTTCCTACTCCATGTTGCTCCCCGCACTGTAACCAGTGCCCCCTGCCAAGAAAGGAATGCAGAGGGATAAACAGGACGCTGGCGACACAGCCGCTAAGAAATCTTTAATTTCACCCCGCACGGAGCCCTGCAGAAGGTGATGGAATAAATACAAAAGGTTAAGATGCAGCATGCCCGCCCCCCGCCTGCAAAGGACGAGGGGATGCTTGTGTGCCGCGTTTTCTCCCATCTGCAAACCGAGGCAGGACACGCTGTGAGCCAAGGAGCTCTGAGAGCGACAGTGTTTTCTAGCGGTCTGCTACCCTTTGCAAAAGGAAGTTCCTGCATCCCTAGTCCGCAGGCTCCTGGAAGGCGTTCCTTCTGCTGTCCACTAGAGTGCACCAGAGTCCACGCCTGAAGGCGCCTAAAGGCTCTACTAGCCCCATCCCAGGGTGTGCGTCACCCACAGAGGGTCCCAGACCCCTGCCCAGGAGATGACATGCCTAGAGATGGGGTCCTGAGAGATGCCCACCCACCCAAGTCCTCAATCCCCTGATTTCTTCACCTTGTCATCCACCCTGGCATCCCAAATGGCCGTTTTGCTCCTTCCCTTTCAAAGGAGGGAAACTGAGTCAAGCAAGGGCAGGAGTACCCTGGGGGGTCGGCTGTCCTGGTGAGAGGCAGAGAAGAGAGCAGCCAGCAGCGGGCCGTCCGTCTCCTGACTCACTCGCGTGTGAGCCGAGGCTGGAGAGATAGACCAGGGACACTAGGGGTCCCTGCAGCCACCCCCACCTCCCACCCGCCCGCCAGTGCCGCCTGCCCCAGGTGGGGCCTGGGTCACAGCAGGTTGATCTCGTCCAGGTAGCGGGCGAGCACCGAGTCCCGCACGTCCTTGAAGACCTTGCGGATGTTCTGTGTGTCCGTGGCACATGTGTAGTGGCTGAAGAGGCGTCGGGAGCGCGCGCCCTTCTTGCTGCCGTCAGGGCCGTCCACGCAGCCGGCGTACATCCTGGTGTACATGTCCAGGATGAACTTCTTGGCTGCCTCGGCATCCTGCTTAGGGCCTGGGGAAACAAAGTGCGGGAAGTGGTGAGGACCCTCCCTCTTTGGACCCAGGGGGGCCTCTGGTGACCCTCTTCCCCGTAACCAGGGCTAAAGGGCCCCAGGGATCGCGATCGGGCCGTCATTTTTCTGAGTGTTGACGCCATCTTTTGTAGTCATAGCTGGTCACATGACTCACGCCCAGCCAATGGGAACACAGGAGGTTGTCTCACAAGAGTCATGTGACCTGAAATGGACCAATGAGATCCAGCTCTGGGACTTTGGGCCGAACTGTGTTAAAGAGAAACACTGTCTTGGCCTCGCTTCCAGCCGTGCGGTTGGCAGCCTGGAATCACAGAGACAAATATCCCAGGACTGTGCAGACGGGGGCACCAAGGCCAAAGAAGGGGAAGAGAGTCCTCAAAGTCAGCCTGGGTGGCTGCTCTGATAAGTCCTATCAGGGTGTTCAGTACCTGTGTACTGAAAGCACAACGTGAATTAAGGGCTTTGGGAGCCCTAGACTTGGCTCTGCTACTCACTCACGAGTTGGGTTATCTATAATAGTATTTTAATACCTGTAAACTCTGTGAGCCTGTTTCCTCATTTGTAAAATGCGGATCAGAACAGTTTTGGGCCTCACAGAGTTGTCTCGAGGATTTAACATTATGTAGAGGGTTCGTTGCTTAATAAACAAGACTTCATGGTTGTAACCTATCAATATTATTTCAGAAAGACAATGTAGTAGTAGAACGATTAAGTTCAGACGTTCTGGCTCTGGGTCTGGACAGCCTGGGTTCAAACTCTGCCTCTGCCTCTTACTGGTTGTGTGACTGTTGTCAAGAGACTGCATCACTCTGTGCCTCGGTTTCTCCAGCTCTATAACGGCTAGATGAGTAAGTCCTGCTGTGTAAATGTTTTTTGTTTTTGAGGTGGAGCCTCGCTCTGTCGCCCAGGCTGGAGTGCAATGGTGCAATCTTGGCAGTAGCTGGGATTACAGGCGCCTACCACCACGCCCAGCTAATTTTTGTATTTTTAGTAGAGACGGGGTTTTGCCACGTTGGCCAGGCTGGTCTCGAACTCCTGACCTCAAATGATCTGCCCGCCTTGACCCTCCAAAGCACTGGGATTACAGGCGTGAGCCACTGTGCCCAGCCCTGCATAGGGTTTTAACATGAAGATTAAACAAGCTATGTAGAGTGCTTCCACCAGTGCAGCAGATGTGTTGGCTACTGTTATTGATGATGATATGATGATGATGATGATTATTATTATTATTTTGAGATGGAGTCTCGCTCTGTCGCCCAGGCTGGAGTGAAGTGGCATGATCTCTGCTCAATGCAACCTCCGCCTCCCAGGTTCAAGCGATTCTCCTGCCTCAACCTCCCGAGTGACTGGGATTACAGGTCCCTGCCACCACACGCAGCTAATTTTTGTATTTTTAATAGAGATGGGGTTTTGCCATGTTGGCCAGGCTGGTCTCGAACTCCTGACCTCAAGTCGTCTGCGCGCCTCAGCCTCCCAAAGTGTGGTTTATTATTATTATCACGAATATTATTTAGCACAGCAGAGAGAAGGGCTGAGAGTCAGCAAAGGGTGCACCAGCCACTTGTGCTGGGAGACAAGGGTGAGTCATGGGAGGTTCCCTTTGACTTGAATGAAAAAATATCTACCTTATCCTGTTCCCAAATTCTCTAAACTATGATCTGATTCCCAGGGCTGCTCAGCAGGGAAGAGGGGCTGTCCAGGCCACCATCCTGGAACAACTTAACATCTATCTCCCAGACCCTGAATCTTGCGGGTATGATTGGCTAAAATTGGCCTCACGGGCTCTGAGACATGACAAGACCAGGGGTCAAAACCTGGTGACTTCACCAAAGCTTATGTTTACTGATTGTGGACCTGGTATCAAGTATGTACTAAGGACTTATCTACTATGGTTGCTTATATATTGAGGTAAACAGTGTCCCCCAAAATTCATGTCCACCTGGAACCTCAGAATATGGAACCTTAGAAATTTATATTTCTAAAAAAAAAAAAAGAAAGAAATTTATATTTCTAAATAAATATTTATTTAGAAATCAGATCTTTACAGATGTAATTAGGTTAAATTAGGTCACGGCCGGGCATGATGGCTCACGCCTGTAATCCTAGCACTTTGGGAGGCCAAGGCAGGTGGATGACAGATGTGTGGTTGGGCCCAGGAGTTCCAGATCAGCCTGGGCAACATGGCGAAAGCTTGTCTCTACAGAAATATACAAAAATTAGCCAGATGTGGTGGTGCATGCCTGTAGTCCCAGCAACTCAGGAGGCTGAGGTGGGAGGATCACCTGTGCCCGGGAGGTCGAGGCTACAGTGAACTGTGATCACGCCACTGGACTCTAGCCTGGGCAATAGAGCAAGACCTTGTCTTAAAAAAAAAAAAAATAGGTCATACCAAAGTATGGGCCCTAAATTAAATGACTGATGGTCTTATAACAACAGGAGAGGACACGTAAAGACATGGTGAGAAGATAGCCATGTGAACATGGAGGCAGAGATTGGAGTGTTACGTCTACAAGCTAAGGATTGTTGGCCACCACCAGAAGCTGAGAGAGAAGCATGGAACAGATTTTCCCTCAGAGCCTCCAGAAGGAACCAACCCTGCCAATATCTTAACTTTGGACTTCTGTTGTTTTAAGCCACCCAGTTTGTGGTATTTTGTTATGGCATCCCAGGAAATGAAGGCAAGTTATCTCCAAGATGGCTGCCATCACTTCCTTCTCTCCCTGTATGCATGTGTCATTCTTCCTTCAAGAAGTGGAGTCTCTTTCTTTTGAATCTAGGCTGATATGAGTGATGTGCTTGACAAATAGAATGTGGCAGAGGTAACGTCTGATGACTCTGAGGTGATCATGAGAAGCAGCTTCCACCTAGGCTGAAGTCTGTCTACCCTGAGGCAGCCATATTGTGAGTAAGCTCAAACCATGTGAGGAGGCTGTGGATCATGAGGCCCCAAATGGAGAGAGAGAGAGAACAGGGGAGGTGGAAAAGGAGAGAGAGAGACTGGAAGAAAGGGGAGGAGAGATAGATGAGATGGGAGACGGAGGCAGGGAGAGACAGAGAGAGAGAGGCCAAGAGCACCAAGGCACCAGACATGTGGGGGAAGAAGCCATCTTGGAAGTGTATCTCCAATCCCAGGCAGCTCAGCTGATGTCACATGGATCAGAGATGAACTTACCCAGCTCAACCCTTCCAAATTCCTGACCCACAAAATCATGAGCAAAGGAAAATGGCCAGTTTAAGTCACTAAGTTTGGGGACGGTGTGTTACTCGGCAGCAGCTAAGCAGGATATTTCGCCACCACACTTTATCCTCACAGCGGTGTTCTGGGGAAAGTGCTAGTGAATATATACCTTCGTCACGTCGGTCCCTGGATTAACCACAACTCTGCCTCCCCTTTGTAAAATACACTAAGTGGTGCCCAACACTAGATGGTGTTTCTCTGTAGTTGCCCTGTGGCCCTTTCACCCTCTGGATGTACTGAGAGTTTGTTCCCAAACCTGTTTTTGCCCGTTGTACGTGTCTTGGTTTGTATGCAATTAATAGGAACGTCACGCAAATCTATACCTGCAAGAGCTGCATGAAAGAAGGTCGTTGTATTTACAAAAACTGTGTGCTTTGGAAACATTGTTCAAGGCTCTGCTTTTAAAAATTAAAGAGAAAGGCCGCGCACGGTGGCTCATGCCTGTAATCCCAGCACTTTGGGAGGCCGAGGCAGGTAAATCACCTGAGGTCGGGAGTTCAAGACCAGCCTGACCAACATGGAGAAACCCTGTCTCTACTAAAAGTACAAAATTAGCTGAGGTGGTGGCGCATGCCTGTCATCCCAGCTACTCGGGAGGCTGAGGCAGGAGAATCACTTGAACACGGGAGGGAAAGGTTGCAGTGAGCCAAGATCGCACCACTGCACTCCAGCCTGGCGACAGAGCAAGACTCTGTCTCAAGAATAAATAAATAAATAAAATGTTTAAGCTGTACATGATACGCTACCTCTTTTTAAGAATTCCTCACTTTTTTTTTTTTTTTTTTTTTTTTTTGAGACGGAGTCTCACGCTGTTGCCCAGGCTGGAGTGCAGTGGCGCGATCTCGGCTCACTACAAGCTCCACCTCCCGGGTTCCCGCCATTCTCCTGCCTCAGCCTCCTGAGTAGCTGGGACTACAGGCGCCCGCCACCGCGCCTGGCTAATTTTTTGTATTTTTAGTAGAGACGGGGTTTCACTGTGGTCTCGATCTCCTGACCTTGTGATCCGCCCGCCTCGGCCTCCCAAAGTGCTGGGATTACAGGCTTGAGCCACCGCGCCAGGCCAGAATTCCTCACTTTACTCAGTTCCAAGGGCCTTTGCTATTTTATTCCATTCCACAGAGGAGGAAACAGATTTTATGAGGTTGGACAGTGGATGGAGCTGAGTATAGAATGTGGGTGTGATCCTATGTGAAACTTCCCGTGACTCCAGGCTGAAGTAGAGCCTGGATTAGCATCTCTCTTTGGAGCTGCTTTTGGGAGGGGAAGGGTATGGAAAGTTCTAGAACTGCTTACCCTGGAAACTGGGGAAGTAGGTAGCCAGGTGGGAGGTGGGGATTTTCTCCTCCAGGATGTCGGTTTTGTTGAGGAAGAGGATGACGGAGGTACTCTTGAACCAGGGTAGTTCCAGGATAGTCCCGAACAAGGCGAGGCTCTCCTTCATACGGTTCTGTGTTGGGGGCAGAAACAGATTATTGCTTCAACCGGCCAGCTCGGACAGGAAGCCCTCCCATCGTGGAGATGGGGCTGTTGGCTCCAGGGGCGTGGGCTCACCCCTCCCTGCCCGGCTGGGGCTGAGGCGGGTGTGCCCGTGTTTCCGTGTGGACAGCTGCCTTGGTGTGCCTGACATAGTTTTGTGCCTGTGCTGGTTGGGGTGTCCTCCCAAAATTCATGTCCCCTCAGAGCTTCAGAGTATGATCTTATCTGGAGAGAGAGTCTTGAACTCCTGGCCTCCCAGCGTGCTGGGGTTACAGGCATGAACCACCGCACCTGGCCTAGAGATAGGGTCTTTGAAGAGGTCGTTGAGGTGAGGCAATACTAGAATAAGGTGGGCCCCCAAGTCCATGACTGCTGTCCTTATAAGAAGAGGGAGGCCTGGCCAGGTGCGGTGGCTCACGCCTATAATCCCAGCACCTTGGAAGGTCTAGGCGGGCAGATCACCTGAGGTCAGGAGTTCAAGACCGTCCTGGCCAACGTGGTGCAACCCCATCTCCACTAAGAATACAAAAATTAGCTGAGCATGGTGGTGCATGCCTGTAATCACAGCTACTCAGGAGGCTGAGGCAGGAGAATTGCTTGAATCTGGGAGGCAAAGGTTGTGGTGAGCTGAGATCACACCACTGCACTCCAGCCTGGTGACACAGCGAGACTTCATTTCCAAAAAAAAAGAAAAAGAAAAAAGAAGAAGAAGAAGAGGGAGACCTGGCCAGGCGTGGCAGCTCACAGCTGTAATCCTAGCACTTTGGGAGGCCAAGGCGGGCAGATCACCTGAGGCCAGGAGTTCGAGACCAGCCTGGCTAACATGGTGAAACCCCGTTTCTACTAAAAATGCAAAAAATTAGCCAAGCATGGTGGCGGGCACCTGTAATCCCAGCTACTCAGGAGACTGAGGCAGGAAAATCACTTGAACCTGGGAGACAGAGGTTGCAGTGAGCCGAGATCACGCCACTGCACTCCAGTCTGGGTGACAAGAGCAAGACTCCATCTCACAAAAAAAGAAAAGTACAATAAGGTCTCAAATGCCTTGTGTTACGGGGTACATCATGTTTCCCTAAAAATCATATGTTCAAGTTCTAATCCCCTAGAACCTCAGCATGTGACCTTCTTTGGAAACAGGTCATCACTGCAGAATTAACCCAGATGAGGTGGTACTGAAGTAGGGTGGGCCCTGATCCTAAATAACTGGTGTCCTTATTAAAAGAGGATATTAGCCGGGTGCAGTGGCTCACACCTGTAATCCCAGCACTTTGGGAGACTGAGGCAGGCAGATCACTTGAGGTCAGGAGTTCAAGACCAGCCTGACCAACATGGTGCAACCCCGCCTCTACTAAAAACACAAACATTAGCCGGGCATGGTGGCGCATGCCTGTAGTTCCAGCTACTCAGGAGTCTGAGGCAGGAGAATCACTTGAACCTGGGAGGCAGAGGTTGCAGTGAGCCGAGATCGCACCATTGCACTCCAGCCTGGGCGGCAAAGCAAAACTCAGCCTCAGAAAAAAAAAAAAGAGAGAGAGAGAGATATTGACCAGGCTCAGTGGCTTGTGCCTGTCATCCCAACACTTTGGAAGGCTGAGGTAGGAGGATTGCTTGAGCCCTGGAGTTTGAGACCAACCTGGGCAACATAGTGAGATCCCATATCTACAAAAAGGTTTTTTTTGTTGTTGTTGTTTTGTTTTGAGACGGAGTCTGGCTCTGTTGCCCAGGCTGGAGTGCAGTGGCTGGATCTCAGCTCACTGCAAGCCCCGCCTCCCGGGTTCACACCATTCTCCTGCCTCAGCCTCCCGAGTAGCTGGGAGTACAGGCGCCCGCCACCTCGCCCGGCTAATTTTTTTTGTATTTTAGTAGAGACGGGGTTTCACCGTGTTAGCCAGGATGGTCTCGATCTCCTGACCTCGTGATCCGCCCGTCTCGGCCTCCCAAAGTGCTGGGATTACAGGCTTGAGCCACCGCGCCCGGCTACAAAATGTTTTTAAAATTAGCCGGGCTTGGTGGCACGCACCTGTAGTCCCAGCTACTTAGGAGGCTGAGGTGAGAGGATGGCTTGAGTCCAGGAGTTCGAGGCTGCAATGAGCTATGATCACATAACTGCACTCCAGCCTGGGTGACAGAGCAAGACTGTCTCCAAATAAAAAGGAGGAAGTTTACAGAGAGACGTGCACACAGGGAGAACACTGTGTGTTAGGGGGAGGCAGAGATCAGGTGACGCCCCTATAAGCAAGGATCACCAAGGATTTCCGGCCACCACTAGGACCTAGGAGACGCTTGGGATGGATTCTGTCTTGTCAGAAGGACCCAGCCTTGCCCACACTTCCCTCTCTGACTTCTGGCCTCCGGAACTGTAGAGAATAAATATCTGTTGTTTAAACTGCCGGGTCTGCGCAGCTTTCTTACGAAAGCCCTAAGCAGCGAGTCCATTTCATGTGGCTAGACTAGAGGACAAGCAGTATCAGGATGACCTAAAATTCATTCCATCTCATTCAGCCTGAAAGTTAAAATTACATCATCTGACCCAAACTGGGTGAAACCTTAACCCTTACAGTCACGCCTTACAGGTAATAATGCATCCGACTTTTGGGCTCAGGGATCAAGCAGGAGAAAAGTTCACACTCGTAAAAGAAGCGGCCTCAGGCCTTTCTGAACAGAAGCAGAACATCGCCCCTGGGGAGAGACCTGCTCTCCTGGGATAGCTGTGCTTGCCTGTGTGCAGGCGGCCGTGTCTCTCTCGGGGCTTGAGTGTTCCTCGATGCGGCCGGTGCTTGTGTAGCTGTGCATCCATGTGTGACTCCCTCAAGGATGTGTTTGTGAAGAGTGTGACAGAAGCCCTGGTGTTCCATGGTGCGGCCAGCATGCGGACAGGAATTTCCACGTGTGTGAGCACTTGTGTGTGCAAGTGCGTGTGTGTATGTGTCGTCACGTATGTGCATGTGTGTGTGCATGTGTCTTCATGTGTGTGCATGTGTATGGATGTGTGTGCGTGTATGGCTGTGTGTGCATGTGTGTGCATGTGTCTTCATGTGTGTGCATGTGTGTGCCTGTGTGTGCGTATGTGTAGATGTGTGTGCATGTGTGCATGTGTCTTCATGTGTGTGGATGTGTGTGCATGTGCATGCATGTGTGCGTGCGTGTGTGTGCATGTGCATGCATGTGTGCGTGCGTGTGTGTGCATGTGTGCGTGTGTGTATGTGTAGTGTATATGTACATGTGTGATGCATATGTGTTCATGTGCATGTGTGTGCGCGTGTGCATGTGTGTGCATATGCATGTATTGCACACGTGAATGCGTGTATGTGTGTGCATATGCACACGTGTGATGTGTGTGTGTTCACGTGCATATATCGTGCATGTGCATGCGTTTATTGCATGTGTTCATGTGCATGTGTGTGCATGTATTGTGCACATGCGTGTGTGTTTATTGTGTGTGCGTGTGTGTGCACTGCATGTGTGTGTGCATGTGCGTGTGTGCGTGTGTAGTGTAGGGGTGTGTGTGTGTCTGGGGTCCTGGCCAAACACTGTGCGTCTGTGTCTTGGGTTGCTGCAATCTGACCACAAAAGGCTGAAGGGGCAAGTTCATAGCCATGCTGGGCACACAGGCCCGTTCAGGGCAGGGACACCTCCCTTTCTGCGCCAGAGCTTCCTGCTCAGGTGACGGGGCCCTGGGCCAATAAGTGGGTACGGTGAGGGAGGCGGTGGCGCACCTCCTGGTTGTTCTCCTCCAGGCACTGGTCATATTCACTCAGCGAGGCCAGGTAGATGAGGGCGATCACGTTCTCGAAACAATGGATCCATTTCTTACGCTCTGACCTCTGGCCCCCGACGTCCACGATCCTACAGGGAATCGAGGTGCCCCCTTTCAGAGCTCAGGACCCTGCTCCGTGACACCCCCAAACCCCATCACGTCTGGGATATGCCAAGATCAATAATAGCAACAGCAAGAATAGGTGCTAGCCTCTCGTGGATTTGCCATGTCATTCCCGCAAGGCAGGAATGAGTCTTACGCCCATTTTACAGATGAGGAGGCTGAGATCCGGGGAGGAGAGGGGACTTTCCCAAGCTTCTACTGTGCTGGGCTGCCTGCTTTCTACCCCTGCATTACAGGGTCGCAGGTCGGACAGATCTGGAATGTGCCCTGGTGCTGGCTGGGCACACCGCACACCGCAACAAAAGCCTGCCCCCACCTTCCTGTTCTCTCTCTTCTGAGAAATGTGGGTCACTGATAACCATCTGTGCGTCATTTCCCTGGGGATGCAACCGTTACTCAGGAAGTGCCAGAGCAGAGGCTTTGGACGGGCCCAGGCCAGGGCCTCAAGCAAGATGGGACTTGCCCCATTGCACAGGAGGGGAAACCGGGACTGATGATTCAGCAGTTAGACTGCAGCTGCTGTGTGTGTCTCCTGATCCCTGAGACCCACTCCTCCCATGCGTCCTCAGAGACCCTCAAACCCCACATCCAGAGCCAGATGGGGTTGAGAGGGGGTCTGGAGAATGAGACAGGGGTGGGGTCGGCCACTGGCTAGTTGGGAACTGCGGGCATCACCTCTCATCTCGGGTCTCAGTCTCCTCTGAGCCCTCACTCCATTCATTCGCCTCACTCCAGGGCCACACCTAAAAATCACCTCCCCAGCCCAGACTTCCGCATGATTTCCCAGCCTCTACCTTCACTCCTAAACTTTTACCCATCCACCCACCCATTCATCGATTTATTCACTCATCCATCCATCCATCTATCCATCTACCCATCTATCCACCCACCCACCTATCCATCCATCCATCCATCCATCCATCCATCCATCCATCCATCCATCCATCCACTCATCCATCCGTCTATCCACCCACCCACCTATCCATCCATCCATCCATCCACTCATCCATCTACCCATTCATTCATCCACTCATCCATCCTCCCACCCATTCATCCACCTACCCATCTATCCACTCACTCATCCACCCATCTACCCATCCACCCACCCTCCCACCCATCCACTCATCCATTCATCCACTCATCCATCCATCCTTCACTCACCCATCCACCCATGCATCCATTCATCCATCACACACCACCCATCTAGCCATTCATTCATCCATCCATCCACTCATCCACCTATCCATCCACCCATTCATCCATCCATCCACCCCACCCACCCATCTATCCATCCACCCATCCATCTATCCATTCACTCATCCATCCATCTATCCATCTACCCATCTATTCATCCATCCATCATCTACCTGCCTGTCCACCCATTTACTCAAACCACCCACCCATCCATCTCTCCATCTACTCATCCATCCATCCAACCATCTATTCACCCATTATCCATCTACCCATCCATCCATCTACCCATCTATCCACTTACTCATCCACCCATCTACCAATCCACCTACCCACCCACCCATCCACTCATCCATTCATCCATCCATTCATCCACTCATCCATCCATCCTTCACTCACTCATCCACCCACTCATCCATTCATGTATCACCCATCCACCCATCCATCCATCCACCCATCCATCCATCCACTCATCCCTCTTTCCATCCATCCATCCATCTACCCACCCATCTACCCATTCATTCATCCACTCATCCATCCTCCCACCCATCCATCCACTCATCTATCCCTCAACTTATCCATCTATTCATCTATCCACCCACCCATTCATCCACCCATCTATTCCCTTCCATCTTTCCAACCATCCACCCACATTTACCAACTTCTGCTCTGACCTTTAGCTATTCACTAAAGAAGCAGAAGAATCAAACTCAGCTCCTAACCTTGTGAGGCTCTCCATCTTGTGGAGGAGACCCACAGGAAACAGATAAATTGTGAACCTTCCTGGTAAAGACTATTGCAGAGGCCAGAACAATAGGTTTGGGGGATTACGGAAAGGAAGGCCAAACACGGGTAGGTCAAACATAATTCCTGTCTCTGGGCATCATCTTGCACACCTGCTCAGTTCCCTGCCATCAACCCATGGAAACAGATCTTGCTAAGGTCACCAGTGACCCTCTAACTGCCAATCCCAGCGTCATTCTTCTCACTGTATTCTTGATCTTTCCTTTCCTTGACCTTTGACATTGGCCATTGCTCTGCTGGGTTCGGGTTAGGGTTGCTGCACTGGCCATTCCCAACTCTGTCTGCCAGCTAAGGTGGTGTCCAGCCACCTCCCCAATGCCCCTAGGCCCCTCAGACTCAACCTGTCCCAAAGGACTCCATCTTTACCTTTTCATCCCCAAGCCCACTGGCTCCAATGTCTACCCCCATCACCTTGACAAAAAACTCAGGTGTCATTTTTGACTTCCTCTTCTTTTTTTTTTTTTTTTTTTTGAGACGGAGTCTCGCTCTGTCGCCCAGGCTGGAGTGCAGTGGCGCTATCTCGGCTCACTGCAAGCTCCGCCTCCCGGGTTCCCGCCATTCTCCTGCCTCAGCCTCCCGAGTAGCTGGGACTACAGGCGCCCGCCACCTCGCCCGGCTAATTTTTTTGTATTTTTAGTAGAGACGGGGTTTCACCGTGTTAGCCAGGATGGTCTCGATCTCCTGACCTCGTGATCCGCCCGTCTCGGCCTCCCAAAGTGCTGGGATTACAGGCTTGAGCCACCGCGCCCGGCCTTTGACTTCCTCTTCTAATTCCCACACTCATCCACTCCTGCCCATTCCACATCAGAAACAACACCTGACCCTTCCTTCCTTTCCATCCCCACACCCACTGTCCTGGCTCCTCCTTTCTCTGAGATTCCTGACTTCCAGCCTCACCCTCTAGCCCATCCCCCAGTGCTGATGACTACAGGGATCACCTCTGAGCTCCCCAGACCAGGCCTCCCCAGGCCTGGTCCTGACTGTATAGTCTCTATTTCCTCCTCCCCAGCAACCCCTTCAGGGTTAGGACTAGTGAACTCCAATTCATCTGTCAAAACCTCATTAATGTCCCCTCCTCCAAGAAGATATTCCCTCCTGGATCTCTGATGCCTCAACCTGGGCTCCTCCAGGTCCCACTCTTGACTACCTGGGGGCCTGGAGGTGTCTACATAGAGCTTTGCTTCCCCTAGCTTGGCAGCTCCTTGAAGGCTGGGACTAAGAAACTCCTACTCATCCCTCAGGGCCCCAGCTCCTTTGCCCCTCCTCCTCCTACAGGAAGCCTTCCCTGCCCCCTAGGCTGGGCCTAGGTGGAGCGCTCACCGCAGGTTGGTTTTCTGCACGGAGAAGCAGTACTCGTTGATGCCAGTGGTGGGCATGCGGCTGCGAAGCACGTCCTGAGCCGTGGGGACGTAGCCCTCCTCGGTGATGCGCTCCAGGTGGGACAGGTAGCTGCAGAGCGAGGAGTCCTGAGGCCCAGCCTTGCAGCCAGCCTCCCTTTGCTTCCCAGGCCCCTACAAAAGGCCCAGCAAGGACCCTGCTGGGGCTGCTTGGGGAGGAGAGCTCCCTGGGTGGGGGTGGGATCCCTGGGCTTGGCAGATGGCCCAGGAGCATCCCCCATCTGAGGCAACAGAGCCCCAAGGAAAAGCAGCTTCACACGCAGAGCAGGGTGACCCAAAGGATGGTGTGACATGAGGAACAGCCTCATCGGGGAGTGGTGTCCCCTGGGAGAGCTGCTAAAGTTTAGAGTCCCCCAAGAACAGGGTCACTCTAGGAACAGGGTACCCCCAGGAATAGGGTCACTCCAGGAACAGGGTTCTCCAGGAATAGGGTTCCCCCAGGAACAAAGTCCCCCCAGGAACAGGGCTCCTCCAAGAACAGGGTCACTCTAAGTAATACAGTCCCCCCAGGAACAGGATCACCCCCGAGAACAGGGCCACTCCAGGAAAAGGATCAACCCCAGAATAGGATCCCCGAGGAAATAGGGTCTCCCTGGGAACAGAGTCACCCCCAGGAATAGGGTCCCCCCAGAAACAGGGTCACCCCTGAAATAGGGACCCCAAGGCACAAGGTCACTCCAGGAACAGGGTTCTCCAGGAATAGGGTCCCCCCAGGAACAGAGTCCCCCCCAAGAACAGGATCACTCTAGGAATACGGTTCCCCCAGGAACAGGGTCACCCCTGAAACAGGGTCCTCGTAGGAACAGGGACCCCCAGGCACAGGGTCACTGTAGAAACAGGATTCCCCCTAGAACAGGGTCTCTCCAAGGAACTGGATTCCCTCAGGAACAGGGTGACCCCTAGAACAGAGTCCCCCTTTGAATAGGGTCACCGCAAGAACAAGTTCACTCCCAGAACAGAGTCACCCCCAAGGAACAGGGTCCACCCAGGAACAAGGTCATTCCCGGAAGAGAGTTCCCCCAGGAAAAGGGTCACCCCCAGAACAGGGTCCCCCAGGAATTAGGGTCCCCCCTGGAAGGACCTCATCCTGGAGCAGGACCACCTCACAGCCCATCTGCGCCCACAATACCTCCTGCTGCAGGAAACCAGCCAGCCTGGCCACTGCCCTCAGCCCCTCCCCACACGCCCATCCCCGGCAGACCCCAGACTCACTACACGGCTGAATCAAGCAGGTGGAATTCTCGCCGGCGCTCATAGCAGGCCCGGATGCCGGCATCCCTCCACAGCCACTGCATGGCCACGGCGTAGCGCTTTTCAAACGTGGTCACTTTATAGGGGTCCTGGCTCATGACCAGGCTGGCGTGGTGCTGGGGAGGGAGGACGGGGGCAGTTAGGGTAGCCCGTCTGAGTGAGGCTGCCCTCCCCAGGCATCTCTGCAAGCCCCCGCGTCCCTCCCTGAAACACACTCTCTTCCCACTGCCCTTCTTGTTCCCCAGAGCCCCCGAGCCCCCCACACACCTCTAATTTGTCCTCCGTCTGTTTGTGCATGGATCCCCGGAGAGAAAAGCACAGGCCAGCACATGAGGGGCTGCAGACGGCACATGTGCTCGGGCGATCTCAGGCTCAGGGGGAGCATGGCACCCACAGGGGTCAAGGGCAGCCAGCCCTGCTCTTTACACTAGCTGGCTCCCAGAAAGCACGGCACTCACAGTCCCCCCATTCTATACAGGAAGCCACTGAGACACAGAGCACTGAAGCAATCTGCCCCTCACAGGCCCCCCAACAGGCGCGTGAACCCTGAGCTGCCTGCCGGACCCTCGGCTTCCCCTTCTTTTCCGCAAACAGCTCTGGCTCCCTCCAGGCACTACTAGCATTGCTCAGACCTTTATGATGGACTGAGTGTTGTGTGTGCATTTCTCTGTGTTTGTTCACGTACAAGTGTGCTTGTGTGTGTGTATAGATGTACACGTGTGCATGGGTGTGTCTGGGTGTGTCTGGGTGTGTGATTTGTGTGCATATTTGTGTGTGGGGCACGCGCATGTATCCTTGGGTGCATTTGTGGGTGCGTACATAGGTGTGCTTGTGTGTGCATTTGTATGTGTGCACACATGTGCGTGCATGTGCATGGGGGATTGCATGCAGGCTTGTGTGTATCTTTGTGTGAGTTTCCGTGTGTGCATGTGTGTATGTGTGTGCATGTGGGAATTTGCATGCACGCTTGTGTGTGTTTGTGTGTGTGTACACGTGCATGGGCGTGTTTGGGTGTGTACATTTGTGTGTGCACTTATTTGTGTGCATCTGTGTGGGGGCATCTGCATGGATCGTTGTGTGCATTTGTGTGTGTGCACGTGTGTGCGTGTATGTGTGTATACTTGTGTGTGCACTTGTATGTATGCACGCATGTGCACGTGTGTGCATTCATCTGTGTATGTGTGTGGACATGTGCATGTGGGCATGCATGTGTATCTTCGTGAGCATGTAGGTATGTGTGTGTCCTTGTGCACGTGTGTGTGCATACCTGTGCGTGCATGCATGTATGTGTGTGTATGTGTGTGTGCACTTGTATGTATGCACACATGTCTGGAGGACATGGCCTTGCCCCAGGGTCTAGGGACCCTGCCCTGCCCTGAAGTCTGGGGAACTTGGCCCTGCTCCGGGGTCTGGGGAACCCTGCCCTGGGCCCCTGCCTGCCCTGATGGCTCACCTTGCTCTCAGGCCTGCTAAAGGGGATCTGCAACCGCTCCATGGCCTCGATCATGGCCCGCATGGACACGAAGATGTTCTGGTAGACCAGGGGCCGGAAGCCCTTGCGCTCCTCCTCTGAGTAGCCGGCGCCGTGGATGATCCGCATCTGCTTGATGAAGGTGCTCTTCCCGCTCTCACCAGGGCCTGGGGACGGAGCAGCAGAACCACTCAGCCCACCACAGGGCTCCCACCTCCGACACCCCAACCCCACGTCAGACACCCCCAACTCCACGCCAGGCCTCCTGGGTTCAAATCCCGGTGCAGCTGGGGCATCACTCAGTGACCCTAGGCTAGCGACTTTGCTGCTCTGTGCCTCGGTTTCCCCATCTGTAAAACATGAACTTCAGGCTGGGCATGGTGGCTCATGCCTGTAATCCCAGCACTTTGGGAAGCTGAGGCAGGCGGATCACCTGAGGTCAGGAGTTCGAGACCAACCTGGTCAACATGGTGAAACCCCGTCTCTATTAAAAATACACAATTAGCCGGGTGTGGTGGTGCGTGTCTGTAATCCCAGCTACTCGGGAGGCTGAGGCAGGAGAATCGCTTGAACCTGGGAGGCAGAGGTTGCAGTGAGCTAAGATCATACCATTGCACTCCAACTTGGGCGACAGAGCGAGATTCTGTCTCAAAAAAACAACAACAAAAGAAACCAAAACAAAGCACAAACTAAAAAACATGGACCTCAACACACTATGCCTGCTGCATCAAAGTGAGGGCCAAATGAATTGATTATAAAATATTCACAGTAAGGGTCACAAACTCGGGCTCCCCGAGGGCCAGATCCAGCTATTTTTGTGTGGCCAGCAAGTTTTTGTGTTTTTAATACTTTTTATGGTTATGGTTCTTATGGGTTTTTTCCTTTTTGTTCTTTCTTTCTTTTTTTTTTTTTTTTTTTTTTTGATACAGAGTCTTGCTCTGTTGCCAGGCTGGAGTGCAGTGGCGTGATCTCGGCTCACTGCAACCTCTGCCTCCCGGGTTCAAGCGATTTTCCTGCCTCAGCCTCCCGAGTACCTGGGACTACAGGCGCCCACCATCATGCCCAGCTAATCTTCGTATTTTTAGTAGAGACGGGGTTTCACTATGTTGGCCAGGATAGTCTCGATCTCTTGACCTTGTGATCCGCCTGCCTCAGCCTCCCAAAGTGCTGGGATTACAGGCGTGAGCCACCGCACCCAGCCTTTTTTTTTTTTTTTTTTTTTTTTTTTTGAGACAGAGTCTCTGTTGCCCAGGCTGGAGTGCAGTGGCGCAATCTTGGCTCACTGCCACCTCCGCCTTCCGGGTTCAAGTGATTCTCCTGCCTCCCAAGTAGCTGAGGTTACAGGCGTGCACCACCACTCCAGGTTAATTTTTGTATTTTTAGTAGAGTTGGGGTTTCACCATGTTAGCCAGGCTAGTCTCAAATTTCTGGACTCAAGTGATGCGTCCACCTCAGCCTCCCAAAGTGCAGGGATTACAGGCGTGAGCCACGACGCCCGGCCTATTTTTATTATTTATCATAACAATACTAAAATGTATTATTATTTGCTACAACAATTTCAGGTAGAGAAACTTTTACGAAAGAAATAACATAGGATAAATAGGGCAAGGAGTAATTAGATGACTATGATAGCCACACAGTCAAGGAAGGCCGCTCAGTGGAAGTGACTTGTGAAGGCTGGAAGGTCACTCTCAAAATCTTAGAGGGCACACCAAGCAAAGGGAACAGCTCGTGCAAAGGCCCTGGGGCAGGACTGAACCTGGTATATTGGAGGAAAAGTGAGGAGGCCCATGTGGCTGGAGCAGAGTGAGGAGGGGGAGAGAGGGAGGAGGGAAGGGTGGGTGTGTGCAGGGCCTTGTAGGTTGCAGGGCGGTCATGGGCTTTGACCCCGAGGGAAGTGGGAGCCACGGAGGGCTGTGGGCAGAGGGGGGACAGGCCCTGACTCAGGTGCTCACAGGCGCCCTCTGGTGGCTGATGCAGGGAGGACAGACTGTGGGGGTGGGGACCGGGACCAGGGCAGAGGGGACTGGGCTGGTTCAGATGAGCACCCGTGGGGCTGGACCAAGGTGGCTGTCATGGAGCTGGAGAGAAGAGGACACATTTGAGAGACACCGAGGAGACAGAATCGACCTGACCTTGCTGACAGATGGTACAAAATCTGGCAGGGTCCTTGCAGGGCCAGCCACAGAATTTCTGGGGCTGGGTGCAAGCTGAAACTTCAGGCTCTTCTGAACCTGGAACCCTCTTGTGACAGCCCAGTTGACGTACCTGCCAAGCCGGCCCTGGGTCCGGGATGCTGATGCTGGAATCTTCAAGAGCCTGGGACTAGAGGTTCAAAGACCCCAGCTCAGCTCCCGGCTAAACTCTGACATCCCAAGGCTGCCCTTCCCCTTCTCTGTGTCTCAATTTTCTCCTCCGTAAAATGGGTGTGATCCACCAGGTGGGAGGTGGGGGCTGGAGGCTTGACCGGTATCTCATCTGGCTCCTGAGAGCACCAGCATGGGCCCCTCCCAGCGACGGGAGAGGGGATGGGACTGCTTCTGCCTCCAGGGTTGGGGTGCAGAGGGTGGGGGTGGGGGTCGGTGCAGGCAGAACTTGATCGAGCAAGAGCAAGCGGCAGCAAAAAGGGAAGGGGTGGCTTGGTTGGGGTCCAGAAAGAGGAAACGGGAGCAGAGGAGAAGGCCGAACAGGGAGAGGGGCGGGGGTGTCACCCCCCCATCTCCCCAAAGGGCTGTCTCCAACGCCGCCAACTCTACCCAGCAGATGCCACCTGCACACTGGAGAGCCATGTGGGCAGGTCGGGGGTGGCCGCCTCGCCTCTCCAGTTCTCAGTTTCTTCAGGGGTCACGTCTATTTGGTTCAAAGTCAAGAAACAGGCTTTTCTTGTCTGGGCACAGTGGCTCACGCCTATAATCTCAGCACTTTGGCAGGCCGAGGCGGGCGGATCACTTGGGGTCAGGAGTTCGAGACCAGCCTGGGCAAAATGGTGAAACCCCGTCTCTACTAAATATACAAAAATTAGCCTGGTGTACTGGTGGGCGCCTGTAATCCCAGCTATTTGGGAGGCTGAGGCAGGAGAATTGCTTGAACCCGAGGCAGAGGTTGCAGTGAGCTGAGATTGTGCCACTACACTCCAGCCTGGGTGACAGAGTGAGGCTCTGTCTCCAAAAAAAAAAAAAAAAAAAAGGAATAAAAAAAGAAAAAGGCTTTTCTCTTGCTGTAAAGGACATTCACACGGAAATTATATATATTTAGTCAGACGTAGTGGTGCACACCGGTAGTTTCAGCTACTCATGAGGCTGAGGCAGGAGGATCATTTGAGACCAGGACGTTGAGGCTGCGGTGAGCTATGATCACTCCATTGCACTCCAGCCTGGGTGACAGAGCAAGACCTTGTCTCAAAGGGAAAAAAAAGGTTTCCAAGAAAAATTAAAAACTAGGGTGGGGGGCAGTGGCTTATGCCTGTAATCCCAGCACTTTGGGAGGCTGAGGCAGGCGGATCACAAGGTCAGGAGTTCCAGACCAGCCTGACCAACATGGTGAAACCCTGTCTCTACTAAAAATACAAAATGCTGTCTCTACTAAAAATACAAAAATTAGCTGGGCGTGGTGGCTCACACCAAATCCCAGCTACTCAGGAGGCTGAGGCAGGCGAATGGCTTGAACCTGGGAGGTGGAGGCTGCAGTGAGCTGAGATCACACCACTGCACTCCAGCCTGGATGACAGAGCCAGACTCCGTCTCAAAAAAATAAAAAATAAAAAATTACTCAAACAACAACATCCCCCAGGTCCACAATCTGACATTCTCTGATGCAGAGCTGTGAGAGCTCCAGATTCCTGAATTTATTGCATGTTAGGATGGGGACATGTCAACTCATTAATATTCCTGCAGCAGAACATAGGAATGGAGTCAGTGCAATAAACAAACATCCTCCCATCCATTTCTTTGAATTTCTCATGGAGACAATATGGGGGACCATCTAGTTTTTGGAGCTTTGGCTATTTGGTGCTAGTAGCAGAGGGGATTGTGAACCTGCTGGCCCTTGACTAGGTGTCCCTGGTGAGCTAAGAGCTGGAGTCCCACCATCTCTCCTGCCTCACCATGAGAGGGGGACAACTCCTTTTTTTTTTTTTTTTTTTTTTTTTTTTGAGGAGGAGTCTCGCTCTGTCGCCCAGGCTGGAGTGCAGTGGCGCGATCTCAGCTCACTGCAAGCTCCGCCTCCTGGGTTCACGCCATTCTCCTGCCTCAGCCTCCCCAGTAGCTGGGACTATAGTCGCCTGCCACCATGCCGGGCTAAATTTTTTTTGTATTTTTAGTAGAGACGGGGTTTCACCATGTTAGCCAGGACGGTCTCGATCTCCTGACCTCGTGATCCACCCGCCTCAGCCTCCCAAAGTTCTGGCATTACAGGCGTGAGCCACCGTGCCCGGCCAAGAGGGAGACAACCCTTAGCCCCATTTTCATATGGGGAAACTGAGTCTCGGGTCCGTTGAAGGAATTGCTGTGGGTCACACAATTCCTTCGATGGTACTGGTGAGTGGCAGAGCTGGGATTCAAACTTAGTTCTGTTTGAGTCCAGAGCCTATGGACTTTTATTATTATTTTATTTATTTATTTATTTATTTATTTTGAGATGGAGCCTCGCTCTGTCGCCCAGGCTGGAGTGCAGTAGCGTGATCTCGGCTCACTGCAAGCTCCTCCTCCCGGGTTCACGCCATTCTCCTGCCTCAACCTCCTGAGTAGCTGGGACTATAGGCGCCCGCCACCACACCCGGCTAATTTTTTGTATTTTTAGTAGAGACGGGGTTTCACCGTGTTAGCCAGGATGGTCTCGATCTCCTGACCTCGTGATCCGCCCGCCTCGGCCTCCCAAAGTGCTGGGATTACAGGCGTGAGCCATCGCACCTGGCCTATTATCATTATTTTTGAGACAGGGACTCACTCTGTCGCCCAGGCTAGAGTGCGGTGGCTCGATATCAGCTCACTGCAACCTCCGCCTCACAGGTTTCAAGTGATTCTCCTGCCTCAGCCCCCAGAGTAGCTGGCATTATAGGTGTGCACCACCACGTCCGGCTAATTTTTGTATTTTCAGTAGAGACAGGGTTTTGCCATTTTGGCCAGGCTGGTCTCGAACTCCTGACCTCAAGGGAGCCACTCGCCTTGGCCTCCCAAAGTGCTGGGATTACAGGCATGAGCCACCTCGAGCCTATGGGCTTCTAAATTATTATACCTGGAGGTTCCTTTACCCTGCCTGAATAGTTATAGCAATCATAATAAAAATTACAGCAAGCATGATTTAAATTTTACCGTCTTCCCAACCCTGAGCCCAGAGACTCTGTGGATCCCCAGTTAATCCCCATAGATTCTATGATTTTCCCATTTGCAGATGGGACACCGAGGACCAGAGAGGTTTAGTGACTTGCCTTGGGTCACACAGCAAGTGGAACCCCAGGGGAGTAAACTTGGAGTCGTGTGAGTTCTTCAGCAACAAAATGGGGCACGGCCAGTTAAGCTGGGGTAGGCGTCATTAACATATCAGTTAAAGCAATGTTTTTACGGACTCTGGGAAGCTAGACAGCTCCTTGGGGTGCAGCGTTGAGCCCAACTGCTCATGAATGGACTTTTTGAGCTCCTGTCCCCCAGTTGCCTTCCAACCCTCAGATCTTCTTCTTCTTCTTCTTCTTCTTTTTTTTTTTTTTTTTTTTTTTTGATATGGAGTCGCTCTGTTGCCCAGGCTGGAGTGCAGTGGTATGATCTCAGCTCACCACAACCTCCACCTCCCGGGTTCAAGCGATTCTCCTGCCTCAGCTTCCCGAGTAGCGGGGATAACAGGCACCCGCCACCACGCCTGGCTAACTTTTATATTTTTAATAGAGACGGGGTTTCACCATGTTGGCCAGACTGGTCTTGAACTCCTGGCCTCAAGTGATCCACCCACCTCAGCCTTCCAAAGTGCTGGGATGACAGGCCCGAGCCACCGCACCCGGCCAGGACTGGACCTTTTGAGCTCCTGTCCCCTAGCTGTCTTCCAACTCTCAGATCTTAGTTTGCCCCAAAAGTTCAGAGAACGAACAGAAGTCTCAGCAAGCAACAGTTGACTTTATTTTGTTGCGATGCACTGGTTTTTTTTTTTTTTTTTTTCCTCTTCTGCTTTGTTATAGGAAATAAATGATAATCCTGTTGCCACCTGCAACACGGATTTCGTGACTCAGGGATGGGTCATCACCCGAAGCCTGAAGAGCTGCATCAGAACCCCCTCTTTGCAGTCCATCTTTGTCCTGAAGCCGCAAAGGATTCTGGGACCCCTCCAGTGGCCCCCAACCCTCGACAGCCCCCAGCTCCTGGATCGAAATGGGGGGAGTGATCTGTTTCAGGACACCCCCTAAAGGCCATGCGGCCCAGACGGGAAGCTCCTGCTTCCTCCTGGGCAGGGAGGAGGAGAAGAGGAAGTGGAACTGGCAGATGCCAAGAAGGAACTGGGTTAACCGTGCCAAGCCCCGGCCATCCACAGGGCAGCTGGAGCCAGCCATGTGCACAGAGTCCAGCACCAGGCCCTCACAGGAAACGCAGCTCCTGGGGAAGTGGGGAGCCAGGCCGGGCAGCCGGAGGGGCGGGAGGCTCGGCCTCTCAGCCCCGCTCTGGCTCAGTCTAGCTGCAGACCCCCGATAAATCCTGCGGCCTCCTTGGGCCTCATTTTCCCCATCTGGCACTGGGGTTCTGTGGTGTTTGTCCCCCAAAGCAGGTGAAGAGGGCAGTCAGGAGCATGGACTTTGGAACCAGAATTCTAGATGCGAGTCCCAGCTGTGTGACCTTGAGCAAGTCGCTCTGCCTCTCTGAGCCTCAGTTTACCCTTTGTGGGGGAACTAGCAGTGCCTGCCTCAAAGTGCTAAGAACAGGCCAGGCACAATGGCTCACATCTGTCATCTCATCACTTTGGGGAGGCCGAGGCAGGTGGATCACCTGAGGTCAGGAGTTCGAGACCAGCCTGGCTAACATGATGAAACCCTGTCTCTACTAAAAATACAAAAATTAGCCGGGTGTGATGGTGCATGCTTGTAGTCCCAGCTACTTAGGAAGCTGAGGCAAGAGGATCGCTTGAACCCGGGAGGCAAAGGTTGCAGTGAGCCGAGATCCAGCCACTGCACTCCAACTGGGGCAATAGAGTAAGACTCTGTCTCAAAAAAATAAAAATAAAAATATGTTTTTTAAAAGTGCTAAGGACAGAACTGGTCTCTTTCACAGTTTTATTTTCTTGTTGTTGTTAGCTTTCTTATCTTTTCTTTTGCTTTTGTTTTCGTTTTTGTTTAGAGACTGGGTCTTGCTATGTTGTCCAAGCTGGTCTTGAACTCCTGGGCTCAGGAGATCCTCCTGCCTTAGCCTCCCGAGTAAATGGGACTACAGGCATGTGCCAGCATACCCAGTTCACGACTTCATTCTGACCCTCCCCCTTCCCCAATATGAGGAATGCTTCATGTCAGGGACAGACCCACCCCCACTCTGGTCCTTTTTGCCATCTTCCTCAAAAGGGTCAGCCACTACCAGGTGAAAAAAAACAGCTTTCGGATTCAATTCCTGTTTCCAAGAAGGACAGAGGTCTGGAGGTAGCCCTCACACCTGTCTCCAGGGATGAGGTGGTTTAAATCACAGTCCACAGTGCTACCATCAGTGCCTGGGGACATGGATGACGTCCTCTGCCCTCCGTCGGTAGAAGGGGCTTCCTGCTTTGGGGCTGGCTGAGTAGTGCCCAGAGTGGTATGTGGAAGGGACTTTCCCAGCTCCAGGAAGGAATGATATCATGTCTGGGGGAAGTTCCCCCCAAAAAGGATTCATTCATTCATTCAGCATTTCTTGAGCATCTACTATATGGCAGGCTCATTGTACACCTGTGATAGATGCTGGAGACACAGGGATGAAGACAGATGTGGGCCAGGCGCGGAGGCAGCTCATGCCTGTAATCCCAGCACTTTGGGAGGCCAAGGCGGGCAGATCACAAGGTCAGGAGATCAAGACCATCCTGGCCAACACGGTGAAACCCTGTCTCTACTAAAAAAAAAAAATACAGCCGGGTGCGGTGGCTCACGCCTGTAATCCCAGCGCTTTGGGAGGCCGAGGCGGGCGGATCACAAGGTCAGGAGATCGAGACCATCCTGGCTAACACGGTGAAACCCCGTCTCTACTAAAAATACAAAAAATTAGCCGGGCGCGGTGGCGGGCGCCTGTAATCCCAGCTACTCAGGAGGCTGAGGCAGGAGAATGGCGGGAACCCGGGAGGCGGAGCTTGCAGTGAGCCGAGATCGCGCCACTGCACTCCAGCCTGGGCAACAGCGTGAGACTCCGTCTCAAAAAAAAAAATAAATAAATAAAAAAATAAAAAAAATTAGCCAGGTGTGGTGGCGGGTGCCTGTAGTCCCAGCTACTTGGGAGGCTGAGGCAGGAGGATGGCGTGAACCCAGGAGGTGGAGCTTACAGTGAACCCAGATCGTGCCACTGCACTCCAGCCTGGGCTACAGAGCAAGACTCTATCTAAAAAAAAAAAAAAAGAGAAAGAAGATGACAGATGTGGTCCCTACCCTTTTGTTGCTTGTTGTATAGCTGGAGAGATAAACAATAAACAAGTAAACAAATAGTGAGGGCCAGGAAGAAAAACCAAACAGAGGAAGGGAAAGGAAAAGATAGGCCTGTCTTTATAGCTAGGGTAATCAGGGAAGGCTTCTCTGAGGAGGCGACACTTGGGTTGAGACCTACGTGGAGTGAAAGGGCCAGCCAGACAAAGGTCAGGGATAAATGACCTTGAGGTTTTCGAGGAAAGAGCACTAAAAGTGATAAACCCCTGGCTTGATAGATCAAGAAAAAAATGAGCAAAGGCGGAAATGATCAATAGCAAGAGCAAAAGAGGGGACATCACTGCAGATCCTACAGACAGTAGTAGGAGAACAAGGGAATGTCATAAATGTTATGCCAATAAATTTGATAACACAGGCAAAAGGGACAAATTCTTTGAAAGACACAAATGATCAAAACTCACACAAGAAGTAGATAGTCGGCCGGGCGCGGTGGCTCAAGCCTGTAATCCCAGCACTTTGGGAGGCCGAGACGGGTGGATCACGAGGTCAGGAGATCAAGACCATCCTGGCTAACACGGTGAAACCCCGTCTCTACTAAAAAAAAAAAAATACAAAAAACTAGCCGGGCGAGGTGGCGGGCACCTGTAGTCCTGGCTACTCAGGAGGCTGAGGCAGGAGAATGGCGTAAACCCGGAAGGCGGAGCTTGCAGTGAGCTGAGATCCGGCCACTGCACTCCAGCCTGAGCGACAGAGCGAGACTCCGTCTCAAAAAAAAAAAAAAAAAAAAGAAGTAGATAGCCTAAGTAGTCCTATTTCTTTAAAATAATAAGTAAGACATATCAATATGATATGTCATAATATGACCATAATATGACACATTAATATGTCAAAGATAGATAGATAGATAGATAGATAGATAGATAGATAGATAGATAGATAGATTTTTTTTTTTTTTTTTTGAGACAGATTCTAACTCTGTTGCCCAGGCTGGGGTGCAGTGGCTAGATCTCGGCTGACTGCAAGCTCCGCCTCCTGGGTTCACGCCATTCTCCTGCCTCAGCCTCCCAAGTGGCTGGGACTACAGGCGCCTGGCACCAAGCCCAGCTAATTTTTTGTGTTTTTAGTAGAGATGGTGTTTCACCGTGTTAGCCAGGGTGGTTTCAATCTCCTGACCTTGTGATCCACCCGCCTCAGCCTCCCAAAGTGCTGGGATTACAGGCGTGAGCCACCACGTCCGCCTGATTTTTTTTTTTTTTGAGATGGAGTTTCGCTCTTATTGCCTAGGCTGAAGTACAATGGCACGATCTTGGCTCACTGCAATGTCTGCCTCCGAGTTCAAGCAATTCTCCTGCCTCAGCCTCCCACGTAGCTGGGACTACAGACACCTGCCACCATGCCCGGCTAATTTTTGTATTTTTAGTAGAAACAAGGTTTCACCATGTTGGTCAGGCTGGCCTCGAACTCCTGACCTGAAATGATCCACCCGCCTCGGCCTCCCAAAGTGCTGGGATTACAGGCGTGAGCCACTGCGCCGGGCCGCTACCAAATATTTAAGGGAAAAAAAGAGATAGTCAATGAAGACCAAAGAAGCTGAGTGGCCAGAGCCAAAGGACTGATTATGAGCGAAAGCGGCAGAAGCTGCTTCCAAGAGGACCAGGGTTTGGATTTGATGCCATAGCAGATTTTGCTGGAGAAATAAGTGGGTGAAAAAAAATTTTTTTTTTTGAGACAGAGTCAGCTTTGCTCTGTCGCCCAGGTTAGAGTGCAGTGACATGATCATAGTTCACTGCAGCCTCGACCTCCTAGGCTCAAGTGATCCTCTCACCTCAGCCTCCCAAGTAGCTGGGACTACAGGGACACACCACTATGCCTGGCTAATTATTTTATTTTATTTTATTTTATTTTATTTTATTTTGTTTTTTTTTTTGAGACGGAGTCTCGCTCTGTCGCCCAGGCTGGAGTGCAGTGGCACGATCTCGGCTCACTGCAAGCTCCACCTCCCGGGTTTACGCCATTCTCCTGCCTCAGCCTCCCGAGTAGCTGGGACTACAGGCGCCCTATTTTATTTTTTTGTAGACACAGGATCTGGCTATGTTTCCCAGGCTGGTCTTAAACTCCTAAGCTCAAGTGATCCTCCCACCTAGGCCTCCCAAACTGTTAAGATTACAGGAATGAGTCACTATGCCCAGCTGAAATATTCTTTTCTCTAGTTCAGCAAGAGGGATCAAGGCTAGAGTTGAAAAGGCCCTTGACTGGGTGCAGTGGCTCACACCTGTGAGTCTAACACTTTGGCTCACACTTTGGGAGGCCAAGGTGGGAGGATCACCTGAGGCCAGGAGTTCAAGACCAGCCTGGCCAACATGGTGAAACCCCGTCTCTACTCAAAATACAAAAATTAGCCGGGCATGGTGGCGGGCGCCTATAACCCCAGCTACTCGGGATGCTGAGGCCAAAGAATCGCTTGAACCCAGGAGACGGAGATTGCAGTGAGCTGAGATCGTACCACTGCACTCCCGCCTGGGTGACAAAGTGAAACTCTGTCTCAAAAAAAATAAAAATAAAAATAAGGTTGGGCACGGTGGCTCATGCCTGCAATCCCAGCACTTTGGGAGGCCGAGGCGGGTGGATCACGAGGTCAAGACTTTGAGACCAGCCTGGCCAACATAGTGAAACTCCATCTTTACTAAAAATACAAAAATTAGCAGGGTGTGGTGGTACGCACCAATAGTCCCAGGTACTCGGGAGGCTGAGGCAGGAGAATCACTTGAACCCAGGAGGCAGAGGTTCCAGTGAGCTGAGAATTTACCACTGCACTCCAACCTGGGGGAGCAAGACTCCATCTAAAAAAAAAAAAAAATGAGGCCAGGTACGGTGGCTCACGCCTGTAATCCCAACACTTTGGGAGGCCGAGGCGGGTGGGGGTGGGGGCGTGTGGCTGATCACGAGGTCAGAAGTTCGAGACCAGCCTGGCCAACATGGTGAAACCCCATCCCTACTAAAAATACAAAAAAATTAGCTGGGCCTAGTGGCAGGTGCCTATAATCCCAGCTACTCAGGAGGCCGAGGCAGGATAATTGCTTGAACCCAGGAGGCGGAGCTTGCAGTGAGCTGAGATCGCACCACTGCACTCCAGCCTGGGCGACAGAGCAAGACTCCGTTTCAAAAAAAAAAAAAAAGAAGAAAAGAAAAAAGAAAGGGCCTCCAGTAAAGGTGTGGTTCCTGGGGGTCCCCTCCTTCCCACTCGACGTTCCCTCTCTTTCCTCTCGGCTGCCTCTTCCCACCGAACGAGGAAAGGATGATGGCGGCCATCACAGGATGACCAAGCTCTTTGCCTGGGGCAGACACACGTGAGTCCAGAAGACTCGAGGCCTTCTCCAGCCCCCAGCCCAGAGCTCGGGGATCCAGAAGACTCTCCCAGACTAGCATCCCCGGCTTCGGCCAATGGGGCCATAATCAGGGAAAGGTAGTTGGGGAAACAAGATACAGGAATGAGAAGACCCTGAGGTTTCAGAGAGCAGAATTTTTTTTTTTTTTTTTTTTGAGACGGAGTTTTGTTCTGGTTGCCCAGGCTGGGGTGCAATGGCGCAATCCTGACTCACTGCAGCCTCCACCTCCCAGTTTCAAGTGATTCTCCTGCCTCAGCCTCCCCAGTAGCTGGGATTACAGGCACAGGCCACCACACTGGGCTAATTTTTTTTGTATTTTGAGTAGAGATGGGGTTTCGCCATGTTGGCCAAGCTGATCTCGAACTCCTGGCCTCAGGCAATCTGCCCACCTCGGCCTCCCCACGTGCTGGGATTACAGGAGTGATTTATTCATTTATTTATTTTTATTTTATTTATTTATTTATTTTTTTTTTTTTTTTTTTTTTTGAGATGGAGTCTGGCTCTGTCGCCCAGGCTGGAGTGTAGTGGCCGGATCTCAGCTCACTGCAAGCTCCGCCTCCCGGGTTTACGCCATTCTCCCGCCTCAGCCTCCCGAGTAGCTGGGACTACAGGCGCCCGCCACCTCGCCCCGCTAGTTTTTTTGTATTTTTTAGTAGAGACGGGGTTTCACCGTGTTAGCCAGGATGGTCTCGATCTCCTGACCTCGTGATCCGCCTGTCTCAGCCTCCCAAAGTGCTGGGATTACAGGCTTGAGCCACCGCGCCCGGCCTTATTTATTTATTTTACGTGGAGTCTTGCTCTGTCGCCCAGGCTGGAGTGCAGTGGCGCGATCTCAGCTCACTGCAACCTCTGCCTTCTGGGTTCAAGGGATTCTCCTGCCTTAGCCTCCCAAGTAGCTGGGATTATAGGTGTGTGCCACCACGCCCAGCTAATTCTTGTTTTTTATTTGTTTGTTTGAGATGGCATCTCACTCTGTCGCCCAGGCTGGAGTGCAGTGGTGCGATCTTGGCTCACTGCAAGCTCCGCCTCCTGGGTTCAAGCAATTCCCCTGCCTCAGCCTCCCGAGTAGCAGGGACTACAGGCACCCACCACCACATCCAGCTAATTTTTGGTATTTTAGTAGAGACGGGGTTTCACCGTGTTGGCCAGGATGGTGTCGATCTCCTGACCTCATGATCCACCCGCCTCGGCCTCCCAAAGTGCTGGGATTACAGGCGTGAGCCACCACGCCTGGCTAATTTTTGGTATTTTAGTAGAGACAGGGCTTCACCATGTCAGCCTGGCTGTGTCTTGAACTCCTGACCTCAAGTGATCCCACCCTCCTGGGCCTCCCAAAGTGCTGTAATCACAGGCTTGAGCCACCACACCCGGCCAGAGTTCAGAATCTTGAACCGTAACTGACGTCGACTCCCCCAGCTGAAGCCTCTGCATGGAAGCCATTGCCCTGTTTTGTTTTCTCCTAGAAAATTCTTGTTGCCAGAATTATTTTATCTGCTTATGAGTTTACAGACTCAATGTCTTGGCTCCTTCACAGGAAATGAGATCCAGGAAGACAGAAATATCTTCCCCTGTTTGGCAGCTGTGTCCCTGGGAGCTACTCAAGAAATCTTGAATGAATGAATAATGAATGAATGAACCAATGAACCAATCAATCTATCCTTTCTAGCCCCAAAACGAGCCCTAGACAAGCCCTCTCCAGCCATGGCAGGGACGTAAAGGCGAGAGGGAGCATCCTGGGCCCTCTGGAGAGGAAGGAGAGGCTGGAGCCGGCCCCTCCCTGGCGGACGGGCTGGCCAGAACGGGTTGCACACCTGAGCTCATCATTCCCTCGCCATGACACAGACAGGTAGGGCGTGCTGGGCCTGCCCGGCAGGGGCCCGGCCGAGCCACGTCTGCTGTTGTGTATGCCCCGCGCAGTGGACAGGCCTGGGCACCCAGCGGCTGGTCGTACGTTGGACAAAGAACTTGGCTCCTCTGAGCCTCAGTCTTTCTCATCTGGAAAATGGATTCCAGGCTCCCCATTCCCTGGCAGGAAGCGAGGGCTCCACGATGCCAAGGTCCGACCTAGCTTGATCTGCCTCCTTGCCCCGACACCCCTGCCAGCTGCCCACCGCTCAATGCCCACCACCCACTGCCCACCGACCCTGGACTCACCCAAAAGCAGCAGCTTCAGCTCCGCACGGTCCTGCTTCTTCTGCTCCAAGAGGATCCTGTTGATCTCCTGGTCCACCCGGGCGGCGGCCTTCTCATCCTCCGTCAGGCACCAGGGGCAGCAGCGCCAGGTCAGCGAGCGGGCCATGGTGCGGTGGCCTCAGTCGGCACCGGGTGGCATCGCCCCCGGGCCCCGCTGGCCAGGGCAACCCCCAGCCCAGCCGGCCCTGGAGAAGGCTCCGGGCAGCCGGGTGCACAGGGGGGCTGCCTTTTTCTTGGGGGTCACCCGCCAGGGACCCAGACTTCCTTGCCTGGAACACCCAGGAAGCCCGGCTCGACGGTGGCAAGGCTTGAGTGCTGGGAACAGGGTGGGGACGGGAGGAGGTGGGGAGGCCAGGGCTCCCCGCCCACCTCCAGACCTGCTCAGACCGGGCCTGACAGGTTGATGGTGAAGGGTGCTGGGAGAGGGTGAGGTGGGGGCCCGGGGAGGGCAGGGCGGTGGCGGGAAAACCCCCACCGCAGACTGGGTCCTGTGTGACCAGCGGGGCCCTTCTTCCTCCTTCTGGAGAAGGGGCGGACGCTCCTTGTCAGGCTACACCCGGAGCTGTCCCTCTCCTCCGAGCCAATCAGGAACCGTCACACCCATGCTACTGCTGACATATATATATACATACATATACACACACACACATATATACACACACATATATACACACACACACACACATATACACACATACACACACACATACACATACACACACATACACACACATACATATACACACATATATACACACATATACACACATATACACACATACATATATATACACACACATATACACACACACATATATACACACACATACATATATACACACATACACACACACATATATACACACACATATATACACACACATACACACACATACATATACACACATACACATACATACACACACACATATACACACACACATACACACATACATATACACACATATATACACACATACATATACACACATACACACATACATATACACACACATATACACACATACATATATATACACACACATATATATATATATTTATTTATTTTTATTTTATTTTTTTTGAGACGGAGTTTTACTCTTATTGCCCAGGCTGGGAGTGCAGTGGCACCATCTCGACTCTGCAACCTCCACCTCCCGGGTTCAAGTGATTCTCCTGCCTCAGCCTCCCGAGTAGCTGGGATTACAGGCATCCACCACTACACTGGGCTAACTTTGTATATTTTAGTAGAGACAGGGTTTCACCATGTTGGCCAGGCTGGTCTCAAACTCCTGACCTCAGGTGATCCACCCGCCTGGGCCTCCCAAAATGTAGGATTACAGGCATGAGCCACTATGCTCGGCCCTGCTGATATATTTTTAAGAAACAGCTCAGGCCAGGCGTCACGGACTGTTTCCAGTGACTCTGCCCTGACCTCACGTGATCCACCCTGCAGAGATGGGCGGCTCACCTGAGGTCAGGAGTTCAAAACCAGCCTAGCCAACATGGTGAAACCCTATCTCTACTAAAAATACAAAAAATTAGCTGGGTTTTAGCTCACATTAGCTGGTTTTATACTCACATCACCCTGTAGTTACTGTTATTGTCCCTGTTTGACAGATGAGGAGGTTAAGGCACAGAGCAGGGGAGTGACTGGCGGAGCTGGGACAAGACAGAGCCGGGAGCCCATCCCTCACCTGCGGGGCCCCGGAGTCTAGACGCCTACCAGGCAAATTCCAGGCAGGGCCATCCCTTCATTGTGCAAGCATTCATGGAGTGCCAGCTGTGTGCCAGGCATAGCAGCCAAGAGACACAGATCCCGGACCTCCTTACCTAAGGTTCTAGTTAAAAAACAGATAATAGGCCGGGCGCGGTGGCTCACGCCTGTAATCCCAGCACTTTGGGAGGCCGAGGCAGGTGATCACAAGGTCAGGAGATCGAGACCACAGTGAAACCCCGTCTCTACTAAAAATACAAAAAAATTAGCCAGGTGAGGTGGTGGGCGCCTGTAGTCCCAGCTACTCAGGAGGCTGAGGCAGGAGAATGGCGTGAACCCAGGAGGCGGAGCTTGCAGTGAGCCGAGATCGCGCCACTGCACTCCAGCCTCAGCGACAGAGTGAGACTCCGTCTCAAAAAAAAAAAAAAAAGAACAGATAATAAATTTTAGGCCAGGCCCGGCGGCTCACGCCTGTAATCCCTACACTTTGGGAGGCCCAGGTGGGCGGATCACGAAGTCAAGAAATCAAGACCATCCTGGCCAACATGGTGAAACTCCATCTCTACTAAAAACACAAAAATTAGCTGGGCATGGTGGCATACGCCTGTAGTCCCACCTACTCGGGAGGCTGAGGCAGGAGAATCACTTGAACCCGGGAGGCAGAGGTTGCAGTGAGCCGAGATCACGTCACTGCACTCCAGCCTGGTGGCAGAGTGAGACTCCGTCTCAAAACAACAACAACAACAAAAAAAATATGTCCAGGTGAGTACGGGAGCTCACGTCTGTAATCAAAGTAATCAAAGTAGTTTGGGAGGCCAAGGCGGGAGGATCACTTGAGGTCAGGAGTTCGAGACCAGCCTGGCCAACATGGCAAAACCCTGTCTCTACTAAAAATACAAAAATTAGTTGGGCATGGATGGCATGCTCCTGTAGTCCCAGCTACTTGGGAGGCTGGGGCAAGAGAATCACTTGAGCCCAGAAGGTGGAGGCTGCAGTGAGCCGAGATCATAACACAGTGCTCCAGCCTCAGCATCAGAATGAAACCCTGTCTCCAAAAACAAAACAAAACTCTCTCTCTATACACACACACACACACACACACACACACACACACACACACATATACACACATATACATATATGTATATGTGTATACACATACATATATATACATGTATGTATATACATGTACACATACACACATAAAATATATATTAATATACATATATACATGTGTATTTTATGCATAATATACATGTACACATACATATACATATAAAATATACATATATGTATATTTTATGTATAATATATAAATTATATAATTTATATATTATTATTTATATAATATAATTTATAAAAAATTATAATATAGGCCGGGCGCGGTGGCTCAAGCCTGTAATCCCAGCACTTTGGGAGGCCGAGACGGGCGAATCACGAGGTCAGGAGATTGAGACCATCCTGGCTAACACGGTGAAACCCCATCTCCACTAAAAAATACAAAAAACTAGCTGGGCGAGGTGGCGGGCGCCTGTAGTCCCAGCTACTCAGGAGGCTGAGGCAGGAGAATGGCGTAAACCTGGGAGGCGGAGCTTGCAGTGAGCTGAGATCCGGCCACTGCACTCCAGCCTGGATGACAGAGCCAGACTCCGTCTCAAAAAAAAAAAAAAAATTTATAATATATAAATATTATACATAAAATATACATATATGTAGATATACACATAAATATAAAATA
Source organism: Macaca thibetana thibetana (assembly GCF_024542745.1). Classification (NCBI taxonomy): domain Eukaryota; kingdom Metazoa; phylum Chordata; class Mammalia; order Primates; family Cercopithecidae; genus Macaca; species Macaca thibetana. The sequence continues at coordinate 21,075,653 of NC_065596.1, forward strand.
TATTTTTTTATACACCTGAGCCTGTTGGATGGTGAAAAGTTCTGCGAGAAAAATTAAGCAGAGATGTTATTGGGGGAGGTTCAAGGTTGTTGCTCTAAATGGATCAACAAAGATCGCACAGACAAGTGATATTCGGGATCAGAAGAAGTCAGGCAAATTGGGTGTAAAAGGGACTTTGGGAGTGGACCTCACTGGTCAAGGAGAACTTCCCAAGGAGGGCCGTGAGGCCACCCTGTCCTGATCCCTCTGGGACTTCAGGGCCCTAGGGTTAGGCTGGCGGCTGGCGGCTGGTAGCTTGGTAAAAATGTTGCTGCTTCCTAGATACTCAGAGCCAGAGCGTTTGGGTGAAGATTCCCCACCCCCACTGAGAGTCTGTAGAAAATTCTAGAAAGTTCTGGATCAAAACTCTCCTCCCCAAGAGATACATGTAATTCGGGGGCCTCTGGTCCCTTTACAGATAGGGCAAGGCTCGGAGAGGGCGAGTGACATGCCCAGGGTCACACAGCCATTGGCAGCCACCGTCCCCACCTCCTCCCGGACACCTAGGCTCAGTGACAGCCGTTGACGCAGCTTCACCCGCCCAGCACGAATGTGCGGTTTTCTCCACTGTTGATTCATAACGAATGACAGATGGGAAGAACGATAGGGGCCCCCGTCTGGTCACTGAGGCTAGCAGGTGCCGTCTGCCCATCCAGTCACCCACCTTCCCGCCCCCAACCGGATGGCGGCAACGAGGGGCACTCCCACCCGGGTCAGGGGAAGAAATGCAGAAATAGGTCGTGGCCGTGCAGACTTTCCAGGGCGGCTGAAACAGAAATGATCGGCAAAACTGGGAGACAAGGCTGAGCCACAGGCACCACAGGGTGAGCCCAGGGGGCCACTCTCCTAGCATCTCCCTGCTGGCATTTTTGGACAGGACGCCAGCACCCGCCATCTTCACAGCCTGGACCAGAGTGGCAGACCCTGTGTGGCTCCCACTGGCTTCAGAATAAATGAGCCAGCTGCCTGGATCCAGGGCCCAGGCTCTGCCCACTTCTCCGGCTTCTGAACAGAGCTCCCTCGCAGTTCCCTAAAACAGGCAGAGCTACTTCCTCGCCACATGCTGGCCGCTGTACTGAGCATTTGTTGTGTATTATTAGTTCAGCTGGGAACACCAGGGTGAGCTTGTGTGTGTAGAAAATATTTCTTTCAGAAAACACATAACACCTGAATGTATCACCTAATAAATTGTTGTGAAGCCAGTATCCACAGGATCCACTGAGGCCAAGACTAAGGACATTATCAGGCCGGGCGCAGATCACGTCTGTCATCCCAGCACTTTGGGGGCCGAGGCAGGCAGATCACCTGAGGTCAGGAGTTCAAGACCAGCCTGGACCATATGGTGAAACCCCGTCTCTACTAAAAATACAAAAGTTAGCCAGGTGTGGTCGTGAGAACCCGTAATCCCAGCTACTCGGGAGGCTGGGGCAGGAGAATCGCTTGAGCCTGGGAGGTGGAGGTTGCAGTGAGCCAAGATTGCGCCACTGCACTCCAGCCTGGGCGACAGAGCGAGACTCCGTCTCAAAAAAAAAAAAAAAAAAAAAAAGACAGCCCCACAAAGACCCCTAGTGTTTTCCCCATAGTGATCTCCACCTTCCCAGCAGTAACTACCCTTCTGACTTCTATGATATTAATATTTATTTCCAGGTTTGGGGGATATTTTTTGCTAATAAGATTTATTTCAGCTGGGCATGTTGGCTCACGCCTATAATCCGAGCACTTTTCGAGGCTGAAGTGGGAGGACTGCTTGAACCTGGGAGTTCAAGACCAGCCTGGGCAACATAGTGAGACCGTATTTCTCTTTCTTCTATTTTCTTTCTTTCTTTCCTTCCTTCCTTCCTTCCTGGGATTACAGGCATGCACCACCACACCCAGCTAATTTTTGTATTTTTAGTAGAGATGGGGTTTCGCCAGGGCAACATAGTGAGACCATATTTCTCTTTCTTCTATTTTCTTTCTTTCTTTCCTTCCTTCCTTCCTTCCTGGGATTACAGGCATGCACCACCACACCCAGCTAATTTTTGTATTTTTAGTAGAGATGGGGTTTCGCCATGTTGGCGAGGCTGGTCTTGAACTCCTGACCTCAGGTGATCCACCCACCTTGGCCTCCCAAAGTGCTGGGATTACAGGCGTGAGCCACCACGCCCGGCCAATAGTATTTTTGTTGTTGTTTAGCTGTGATTTGTTACAGATGCCCTTTATCAGGTTGAGGAAGTTCCTTTCTACTCCTAGTTTGCTTAGAATTTTTATCATGAATGAATGTTGAATTGTATCCAATTCATTTTCTTTATCTATTGATACAATCATGTGGTTTTTCTTTACTCTGTTAATATGGCAAGTTATATTGACTGATTTTCCAATGTTAAGCTTGTCTTGTATTCCTGGGATAAATGCCACCTGGTGGTGAGGTAGTTTTCTTTTTATAGATCACTGGATTTCATTATTTCATTTGCTAATACTGTGTTAAGGATTTTAGTGTCTATGTTTTTGAGTATACTGATCTGTAATTTCCTTGTACTGTCTTTAATTTTGGTATCAGGATAATACTGGCCTCATAAAATGAGTTGGGAAGTATTCCATCCTATTTTCTGAAACAGATTGTGAAGACTTTGATGTTATTTTTTCTTTAAATGTTTGATAGGATTCACCACTAAAACCATTCAGGTCTAAAGTTTTATTCTTTTTTTTTTGGACAGAATCTTGCTCTGTCGCCCAGGCTGGAGTGCAGTGGCACAATCTCGGCTCACTGCAAGCTCCACCTTCCGGGTTCACGCCATTCTCCTGCCTCAGCCTCCCGAGTAGCGGGGACTACAGGCACCCACCACCATGCCCAGCTAATTTGTTTTGTATTTTTATTTTTTTTTTATTTTTATTTATTTATTTATTTATTTTTTGAGACGGAGTCTCGCTCTGTCACCCAGGCTGGAGTGCAGTGGCCGGATCTTAGCTCACTGCAAGCTCCACCTCCCCGGTTCACGCCATTCTCCTGCCTCAGCCTCCCATGTAGCTGGGACTACAGGCGCCTGCTACCACCCCCGGCTAATTTTTTGTATTTTTAGTAGAGACGGGGTTTTACCGTGTTAGCCAGGATGGTCTCGATCTCCTGACCTTGTGATCCGCCCGCCTCAGCCTCCCAAAGTGCTGGGATTACAGGCGTGAGCCACCGTGCCTGGACTAAAGACTTTTCAAATACTAATCATTCTGTTATGGATTTCTAGTTTGATTCTCTTGGTTATAGAATTTCTAGTTTGATGCTCTTATGGTCAAAGAACATGCTTTGAATGATTTCAATTTTATTTATTTATTTATTTGAGATGGAGTCTTGCTCTGTTGCCAGGCTGGAGTGCAGTGGTGCAATCTCAGCTCACTGCAACCTTTGCCTCCTGGGTTCAGGCTATTCTTCTGCCTCAGCCTCCCGAGTAGCTGGGATTACAGGCGTGAGCCACCATGCCCGGCCTGATTTCAGTTATTTAAAATTTGATAAGATTTGCTTTGTGACCCAGAATATGGCCTATCTTGAGGAATATCCCATGTGCTCTTGGAAAGAACATACAGGCCAGGCGCTGTGGCTCACGGCCGTAATCCCAGCGCTTTGGGAGGCTGAGGCAGCAGGACTGCTTGAGCCTAAGAGATTGAAACCAGCCCAGGGAACTTGGTAAGACCCCATCTCCTCAAAAAATTGAAAAATTAGCCAGGTGTGGTGGCACACACCCATAGCTCCCAGCGACTCGGGAGGTGGGGCAGGAGGATAGTCTGAGCTCAGGAATTAGAAGAGGCAGTGAGCCACCGCACACTCCAACCTGCGAGACAAAACAAGATCCTTCTTGTTAGAGAAAAAGACAAGAAAAGAACGTATATTCTGCTGTTCCTCAGTGGGGTGTTCTATACAAATGTCAGTTAGGTCAGTGTGGTTGACGGTGGTATTCAGATCTTCTGTATTCTTGCTGATTTTCAGTCTGCTTCTCCTATTGGTTACTGAGAGAGAAATGTTGAAGTCTGGAAGCATAATTGTGGATTTGTCTATTTCTCCCTTTTTTTTTTTTTTTTTTTTTTTTCTTTTGAGAGGGAACCTCGCTCTGTCACCCAGGCTAGAGTGCAGTGGCGTAATCTCGGCTCACTGCAACCTCCGCCTCTTGGGTTCAAGTGATTCTCCTGCCTCAGCCTCCTGAGTAGCTAGGATTACAGTCACCCGCCATTACATCCAGCTAATTTTTTGTATTTTTAGTAAAGACGGGGTTTCACCATGTTGGCCAGGCTGGTCATGAACTCCTGACCTCATGATTCGCCCGCCTCGGCCTCTCAATATTTCTTCCTTTAATTCCATCCATTCTTGCTTCATATAGTTTATAAATACACATTTAGGATTAATATGTCCTGCCGGGCACAGTAGCACACGCCTGTAATCCCAGTACTTTGGGAGGCCGAGGTGGGCGGATCACTCGAGCTCAGGAGTTTGAGACCAGCCTGGGCAATATGGTGAGGCCCCGTCTCTACCAAAAATACAAAATATTAGCTGGCCATGGTGGCATGCACTTCTGGTCCCAGCTACTCAGGAGGCTGAGGTGGGAGGATCACTTGAGCCCGAGAGGTGGAGGTTGCAGTGAGCCAGGATCATACCACTGCATGCCAGCCGGGGGTGACAAAGCAAGACCTCGTCTCAAAAAAAAAAACAAAAAAGAAAGATTAATATGTCCTTTTGGTTAATTCATCCTCTTACTGTTTATTATGTAATGTTCCTTTCTTGCTTTTCTTTATTATTTTTTTATTTTTTATTTATTTATTTTTTTTGAGACGGAGTCTTGCTCTGTCGCCCGGGCTGGAGTGCAGTGGCCAGATCTCAGCTCACTGCAAGCTCCGCCTCCCGGGTTTACGCCATTCTCCTGCCTCAGCCTCCCGAGTAGCTGGGACTACAGGCGCCCGCCACCTCGCCGGGCTAGTTTTTTGTATTTTTTAGTAGAGACGGGGTTTCACCGTGTTAGCCAGGATGGTCTCGATCTCCTGACCTCGTGATCCGCCCGTCTCGGCCTCCCAAAGTGCTGGGATTACAGGCTTGAGCCACCGCGCCCGGCCTCTTGCTTTTCTTTATAGATTTACAATCAACTTTTTAAATCCTAAAAATCGGCCAGGCATGGTGGCTCACGCCTGTAATCCCAGCTTTGGGAGGCCGAGGCGGGCAGATCATGAGATCAGCAGTTTGAGAGCAGCCTGGCCAACATGGTGAAACCCTGTCTCTACTAAAAATACAAAAAATCAGCTGGGCGTGGTGGCGGGCACCTGTAATCCCAGCTACTCGGGCGGCTGAGGCAGGAGAATCACTTGAACCCAGGAGGCAGAGGTTGAGGTGAGCAAAGATTGCACCATTGTGCTCCAGCCTGGGCAACAGAACAAGACTCCATCTCAAAAAAAAAAAAAAAAAAAAAAAAAAAAAAAAAAAAAAAAAAAAAAACTTCAAAATTATAGTGAATTTTTGCCAGTTTTGAACATTATGCACACAGAATTACATAAAATGAGTTTGGCTGGGTGTGGTGGCTTATGCCTGTAATCCCAGCACTTTGGGAGGCTGAGGCAGGTGGATCAGGAGGTCAGGAGATCAAGACCATCCTGGCTAACATGGTGAGACCCCGTCTCTACTAAAAATACAAAAAAATTGGCCAGGCACGGTGGCTCAAGCCTGTGATCCCAGCACTTTGGGAGGCCGAGACGGGCGGATCACGAGGTCAGGAGATCGAGACCATCCTGGCGAACACGGTGAAACCCCATCTCTACTAAAAAACACAAAAAACTAGCCGGGCGAGGTGGCGGGCGCTTGTAGTCCCAGCTACTCGGGAGGCTGAGGCAAGAGAATGGCATGAACCTGGGAGGCGGAGCTTGCAGTGAGCTGAGATGGCGCCACTGCACTCCAGCCTGGGCAACAGAGCAAGAATCCGTCTCAGTAAATAAATAAATATAAATAAATAAATAGAGTTCAGGTGCGTCTGGCTTCTATCATTCCACGTGATGTTTGTGTGATGAACTCATATTTTGCACATGGTTGTGGTTCATTAATCCTGATTGTCATAGACTATTCCTCTACATAATTGTCATAGACTATTCCTCTACATAATGGATGAATAAACTACAATCTATTCATCCATTCTACTGTTGATGGGCATTTGGTTAAATTTCAGTTTAGGACTGTCATGAATAGGGCAGCTATGGACATTTAGTACATGTCTGTCTTTTGTGATTACATGTGTGGCTTTCTATAGGTAAATACCCAATGGTAGAATTGCTGGGTTATAAAGTATTTCCTAGATATTAACTATCTTTTGCCAAAGTGCATGCACTAATTTACACTTCCAATAATTCCAAGATTTTTCTTTTTTTTTTTTGAGACGGAGTCTCGCTCTGACAGTCCCAGCCTGTTTAGCCGGCAGGCAGCTCCAGCACCCCCTGCAGAATCCATCGGGCCTGGAGCAAACTGAAAACACAGGACCCTGTTTAAAAATTCCGAGGAGGCCGGGTGCAGTGGCTCATGCCTGTCATCCCAGCACTTGGGGAGGCCGAGGTGGGTGGATCACTTGAGGTCAGGAGTTCGAGACCAGCCTGGTCAACAAGGTGAAACTCCGTCTCTACCAAAAATACAAAAATTAGCCGGGCGTGGTGGCAGGAGCCTGTAGTCCCAGCTACTCGGGAGGCTGAGGCAGGAGAATCGCTTGAACCCGGGAGGCAGAGGTTTCAGTGAGCCAAGCTCGTGCCACTGCACTCCAGCCTGGGTGACAGAGTGAGACTTTAAAAAAAAAAAGGCAGCCGGGCACGGCGGCTCACGCCTGTAATCCCAGCACTTTGGGAGGCTGAGGCGGGCGGATCACAAGGTCAGGAGATGGAGACCATCCTGGCTAACACTGTGAAACCTGGTCTCTATTAAAAATACAAAAAATTAGCCAGGCGTGGTGGCGGGCATCTGTAGTCCCAGCTACTCAGCAGGCTGAGGTGGGAGAATGGTGTGAACCCGGGAGGTGGAGGTTGTCAAGTTGTAGGAAGGGCCAGCCAGCCGTCAGGGCAAGCTGCCTCAGGCAAGATGCTCACCTCTGTGCCTCAGTTTTCCTTTTAGGATGGACAGGGGGCTAGGGGCAGGCAAGGAGCTGTCTGGGGCGACTCCTACTGGCCACTGGGGGCACAACACGCACCTGCAATATCCATGCCTGGCCCAGTTCCCCCCAGCACTTAATGCCCCTTAGCTGACTCCCCCACGTCTGCTTCTGCCACCTGGTCCACCCCTATCATTGCCACCTGCACCAGCCTAGTCCCCTGGCTCCCGCCCTCGCCCGTCTGTCCTCCCAGCAGCAGCCACCAGAGGCCGCCTGTGAGCATCTGTCAGGTCCTGTCCCTGCTCTGCCCGAACCCCTCCAGGGCTCCCACCTTCCTCCGAGTGTAAAAGCCCAACCCCCTCCCCTCCCCGCTCCCTCTCTCCCCCTCCCTCCACTCCAACAACACAGGCCTCCTCGCTGCTCCTCCAACACACCAGGCGTGGTCCTGCCCCAGGGTCTTTGCACAAGCTGTGCCTCTGCCTGGCTCACCCTCAGGCCGCACGCAGCGTGGCTCCTTCCCTTCCTGTCTCCCAGGATGCTGCTCACGCACCACTTTCTCAGGCTTTTCCTGTACAGCCCACCAGGAACAGCCCGCCAGAAGCAGCCACCATTGGCTAGGGGCTGTGGCTCACGCCTGTAATTCCACACTTTGGGAAGCCAAGGCGGGTAGATCACCAGAGGTCAGGAATTCGAGACCAGCCTGGCCAACATGCTGAAACCCCGTCTCTACTAAAAATACGAAAATTAGCCGGGCGTGGTGGCGGGCGCCTGTAGTCTCAGCTACTCGGGAGGCTGAGGCAGGAGAATCGCTTGAGCCCAGGAGGCAGAGGTTGAGGTGAGCTGAGATCGCACCACTGCACTCCAGCCTGGGTGACAGAGCTAGACTCCATCTCAAAAAAAAAAGAAACAGCCACCATCTCCCCGTCCTGTCCCACTTCCCTGCTTCATTTCTCTTCCTAGATGAAGTCGTGCTGGTAAGTGCCACTTTCTCTGCTGTACTGTCGTGTCTAGGGCAGTGTTGGGCACAGCAAGGGTCCTCGAGGCCTGACGGACAGGCCTGTCGGACTCAATGAAACTGAAAGAGGATGTGGGAAAATCGCACCCTTGTGCACAGCTGGCAGGATGTGACATGGCACCAGCTGCTGTGGGGAACAGTCGGGCGGCTCCCCAAAATATTAAAATAGAGGTCGGACCCGGTGGCCAATGCCTGTAATCCCAGCACTTTGAGAGGCTGAGGCGGGTGGATCACGAGATCAAGATAGAGACCATCCTGGCCAACATGGTGAAACCCTATCTCTACTAAAAATACAAAAATTAGCGGTCATGGTGGCAGGCGCCTGTAGTCCAGCTAGTCGGGAGGCTGAGGCAGGAGAATTGCTTAAACCTGGGAGGTGGAGGCTGCAGTGAGCCGAGATCGCACCACTACATTTCAGCCTGGCGACAGAGCGAGAATCCTCAAGGTACATCCAAAAGAAAAAAAAGGACCAGAGGACCCAGCAATGCTACCTCTGGATGCACACCTACAAGGACTGAGAGGAGGGACTCAAACAGAAGCTTGCACACGCAGGTGAGCAGTGGCACAACTGCCAACAGTCACAAGGTGGAAACGTCCCAGGCGTCCATCAACGACAGACAGATCAACACAGGGTGGCCCATGCACACAGTGGAATATTACTGAGTCATGAAAAGGAAGGGAATCTGGGCCGGGCACGGTGGCTCATGACTGTAATCCCAGCACTTTGGGAGGCCGAGGCGGGCAGATCATAAGGTCAGGAGATCGAGACCATCCTGGCTAACATGGTGAAACCCCGTCTCTACTAAAAAAATACAAAAAAATTAGCCGGTGAAGGTGGCAGGCGCCTGTAGTCCCAGCTACTCGGGAGGCTGAGGCAGGAGAATGGCACGAACCCGGGAGGTGGAGCTTGCAGTGAGCTGAGATCGCGCCACTGCACTCCAGCCTGGGGGATTGAGTGAGACTCCGTCTCAAAAAAAAGAAAAAAAAGAAAAGAAAAGCAAAGCAAGGGAATCCGGACCCAGGCTTCAGTGTGGATGCACCTTGAGGACATCACGCTCAGCGAGAGACGCCAGAGACACAGGACACATCCCGCGTGGTTCCACTCCTAGGAGGTCCATAAAAGCCGTTAGATTCACAGACACGGAGAGGAGGATGGGGGGCGCCAGGAGCTGGGGAGCGGGACGGGGAATGAGTCTTTCGTGGGGACAGAGTTTCAATTTGGGAAGATAAAGTTCTGGAGAGGATGATGGTGATGGCTGCATGACCGTGTGCATACACTTAATGCCACTGAGCTGTGCACTCAGAAATGTGTTATCTGCGGCCGGGCGCAGTGGCTCATGCCTGTGATCCCAGCACTTTGGGAGGCCGAGGCGGGCGGGTCACAAGGTCAGGAGCTCAAGACCAGCCTGACCAATAAGGTGAAACCCAGTCTCTACTAAAAAACAGAAAAAAATTAGCCGGGCGTGGTGGCACACACCTGTAAACCCAGCGACTCAGGAGGCCGAGGCAGGAGAATTGCTCGAACTGAGGAGGCGGAGGTTGCGGTGAGCTGAGATCGCGCCACTGCACTCCAGCCGGGGTGGCAGAGGGAGACTCCACCTCAAAAAAAAAGAAAAAAGAAAAGAAATTTGTTATCTGTATTTTACAATTAATTTTTTTTTTCAAAAGGAAAAAATAACTGAAGGAAGGCTGCAGAAGTACCACATTCGCAGCTTAAAGAAATGGAGGCCCAGAGAGCATGACTTCCCCACAGGCGCCCTGGAGGTTGAGGGGCAGGCCGGCCTGGGACCTGGGCTCCTCCCCGTCTCACTTCCGCGTCCCCAGCCCCCAAACAAGGCGGCGTTTCCCAAGCGGGTTGCTCTGGCCTGGTGCTAGTGAAATGAACTTGAAGCCAAGGGTCAAACACGATGATGGGGAGGGGCCCCGGGACACCATGCGGGGACGGTGTCTCCACTCAGGGCAGGCAATGGCCTAGGCAACTCCAGGGCTCCTGGGGGCCAGGCCTCTGCTCATTCCCCCCAGCCCCCTTCAAAGGGCAACAGGAAATAAACCAGAAGGGGCCGCCAGCATTTAGGAACAAAATTTATTCCAATTTAAAACAGAGTTCATTTCAGGAGAAAGATATGAAAAGTCGACTTCCATCGGTGTCTGGATTAAGGGTCAGGGCCGGTGGCTGTGGGAGGTGACACTGAGCCGCCTCTCAGCCCCTCCTCCCATCCCTCAACGCGCACAACACATGCATTTCAAATGGTAAAAGGCTTAAAAACAGCTTGTATAGAATATTTTTTTTAAATAGATTAAGGTTGAAATTGTCTGAAATCAGGACTGTGTAATATACAAGTATCACCGGGTCCCGTCCACCAGGCCAGCCGCAGGATCTGCTGCCACCACTGGGGACATTGGCACGGGGATGCCCCTCTGTGGAAGCCGGGAGACCCAGGGTGTGGGTCTTGCGGTGGCCGGGGGCTGCTGCCGCCTGGGCGTGACATGGTCGGAGAAGGTGGTCGGCACTCACGAGAAAGCGTTGGCAGGTGAGATTCACCAAGGTAAAAACACACACCCCACACGTGGCAAGGGTGGGGGTCAGCTGTCCCTGCCCCTGGGTGCCACTGGCACGAGAACCACCGCCTGGGACTCTCCTGGAGCAGGCACCCCTGCCCCGGGCCTGCGACACCCACCTCCGCTTTTTTGGGGTGCCAGGGGATCAGGCACTCAGACCCAGAGGACCCAGGCCAAGACGTTTTGGCGGCCCCAGCCCGGCTCTGGGATGCTTGGCACGGCCCCCTCCCTGGGAAGGGCTAATACGTAGCCCGGCAGCGCCCCGGCCGGGTGCTGGACGACTCCACCCTCAGGCCACGGCCAGGTCACCTTGTGCGATTTGGGCCCTCAGAGATGCCACAAGCACAGGCCCCCCACAGGACTCTGCTGCCGGAAAAGGTTGCCGCGGCCCTGCCAGGGGTGGCCCCATCTGCTCCCCCAAGGCATCGCCGGGCCCCAGCACTCACCACGGGGCTTCTGGAGCCAACCCTCTTAGGTGGACACCTGGCACAAAAAAAGGATGCTTCTGGGTGAGGCGGAAGAAAAGAGGCGTGGGGAAGCCGGGGGGGTCCCGCCGGCCCCGTCTCCCCGTGGGGCTGATCACCAGAAATGTAGCTGCCCTGACCTGCACACATCTACCCTGCCCCCTCCACGGGGCTCCCCGCTTTTCTCCCCCTGGAAGCCAGCAGACAGCCCTGCGGGCAAGGAGGCCAAGGCAGGCCTGACAGTGGCGGGCGGGCGGGCAGGAACTCCTGGTCGGGGTGGCCGTATTTTGGGGCTGTCTTTCGTCATCTGTCGAAGCAGCCGTGCAGGGTCCCGGAGTGGCGGCGGGCAAAGGCAGCACGGGCGATCCATCCCTGGGACAGCTGTGCGAAGCCCAGATCCACAGGGCGTGGTAGTGTTCAGTCAACAGCGGATGAAAAAGCCACCTCCCCAAACACAGTCCCCTCGTTCCCACCTTCCGAGTCTCTCGGGGAGAGCCAGTCTTGGTGCCTCAGTGCCTAAGGGGGCCCGGGAGTGGCCCCCGGGGCTGTGGCTCAGTGCGGCGTGGCCTGACGGGCCGTGGCCGTGGCCAGCCAGGCCTGGAAGCCGTCCAGGCCGGTGCCTGCCGCCACCTTCCACGCACCCCTGGCCAAAGTGCGAGTGCTGGCTTCCGCTCCCCCGGGGCAGGGCTCGGGGGCGGGCACAAGTGCTCAGGACAAGGCCACGCACAGAGCAGCCGGCCACGTCCCTCTCTCTGCCTCTCGGGTACACACCTGAGAATATTCTATAAAAGTCCTCACCCCACCCTCACTGTTTCCAAATTGGTGACAACACAAAGCAGAACAAAACGAAAATAAATGCCCCCATCCAAGTGGCGTTTCTCCCAGTGTCACCGGGGAGCCATCCCTCCAGCTGCCAAGCCCATGTGGGCTCCGGTGGGGTGCGCTCCAGCCAGGGCAGGGTCCCCGGGCAGCCCCAAGAGGCCAGTGTTGGCCCTGGAGGCACAGCCCAGAGGAGCCCCCGTGGCTCCAGCCCGGGGACCCTTCCCAGCCTCTGCAGAGAGACGGGGGACCCTGCCATGACAGAGGGCCCAGGGCGTTTCTTCAACCTGTGAGTCAGGCGTTCTTTTTCCTCAAAAAAAAAAAAAAAAAAAAAAAAAAAGGTTAGGCACTTCCCAGGGTGGGCGACTGAGGGAGCCCCCCACCCCCTCTTCAGGAGTCCAGTGAGCGAAGCACAGCATTGATTCGTGAAGAGGCGAGGCGCACTGGGCGTCAATAACTTAAAAAAGGGGGAAACGTCGGTCTCCGAGTCTCCACGCGTTTCGTGAGGAAGAAAAGAAGCGGGAAGGAGAAAGCAGCAGCAGGTGGGGTTGGAAGGACAGCCGTGGGGGGCTGCGAGGCGGGGACCCCCATGCTGGCTGGCAGGGGCTCTGTGAGGCCCGGAGTCACTGGGGGCATGGGGCGTGTGTGGGTTTTATGCTTCGTTGCTTTTTTTTCTTTTTTCTTTTTTTTTTTTTAGAAAAAAGCGAGCCGTAAGTCAAGGCCAGAAAAAGGCTGCTTTGCCGCTGACAGAAGGTGAGAAGGTGTGCGACGTGTGCGGAGGGAGAGATGTACATCCCCTGATAACTGTGAAATAAAAACCATTTGTTAAAAATATGAAAAAAAAAGAAAGAAACTCCTCCCGCGGGCAGAGGCCCCGGCCCAGGCTCGGCAGCGCCACCCGCCCGGCAGCCGCGGGCGCCGTGGAAGGCAGGTCCTGCCCCGTGTCTCCGTCCTGTCTCCCCGGGCCTGGGCGCTCAGACCAGGTTGTACTCCTTGAGGTTGAGCTGCAGGATGGTGTCCTTCACGGCCGCGAACACGAAGCGGATGTTCTCCGTGTCGGTGGCACACGTGAAGTGTGAGTAGATGATCTTGTCGCTGTCGGGGTTCAGGTCCACGAACATCTTCAGGATGAACTCCCGCGCCGCCTGAGCGTCCCGCTGGGGCCCTGGGGGAGGGCGGAGGGTGAGGCTGTGCCCGGCCCAGCCCAGCCCAGGGCAAGGGATGCGTGGGCCCCTTTGTCACTCCCAGGGGATGAGTAAGCAAGGCCCACAGCCCACCCGGCTCGCCGCGAGCCCAGAGCCCACTGCATGCCTGACGGGCCGCTGCTCCCCCACCCAGGTGAGCTGCGGTGCCCATCCCACTGCAGCCCCAGGGCACTGCTGTCAGGGCCCAGGCCTCCAACCGGGGGCTCCGTACCCCCGCTGTTCCTCTGCTCAGCCCTCTGCCAGCCTCTACCCACTCAGTTCCACAGCCACAGCCTTCTAGGGCAGGCCTCTGGCATGGCTGCCCTGCGTGGCCCAGGGTGAGAGGAGAGGCCCCCAGGGCTGGGCAGAGAGCCCACAGAGCAGGAACAGCAGCCCCCACCCACCCACAGTGCCCCTGCTGCAGGCAGGGCCACGGAGACGTCCCAGAGGCTCCAGCAGGCGCGCTGTTTCCCACCCGCTACCCCTGCCCTCCGCCACCCCTGCCCTCCGCCACCCCTGCCCTCTGCCACCCTGGACAACTCGGCACCCCGCCCAGTAACTCCTGACTGCCCCGATGGAAAGGCCCCTGGGGGTGTTCAGGGGACCACTCTGGGGACTGGCGGGACAGGGTTCCATGCCCAGTCCCTTGGCCTCCCCCCACCAGGGCTCCCTGAGCGCACAGGACAGGCTGCCAGGCAGGGGCCACGTGTGGCTGGAGCAGGTGCAGCACCCCCTGCCACTCCCCTGACCAGGGACAGCAGGGCCCCGCACCTGCTCCAGCGACCGAGGTCACACCGCGCGCCAGACCCCTCCCTCCCGCTGCCCTTCCAGAGGCAGAGCGCCCCGAGCGGCCCTCCTGACGATGACACCGAGACTCGCGGGAGGAGCACAGATCCCAGGTGGAAGCGAGGGCACCAGAGCTGTCCGGGGCCTCACTGCGCCTGGTGGGGACAGCTCTGAGTGGTGACAGCGCTAACGGCAGCCACTGACCACACAGACAAGGGCACACGACACCCTCCCTTGACCGTCATCTGCAGGCCCAGAGAGGGCTGGGCATGTGAAGACCCTCAGTGCTCAGCTGCCCTGACCGCCCCGCGGGGCAGGGGCCACACAGTGAGGGAGGGGCCCCAGCCTGCGGGCACTTACGCACAGAGGAGGACGCCGGGGCTACCACCAAGGTCCCCACGGGGCTGCGCTGACAGTGTGCATGAACCCTTCCTGTGAGACCCTCCCATACGGGATCACCTATACAGGACACCCCCATACGACAACTCCCTCCCGTATGACAGCCACCGATACAAAACGCCCCCTCCCCATGGTGCCCTCCTGGTATGAGACCCCTCCCACCCGAGATCCCCAGCCCCACAGGACCCCTTCCACCCGAGATCCCCCGCCCCGGGAGACCCCTCCCACCCGCGATCCCCCGCCCCGGGAGACCCCTCCCACCCGAGATCCCCCGCCCGGGGAGACCCCTCCCACCCGAGATCCCCAGCCCCACAGGACCCCTTCCACCCGAGTCCCCCGCCCCGGGAGACCCCTCCCACCCTAGTCCCCCGCCCCGGGAGACCCCTCCCACCCGAGTCCCCCGCCCCGGGAGACCCCTCCCACCCGAGATCCCCCACCCCACAGGACCCCTCCCACCCGCGATCCCCAGCCCCGGGAGACCCCTCCCACCCGAGTCCCCCGCCCCACAGGACCCCTCCCACCCGAGATTCCCCGCCCCACAGGACCCCTCCCACCCGAGTCCCCCGCCCCGGGAGACCCCTCCCACCCGAGATCCCCCGCCCCACAGGACCCCTCCCACCCGAGATCCCCCACCCCACAGGACCCCTCCCACCCGAGTCCCCCCCCCCGGGAGACCCCTCCCACCCGAGATCCCCCGCCCCACAGGACCCCTCCCACCCGAGTCCCCCGTGCCGCAGCCCAGCGCACCGTCGAACTCGGGGAAGTAGTCCACCAGGTGCGAGTACAGGATCTTGTCCTCCAGCAGGTCCTTCTTGTTGAGGAACAGGATGACGGAGGAGTTCTGGAACCAGGGGTAGGTGATGATGGTCCGGAACAGGGCTTTGCTCTCCTCCATCCGGTTCTGGCGGAAGCGAAGGCACCGGGGATCAGAGGGGCCCTCCCCCCTGCACACAGCCCGAGGGGCAGCTGAGGGGACCCGAGTGAGGGGACCCAGGCTCAGCAGGTGGAGAAGGCCCGGTCCCTCATGCTGCCCCTGCTCAGGGCAGGGCCCACCTCATTGTCCGACTCCACCAGGACTTGGTCGTATTCGCTGAGGGCGACGAGAAACATGATGGATGTCACGTTCTCAAAGCAGTGGATCCACTTCCTCCGCTCCGACCGCTGGCCGCCCACATCCACCATCCTGAAAGGACACAGCGCCAGGACTCAGCCACCTGGGGCCCCAAGGCCCAGTGTGCAATCCCAGGACGGCTACCACACAGGACCCTCCTGCCATACCAGACTGACAGCGGCTGGAGCAGGAAGAGCCCCCACTGTTAGAACTGGCAAGGACGCTCAGAGAGCAGCCGCCCCGCCTCCAAAAGTGACCACTGCAGACCCTTCCCTCACTGGCAAAGGGGCCCGAGACCACTGGGCCCAGGGGAGCGGGCGCTAGGGTGGGGGTGCGAGAACCCAGAGGATTCTGGGCGCCAGTTGCTGCGGGAACCTGCGATGGGTGACCACAGACCCTACATCCGGCATCTGGATGTCACCCTGAGTACAGAAGCCTTTCCCCTCGCTAGGGCCAGAGACACAGATGTTCACCAAGTGTCGCTCACAGGAGTAAACACTGATGCCAGTTGCTCCCTGCAGGACCCCCAGTGACGGCTGCAGAGGGCAGAGTTGCTGGTATCGTCCTGGGGCAGGAGAGCAGCCCCGCCTGGTGAGCAGCCCAACCTCACGCTCTCGGGCCACACACAAGCGGGAGAAAAAATCAGCTCAGACGGTACCTGTGGGTGTGGGTTCCTTACAGGAGGTTTACCTCTTTCTACTTGTGACTTTTCTAAGTTTTCTGTAATGAAGAAAGGCACTTTGGTCTTCTTGAAAGAATACAAAGGCAGAAGCGGAGAGTGCCGCTCAGGCCTCGGCCCCAGGCCCCAGGGAAGGCCGGGGTCCCTGCAGCTCTGCCGAGGACAGCCGGGCTGCCTTGGGCACGTGAGCCGTGAAATCCACCTGGTCTGGTCTGCAGAGGAGTCCAGCAGGCACAGGTGGATGACAGATGTGCCAGGTGACTCTAAGGGACAAGAGGGCCCGCACCAGCAGCTGCGGCCAGGCGGGAGGGCAATGGGTGTGCCGACACCAGGCCACAGCCCATCTGGAGTGTGAGGAGTCTCCTGCATGCCTGTGGCAGCCGGCAGGGCTGGGATCCAGGTCCCCCTGTGTCTTGTCCCCACCTGAGAGGGCAGGAGACCCTCCTCATGCACTGGGGCGATCCCACCAGCCTTCAAGGCCTCCAGACAGGGATCTGGCCTCCAGCTGCATCCCAGAGCACCTGGCCGGCCCTCTGCTGGCTCATGGCAGACAGAGGCGGCTGGCAGAGAAATGACGGTGGCAGAGGACTGGGCTCAGGACGGGGCTCTGCACCCAGCACAGAGGGCACAGCCGGAGCTGGGAAGGGCCCGGAAGGTGGTGGGGAGGAGGTGACACACCTGGCCTGAGCTCAGGGAGGGGACAGGACATTTCTGACAGAGGACACAGAGGCCTGCGCTGTGAAGGAGCCAGCGTGGGGCTGCGAGGGGACCCTGAGACACGAGGTGGGGAGGGGATGGTCATGCCACACCCTGGCCTGTGCCCAGCTAGCCTCAGCTTTATCCCGGGGTCATGGGCCCCGTGTGAATAAAAAACAAGAAAAACTTGCATTCCTGAAACAACATACACCATCGCCCATGTCCAGAGAGGACACCACAGCTTCTGCGGCCCGGCCTGCTCTGGTCCCAGGAGCCACCCAGAGCTTGGCATTCCTTGGCTTGCGGCCACGCTGCTCCGTCCCTGCCTCCATCCTCACGCCGCACCCTCCCTGCCTGCGCTGGGAGGCCGAGCTGGGAGGACAGGCGGGGAGAACAGACGGACGGCAGGGGGTGGCGCCCCCAGCCCTGGGGTGGGTTTCAGGGCAGGGCCCTCAAGGAAAACCCCACAGACTTCCTGGAACCCTCACGACGGCCTCGGCCGTGCACCAGCTGGGTGGGGACACCCTGGCCGGGAGGCATCATTCCCTCACGAGGCCCAGTGCCAGTGCGAGCTTGCGCTGCAGAATCGTCCCCTGCAGAACCCGGGGACGGTTCTGATCCGGAAACGGGGTCTGTGCAGATGTCACCGGTTAAGATGACGTCACACAGAGGTAGGGTGGCCCTGGCCAAGGACAGGTGATAAGAGAACAGAGGCAAAGACGCAGGCAGGCAGGACGCCGCATGAAGAGGGGGCAGGGATGGGGCAACGTGGCCACAAGCCAAGGATGCAGCCACCACTAGGAGCCGGGTGAGGCCTGGGCAGATCCCCTCCGCCTCAGAAGGACCCGGTCCCACCCACACCTGCATCTCAGCCTTCTGGCCTCAAGCACTGGGCGGGAATAAGGCCTGCGGAGGGAGTCTCACACCTGGCCCCAGCAGCCCAGGACAGGCACGCCCAGCCCTGCCCCTCAGCGGCCCGACAGCAGCCAGGGCCTTAGCACTGGAGATGTTGTACGGGGCCAGGGCCAGGCAGGCAGGGTCCACACTCCCAGGGACAGCAGAGTCCAGCCAGCTGCGCAGCCTACCCAGCACAGGACCCACGGAGGGTCCCCAGGGAGAACTCTGCTCTGCTGGCCGGCCCCCAGCCACAGTGGACCTGGAGCCCCGGAGACCCGACGGGATCCACAGGGGCAGCCCATGAAGAACAGAATCCAGCCCACACCACCCAGCGCCTCCACCCCAGCCTGGAGCCCTCCTCCCTCCTCAGTCCCTATGAACCCATCCCCTGGCAGCCTCGGTCCCCATGACCCCTCGTCCTCTCCCTCCTCAGGCCCTATGAACCCCCTCACCTCGCTGCCTCGGTCCCTATGACCCCTCGTCCTCTCCCTCCTCAGTCCCTATGAACCCCCTCACCTCGCTGCCTCGGTCCCTATGACATCCCCTCCCCTCGCAGCCTCGGTCCCTATGACCACTTCTCCCCTCACAGCTTCAGTTCCTACGACTTCCCCTCCGCTTGAGGCCTCGGTCCCTATGATCCCCCTCCCCTGGCAGCCTCGGTCCCTATGACCCCCCTCCCCTGGCAGCCTCGGTCCCTATGACCCCCCTCCCCTGGCAGCCTCGGTCCCTATGACCCCCCCTCCCCTCGCAGCCTCGGTCCCTATGACCCCCCTCCCCTGGCAGCCTCGGTCCCTATGACCCCCCCCCCTCTCCCCTCGCAGCCTCGGTCCCTATGACCCCCCTCCCCTGGCAGCCTCGGTCCCTATGACCCCCCCTCCCCTCGCAGCCTCGGTCCCTATGACCCCCCTCCCCTGGCAGCCTCGGTCCCTATGACCCCCCTCCCCTCGCAGCCTCGGTCCCTATGACCCCCCTCCCCTCGCAGCCTCGGTCCCTATGACCCCCCTCCCCTCGCAGCCTCGGTCCCTATGACCCCCCTCCCCTGGCAGCCTCGGTCCCTATGACCCCCCTCCCCTCGCAGCCTCGGTCCCTATGACCCCCCCCCCTCGCAGCCTCGGTCCCTATGACCCCCCTCCCCTCGCAGCCTCGGTCCCTATGACCCCCCTCCCCTCGCAGCCTCGGTCCCTATGACCCCCCTCCCCTCGCAGCCTCGGTCCCTATGACCCCCCTCCCCTCACACCCTGGGTCCCTATGAACCCCCCTCCCCAGCAGCCTCAATTCCCATGACCCCCCTGCCCTGGCAGCCTCAGTCCCTATGACCTCTCCCGCAGCCTGCGGCACCCCCTCCTCCAGCCAACACTCCAGACCCCAGCCCCATGGTCGCTCCATCCAGGCCCTGGCCCGTTGTGGAGACCCCGTCCAATGTCCTCCCCGCCAGGTCTCTTTGGCTCCCAGTCTGGATGGATGTGGCTACAACCCCCACAGCCCCACAGCTCCTTCCCTGTGCGGCCCTGGCTCACACATACTTAGAGAGAAATCTTATCTCCCGGCCTGGTCAAACACACCCTGAGGATGAAGACTCATGGGCTTCTTTTTCTTTAATAAGACAAGACAGGGTCTCCCTCTGTCGCCCAGGCTGGAGTCCAGTGGCGGCGCCATCATGGCTCACTTCAGCCTCGACCTCCTGGGCCTGAGCGATTCTCCTGCCTCAGCCTCCTGAGTAGCTGGGACCACAGGTGCGCACCACCACACCCGGCTAACTTTTCAAATTTTTTTAGAGACGAGGTCTTGCTATGTTGCCCAGGGTGGTCTCCAACTCCGGGACTCAGGCGATCCTCCCGCCTTGGCCTCCCAGAGCGCTGGGTGCGCAGGCGTGAGCTGACACAGCAGGCAAAGGAGCCTCTCAGCGGCCCCCGCCTGCTGCGGCCCGGGCGGTACCTGAAGATGATGTTCTCCAGGTCGAAAGGGTACTCGATGATGCCGGTGGTGGGCACGCGGACCCGCAGCACGTCCTGCTGGGTGGGCAGGTAGCCCGTGGTTGCGATGCGGTCCACGTCGGTCAGGTAGCTGCAACACAGCGGGGGTCGCTCAGGCCAGCTGCCCCCGTCCGCGGGTGCAGCAACCACCCAGAGCAACAAGCCAACGTCTACACAGCACAGCTACTGAAGTCCACGCCTGATTCCGGCTTCCTCGGTTCCCCTCATGCCTTTTCCTGCTCAGCCCGCGACCCCTCTCTGGGACCCCACCTGGCATCAGAGGGTCTCCTGAGGCCCTCTGGGCTGTGACCGTTTCCCATTTCTGACGCCCTGGGCAGTCCTGAGTGAGGCGACTCTCGAGTGGTCTGCCTGGGAGGCCGGGTGCCTGCACAGACCTTTCCGGCACCACCCGCAGGCCCTGGCATTTGGCTGCAAGTGCTTGGTTATCTGGGCCCTCCCACAGCCTCCCAGAGGCAGGGAACACACGGAAGACGAGCAGGAGGGGCGGGGGACGGGCCTGTCCTTGTCCCCTTAGGGCCTCTGCCTGCCAAGCATGGAGGGCAGCAGTGCACAGCCTGCCGCGCGGGGGCCTCCTGCAGCCATGGCCCGGCCAACTGTCAGCACACAAGTCATCCCCTATCCCAGGCCCAGAGACTGGGAGAACCCCAACATCAGTCAGGGTCACAGCCAGTCACTAGTGGGAGACGTGGCTCTGGGGACGATGCCACAGGCAGGAGTGAGACAGCCCAGGGTGTATCCACCTCCCATCCCACGGCCCTTCTAGGAGACTGTGGGTTTGCGCCACAGGCCACAGGCCAGGCTCCAGCACCGAGGGTGGCCAGGAGCTCAGTCCTGACCCAGGGAGGGTAGTGGCAGGGCCAGGCGT
Source organism: Macaca thibetana thibetana (assembly GCF_024542745.1). Lineage (NCBI taxonomy): Eukaryota > Metazoa > Chordata > Mammalia > Primates > Cercopithecidae > Macaca > Macaca thibetana. The sequence goes on from NC_065596.1 coordinate 21,096,230, forward strand.
ACAAGGAGGCCAGTGTCACACCAGAGTCCACGGGCTCCTGCCAAAGCATGGCCCGTCCAGGGTCTGCTCTGCTCTGGTCCCTCCGGCCAGGTAGCTGGGGCCCACCATGTCCCTGCCCCAGGCGAGCGGGCAGGGGGCACCACAGGCGCTGCGGAGGGCTTCCCGAAGGGTCCCGGGCGCCGGCCCGCAGCCACCGTTCCCATGCCGCCTCCAGTGCGGCCGCACTTACTACTTGGCAGAGTCGGAGAGCTGGTACTCGCGCCTGCGGTCGTAGCACTCCTGGATGCCGGGGTCGTCCCACAGGGTCTTGATGGCGCTGACGTACTGATGCTCGAAGGTGGTCACCTTCTCCACGTCCACCTCCCGGATCAGGAGCGCATTGGCCTGCGAGGGCGGGCAGGGGAGAGACCGAGAGCTCACCAGGGGCCACGGAGCCACCAGAAAGCTCGAGCGGCCCCTCTTCCAAGCCTGGCTGGCCTGGGCAGCATTCTGCAGGCTGCGCAGTCAGGACCACTGACAGTTTCGTGTAACCATGTGTCAGAAAAACACGAGGCTGCCTCGCAGTGCGGTTCCTCCAACAAGGCTCCAAAACCAAAGTCTCCCAGTGGTGCTGTCTGCAGGGTGCCGGGAGGCCGGGCTTCGATTCACTTCTCAGAGGTGGGGAGGGGACGGCGTGGGGAACAAGCACGCGTGGGACACACACGCTTCAAACCCGGAACCCGCAGGAGGGCAGTGCAGCACCGAGCACGATGGAGCACGACAACAGAACAGACGGCGGCGGCGCCCAGAGCGGGCGAACAGCCCCAGCACTCACTGCCTCCAGAGACACTGGGAGGCAGGAAGCCCAGACACAGGGCGTTGCAACCAGCGGCACCGCCCGCAGTGTGCAGCTCCAGACTCAGTTTCTGCCCCGCCTGGCTTCTCTCTTTCGTCCAAAAAATGCTTATCAAACACCATCAAGGGCAAGCACCACACCCGGTGCTAAGGACGGCATGCGGCCCCCGAGCCGCCGCACTCAACAGTTTACCAACAGTTCACCCGCTGCCCCAACACGAGCCGCCTCCCCCTCACGCAACCCTGGGCAGTGGGCGGCCTCAGGCCCCAGCTTGCTGCCCTGTCACAAAGGCAGGCCAACCGCACAGACACGTGCTTGCACACACACACGCACACCCTTCAGCGGCAGACACTGTAGGGGACTGTCCATTCCCCTCCTGACACTCCGTATCCCCGTCCCCCGGGGGCACAAGCCGACATGACCAGCCACAGTTGGCTGAGGGACTGGGGAGGGGACATACTGGGTGGGACCCAGATGGGAAAGAAGGGAGTCTTGCCCTGGGCTCTGGGAGCCATGGGACCCTCTCAGGCCCCCCAGAGTGGAGACTCAGCCCTTGCTTGTCCCCTCTGAGCAAAGCTCCCTGGCCCCGACTCCAACTTCAGCCCTCCCCTTGCCCTGCCCCCAGCCTCTCAATCTGGCCTGGGATAAGCACACCTAGGGGGACTTGGAAAAAGAGACACAAACCCCAAAAATCCCACTCCCTGGAAACTTCCAGATTAGGGATCAGCAATCTGCTTCTGCAGAGAGCCAGAGAGCACGCCCAGCTGTCCCGACCACACGGACTGTCTCCAGCACTCAGCTCTGCTGCTGCTGCCGAAGCACCATGGGCAACATGGCAGAAATGGGTAAGTACCAATAAAACTTTATCGACAAAATCAGTCTGTAGTTTGCAGACACCTGTTTCAGATGTTGATGGAGATCTATGCCCAAACATGAATGTGGACGCTCAGAGGGGGCCACAGCTGGAGGAGATCACAGCGGGAGACAGGGCCAGTGGCAAACCAAGATCTAAGCACAAGAGCCCCACCCCTGAAAACAGGGCTACAAAAGCGGGATCAACGGCCCCTCGGCTAGAAGGCCCCAGGGAGGCCACTGGCAGGAGCCACGGCTGCACGGCTGCTGGGCCTGCCCCATAGGGCGGCCACTCGGGGAAACTGTCTGGAGGCTTCTCAGAGGGCAAATTCAGGGTAACCCTGGGACCCAGCGATTCCGCTCCCGGGCATAGCATGCAACTGAGGGAAGGGAACACGTGGTCCACATAAACACATGTCCACAGACGGTCACAGCAGCTCCATTCCCAACAGCACACACATGAAGGTGCTCACACGTCCGCCAGGGGATAAATGGGCACATACACGGTCCCTCCATGCACTGGAACATGACTCAGCCATGAACAGGGACGAGGCTCTGACACACGTCACAGTGTGGATGCACCTTGAGGACGTCATGCTCAGTGACAGACGCTGGACACAAAACGCCACACAGTGTGCAATCCTATTTCTATGAAATGTTCAGGACAGGCCGAGCCACAGAGGCAGGAAGCGGATGTGTGGATACCGGGCTGGAGGAGGGGGTGGAAGTAATAGCCAATGGGGAAGGGGTTTCCTTTGGGAAGATGAAACCTTCCGGAATCCGACAGCGGTGATGGCTGCACGACTATGCAAACATATCGAAAACCACCAGATTATACCCTTTAAGCAAGTAAAGTACATAGAATGTGAATTATAACTCAATAAAGCTGTGATTTAAAAACAGGGCATCAAACAACCTCTACTTTATTAAAAAAAAGAACAAAAAAACCAGGGCGGAGGCCAGGCATGGTGGCTCATACCTGTAATCCCAGCACTGTGGGAGGCCAAAGCAGGAGGACTGCTTGAGCCCAGGAGTTCAAGACCAGCCTGGGCAACATGTGAAATTCCATCTCTACAAAAATTACAAAAAGTAGCTAGGCGTGGTGGTGCACCTGTAGTCCCAGCTACCCAGGAGGCTGAGGTGGGATCACCTGAGCCCACAGCTACTTGGGAGGGAGGCTGTGGGGCTCGGCCACGCAATGCCCGTCACAATTCTCCAGCTGGCCCCCAGGAAGGCGGTGGTTGCTGTTTCCACGTCCATGACAGGAACGGATGGATGACCAGGGGTAGCCTGGGCTGGCCGGGACCCCCGGCACGGCCCCACCCCGGCAATGCGGCCACCGTGCTCACTGCCAAGCCCACAGCTGCCCAGGCGCTCCCCTCCCCAGGCGCCCGCGGCTCACCTTGTTCTGCTCGTACTTGTAGAGGATCTTGAGCGTCTCCATGGCCCGGATCATGGCCTGCATGGCGGTGAAAATGTTCTGGTAGACGAGCTTGGTGAAGCTGCGCTTGTCCTCCTCCGAGTAGCCGGCGCCATGGATGATGCGCATCTGCTTGATGAAGGTGCTCTTCCCGCTCTCGCCCGTGCCTGGGGACGGGGCACGTGAGGGCGGGTGGCAGTCGGGGCCCGGCTCTCGTGCCGCTGCCCCCTCTCATCCAGACCCCGCCACGCTGCAGCGCCCAGCATAGGAAACCAAAGCACGTGAGGCTGACCGTCTCCAGCAGACGCCACAGCCTCCTGACTCCTCAGAAAGAGTTTACAAAGCGCCCTTCCCATTCTCCTCCAAGCCAGGGTCTTATTGGAACCACCCTTTTCCAGAAGTTCTGCGAGGACACACTTTCCTGGGGGCCAATTTGGTATTTACGTCAAAGACCACACGGTCTCAGGGCCAAATCAAGCCACACGGCACTGGCCCCCAGCTGGGACTGCACAGCTCCCCCACGGCCACACCAGTTCATGATCAATGGCCGCCAGAGGGACAGCGCACAGATGCGGCGGCGGTGCCCCGACAGATGGACTCACCCCAAGGGCTTCTCTGCACAGACCACTCCAAGGGCTGGGCGCCCCCTTCCCCAGAGCTTTGCTCAGTGGCCACGGCCACCCTGCCCCCGTACGCCAAGCACCCCCGAGGCTCTCCCCTCTCCCTCTTGGTGCTGTGGCGGGGTCAGCCAGGACAGTTGTGCCTGCCGCAGGTGGCCCTGAGCACGTGCCTGAACCCCTTTATGTCTCCATGTCTGCCATGACCTTGCTAATACCCACGATGCTTCCAGAGAGGAGTACGCTACCACCCCATCTCCGAGATAGGCACACTGAGGGTCCCAGGGCCCCAGACAATCAAAAGGACCAGCAAGTCAGCCTGGAGAAACTATCGGGAAAGGGGCCCACGTGGCCAGCTGTCTCTCCACCCCAGCCTCCAGATGAGCCCCCCACGCATTCTGGGTGACAGGGGGGTCCTCACTCCAGCCCATCCCCTGCCTCCGCCTCTCACTACCTGGTCACCTCCTGGGCAGAGACTCCGTCTCCCCGCTTTTCTTCACCCCCACGTGCTGGGATGTCAATGCTGGGTTTTCCAATGTGTCCACAAATCTCTGATGCTCATCCCTTCCAATACTGGAGACTAACTCCCCTCCCCTTGAGGATGGGCTGGACTTAGTGACCTGCTTCTAGCAAACAGAATGTGATGGAAGTGACAGTGTGCCATCTCCAAGGCTAGTTCACGAAAGGCACAGGGCTGCCTCCTTGCTCTCCCTCTGGGGTCACAGGCTCTGGGGAAGGCAGCCGCCCTGCTGTGAGCACCCTCCAGCAGCTCCACGGAACTGAGGCCTCCCACCAACAGCCACTAGAGGGAGCCAGCCTGTGAGAGGCTCCTCCAGCCCCAGTCCAGCCTTCGAATGATGTGGCCCTGCTTGGCTGGTATCGTGACTACAACTTCTGAGAGAGCCCAATCCAGGACCACGCAACCAAGTGCTCCCAAATTCCCAACCCTCAGAAACTATCTGAAGTAAGTTTTCTTAATTTAAGTTGCAAAGTTTTGTTAATTTAAGTTGCAAACTATTACACAACAATAGCTAACTTCTAATTTCTAAAAAGAAACTGCCTCAACTCCCTACTCAAGTAATAACCCTGCTGAGGCCCCTGCTGGCCTAGAGACTCAAGCGTCACCGCCCCTCCCTGCGTGCCCCTAGCCCACCTCTCCAGGCTCACCTTCACCACCCTGTGTCTCTGAATCTTCTGGCACCTCCCCACTTCCACACACATCGCACGCTGTGCCCTCTGCCCACAGTGCTGTCCCAATCACGGCTGCCTGAAGGCTGCCTGGTGCTGGGACCCAGCTCACTTCCTCTCACAGCCTCTGCTCCACAAAGCCCCCGAGGCCCCAACACAAGTCTCCCTCCTGTGCTTTCTGGAACCTTCCTTGCTGCCCACAGTGGACATCGTTGTGCAGGTGCCTGTCGCAAGCCCCCTCGCCTGGCAGCTCCTGGAGGCGAGACAGGCTGCGTGGGTCCCACAGTGGCCACAGCTGCCTTCGGGAGGCCCTCGACAAAGCCCAGGAACTGCTCACAGCACCTGTGTTCCCTGGGGGGGTCTCACAGAACACCCAACACATCCCGAGTGGGGAGCCCCAGCGGCAGCTGCCTCCTCCCAGTCCTTTTCTCAACCATGCTGCGTCCTTTTCGGAAGAAAGAAAATGGACTTTGATTCTGTCTCAGGCAGTGATCCGCCTCCCAGCCCTCACCTCATCCACAAAAGGTCAAACCCACCCAAGTTCCGGGACACGAGGGGTGAGAGTGGGTGTGCAGGTGAGACCACCTTCTCCCCAGAGGGACCCCCACACGCCCTTCCCTCACCGCGCCCTGAAGGGAAGGGTGGTGGCATGGAGGGGATGTGATCTGAGCGGCCTCAGCTCTACTGACGGGTGTGAACGCTGGGCCCCGAGGGGTGCTCAGCAGCATCCCTGGCCCCCGCCCACTCCATCTCAGGAGCACCCCCCGAACTGTGACAACCATAGATGTCCCCAGACACGGCCAGTGTCCCGTGGGTCAAGACTGCCCCCAGATGAGACTCTGTTTAAGAAAACTCTGTTACAAAACATGGCTGTTCCGTGGGTTGGTTTGGGAGGGTGCTGCACCTGGAAACAGCAAACACTCACACACACTGAAGGCCACACCGACGCAAGGCCGGCACACCCTCAAGCCCGCACCCCGGCACAGGCCCCACACAGCACAGGGGGCGAGGAGGGCCCTGCACTCCTGTCAGAAGGCGCCACCCCTTGGTAACTTTGCACCCAACACACAAGGTCCCTCAGGCCATAAACACCTCAACTATGAAACAGAAAAGCAAGCCTCAGCTCTCAGTGAGGATGCCGGGAAGACCAAGACGGCCGAGGAGGAGTCTGAAATGCCAGAGGTCGCTGCCCAGATGAGAACTGACTCGGTACTACTGTTTGGGGTTTTGTTTTGTTTTTGCAGATAGAGTTTCGCTCTTTTTGCCCAGGCTGGAGTGCAGCAGCATAATCTTGGCTCACCACAACCTCCGCCTCCTGGATTCAAGCGATTCTCCTGCCTCAGCCTCCCGAGTCGCTGGGACTACAGGCATGCGCCACCAGACCCGGCTGATTTTGTATTTTTAGTAGAGGTGGTGTTTCTCCATGTTGGTCAGGCTGGTCTCAAATTCGTGACCTCAGGTGATCCACTCGCCTCGGCCTCCCAAAGTGCTGGGAGCCACTGCGCCCAGCCTGTTTTGGGTTTCGTAAGGAAGGCAAAAATGACAACCACAGCCCTGGCTGGCCAAGGACCCCCATGGAGCTCTGCAGAGGCAATATGGGTACACGGATGGGGTGAGAGGCGGTTCACACCCATGCACCCCTGCGTGCACACATATATATGCATGAATGTGCATACATGCACACAATGCACACGTGTGCGTGCATGTACCTCAGCACACATGCACACTGCATGCACACATGCATGTATGCACACACGTATGGACATGTACACACACATGCAGCCCATACACAGCTAGGCAGCTGCGTGTTAAGCCATGTGCACCACTTACACTGGGTGGAAGCCACCCGTGTCCCCCACGTAACCCACTAAAGCCAGGAGCGGCCACAGAGCGGGGCAGGAGCCCAGCAGGAGCTCTGGGCCACTGGAAGCCAAGCCAGGCCAGGTGGCCCCGGGCCTCTGGTGGCCCTGAGGTGCTGGCCACTGTTAAGCCTGGCCGTGCAGGGGCCAAGGGCGAGGCTCTGGACAGCACTCAAGCCAGGCCACGCCACTAGGTTCGGGTTTTCAAGATGCTTTGGCCCCAGCCTGCTTTTCAAGTCGCCCTGTCTCCCTGCGCCAACCCAGCTGCTGCCGCCTCCCGTCACACAGCACCTTGCAGCTGGGATGCAGGGGTTCCTGCAGAGCAGACCCCATGTCTGAAGGCCTGGGTCCTGCCTGAGCCCTCACACCCCGCGGCTGGGGCTCCACATTAAAGATCCTGGTCAGCAGAGGCTCGTTCCCACCTGACCGGCCGCCATGTGGCCCCAAAGCAGCAGCCCCAACTCGGGCCTCAGCCCACATGGCTCCACCCTGAGCCAGCCTGCCCCGCCGGCAGCCACACTCCTCCTGAAAGACGTCTGAGCTGGAAGGCTCTTTTGGCTCCAAAATCTTCAACAGCTGCCCACTGGAAAGAAACGCCAGCCCACTCCTCCCGAGACAACGTGTGAGCCCCTCCAAGATTCCGCCTCACTCTGGACTCGTCCACAGCCCCCTGCTGGCCCTCATCACCCTATCTCAGGCCACCCGCCAGGGCAGAGCCTTCTGTCCACTCCTCACCGCACACCAAGCACCACAGCAGCTTTTCTCCTAAAAGCCAAAAAGCCAAAGCTCCACAGGCCCTTCAACAGGTGCACGGGCGCAAAGACCCCACGCAACGGACCACTGCCCAGTCCTGGGAAGGAACGGACCACGGACCACACCACCACCCCAGGGCAACGCACCAATGGTCCCACCCACAGCACTGAATGTCTGTGATCCTCCCAAATTCCTGTGTTAAAATCCTTACCCCTAAGGCAGGGGTGTTGGGAGGCGGATCAGCTCCTTCTGCCGTGGAGCTCTGGGGGCTCTTTCGTGAGTGCACTGACGAGTCCAGGAGGGATCACGTCCGCGTGAGAACACGGCAAGAAGGCACCGCCGTCTATGAACCGGGAAACACAACCACCCCCTACACCGAATCCACAGCGTCGCCATCTATGTACCAGGAAGCGCAACCCCGTCACCCGCCCCCCAAATCCACAGAACCTTGATCTTGGACGTCCAGCCTCCAGAACCATGGGAGGCAAACTCGGGTAGTTTACAAGCCACTGTGCCTGCAGTATTGTCACAGCAGCCCAAGCTGACTGAGACAGCGACAAAATGTTAGGAAAAGAGGACATTGGGAGAAGCCGGGGATCCAGCCAGGGGTCCAGCCAGGGCCGGCACAAAAGGGCAGCTGGGAGGGTCCTGCAGGGCAGATGCTGCCTGGCAGCTGCCTGTGGCGGGGGAGCACACACTCCACAGGTGACGAGTCAAACCCAGCTTCACATGCAGTCCTCCCACCCTCCCTCCCCGCCACGAGGCCGCACCCACCGCCGGGTCCCGCTGTGAGACCCCCAGGTTCCTGCCTCACGCTGGGTCTGGAGCTGGTGAGCTCAGCCTCCCAGGAGGCCGCCGCGGGCACTGGCAGCTGTGTGCGACGCCTGCTTCAGCACCAGGGTTAAATATCAACTACCCCTTCAATCAGGCCCTTCCCCTTCCCTAATGCCCGGGGAGCTCCCATTGCAGAAATTCAAAGGTCCGGCGTTCAGGAAGCGCCCAGCACCCCCGCAGCACGGGCCCTTCGAGGGTGGCTCTGCCATTCCCTCCTCAGGGAGGTGTGGCGGTCCCCATCTGCAGCCTGCCGCGCCAGCTTCCCAGCGCAGGGGCTGTGGCTGCCCTGCCCACCTGCATCCCTAGCCCCTACGCAGAAGGCGCTGTGTACATGTTTCCTGAGCGAACTGAATGAACCTGGCCCTGGTCCACGGTGCTGGATCCCTCATGTCCCCATCGGGTCCCCTGCACTCCACTGCCCGTCAGGATGGACCTGACTGCGTGTCACCAGCCACGGCTCCTGGGAGAATGGAGTCCACATCTCCCACACCTGAGGGAGTCTAGGTCTCCAGGAGGCCCCCACGTGACCACAAGCAAGGTGCTTTGCCTCTGCAAGCATGGTTCCTGGCGGGCCTGCCACAGGCCGCCCCACAGTGGACCCCAGATGCTAGGGAGCCTTCAGGAGGCAACCCTCAGGTGCACTCAGCACGCCACCACTAGGAGGGGCCAGAGTCCGCCCGCTGCTCCCACTGAGCCAGCTTCCAGAGGAGAAAACTACCCTCCGGACTGGACCCGCTGGCCAAGATCTGGAGGCCAACCAGGAGGAACCTGGTTCTCCTGTACCCTGCCTCCCGGCTCCCAGCAAACATCCCCAAACCACAGGAAAGGAAGACGGAAGAAAAGGAGGCTCCAAGCCCCACAAGAGGGCGCAGCCTGGAGAGCAGGAGCTGGGGACTTATCTCACACTCAAGATTCAAAGCCGGGCACGGAGGCTCCCGCCTGTAATCCCAGCACTTTGGGAGGCCGAGGCAGGTGGATCATTTGAGATCAGGAGCTCGAGACCAGCCTTGCCAACATGGTGAAACCCCATCCCTACCAAAAAATTTACAAAAATGGCCAGGCGCGGTGGCTCACGCCTGTGATCCCAGCACTTTGGGAGGCCGAGGAGGGCGGATCATGAGGTCAGGAGATCGAGACCATCCTGGCTAACACGGTGAAACTCCATCTCTACTAAAAATACAAAAAATTAGCCGGGCGAGGTGGTGGGCGCCTGTAGTCCCAGCTACTGGGGAGGCTGAGGCAAGAGAATGGCGTTAACCCAGGAGGTGGAGCTCACATTGAGCTGAGATCCGGCCACTGCACTCTAGCCTGGGCGACAGAGAGAGACTCTATCTCAAAAAAAAAAAAAAAAAAATTTACAAAAAAAAAATTAGCTGGGTGTGGCAGTAGGCGCCTGTAATCCCAACTACTCAGGAGGCTGAGGCACGAGAATCAATTGAACCCAAGAGACAGAGGTTGCAATGAGCTGAGATTGTACCACTGCACTCCAGTCTGGATGACAAGTAAGACCTTGTCTCGAAAAAAAAAAAAAGATTCAAGGCCGTGCTCACACATACAGTGGCTCACACCTGTCATCCCAGCACTGTGAAAGGCCGACGCAGATGGATCACCTGAGGTCAGGAGTTTGAGACCAGCCTGACCAACATGGAGAAACCGCATCTCTACTAAAAATACAAAAATTAGCCGGGCATGGTGGTGGGCGCCTGTAGTCCCAGCTACTGGGGAGGCTGAGGCAGGAGAATCACTTGAACCCAGGAAGCAGAGGTTGCAGTGAGCAGAGATTGCACCACTGCACTCCAGCCTAAGTGACAAAGTGACACTCTGTCTCAAAAATAAATAAATAAATAAACAAACAACAAATAAAAATAAAAATTACATAAAAAGATTCAAGTAAGTAACCCATGACCCTAGTGGCAGGGCTGAGACCTGGGAGCCAGCACCTGGGAGCCAACACCTGAGAGCCAGACTTCCAGGGTTCCAGGCTGCTTCCCGCCTACGACGCCTGAGCCAAGCCCCGCAGTGCCCAAGACGGTGCGATGTGGGCCGAGAAGGCAGGAAGCCCCCACAGGGCTGTGGGGAGGCCCAGGCCAGTGCACACACCGAGAGCAAGGCCAGAGCCGCAGGGCCCCACCCGGGGAAGTCACACGACCGCGCATCAGCTCCCATGAGAAGGTGGGTCGGTGGTGGCCCACGCGTGTGCATGCGTGTGCCTATGATCCCGGCTCCTGGAAACAGCCTGGAAATCTAACCCTGACCACGAGCTGTGCCAGCGGGTGTGGGATCAGAGCCAGGCACCAACCTGAAGCAGGGGCCCGAGGAGCGGCAGCCCTCCTGAAGCGGAGGACAGACGCCCCTCATCCAGCTTCACAAGGGGCCTCATGCCTGCCCCGCTTCCGTCTCAGAACCCCAGGAGGTAGACAGCACCTCAGCGCCGGACTGACTGGAGGGGAAACTGAGGCACAGAGCGGTCAAGTGGCCTCCCTGAAGTCCCACAACCCCTCACTGCAGGGCCTGAACAGACTTGGTTCTCCTGGTTCCACAGCTTATTGCCGGCAGCCCAGGGCGTGCTCTCTGTTCCAGCACGCACCCTCAGGCAGGGCGCCCTGAGAGAGGAAGGGCACCCAGCTGGCCCCACTGCTGAGGCTCAAGAATGAGCCACCACGAAACGCACTACCTCAGGTGGGGCGTGACAGCCAGGGGCAGCGATGGCAGGACAGCCTCTGGACTGGAACCCAGTCCCATCTCCACAGCAGCAGAGTCCCCAGGTGCCTCAAAGGTGCAGACACCAACTGCCCCTCGCCGGCCAGGGGCCATGCCACCTTGTTCTATTCCAGCGGAGGCTTCCATACAGACTGGTTCCCAAGTGGGAGTGACCCTCCCCACCGGAAGTGGTTGGTGTCACTCACCCACGTTTTCTATTCTTTTTTTTGAGACAGTCTGTCCCTCGGTCGTCCAGGCTGGAGTGCAGTGGTGCAATCTTGGCTCACTGCAACCTCTGCCTCGTGGACTCAAGTGACCCTCCCACCTTAGCCACCCAGGCAGCTGGGACTACAGGTGCATACCACCAAGTCTGGCTAATTTTTTTGCATTTTTAGTAGAGACGGGGGTTTCACTATGTTGCCCAGGCTGGTCTCGAACTCCTGGAATCAAGTGATCTGCCTGACTCGGCCTCTCAAAGTGCTTGGATTACAGGCATGAGCCACTGCACTGGCCACAAAATTTCTGAGCTCCCCTCTCCTCACACGCTGGGTCTTACCACAGCCCTTAATGAAGCCCCCCGAGAGCCTGGGTCCCCAGCCTTGCCCAGCCCATCTAATCCAGTTGTGGGCACTGGTCTGAACATCTCCACCTGGGGACAGGAACAGACCCCTGCCCCTGCCCAGCTCAATGACCATCGCCAAGGAGTCTGGGATGAGATCGCTGATGGGGGAAGGGCGGGAGTCCAGAGGCCCAGGGCCCCTCTCCAGACACCTGCCCAGGCCACCAGCACGTGCCTGACTGGTCAACCCTCGCCCCATCCAGTAGGACTGAGGCCGAGCAAACCGGCGCCGGTGCCACTGACTGAAGGGCTGCTTCATTCATCCCACAGCCTGGGGCTGCGGCGGGCCCCACTACAGCCCTGGGGGCTTCATTCATCCCACAGCTCAGACCCGGCCCCACAGCCCCTGGGGATTAGGACAGGCAACAGAACAGCCACGTCTCCGCAGGCCGCTCGGTGGCAGGGCCCAGCACCCATCAGTGTGGACGCGGTTAACAATGGCAACAGACACAGCGCCCTCCAGTTTGACCATAGCCCTAAGCCCCCACCCCACTCCATCCCTGCAGGTACCCTGAAACATCAGTGTGACTCCACAGCTTTGACAGAAGAGAAAAAGGAGCCTGGACCGCCAGACGGTGCGGTACCCAGAGCACCAACTCTGCAGTCAGACGGGGACAAAAACCTGGGCCAGCACCGTCCCTCCTGGAGCCTCCCAGGCCTTGGGGTCCCCGTGTGGATGCCATCCAGGGAGCACCACCGCCCAGGGTTACTCGAAGCTTTTCGGTGCAAAGCAGCCAGCAGGAAAGGCGGCCACAGGGGACAAGAGGGCTCCCTCCCTGCTGTCTGCTGCACTGGCCTCATCTCATTTAATCCTTCAACAATCCTACAGGGGGAAGAACATTTTTCCCAAGTGACCGATGGGGAAACTGAGGCTGGGAGAGGGAAATGACTCGCCCCTGGCTCCCTCCAGTGTGCCCCCACTGCCCAGTGCTGGTCGGCCCAGGGCAGCCCAGGCCACAGGCGGGACTCAGGGAGGAGCTTCTGAGCCAGCTGGGCACTGTCCTCGAGGACCCCTTCTGCCCGGTGCAGAGGCCCACAGGCAGGTGGCAACCGAGCCTGCCCCAGCAGAGATCCCTGGCGTGCACCAGGCCAGCCTGCAGGGCGTTGAGCAGTACTGGGCCACTCCTCTCCACTTCCCTGCGTGATCTGCCTTCAGTCAGCCAATGATGGTCACTCGCCAAGCATCTCTGAGGCCTGCACAGCTCAGTGACATGGGCAGGAAAGCAGGGAACCAAGGACACATAACTGACAATGGCCACGAGAAGGGACGGGGGCTGCTAAGACACATAGGTCGGGGGTCCTGCTCCCAGGGACACTGGGCAATGTCTGGGGACATCTGTGGTTGTCACAACTGGGGGGTGCTCCTGGCCTGGAATGGGAGGAGGCCAGGGACGCTGCTCAGTATCCCGCAGTGCCCAGGACAGCCCTACCCCAGAGAGTGCTCCAGTGCCAAACATCCACGGAGCTGAAGCTGGGGAGTCCTCACCACGGTGTCTGCAGGCAGATCCCAGATCCCAGATCCCGGGCGGGATCCCCAACGGAGCAGTTTCTCACGGAACATCCAGTATGTGCCACACACGCCAGGTGCTGTGGGCGCGACACGATGTCACCACGCCGGCAGCGGGCGCAGCAGCCAGCATTCAGCAGGTGCCCACTTGCAGTGGAATGGGGAGCACCACTGAGTCCTCACCCCACCGCCCCCTCAGGAAACTGAGGCACAGACCTGAAGTCCCACAGTCGCAAGTAGCAGGGGTGGGCTCTGAACCTGAGTCTCCCCAGGCCACGTACCTGACCCAGACAGCACACTGCTCCCAGGCCCTGCAGATGGCCCGAGGTGCCACCTACCCGTGCTGTCCTGAGAGCGCCTGTCAGCCACAGGAGGCCAGGCTGGACCAGGAATCCCCACAGCAGAGACCATCAGAGGTTTCTGACCCAGAGGCAGGGAGTACAGATGGAGGGTGGGAGACTGGACCACAGACATCCTGACGGGGGAGGAATGTGCCCAAGCCCAGATGACAGCAAGAGTCTGGATCCAGGACAGCCAATTCCAGACAGTCCTGAAGACCTGCCAGGTGCCCTACGGAGGACAGACAGTGGGACGCTCCCCGGGACGGGGGAATGCTCCACGCAGGGCCTGGCGGCAGGAGCTACATGCGCCTGCAACCACCCGCACGCCAGCAACCCGGCACTTAGGATCCCGGTTCTGCGAAAGGACTTAATTTCAATCAAATAATGACCCTGCACATGGGCCTTCCCAGAGCCCCTGGCCGCCCGTAATCGCATCCACCGCTCTCATTCACCTAGGTGGGCAAGCCACACGAGGCTTCCCATCCTCTACTCACAAGTTGGGGTGCCCAGCGGGGAGAACAGAGCCCTGCTGGGGACCCAGAAGGGGCGCCAGGTACCAGCTCTGTCTACAGGGTAGGGCCGAGAGGGCTCCGTGAGCGCCCCTCTTAAGATCCGTCAGACTCCACCACACACCTCTCCAACCTCCTGATGCCAGGGCATCCTCCCCGTGCTGCCCAGGGTCCCGGTGCCAGACAGAGACAGGCTCCACCACAAGACTCAGAAAGTGAAACCTCTCGTGGTTAAATCTCGGAGGGAAGCACTTCCTCCGCTCTCACCGCAGCACCGGCAGAGCCGGGCAGGAGGCTCGGGCGGAAGCTCCACGGAGCTTCCCGGACCAGGCCCAGGCAAAGCAGACCCTTCCAGCCACAGTCATCATAACTGATTACATATAAACGCAGAGGACGTGAGAGCAGGCCTGGACCGAGTCCCCACGTCTCCCCAGCCTGGGCTCCGGCTTGGGAAGTCAAGGTTGGACGAGGCCATCCAAGGGCGCTTCCTGCTCCCAGAGTCTTCTGGGACACGGCACAGCCACCCTGCCAGGCGCCAGAGGCCACGCTCCACGCCTCCCAACACTGGGCCAACAGAGGCCCGGCCCTTCCCGTGGGGCCACCGCACCCCATGCTGGATCCCGGGCCTTGTCACTGCCCGTGGGGGCCGGCGCAGGCCGGACAGGAAGCCTCCGGAACTAACCATCCTGCTTTATTTAGAAAGCCTGGAGCCACTCCGGCTCAGCCTCACTAGCAGCCTCTGGCCCCAGGAACAGGCATTCCCATGGAAGTCCCCACGTTTCCAACCACAAACCTGCCACAAGGAACTCTACGGGGGGGCCCCTCCAGTTTACCAGTGAGACGGAAACCTAACAGCCAAGGGCTGCCCGTGAGAGGCAGAGGCCCAGCGGGCCTGGGGAATGGGAACCCAGATCCAAGAGCTCCTGGCGGGGCCTGCAAGAGTTCTCCAGGCCACAGGGCGGACCCTGGGATGGCGGCGGCGCGGCACGGAGGCCGGAGCAGCGTGTGCGCTAAGCGCACAGTACACTCTCACCACTCCTGTTCCCATCCACAGCTGTCACCACCATCGACAGACGTGTTCATAAGGACAAACCCAGAATACCCCGGGTATAAAACAATATATGCATAAACACCCTTGCATACACCGAGTAGTGAATTCACACACACACGGCTTTGATTGTGCATAGAAAAAGACTCTATAAGCACTCATGAAAACTTCTGTGAAAATAATTTGCACTGATTATCCCTCGGCTTTGCCACAAGCATTTTACGTCGTATGCTACCACACAGTAAACGGTCTCAAATGGGGGCAACGTGCCCCCCAAGGGACAATGGGCACTGTCTGGAGACATCTGTGGTTGTCACGACTTGGGAGCACTCCTGGCGAGGAGTGGGTGGAGGCTTCGGACGCTGCTCAGCACCCTGCAGTGCCCAGGGCGGCCCCACCCCAGAGACCAATCAGGTCCAATGTGCACAGGGCCCTGGGGAGACCTGTGTGTGTTAATGGAGAGGCCCATTTGAGGCGTGAACAGCACATTTTAGCCACCACGAGGGAGGCGGCACAGCAGCGAGCCCCGTCCAGCTCTAGGCACCTCCATGAGGTCCCTCCTGACCCCAAAAACAGGGCATGGAACGTCCTCGCCAGGCTGACCGACCTCACAGGCCGTGTGCAGCCCCAGGGAGGCAGTGGATGAGAGCAAGCAGACACCGCGTTCTTCCAGAACATGCTCCACCTGGTTGCAAACCCAGAAGTCAGGGCAGAGTCCTGGAGCCCTGCTGCCCCCAAGCCTGGAAGGAACCAGCACCGCCCACATAAACGAGACCCTCCTGGGCGGCAGATGCCACGGGGGTGCGGTGGCAGGCCCCTGCCTCCCTCCCCGACATCCACTCCACAACGCTGCACGGGAGCCATAGGGGAGATGGAGGGATGGAGCCCCCACTGCTAAGGGGCAGGGGCAGGGGCAGGGGAGGAAAGAATTCTAGGGAGAGGCAGACCCGGCTTGACTGGGCCTCCTGCGGAGCACTAGGACCTCCGCCCAGAGGTCTCTGAACATTCCATGGGCTGCAGGCACCACAGCCACCTGCTGCAGCCCAACAGCCCCTTCCTCCTGGGGAGCCTCGGCCCCACCCTCCCGCTGCTCCCTGAAAAACAGGGGCAATCGCAAGTTCGGGGCTGGCCTCCTGGGAGAGTGGAATGAGTTCCCACAAGCAGGCAGGGAGCCTGACAGAGGTCCCCTCTCCTGTACCCTGGAGCCCCAGCCCCTGGACCTCAGGTGGTCAAAGTCCTCCCAGCAGGGGGCCCTCCAGCTGGGACGCAAGGTTGCTTGGAGGGGAAGTTTTCTGAGGGCCCGTCGCATCAGATTCCCAGAGGGGTCCCTGGCCCCAACACCTAGAGTGTGAAGCCCTTCCAATCCCCTGGCAGCCCCTGGCCCTCTACGTGGCACTGACACCCGTCCTCCTTGGGTCGTACTAAGCTCACGTCTTCGTCGCTGCCCTATCTGCCCCGCCTGGCCCTGAGCCTAACAGCAGCCTCCCATCTTACCAGCTGATAGGGGTCAACTTCCAGCTCACAGAGTGGGAGGGCGGGGCTGCAGGCACAGGCGCTCCCGCAGCAGACGCCCCGGCCACGGTTGGGCACTGCGCAGAAGATGCAGGAAGGGCCAAATCACTTCCAGACTTGCTCCAAGCAGCCAAGGCTGCAGGCACGGGAGCCCCCGACCTTCGTCCTTGAACCCCGTGTCAACCTCAAGTCCAAAGTGCAGGCACAGAAGCCTGGGTGCACGCGGAAAAGGTGGCGGGGATTCGGGAGGTCACAGAGCCACAGAGCAAGGCCATCTGGTAAGATCTTTATGACACCAGTAATTCCTAACTCCCCTCCATCCAAACAAAGTCCATGACCCACTACAAAAGCCAGTCAGTGCCACTCTGTGCAAGGGGCCGCTCCGCGGGCTCCGCCTACCCGTGTCCCCTGGAAAGACGGCCCACTTCAGACCCCTTAGGTAAATCAAAACACAAGTCTGGGGGAAAAAATCAGGAGGGCATTTCATCCAAGGCACCTCTCTAACCGGGGACATGGAGGCCGCAAGAGGGTCACAGCAGGAGAGAGGCAACCGTGTTCCCCACACAGCACCCAACCTGCCTCCTCCCCAGGAGCTACCGCCACCAGCACACCCCCTCCTCCGTCCCTGCTGCCTCTGCACCCATTTCCGACCTTCCCCACCGCCCCTGCCCCCCGCCCCCAGGCCAGGAGCTAACCTAGGAGCTCGGGAGGGCAGCGGCGGGGCAGGGCAAGAGCTTTCTGTTTTGTAAACGACTGCAGGGACCCTTATTTGGGGTGACAACACTTTACAGCTGGCCCGACTGGCTCCCTGCAGCAGGCGTGCCTTGGGGAGAAGGAGGTTCAGCAGCAAACCTTCTCCAGGACGGTGGGGAGGAGCCGGGAGGTGGGGGCCTGCTCCCAACGGGGACTCAGTGTGGCTCCCACCAAGACTCTAAGGAAGGCGGCGGGGGAGGCTGCCGAGACAGCTGCTTCGGACAACAAGCAAAGGCTCCCTCAGGTGTCAATCGCCCCACCCTCAGCTGAGCAGAACCCTGTCTTTTTCCCACAGGGCGCTTTCCAGCCAAGAGGACTATGGGGTTTCCCGGAACAGGAAGGCAGGAGAATGGCCCTGAAGGGAATGGGGGGTTAGGGGGCACGGAGGAGTCTTTGGGGGGTGTATGGGGCCTGCATGGAGGGTACAGGGCTCTACCTGGAGGGAAGGGTCAACGCGGGGCCCTGAGAAGTGAGGGGTGAGTATGCCCTGTGGGTTACAGCCCAAAGGTCTGGCCCTGAAGGGGTAGCGAGGGGTGGGTACTCAGGTGGGGTAAGGTCAGAGGGTCCCTGAGCAGGGAGGGGCTGGTCCCTTGAGAAGTGACACAAGGCAAATCTTGGAGTCCTGGAGGCCCAATGTGGCGGCAGAAACTGGGAGCTGACCTAGGAGGGATCCCGGGCCTGATCCAGACAGCACAGACAGGGGCTGACGCCCGAGGGTCCCTGGTGGCAACGTGAACAACACAGACAGGGGCTGACCCCGGGATCCCAGGTGCCAATATGAACAGTTAAGGCAGAGGCTGACCCCAAAGGAATCTGGGGCCCGGAGCTGACCTCGGAGGGTCCCAGGTGCCGACCTAGACAGCAAAGGCAGGGCTGAACCGGGAGGGTCCCGGGCCGACCTGGACGACACAGGCAGGGCTGACCCCGGAGGGCCCCGCCCGGACCCGGACAGGCCGGGCAGGCACAGGCAGGGCTGACCCTCGAGGGTCCCGCGATCCGGACAGGCAGGGAAGGCACAGGCAAGGCTGACCCCGGAGGGTCCCGCAACCCGGACGGCAAAGGCAGGGCTGACCCCAGAGGGTCCCAGCCCGACCCGGACAGGCAGGGCGGACACGGGCAGGGCAGGGCCCGCAGCCGGCAGGCCCGGGGGCCGCACTCACCGAGCAGCAGCAGCTTGAGCTCGCGCCGGGCGTCGCGCTTGTCCCGCCGCAGCTGCTTCTCGATCTCGGCGTTGATCCGCTTGGACTCCTTCACCTCATCGCTCAGGCAACACGCCATCATGGACTCCAGAGTCATCGTCCCGGCCCCGGCCGCCGCGGCCGACTCCCCGCCGCCGCCCCCCGGTCCCCGGCCCGGCCCTGGCCGGAGCCGCCTCGGCCGCCGCCCGCCGCGGCCCTCCGGCCTCGGCCCCCGGCCCTCGGCCCCGGGCCGGCCCGCCCCGCCTCGGCCGCCGCCTGGCGAGCCGCCGGGTCCCTGCTCGGGCCGCGCCAGCCGCGGACTCCCGCGCGGCCGCACTTAGCCCGCGCCGCCGCCGCAGCCACCGCCAACCGCAGCCGCCGCAACCGAGCGACAGCGCCGGACAACCTAGCAGGCTGGGAGCGCAGCCCGCGACAGGCAGACGGTGTGGCCAATGGGAGGGGCCGGCGGCCACGCGCGCCCACCGTGGGGGCGGGACTAGCGGCCTGGGCGGGTCGTCGGCGGGCGCGAAAGGGGCGGGGCGGGGCGAGGGCGGGGGGCCCGCGGGTTTGGTTGCGCCGACGTGGGAAGGGGGACGCGCAGCCGGGAGCCGGGGCGGGGCCGCCCGGGATTGTGGGAATGTGGCGGACTCGGCCGGCCAGGCTCGGCTCCGCTCGGCTTCGTTCGGCCCCGCTCGGCCCCGCTCGGCTCGGCCAGATCGGCCCAGTCCGGGTCGGGGAGGCGCCCACGCGGCCGCTGCGCTCTCTGGGTCTCCAGATGCCCGGGAAGCGCCCTGACATTGCTTGACAGGAACCTTCACTCATCCATTATAAAGCGTTAATGGAGGCCGGTCGCGGTGGCTCACGCCTGTAATCCCAGCACTTTGGGAGGCCGAGGCGGGCGGATCACCTGAGGTCGGGAGTTCGAGACCATCCTGACCAACATGGAGAAACCCTGTCTCTACTAAAAATACAAAATTAGCCGGGCGTGGAGGTGCATGCCCGTAATCCCAGCTACTCGGGAGGCTGAGGCAGGAGAATCACTTGAACCCGGAAGGCGGAGGTTGCGGTGAGCCTAGATCACGCCATTGCGCTCCCGCCTGGGCAACAAGAACGAAACTACCTCTCCAAAAAAAAAAGGGCCGGGCGCGGTGGCTCATGCCTGTAATCCCAGCACTTTGGAAGGCCGAGGCGGGTGGATCATGAGGTCAGGAGATCGAGACCGTCCTGGCTAACACGGTGAAACCCCATCTCTACTAAAAATATGAAAAATTAGCAAGTGCCTTTAGTCCCAGCAACTAGGGAGGCTGAGCCAGGAGAATGGCAGGAACCCGGGAGGCAGAGCTTGCAGTGAGCCAATATCACACCACTGCACTTCAGCCTGGGCGACAGAGCTAGACTCTGTCTAAAAAAAAAAAAAAAAAAAAAAAAGAAGCCTTTATAGGACACCTACTGTGTATCAGGCATTAATGAGATACATTCTATATACCAGGCACAGACCAGAGATTAACGGAGTGCCTATTGTGCATACATCAGGTGTAAATCAGGCCTTACTGCAGTGCCTGCGCTGTTTCACGCCAGGCATACGCATTAATGAAATGCCTACTGGATACTAGGCACTGTTGTAAACCCGTTAAGCTAAGCCTACCCAGGTGATATCCTTTTTTTTTTTTTTTTTTTTTTTTTTTTTTTTTTTGAGACGGAGTCTCGCTCTGTCGCCCAGGCTGGAGTGCAGTGGCGCGATCTGGGCTCATTGCAAGCTCCGCCTCCCGGGTTCACGCCATTCTCCTGCCTCAGCCTCCCGAGTAGCTGGGACTACAGGCGCCCGCCACCTCGCCCGGCTAGTTTTTTGTATTCTTTTTAGTAGAGACGGGGTTTCACCGTGTTAGCCAAGATGGTCTCGATCTCCTGACCTCGTGATCCGCCCATCTCGGCCTCCCCAAGTGCTGGGATTACAGGCTTGAGCCACCGCACCCGGCCTTTTTTTTTTTTTTTTTTTTTTCTCTATTTTTGAGATGGAGTCTTGCTCTGTCACCCAGGCTGGAGTGCAGGGGCGTGATCTAGGTTCATTGCACCCTCTGCCTCCCAGGCGCTCGTGATTCTCCTGCCTCAGCCTCCCGAGTAGCTGGGATTACAGGCGCCTGCCACCATGCCCGGCTAATTTTGTGTTTTCACTAGAGATCGGGTTTCGCTATGTTGGCCAGGCTGGTCTCAAACTCCTGGCCTCGAGTGATCTGCCCTCCCAAAGCGTCAGGATTATAGAGGTGAGCCGCCTCGCCCAGCCATATCTTTATCCTTACTTTGCAGGTGAAATGGAAGTGGCCAACAGAATTTGTAAAAATGTGTGTTCCCACCACCTTGCTGACTACTGAAAACCGTTTTCCCTCTCTGGCCTCCTTGGGCAACCCCTGCGCATCCTCTCCGTTCCAGTTCAAACGTCAGCTCCTCAGGGAGACTACTGACTCCTCAGACCAAGCCACGTACCTTTTCTTGAGCCACAACTTGAAATTGTGTATTCTGGCCAGGCGCGGTGGCTCATGGGTGTAATCCCAGTACTGTGGGAGGCCAAGGCAGGTGGATTGCTTGAGTTCAGGAGTTCGAGACCAGCCTGGATAACATGGCGAAACCCCATCTCTACTAAAAATACAAAAAATTAGCTGAGGCCGGGCACGGTGGCTCAAGCCTGTAATCCCAGCACTTTGGGAGGCCGAGACGGGCGGATCACGAGTTCAGGAGATCGAGACCATCCTGGCTAACACGGTGAAACCCCGTCTCTACTAAAATACAAAAAAAATTAGCCGGGCGAGGTGGCGGGCGCCTGTACTCCCAGCTACTCGGGAGGCTGAGGCAGGAGAATGGCGTGAACCCGGGAGGCAGGGCTTGCAGTGAGCTGAGATCCGGCCACTGCACTCCAGCCTGGGCAACAGAGCTAGACTCCGTCTCAAAAAAAAAAAAAAAAAAAAAAAATTAGCTGAGCGTGGTGGCACATGCCTGTAATCCCAGCTACTCGGGAGGCTGAGATGAGAGGATCACTTGAGCCCAGGAGGCAGATGTTTCAGTGAGCAGAGATGGAGCTACTGCACTCCAGCCTGGGAAATGAGAGTAAGACCCTGTATAAAAATAAAATGAAACAAAACAAAAAACCAGCGTGGCCAATATGGTGAAACCCTGTCTCTACTAAAAATACAAAAATGACCCAGGCGTGGTGGTGGGTACCTGTAGTCCCAGCTACTTTTGCTGAGGCAGGAGAATTGCTTGGACCCGGGAGGCAGAGGTTGCGGAGAGCTGGGATCGCACCACTGCGTTCCAGCCTGGGCAATAGAGTGAGACTCCGTCTCAAAAAAAAAAAAAAGCCAGGCGCAGTGGTTTATACTTGTAATCCCAGCAATTTGGGAGGCCGAGGCGGGCAGATCACCTGAGATCGGGAATTCAAGACCAGCCCGACCAACATGGAGAAATCCTGTCTCTACTAAAAATACAAAATTAGCTGGGCGTGGTGGCTCACGCCTATAATCCCAGCTACTTGGGAGGCTGAGGCAGGAGAATCGCTTGAACCTGGGAAGTGGAGGTTGCAGTGAGCTGAGATGACACCATTGCACTCCAGCCTGGGCAACAAGAGTGAAACTCCGTCTGAAAAAAAAAAAAGCAGGGTGTGGTGGCTCATGTCTGTAATCCCAGCACTTTGGAAGGCCAAGGCAGGCAGATCACTTGAGGTCAGCAGTTTGAGACCAGCCTGGCTAACATGGCAAAACCCCATCTCTATTAAAAATACACAAAAATTAGTGGACGCCTGTAATCCCAGCTACTCGGGAGGCTGAGGCAGGAGAATCTCTTGAACCCAGGAGGTGGAGGTTGCAGTGAGCAGAGATTGCACCCCTGCACTCCAGCCTAGGTGACAAGGGTGAAACTCCATCTCCGAAAAAAAAAAAAAGAAAGAAAGAAATTATATATTCTTCTGAGCGTCTCTCCGTAGACTCAGTTTCCCAAATTGGCCATCAGCTCCATGAGGTCAGAGCCTGTCTGGGTCACCTAGAACAAAGATGGGCAAACCACAACCCTCCGACAGCTCTGGCTGACCACTAGGTTTTCCTGTGGTCCATAAGCTCAGAATGGCTTTTACATTTTTAAACAGTTTTTAAAAATCAAAAGAAAGTAAACTTTCGGTACACGTAAAAATTATACGGAACTCGGCCTGGTGTGGTGGCTCACGCCTATAATCCCAGCGCTTTGGGAGGCCGAGGAGGGCAGATCACGAGGTCAGGAGATCGAGACCATCCTGGCTAACACAGTGAAACCCCGTCTCTACTAAAAATACAAAAAATGTGCCGGGCGAGGTGGCGGGCGCCTGTAGTCCCAGCTACTTGGGAGGCTGAGGCAGGAGAATGGTGTGAACCCGGGAGGCGGAGCTTACAGTGAGCCGAGATCGCACTACCACACTCCAGCCAGGGTGACAGAGGGAGACTGTCTCAAAAAAAAAAAAAAGAAAAAATTATATGAAACTAAACTTTCAGTGTCCATTTATAGGGTTTTGTTGGAAGCCAGTCACATCCATTGATTTCCATACTGAGTTTGGCTACTGTTACCCCACAGGGCAGCATTACAAGAAATCTTAAAAGATTTCCTATGTGGTCCCTTACAGAAAGAGACCTAGAATGAGGCCCTAACACACACTAGGTGCTCAGTCGATGTGTTTGGAATGATGGGAAAGGGATAAAAGAGCCTGGTCTGGGAAGAGTGGCTCATGCCTGTAATCCCAATACTTTGGGAGGCTGAGGCAGGAGGATTGCTTGAGGCCAGGAGTTTGAGACCAGCCTGGGCAGCATAGCAAGACCCCACACACACACACACTCTACGCAAGTAAAATTAAAATTGGCTGGGTGCGGTGGCTCATGCCTGTCATCCCAGCACTTTGAGAGGCCGAGGCAGACAGATCATCTGAGGTCAGGAGTTCGAGACCATCCTGGCTAACATGGTGAAACCCCGTCTCTACTAAAAAATACAAAAAACTAGCCGGGCGAGGTGGCGGGCACCTGTAGTCCCAGCTACTCGGGAGGCTGAGGCAGGAGAATGGCATAAACCTGGGAGGTGGAGCTTGCAGTAAGCTGAGATCTGGCCACCGCACTCCAGCCTGGGTGACAGAGCAAGACTCTGTCTCAAAAAAAAAAAAGGAAGGAACTGAGGCACCATTGCGCACAACTTCCCTGACTGCGGCACCTCTCTCAGCCCCAATGCTGCCTGACCTCCTCACCACCTCCTCCCTCTACCTGGCCCTTCCCAGGTTCCAAATACCAGGAGCCCATCCCTCATCTTCAGAGGTACACCTTGATATACCCTTCTCCCCTGTCTTGAGATAAGAGGGCAAAAGGAGGGTCAAAGTCTCCGTTTATCGGTTCCTCGGGTGTGTGGGAAGATTAGCTCACTTTTTTTTTAGGGGGGGACAGAGTCTTGCTCTGTGGCCCAGGCTGGAGTGCAATCAATGGCATGATCTCGGCTCACTGCAACCTCCACCTCCCAGGCTCACGCGATTCTCCCGCTTCAGCCTCCCGCAGTAACTGGGACTACAGGCATCCCCACATCATGCCCGGATAATTTTTGTATTTTTGTGGAGACAGGGTTTCACCACGTTGGCCAGGCTGGTCTTGAACTCCTGACCTCAGGTGATCCACCTGCCTCGGCCCCCCGAAGTGCTGGAATTACAGGTGTGAGCCACCGTGCCTGGCCGAAAGATTAGCTCCTTGAAAAGCTCATCTTCTGGGCTGCCAACCCCACCTCAGCTGCATGTAGCCAGGGGGCTCCTGGAGTTCCCGCCTCAATAGATAAAAGCTCCAATTGCATGTGAAACTTACAAGCAGAGGGCAAATTGTGGTCAAAACAGTGTCACTCACTTGACCAGGCACAGTGGCTCATGCTTGTAATACCAACGCTTTAGGAAGCCAAGGCGGGAGGACCGCTTGAGCCCAGGAGTTAGAGACCAGCCTGGACAATATAGTGAGATCCTGTGTCTGTTAAAAACAACAACAATATTGTCACTCAGGCCTTGGCTAAAAACACCTTCTCCTCCAGTGGGTCCTACCTGAATACCTCTAACTAATGCCACCCCCACCTCAAGCCCTCCCTCCTGTCACATCCTGTTGAGTTGCCTTCATAGGCCTTTTCACAGCTTGAAAGCATCTTATTTATCTCTTTATTCATTGATTACCTCTCCTGCCATGATATAGGGTGTCTTTTTCTTTCTTTTCTTTTCTTTTCTTTTCTTTTTTTTTTTTTTTTTTTGAGACAGAGTCTCACTCTGTCGCCCAGGCTGGAGTGCACTGGCCGGATCTCAGCTCACTGCAACCTCCACCTCCCGGGTTCACGCCATTCTCCTGCCTCAGCCTCCCGAGTAGCTGGGACTACAGGCGCCCGCCACCTCGCCCGGCTAGTTTTTTGTATTTTTTAGTAGAGACGGGGTTTCACTGTGTTAGCCAGGATGGTCTCGATCTCCTGACCTCGTGATCCACCCGTCTCGGCCTCCCAAAGTGCTGGGATTACAGGCTTGAGCCACCGCGCCCAGCCTTTTCTTTTCTTTTCTTTTCTTTTTTTTTTTTTTTTGAGACAGAGTTTCACTCTTGTTGTCCAGGCTGGAGTGCAATGGCACGATCTCACCTCACCGCAACCTCCGCCTCCCGGGTTCAAGCGATTCTCCTGCCTCAGCCTCCCCAGTAGCTGGAATTACAGGCATGCACCACCACCCTGGCTAATTTTGTATTTTTAGTAGAGACGGGGTTTCTCCATGTTGGTCAGGCTGGTCTTGAACTCCCGACCTCGGGTGATCCGCCAGCCTTAGCCTCCCAAAGTGCTGGGTATGCGGACTTGAGTCACCATGCCCAGTTTTTATTTTTTTTTTTTTGAGACAGGATCCTGATCTGTTGCCCAGGCTACAGTGCAGTGGCACGATCTCAGCACACTGCGGCCTCGACTTCCTGGGTTCAAATGATCCTCTCGCCGGGCGCGGTGGCTCAAGCCTGTAATCCCAGCACTTTGGGAGGCCGAGACGGGCGGATCACGAGGTCAGGAGATCGAGACCATCCTGGCTAACACGGTGAAACCCCGTCTCTACTAAAAATACAAAAAAACTAGCCGGGCGAGGTGGCGGGCGCCTGTAGTCCCAGCTACTCGGGAGGCTGAGGCAGGAGAATGGCATAAACCTGGGAGACAGAGCTTGCAGTGAGCTGAGATCCGGCCACTGCACTCCAGCCTCGGTGACAGAGCGAGACTCCCTCTCAAAAAAAAAAAAAAATGATCCTCCCGCCTTAGCCTCCCAAGTAGCTGGGACTACAGGTGCCCACCAATACACTCAGCTAAATTTGTTTAATTTTTTGTAGAGATGGGATCTCACTAGCTTGCCCAGGCTGATCTCAAACTCCTGGGCTCAAACAATCCTCCCCCTTCAACCAGTCTCTGCCATAATGCCCTGTTCTTTTATTTCAGAGACTTTGTCACAATTTGAAATGGGATCTATTTATTGATGATTATTGACTGGGCATCTGCTATGGGCCAAGTACTAGACTGGATATTTACTTATTTACTTACTTTTTGATTTTTTTGTGTGTTTTGAAATGGAGTCTCACTCTGTTGCCTGTTGCCCGGGCTGGAGTGCAGTGGCGTGATCTCAGCTCACTGCAACCTCTGCTTCCCGGGTTCAAGCGATTCTCATGTCTCAGCGTCCCAAGTAGCTGGGATTACAGGCACCTGCCACCACGCCCTGCTAATTTTTGTATTTTTAATAGAGACGGGTTTCACCATGTTGACCAGGCTGGTCTTGAATAGCTGACCTCAAGTGAACTGCCCGCCTCAGCCTCCCAAAGTGCTGGGATTACAGGTGTGAGTCACCGCACCTGGCCTTGAGAAATTTTTTTGTTTGTTTGTTTGAGACGGAGTCTTGCTCTGTCCCCCAGGCTGAAGTGCAGTGGCATAATCTCGGCTCACTGCAACCTCCGCCTCTGGGCTCAAGCGATTCTCCTGCCACAGCCTCCCAAGCAGCTGGGATTACAGGCGTGCGCCACCATACCCAGCTAATTTTTGTGTTTTTAGTAGAGATGGGGTTTCACCATGTTGGCCAGGCTGGTCTCGAACTTGTGACCTCGTGATCTGCCCACCTCAGCCTCCCAATGTTCTGGGACTACAGGCATGAGCCACCATGCCCAGCCTTGAGCATTTATTAAACAAACTCTGTAGAAACCCCGTCTTGGCTGCAGGGCCGCCGCCCTGGGCATTGTTGGGAGGAGATCCAATGGGGAGCAGGAACAACAATCTGGGCCAGGTTCAGGGGCTCACGCCTGTAATCCCAGCACCTCAGAAGGCTGAGGTAGGAGGATCGCTACAGGCCGGGAGTTGGAGACTAGCCTGGCCATCACCACAAACCCCATCTCTACAAAAAATTTAAAAAGTAGTTGGGTGTATTGACACACGCCTATAATCCCAGCATTTTGGGAGGCTGAGGTGGGAGGATTGCTAGGGCCAGGAGTTTGAGGCTGCAGTGAGCTGTGATTGTGCTGCTGCACTCCCGCCTGGGTGACAGACTGAGACTCTGGCAGAAAGAAAAAGAAAAGGCCAGGCGTGTTGGCTGTTACCCGTCATCCTGGAACTTTAGGAGGCCAAGGCGGGCGGATCACCTGAGGTCAGGAGTTTGAGGCTAGTCTGGCAACATGGTGAAACCCCGTCTCTCTCGAAAAATACAAAAATTATCTGGGTGTGGTGGTGGGCACTTGTAATCCCAGCTACTCGGAGGCTGAGGCAGGAGAATCACTTGAACCCAGGAGGCAGAGGTTGCAGTGAGCCAAGGTCATGCCACTGCACTCCAGCCTGGGCGACAGAGTGAGACTCCTCAAAAAAAGAAAGAAAAGAAGGGGAGGGGAGGGGAGGGGAGGGGAACGGAGGGGAGCAGGGAAAGAAAGAAAGAAAAGAAACAACAGAGCAACATGGGGGTCTTCCATTCTCAGTGCCCACTGTGTGCCAGGAACTGGGCCAGGACCCAGAAAGCCTCCAGTGGATAAGATGGGGAAACTGAGGCCCATCAAGAGATGGGAAGTTGGCCCTGGGCCCCAACCCGGAGCTGAACATTGACTCCAGCGTCCCCACCCAGCGGCCCAGAGTGACAAAGTCCACACTCACAGCAGTGCCTTCACGGCGTTGGAGGCCCCTCCCTCCCTCCTCAGCTCCCCACAGCCTCCTCCCTTCCTTGTGGCCTTGGCCTCCTGGACCTTGAGGAACTGGATTTTATGAGGGCCCGGGGCGAGAACAAGGCCATTTCCTGGCACAGAGCTGCGAGTGAGGACAAAGGTGACGAGAACCCACGCTGAGGACAGGCAGGGTGCAGGGGCACCTGTTGCCAGAACCACAGCTCCAGAGTCAGGGGGCAGCACCCTCCGCACCCAAATACCGGCCCCTCCAGGCCTCAGGGTGGAAATGGGCAGTCATTGCCTGGCATAAAGAAAATCGGCCGGGCAGCCGGCCACGGCGGCTCACGCCTGTAATCCCAGCACTTTGGGAGGCCGAGGCGGGCAGATCACGAGGTCAGGAGATCGAGACCACGGTGAAACCCCGTCTCTACTAAAAATGCAAAAAATTAGCCGGGCGAGGTGGTGGGCGCCTGTAGTCCCAGCTACTTGGGAAGCTGAGGCAGGAGAATGGCGTGAACCCGGGAGGCGGAGACTGCAGTGAGCCGAGATTGTGCCACCGCACTCCAGCCTGGGCGACAGAGCCAGGCTCCATCTCAAAAAAAAAGAAAATCGGCCGGGCATGGTGGCTCACGCCTGTAATCCCAACACTTTGGGAGGCTGAGGCAGGTGGATCACCTGAAGTCAGGAGTTGAAGAACAGCCCTAACACAGTGAAACCCCATCTCTACAAAAATACAAAAATTAGCCAGGCATGTTGGCAGGTGCCTGTAATCCCAGCTACTCAAGAGGCTGAGGTGGGAGAATGGCTTGAACCTGGGAGGCAGAGGTTGTAGTGAGCTGAGATCACGCCACTGCACCAGCCTGGGCGACAGAGCAAGACTCTTTCTCAAAAATTAAAAAAAAAAAAAAGGCCGGGCGCGGTGGCTCACACCTGTAATCCCAGTACTTTGGGAGGCTGAGGCGGGTGGATCACGAGGTCAGGAGACGGAGACCATCCTGGCTAACACGGTGAAACCCCATCTCTACTAAAAAAAAAAAAAAACAAAAAATTAGGCAGGCGTGGTGGCGAGCGCCTATAGTCCTAGGTACTCGGGAGGCTGAGGCAGGAGAATGGCATGAACCCAGGAGGCGGAGGTTGCAGTGAGCCGAGATCACGCCACTGCACTCCAGCCTGGGCAACAGAGAGAGACTCCATCTCAAAAGAAAAAGAAAATCATCAGGCCAGTCACAGTGGCTCACCCCTGTAATCCTAGCTCTTTGGGAGGCCGAGGTGGGTGGATCACCTGAAGTCAGGAGTTCGAGACCAGCCTGGCCAACAAGGTGAAACCCTGTCTCTGCTAAAAATACAAAAATTAGGCCGGGCACGGTGGCTCAAGCCTGTAATCCCAGCACTTTGGGAGGCCGAGACGGGCGGATCACGAGGTCAGGAGATCGAGAGACGATCCCGGCTAACACGGTGAAACCCCGTCTCTACTAAAAAATACAAAAAAACTAGCCGGGCGAGGTGGCGGGCGCCTGTAGTCCCAGCTACTCGGGAGGCTGAGGCAGGAGAATGGCGTGAACCTGGGAGGCGGAGCTTGCAGTGAGCCGAGATCCGGCCACTGCACTCCAGCCTGGGTGACAGAGCAAGACTCCGTCTCAAAAAAAAAAAAAAAAAAAAATACAAAAATTAGCCAGGCATGGTGGTGGGTGCCTGTAATCCCAGTTGCTTGGGAGGCTGAGGCAGGAGAATCGCTTGAATCCGGGAAGCAGAGGTTGCAGTGAGCCAAGATTGCGCCATTTCACTCCATCCTGGGGGCACAGAGCGACTCTGTCTCAAAATTAAAAAATAAAAAAATCATCAAGCTGGGCATGGTGGCACATGCCTCTGGTCCCAGCTACTTGGGAGGCCAAGGCATGAGGATCATCTAAGCTCAGGAGTTCAAGAGTAGCCTGGGCAACACAGCAAGACCCCATCTCTACAAAAAATAATAAATGAGTAAGGCATGGTGGTACATGTCTGTGGTCTCAGTTTCTTGGGAGGCTGAGGTGGCAGGATCGATTGAACCCAGGAGTCCGAGGCTGCAGTGAGCTATGATCACGCCACTGCTCTCCAGCCTGGCACACAGAACGAGAACCTCTAATCTAAAAACAAACAAACAAAAAAAGGGAGCAACTGGAATTCTCCTTCGGGACTGGTGGGAATTTGAAATAGTGCAGCTACTTTGGAAAAACGTCTAGCAGAATTTTTTTTAATTTTTTTTTTTTTTTTGAGACGGAGTCTCGCTCTGTTGCCCAGGCTAGAGTGCAGTGGCACGATCTCGGCTCACTGCAAGCCCCACCTCTCGGGTTCGTGCCATTCTCCTGCCTCAGCCTCCTGAGTAGCTGGGACTACAGGCACCCACCCCCACGCCCGGCTAATTTTTTTTGTATTTTTTAGTAGAGACGGGGTTTCACCGTGTCAGCCAGGATGGTCTCGATCTCCTGACCTCGTGATCCGCCCGCCTCGGCCTCCCAAAGTGCTGGGATTACAGGCTTGAGCCACCGCGCCCGGCCTGGATTCTTAAAAATTTAAACAGGATCTAGGGCCGGGCACAGTGGTTCATACTTGTATACCCAGAACTTTGGGAGGCCGAGGTGGGTGGATCACTTGAGCTCAGGAGTTCGAGACCAGACTGGCCAACATGATGAAACCTCGTCTCTACTAAAAATACAAAAGTGGCCGGGCACGGTGACTCACACCTGTAATCCCAGCACTTTGGGAGGCCGAGGTGGGCAGATCACGAGGTCAAGAGATCGAGACCATCTTGGCCAACATGGTGAAACCCCATCTCTACTAAAAATACAAAAATTAACTGGGTGTGGTGGCACGCATCTGTAGTCCCAGCTACTCGGGAGGCTGAGGCAGGAGAATCGCTTGAACCAGGGAGGCAGAGGTTGCAGTGAGCAGAGATCGCGCCACTGCACTCCAGCCTGGTGACAAAGCGAGACACTGTCTCAAAAAAAAGAAATGAAAGGTAGCTGGGCGTGGTGGCAGGTGCCTGTCATCCCAGCTACTCGGGAGGCTGAGGCGGGAGAATTGCTTGAACCCAGGAGGCGAAGGTTGCGGTGAGCTTAGATGCCACTGCAGTCCAGCCTGGGCAACAGAGTGAGACTCCGTCTGAAAAAATATATATTAAATAAATAAATAGATAAATAAACAAAATAAACAGGATCTATTTATATTTATTTTAAATAAGTAAACAGGATCTAGCCATTTCATTCCTAGGTATTTTGCCAACAGAAATGAAGACATGTCAATACAGACGCCTACGCTCCATACTAACAACAGCCGTGGTTTACGCTGCTGGAAGCTGGGAGTCCAGCTCTCTGGTTCTCATCTAGC
This sequence comes from Macaca thibetana thibetana, assembly GCF_024542745.1. Lineage (NCBI taxonomy): Eukaryota > Metazoa > Chordata > Mammalia > Primates > Cercopithecidae > Macaca > Macaca thibetana. Next base: position 21,127,276 of record NC_065596.1, read on the forward strand.
ACACCCTCCCCAGGCTGTGTGACTTTCAGGGGGCGGCTTGCCCTCTCTGAATCTCCATCTCTTCATTGGTGAAACAAGTGTAGTGATAAAAATTTCCGTATACCAATGGGCACATGGAAAGATGCTTGGCCAGGCCCAGTGCCCCACACCTGGAATCACAGCACTTTGGGAGGCTGAGACCAGAGAATTGTTTGAGACCAGGAGTCCAAGAACAGCTTGGGCAACATATCCAGACCCCATCTGTACTAAAAATACAACATTAAAAAGTAGCCAGGTGTGGTGGCATGCACCTGCAGTCCCAGCTACTCAAGAGGCTAAGGTGAGAGGATTGCTTGAGCCTGGGAGGTTGAGGCTGTAGTAAGCGATGATTGCACCAACTGCACTCTAGCCTTGGCAACAGAGCAAGGCCCTGTCTCAAAAAAATAAACAGGCTGGGCACCATGGCTCATGCCTGTAATCCCAGCACTTTGGGAGGCCGAGGCAGGCAGATCACCTGAGGTCAGGAGTTCGAGACCAGCCTGGCCAACATGGTAAAACCCCAACTCTACTAAAAATACAAGAATTAGCCAGGCGTGGTGGCGCGTGCCTGTAATCCCAGCTCTTGGGAGGCTGAGGCAGGAGAATCGCTTGAACCCAAGAGACAGAGGCTGCAGTGAGCCAAGATCTTGCCACTGCACTCCAGCCTGGGTGACAGAAAGAGAATCCGTCTCCAAAAACAAAAAACAAACAAACAAACAAAAACCTCCTTTCTAATTCCACCTGCCCTTGAAATCTTTCCTGGGTCAAGCCAAGAACCCTCCCAGGCCAAGCCCCAGTTTTGGGGCTCACCTGTCCTGCATCAAGGGGACCAGGGCAGACAGGACTTGGCTCGTCAAGGTGAGGGAGGATGGGGCTGTGCCCAGGTGGAGGCTGTGCACGTGTGGAGAAGTTTTGGGGCAGATAACAACACAGACCCTGCACCCACAATCCCTGGGTTCAAATCCCCACTCTCCCTCCTTGCTGTCCCACCCAACTCCATGACCTTGAGCTGTGACCTTGAACCAGGGACTCAGCCTTCCTCAGCCTCCATTTCCTTTTGGCAAAACAGGGATATAAGAGTTACCTGTGGGCCGGGCGTGGTGGCTCAAGCCTGTAATCCCAGCACTTTGGGAGGCCGAGACGGGCGGATCACAAGGTCAGGAGATCGAGACCATCCTGGCTAACACAGTGAAACCCCGTCTCTACTAAAAATACAAAAAAAACTTAGCCGGGCGAGGTGGCAGGCGCCTGTAGTCCCAGCTACTCAGGAGGCTGAGGCAGGAGAATGGCGTGAACCCGGGAGGCGGAGCTTGCAGTGAGCTGAGATCCGGCCACTGCACTCCAGCCTGGGCGACAGAGCGAGACTCCGTCTCAAAAAAAAAAAAAAAAGAGTTACCTGTGGCCGGGCGTGGTGGCTCCTGTCTGTAATCCCAGCACTTTGGGAGGCAGAGGCAGGCCGATCACCTGAGGTCAGGAGTTTGAGACCAGCCTGGCCAACATGGTGAAACCCCATCTCTACTAAAAATACAAAAATTAGCCAGGTGTGGTGGTGGGCACCTGTAATCCCAGCTACTCAGCAGACTGAGGCGTGATAATTACTGGAGCCCGGGAGGCGGAGGTTGCAGTGAACCGATATCATGCCATTGCACTCCAGCCTGAGCAACAAGAGGGAAACTGTCTCAAAAAAAAAAAAAAAATTGGGAAGCCAAGGCAGGCAGATCACCTGAGGTCAGGATCACTCAGTGTCTACTAAAAATACAAAAATTAGCCAGGCATGGTGATGCAAGCCTGTAGTCCCAGCTACTGGGGAGCTGAGGCAGGAGGCAGGATAATCACTTGAACCCGGGAGGCAGAGGTCGCAGTGAGCTGAGATCACACTATGATCTCCAGCCTGGGCAACAGAGCAAGACTCCACCTCAAATATATATATGTGGCCGGGCGCGGTGGCTCAAGCCTGTAATCCCAGCACTTTGGGAGGCCGAGACGGGCGGATCACGAGGTCAGGAGATCGAGACCATCCTGGCTGACACGGTGAAATTCCGTCTCTACTTTAAAAAATACAAAAAACTAGCCGGGCGAGGTGGCGGCGCCTGTAGTCCCAGCTACTCGGGAGGCTGAGGCAGGAGAATGGCGTGAACCCGGGAGGCGGAGCTTGCAGTGAGCTGAGATCCGGCCACTGCACTCTAGCCTGGGCGGCAGAGCGAGACTCCGTCTCAAAAAAAAAAAAAAAAAAAAAAAAAAAAATATATATATATATATATATATGTGTGTGTGTGTGTGTGTGTATATTAAATCTGGCAGGGTGCCATAGCGCACACCTTAATCCCAGCTACTCAGGAGGTTAAGGAGGAAGGATCACTTGAGCCCAGGAGGCTGAGGCTGCAGTGAGCTATGATGGCACCGCTGCACTCCAGCCCAGGCGAGAGAGCAAGACCCTGTCCCTAAAAAAATAAAAATAAAAATAAAGAAATGCACTAAATCCGAATGAATGAATGTTTTGGTTAAGTTCCTTGATGATCCCAATTCTGGCTTCGGGCAAATAACTGAGCCAAGACTTTCTGTTTTAAAAAAACAAACATTAGAAACCATTTCATCCTGTGAGCAGGTTGAGTTTCTTATTCCCAAGTAAGGGCAAAACGGATTGCACCCAGCGCTGCCGGCTCTGGCCACGCACACGGCCTCCTACAAAGCTTCTGCCCACAGGCTCATCTGAGCTTATGATTCGGGAAACACCCGGGACACGGGGTCACAGCTCTGACTCTGCCCCGCCTTTGCTGAATTAGACTGTGCAGAGAGTCGGCCCCAGGAAGCTGCATTTGAAACAAGCCCATTCTGAGCCCAGGGAGGTCTGAACATCCACAGACATCCCCACACACAGCCAGGGACAGCTCCTGCCTGGTTTCTACAGACATGGATTTAGTGGAGAAGCCTCTTCGTGTTAAATTCACACTGAATTATTTTTATTTTATTTATTTATTTATCTATCTATCTATCTATTTATTTATTTATTTATTTTTCCGATGGAGTCTTACGCTGTTGCCCAGTCTGGAGTACGGTGGTGCAATCTCGGCTCACTGTAACCTTCCCCTCCTGGGTTCGAGCGAGTCTTGTGACTCAGCCTCCTGAGTAGGTGGGACTGCAGATGGGCGCCACCACGTCCGGCTAATTTTTGTATTTCTTAGTAGAGCCGGGGTTTCACCATGTTGGCCAGGCTGGTTTCGAGCTCCTGACCTCAAGTGATCCTCCCGCCTCAGCCTACCAAAGTGCCGGGATTACAGGCATGAGCCACCACACCCAGCCTTCACAGCTGAATTCAAACCTGAGTCAGCGCCTGTCCCTCCTCGGCTCACAGCCCTCCATGGCTCCCATCTTCCTGCTGGAAAAGCCCAAGTCTGCCCCATGACCCACGAGGCCTTGCAGGACCTGCGCCAGCCCCTCCCCGCCCTCCCTCCTCCCTCTCTCCCTTTCCTCACTCTGCTCCAGCCACACAGGTCTCCCTAGTGTTCCTCTAACTTGTCAGACACAGTCCTACCCCAGGGCCTTTGCACAGCCTGTGCCTTCTGCCTGGAACTCTCTACCCACCGTGTGAACTCCATCCCTGCACAATCTAGCTTTGTCTCTCCCTTTTACCCCTTCTAAACCCCTCCTTCTGGGCCAGGCGAGGTGTCTCATGCCTGTAGTCTCAACACCTTGGGAGGCCAAGGCAGGCACATTACTTGAGCCCAAGAGTTCAAGACCAGCCTGGGCTTGTCAGGGAGAACCTTTCTCCACAAAAAATAAAATATTGCCAGGCATGATGGCACCTGTAGTCCCAGCTACTCGGGAGGCTGCAGTAATCCCAACATTTCGGGAGGTCGAGACAGGCAGATACCCTGAGATCAGGAGTTCGAGACCAGCCTGGCCAACGTGGCAAATTCCCATCTCTACTAAAAATACAAAAATAAGCTGGGTGTGGTGATGCATGCCTGCAATTCCAGCTACTAGGGCGGCTAAGGCACGAGAACTGCTTGAACCCAGGAGGCAGAGGTTGCAGTGATCTGAGATTGTACCACTGCACTCCAGCCTGGGCAACAGAGCGAAACTCCGTCTAAAACAAAACAAAAAAAAAAAAAAGAGAGAGAGAGAGAATCCATGAATCTATTTGGAAAATAGGTAAATAAAGTGAGAAGGAGGGGTTTATTTTTTTTATTTATTTATTTATTTATTTATTTATTTTTAGTCAGAGTCTCACTCTGTCACCCAGGCTGGAGCGCAGTGGTGCAATCCCGGCTCACTTCAGCCTCAACCTCCTGGGCTCAAGTGATCCTCCCACCTCAGCTTCCCAAAGTGCTGGGATTATAGGCATGAGCCACCGTGCCTGGCTACTGTTAATTAATTAATTTATTTATTTATTTTTGAGACGGAGTCTCGCTCTGTCACCCAGGCTGGAGTACAGTGGCACAATCTCGGCACATTGCAAGCTCTCCTTCCCGGGTTCACACCATTCTCCTGCCTCGGCCTCCTGACTAGCTGAGACTACAGGCGCCCGCCACCATGCCCGGCTAATTTTTTTGTGTTTTTAGTAGAGACGGGGTTTCACCATGTTAGCCAAGATGGTCTCGATCTCCTGACCTCATGATCTGCCCGCCTCGGCCTCCCAAAGTGCTGGGATTACAGGTGTGAGCCACCGTGTCTGGCCAATTTTTTTTAAATTTATTTTTTTGAGATGGAATCTTGCTCTTCTCACCCAGGCTGGAATGCAATAGCATGATATCGGCTCACTGCAACGTCCGCCTCAGCCAAATGATTCTCCTGCCTCAGCCTCCTGAGTAGCTGGGATTACAGGCTTCCACCACCACACCCGGCTAACTTTTGCATTTTTAATAGAAACCAAGACCAGCCTTAATGAGTTCAAGACCAGCCTTAACAAGTTCAAGACGGCCGGGCGCGGTGGCTCAAGCCTGTAATCCCAGCACTTTGGGAGGCCGAGGCGGGTGGATCACGAGGTCAGGAGATCGAGACTATCCTGGCTAACATGGTGAAACCCCGTCTCTACTAAAAATACAAAAAACTAGCCGGGCGTGGTGGCGGGCGCCTGTAGTCTCAGCTACTTGGGAGGCTGAGGAGGGAGAATGGCGTGAACCCGGGAGGCGGAGCTTGCAGTGAGCCGAGATCACGCCACTGCACTCCAGCCTGGGAGACACAGCGAGACTCCGTCTCAAAAAAAAAAAAAAAAAAAAAAAAACAAGTTCAAGACCAGCCTGGCCAACATGGCAAAACCCCATCTCTACTAAAAAATACAAAAATTAGCTGGGCGCAGTGGCAGGTGCCTGTAATCCAAGTTACCCGGGAGGCTGAGGCAGGAAAGTCACTTGAACCTGGGAGGCGGAGGCTGCAGTGAGCTGAGATCATGCCATTGCATTCCAGCCTGGGTGAGAAGAGCAAGATTCCATCTCAAAAAAACTAAATAAAACTAAATAAATAAATATTTATTTATTTATTCATATGTGTGATGAGTTGATTCACTAGAAAGGAATTATTGGCTGGGCGTGATGGCTCACTCCTGTAATCCCAGCACTTTGGGAGGCCGAGGCGGGCAGATCACGAGGTCAGGAGATCGAGAGCATCCTGGCTAACACAGTGAAACCCCATCTCTGCTAAAAATACAAAAAAAAAATAAAAAATAAAATAAAATAAATAATAAATTTTTAAAAAAATAATAATAATTTTAAAAATACAAAAAAATTAGCCGGGCGTGGTGGCGGGCACCTGTAGTCCCAGGTACTCTGGAGGCTGAGGCAGGAGAATGGCACGAACCCAAGAGGCGGATCTTGCAGTGAGCTAAGATTGTGCCACTGCACTCCAGCCTGGGCGACAGAGCAAGACTCCGTCTCAAAAAAAAAAAAAAAAAAAGAAAGGAATTCTCAGGTGGGGGTGATTTTGCACCCCCTGATAAGGAGATTGACAGCAGTGTCTGGGGACATTTCTGGTTGTCAGGACTTGGGGAGGAGGTGCTCCTGGCATGCAGCGGGTGGAGGCCAGGGACACTACTCAGCACCCTGCAGTGCCCAAGATGGCCTCGCCCCAGAGAACGATCCAGCCCTGAACGTCCACAGTGCTGAGAATGGGGAGCTCTTAATTAATTATTTGGGGGAAAAATTGAGTCTGCTCCCTGCTCACACGAGAGAGCAGAACAAGCTCCCAATGGGGCAGTCGGTGTAAACCAGGGGGACCCCCAGCTCCTGGGATTCACCTCCTCTCTCCCTCCCCACTCAGGGTGTGGATTTCAATGTGTGCAGCCTCCTGGGACTTCAGCAGGGCAGAGGATCATGGGACGCAGAGTCTCTTGGGTGTCTGTGGAATCCCATAACCCAGGGAGTCTCATCTGGAGGGTGATTCTGCTTCCAGGGGGCACTGGGTGATGTCTGGGGACATTTGTGGTTGTCACAATGGTGGGTGCTCTTGGCATGGAGTGGGTGGAGGCCAGGGACGCTGCTCAGCACCCTGCAGTGCCCAGGACAGCCCCGCCCCAAAGAACCATCCCTCCCATGATGTCCACGGTGAGCAGGTGGAGAAAGCATGCATGAGACTGATTTACTGAGCTGTCCAAGCACACAGCCTGGCACACAGCAGGGGCTCGCAAAGGATTTGTAAGCCGAGAGGCTGCTGTTTCCAAACCCCTAGTGGCCTCACTCACCCTCCCTGGGGAGAGGGCAGGTGCAGGCGACCTGAGCCAAGGTGCGCGGGATCCTGATGACACACTGCCCCCGTGTGGGCATCTGTGGAACCGCGGCCGGCGGCACCTGCGTGCCGGGGGCGGGTGGGGGGCGGGGAGCGCCTGCACCCGGGGAGGTCTCTGCGCAGCGCGGCCCACTAGGACGTTCTGCCACAACGCCTACATTCTAGCTCCGCGGCGTCCCACGTGGTGGCCATCGGTGGCTGCTGAGCCCCTGAATCGTGGCCAGGGCAACTGAGGAAATGCATCTTTCACCTCATTTTTATCTTTTTTTTTTGTTTTTGTTTTTTTTTTTTTTTTGAGACAGGCTCTTGCTCTGTCGCCCAGGCTGGAGTGCAGTGGCACAATCTTAGCTCACTGCAAGCTCCGCCTCCCGGGTTCACGCCATTCTCCTGCCTCAGCCTCCCGAGTAGCTGGGACTACAGGCGCCTGCCACCTCGCCCGGCTAGTTTTTTGGATTTTTTAGTAGAGACGGGGTTTCACCGGGTTCGCCAGGATGGTCTCGATCTCCTGACCTTGTGATCCGCCCGTCTCGGCCTCCCAAAGTGCTGGGATTACAGGCTTGAGCCACCGCGCCCGGCCTTTTTTTTTTTTTTTTTTTTTAATACAGACAGCATGTCACTGCTACCTAGGCTGGAGTGCAGGGCCGCGACCATAGCGCACCGCAGCCTCGACCTCCTGGGTTCAATCAATCCTCCCGCCTCGACCTCCCAAAGCGCTGGGGTTAATTACAGCCTGGCCCGTTTCCATCCATCTCAGTGTAAACGTGTAAGTAACCATGCATGGTTGGTGGCTACTGAGCTCTAGAATGAGGTCTCTCCCCTGGACGCTGTGGACATTTGGAGCTAAATAGTTCTCTGGGGTGAAGCCATCCTGGGCACTGCAGCGTGCTGAGCAGCATCCCTGGCCTCCACCCACTCCATGCCAAGAGCACCCACCATTGTGACAATCACAAATGTCCCCAGACATCACCCAGTGCCCCCTGGGAGGAGAATCACCCTGGTTGAGACCCTCTGAGTTATGGGATTCCACGGACCCCCCCCCCCGCAAGAGACTCTGCGTCCCATGATCATCTCCCCTGCTGGGTCTAGGAGGCTGAACACATTGAAATCCACACCCTGAGTGGGGAGGGAGAGAGGAGGAGACTCCCAGAAGCTGGGTTCGCCCTGGTTTATGATGTCTGCCCCATTGGGAGTTTATCCTGGTCTCTGGTGTGAGCAGAGATTGGACTCAATTTTTGTGGCTCACGCCTGTAACCCCAGGTCTTTGGGAGGCCGAGGAGGGTGGATCATTTGAGGTCAGGAGTTCAAAACCAGCCTGGCCAACATGGTGAAACCCCATCTCTACTAAAAATACAAAAATTAGCCGGGTATAGTGGTGGGCAGCTGGAATCCCAGCTACTTGGGAGGCTGAAGCAGGAGAATTGCTTGAGCCTGGGAGGCGGACGTTGCAGTGAGCCAAGATCGTGCCATTGCACTCCAGCCTGGGCAACAGAGCAAGACTCTGTCTCAAAAAACACAAACAACAAAAAAATCCCACAAAATTTGGCCAGGTACAGTGGCTCACACCTGTGATCCCAACAATTTGGGAGGCCAAGGCGGGTGGATCAATTGAGCCCAGGATTTCAAAACCAGTCTGGGTAACATAGGGAGACCCCTTCCCTACAAAAAAATGTTAAAATTAGCCAGGCGTGGTGGTGTGCACCTGTAGTCCTGGCTACTCAGGAAGCTGAGCTGAGAGGATCATTTGAGCCTGGGAGGTGGAGGCTGCAGTGAGCTGTGATCACGCCACTGCACTCCAGCCTGGGCGACAGAGCCCAACCCTGTCTCTGAAATTAAAGTAAAAGGAAAGAAAAAGAAAAAAAATGGTAGTAATAACTGCACCTAGCTTGAAGGCCTGGATCAGTTCTGGGGCTCTGAGAGTTTGGTAAACCTCAGCCATTTATGATAAAGGGGATGATTATTTTGCTGGGAGGAGAGGTTAGAGGTATCTGAGCACCAGGGAGCAAGAATAGTGGCTCCAGGTCCTACAGGACCACAGTATATGCCCACAGCCCACTAGATAGATGGGAAAGCAGATAGATGGGACCAGAGAGGGACAGCCACTTGTCCAGAGACACACAGCCCACCCATCCCAAAGCTGAGGCTGGCATTTACCCCTTGCGTGTCTACGGGGAGGCAGTGGGGCCTCTGGAGGGCAGGCCTGGTTGGCAGCCACACTTCCCTGCTCCCCCCAGTCCCCTGGTATCCCCAAACAGATATCTGCTGGAGCCAGCCTACTAATCACCTTATTAGTGCACAGCCCCCGGGAAATGCTGGGAACACCTTTTAAAGGCCCTTAAACACCCCAGCAGTGACTCATAGTCCTGCCAACACCAGGCTCCCAAGGGCAGCAGCTGGGAGCGCTGGGGACAGTGAAAAGCACAAAAACAAAACATTTGGCCCAGCGCAGCAGCTCATGCCTGTAATCACTACACTTTGGGCGTCCACGCTGGGTGGATTACGAGGTCAGGAGATCGAGACAATCCTGGCCAACATGCTGAAACCCCGTCTCTACTAAAAATACAAAAATTAGCCGGGTGTGGTGGCGTGTGCCTGCAGTCCCAGCTACTCAGGAGGCTGAGGCGGGAGAATCGCTTGAACCCAGGAGTCGGAGGTTGCAGTGAGTTAAGATTGTGCCACTGTACTCCAGCCTGGTGACAGAGTGAGACTCTGTCTAAAAAAAAAAAAAAAAAAAAAAAAAAAGAAGCTCTTGTTTTATTATTATTATTACTATTATTATTATTATTATTATTTTGAGACGGAGATCAGCCTGGCTACAAGGTGAAACCCCGTCTCTACTAAATATACAAAATTAGCTGGGCGTGGTGGTACATGCCTGTAATCCCAGCTACCTGGAGGCTGAGGCAGGAGAATCGCTTGAACCCGGTAGGTGGAGGTTGCAGTAAGCCAGGATCATGCCACTGCACTCTAGCCTGGGCAACAGAGTGAGACTCCATCTCCATTTAAAAAAAAAAAAAAAAAAAAAAAAAAAAGATTGAAATGGAAAAGTCATGTGACCCAAGATTGGTCAATCAGAGGATTCCAGTCAGAACACAGGGATTAAATCAGGGGTGTCGTGTAACATAAGCCTGGCCAATGAGAATGAGTCCTAAGACATGCTGTAATTAAGCAGAAGGAATTGGCCTGAGTTGCTGAGCTGGGAGGATGAAAGCCTACAGCTGCTGGGGAACTGTGTTTGTTTGCCGCCATGGGAGACAGCTGTCCCAGCTATGCACAGTGACACAGGATCCTGATAATGTTGGAGCCCCTGGATCGAGCCATGCCTGAAGTCAACCCTAATGTCATGAATGTTCAGTTCCATGCACTTAAGCCATTCCGTTTTTTTTGTTTTTGTTTTTGTCGTTATTACTGTTGTCACGTCCACCCAAAAAATGCTACATGAGATGAGAGATTGCTGCACTGAGCAAGTTGATGGGGACGTGAGCCAGGATGGTAACCCTGTAGTTGGTGGGAATTGATCGGATTCTGGGTGTATTGGTAAAGCTGGAGCCAATGGGATTGCTGAGGGATTATAACCACATATGTTTGTATAGTGATTTGATTAATGTCTGGCTCCCCTGCTAGGCTGTAAGGTTGGAGCTACGTGGGTCACTCTATCCCTATCATCTAGACGAAGACCAAGCATTCAAGTGTTCAATGAAGGCCTGTTGTGTGACAGAGCTCTGGGGGTGGAGAGGAAGGCAGACAAAATCCATGATTGCCCCTTTGTGAGCCACAGTTTCCTCATCAGGAATATGAGGATAATAAATAATTACTGTCAGCCGAGCACAGTGGCTCACACCAGTAATCCCAGCACTTTGGGAGCCCAAGGCAGGTGGATCACCTGAGGTCAAGAGTTCGAGACCACCCTGGCCAACATGGCAAAACCCTGTCTCTACTAAGAATAAAAAATTAAGGCAGGGTGTGGTGGCTCACTCCTGTAATCCCAGCACTTTGGGAGGCCAAGATGGGAGGATCACCTGAGGTCAGGAGTTCAAGACCAGCCTTGCCAACATGGAGAAACACCATCTCTACCAAAAATACAAAAAATTAACCAGGCATGGTGGCTCACGCCTGTAATCCCAGCTACTCGGGAGGCTGAGGCAGGAGAATAGCTTGAACCTGGGAGGCAGGGGTTGCAGTGAACCCAGATTGTGCCACTGCACTCTGGCTTGGGCAACAAGAGCTAAACTCTGTCTCTGAAAATATAAATAAATAAAAGTTTTAAGCTTATCAGCTCCAAAAGGTGGAGGGGGGATTTCTCTCCTCCTTGGTCACTGCTCGGAACCTCCACTTACAAGCAAGCATGCCTGACACAGAGTAAGTGCTCTCTAAGTATTTGCAAGTTGCATGCGGGAGTGGGGGTGGGGTGACACTAAGGTCTTGAGCAGTCAACGCGTATGGCCCCACGTCACCCGGTCAGGTAGCAGCAGTCCAGGCGCTCAACTCCAGGTAGCAGCAGTCCAGGCGCTCAACTCCAGGGCTGGACAGCTGAGCCCCACCTTCCCCGGGGCCCAGCAGAGGGAGGTCCCTGCTTCTGCACGGAGACCACCTGTTTCCCTCCCCGGCCTGTGATTAATGGCCATGCAGCCCCATCCATCACGTGCCAGCGCCAGGCTCTGCCCTGGAGGCCGCGGGGCCCAGCACTCATTTGTAACCAGGCCTTGAGGCTGGTCTCAGACGGTTGGATCCATGAGACAGATCCCCGCCCCGCCTTGGCCCCAGATGTGGCCCTGAGAATCCCAGGGAGAGGAAAGACTGTGAGCTGGACACGTGGGGTCAGGGACGGGGGTGGAGGGGTATGTGTGCGGGGTAGGGGGGCTCAGGGACAGCCACCCAGACAGTGTGATGTGCTTAAACCCCAATTCTCACCAATTAATTACACATTCCCTCCTGCGGCAAGCCGTCTGCCCTTCCTCACCCTCCCGCCACCCGCGTTCTGTTCTTGTAACGCTCTCTGCAGTGGGCCCAGCCCAGGCTGCCCGTCTCTCGCCTGATCCTCCCGTCACACTACCAGGGAGAACCTTCTACCACCAGCTGCCTTCTTTCTTCCATGCTCGAAGCCGGGATGCTCATTCTCATGTCATTGTGCCCCCCGTGGGACACTGGGCGATGTCTGGGGACATCTGTGGGGGGAACATCTCGGGGGTGCCCCTGGAATGGAGTGAGTAGAGGGACACTGCTCAGCACCCTGCAGTGCCCAGGACGCCCCTCGCCCCTCAAGAGAATGAATGATTTGGGCCAGAATGTCCAAACAGCAGACTTCCCTGTTTGATTGAGGCAGGGCTAGGACCAGGGTGAGTGTGCTTGAGCGTGAGGTCCTTTCTTCTGGTGTCAAACGTAAGAGGGGCCAGGCGTGGTAGCTCACACCTGTAATCCCAGCATTTTGGGAGGCTGAGGAGGGCAGATTGCTTGAGCCCAGAAGTTCAAGACCAGTCTGGGTAACATGGTGACACCCCATCTCTATGAAAAACAAAAATTAGTCGGGCGTGGTGGCGCACGCCTGTCGTCCCACATACTCGGGAAGCTGAAGTGGGCGGATTGCTTGAGCCCGGGAGGTTGAGGCTTCAGTGAACCAAAGTCACACCACTGCACTCCAGCATGGGTAACAGAATCAGAACTCCATCTCAAAAAAAAAACAATAAAAATAAAAAAGCAGGCTGGGCGCAGTGGCTCAAGCCTGTAATCCCAGCACTTTGGGAGGCCGAGGCGGGTGGATCACTAGGTCAGGAGATCGAGACCATCCTGGCTAACACAGTGAAACCCCGTCTCTACTAAAAAATACAAAAAACTAGTCGGGCGAGGTGGCGGGCGCCTGTAGTCCCAGCTACTAGGGAGGCTGAGGCAGGAGAATGGCGTGAACCCAGGAGGTGGAGCTTGCAGTGAGCTGAGATCTGGCCACTGCACTCCAGCCTGGGCGACAGAGCGAGACTCCGTCTCAAAAATAAATAAATAAATAAATAAATAAAAAATAAATAAAATAAAAAAGCTAAGAGGATGCCAAAACCTAAGTCATCAGGATAAACACTATTTTGATGCAATCTACTTTTATTTTTTGAGATGGAGTCTCACTGTGTCGCCCAAGGTGGAATGCAATGGCACTAACTGAAAAATCTTGCTCTAAAACCTCCCGTGGGCCGGGCGCGGTGGCTCAAGCCTGTAATCCCAGCACTTTGGGAGGCCGAGACGAGGTGGATCACTAGGTCAGGAGATCGAGACCATCCTGGCAAACACGGTGAAACCCCGTCTCTACTAAAAAAAAAAAAAGTACAAAAAAACTAGCCGGGCGAGGTGGCGGGCGCCTGTGATCTCAGCTACTCGGGAGGCTGAGGCAGGAGAATGGCGTAAACCCGGGAGGCGGAGCTTGCAGTGAGCTGAGATCCGGCCACTGCACTCCAGCCTGCGGGACAGAGCGAGACTCCGTCTCAAACCAAAAAAAAAAAAACCTCCCGTGGCTCCCTGGTGCCCTCCAGATAAAATCCCAGCTCCTCAGCCCAGCAGCACGTGCCACCATCGTGTCTCTGCCAGAAACCACACTGCAGAGTGCTCAAAGGCCCAAGGTCAAGGTCAAAGGCCTGGGATTACATCTTGGTTCTGCCCCCTACCCATGGTGTGATTTTGGCCGAGTCACTTCACCTCTCTGTGACTCACTTTCCCCATCTTTTTTTTTCCGTTTTTTTTTTTTTTTTTTTTTTTTGGAGACAGAGTCTCACCCTGTCACCCAGGCTGGAGTGCAGTGGCACGATCTAGGCTCACTGAAACCTCCGCCTTCCGGGTTCAAGCGATTCTTCTGCCTCAGCCTCCCGAGTAGCTGGGATTACAGGCGTGCGGCCACCACGCCCGGTTAATTTTTGTATTTTTAGTAGAGACGGGGTTTCGCCATGTTGGCCAGGCTGGTCTCCAACTCCTGACCCTCAAGTGATCCGCTTGCCTCGGCCTCCTAAAGTGCTGGGATTACAGGCCTGAGCCACCTTGCCGGCCTGTTTTCCCCATCTCTAAAATGGGTGTGACAACAGCACCTAAGGGTTAAAGTGCTTAAAGCAGCCCCTGGTGCACAGCAAAAACATACAGCCCTGTGTGGCTTGCTGGATTATTGACAGTGCGGGCCAGCATTCTGGGCTTCCTTCTATGCAGAAAAAAACCTGTTTTCTAAAAACAATGATTTCACAATGACTCTCTCCTTCACAGGCCTAGGTCCCTCTGGGCGGCCCAGCCCTGACCTCACCGCGCTCAAGCTATCTGTGTCCAGCTCTGCTTCCCCCGACAGTGTGGGGGCTTCGAAAATGGGAGTGTTTGGTCACCGGGCGCACTGATACCGGAAGGCGCCTGCCTAAATAAACACTGGCAGGTGGCCTCCCAGGAGAGGGGGTGTCTGGTCCCCACGGCGGTGGGGGTGGGGTGGCAGGGGTGCTAGCAGCAGGACTGGATTCAAGGGCATTCTAGGAACGCAGTCTCTCAGGGCCCTGCTTGAAACAGAAGGGCGTTGCGGTTGGTTGAAGGCTTGGCTGTTACCAAGTAGTATTAATCTTTGTTTCTTTTTTTTCTTTCTTGTTTTTGAGACAGAGTTTCGCTCTTGTCACCCAGGCTGGAGTGCAATGGCACCATCTTGGCTCACCACAACCTCCACCTCCCGGGTTCAAGCAATTCTCCTGCCTCAGCCTCCCAAGTGGCTGAGATTATAGGCGTCTGCCACCACGCCCGGCTAATTTTGTATTTTCAGTAGAGACGGGGTTTCTCCATGTTGGTCGGGCTGGTCTCAAACTCCTGACCTCAGGTGATCTGCCCGTCTCGGCTTCCCAAAGTGTGGGGATTACAGGCGCTAGCCACCGCACCCGGCCACCAAGTAGCAGTAATCTTAAAAATACAAAATCCTAGTTTTTCTTTCCTTTTTTTTTTTTTTTTTTTTTTTTTTGAGGTGGAGTCTTTACTCTGTCGCCCAGGCTGGAGTGCAGTGGCACCATCTCGGCTCACTGCAAGCTCCGCCTCCCGGGTTCGCGCCATTCTCCTGCCTCAGCCTCCCGAGTAGCTGGGACTACAGGCGCCCGCCACCGCGCCCGGCTAATTTTTTTTGTATTTTAGTAGAGACGGGGTTTCACCGTGTTAGCCAGGATGGTCTCGATCTCCTGACCTCGTGATCCGCCCACCTCGGCCTCCAAAAGTGCAGGGATTACAGGCGTGAGCCACCGCGCCCGGCCGAGTTTTTCTTTCCTAATCCTAATCTTTTTCGGTTTTTTTGTTTTTGTTTTTTGAGACAGAGTCTCACTCTTGTCACTCAGGCTGGAGTACAGTGGCACGATCTTGGCTCACTGCAACCTCCACCTCCCAGCTTCCAGTGATTCTCATGCCTCAGCCTCCAAGTAGCTGAAGTTAGAGGTGCACACCAAAACACGCTAGTAATTTTTGTAATTGTAGTAGAGACGGGGTTTCACCATGTTGGCCAGGCTGGTCTCGAACTCCTGACCTTGTAATCCACCGGCCTCAGCTTCCCAAAGTGCTGGGATTACAGGCATGAGCCACGGCTCCTGGCCTACAAAAAATTTTAAAATTACCTGGGCATGCTGGTGCACTCCTGTAGTCCCAGCTACTCAGGAGGCTGAGGTGGGAGGATCACTTGAACCCAGGAGTGGGAGGCTACAGAGAGCTGATTGCACCACTGCACTCCAGCCTGTGCAACAGAAGACTGTGTCTAAAAAAATTTTTTAGGCCAGGAGTGGTGGCTCATGCCTGTAGTTCCAGCTGCTCAGGAGGCTGAGGCAGGAGAATGGCGTGAACCCAGGAGGCGGAGCTTGTAATGAGTCCAGGTGGAGCCACTGGACTCCAGCCTGGGCCACAAAGTGAGACGCTGTCTCAAAAAAAAAAAAATTTAATAAAAATATTAAAACATTGCTTTAAAGAATTATTAATCTTGAACACTGAGGGCTCTCACCCTTACTTGCCAAGGTAAGGAGGCTGGGGTTCCGGGTCCATTTTACAGATGGGAACACCCAAGGCCCAAATCAGTTGCATTCATCCAAGGGAGCAGGCTGCTTAGTGGATGACGATGATGAAAAGACTGTGTGCTCAGCACCTGCCAAAGGAGGACCTTAAAGGAACAGCCTTATTTCTTTTTTTTTTTTTTTTTTTTTTTTTGAGACGGAGTCTCGCTCTGTCGCCCAGGCTGGAGTGCAGTGGCGCGATCTCGGCTCATTGCAAGCTCCGCCTCCCGGGTTCACGCCATTCTCCTGCCTCAGCCTCCCGAGTAGCTGGGACTACAGGCGCCCACAACCGCGCCTGGCTAATTTTTTGTATTTTTAGTAGAGACGGGGTTTCACCGTGGTCTCGATCTCCTGACCTTGTGATCAGCCCGCCTCGGCCTCCCAAAGTGCTGGGATTACAGGCGTGAGCCACCGCGCCCGGCGGAATCCCATTCCTCCTCTTCCCACGGCTCTCCAGGATTCCCACCTCACTCAGAGCAAAAGCACAAGTCTAAAGCCAGGTGCGGTGGCTCACACCTGTAATCCCTGCACTCTGGGAGGTAGAGGCGGGAGGATCACCCAACGTCAGGATTTCAAGATCAGCCTGGCCAATATAGTGAAACCCATCTCTACTAAACATACAAAAATTAGCCAGGCATGGTGGTACGCACCTGTAATCCCAGCTACACGAGAGGTTGAGGCAGGAGAATCGCTTGAACCTGGGAGGCAGAGGTTGCAGTGAGGCAAGATCACGTCACTGCATTCCAGCCTGGGCAACAGAGTGAGACTCCATCTCAAAAACAAACAGCTGGGCAAGGTGGCTCACGCCTGTAATCCCAGCACTTTGGGAGGCCGAGGCAGGTGGATCACCTGAGGTCGGGAGTTCAAGACCAGCCTGACCGACATGGAGAACTCTCGTCTCTACTAAAAATACAAAATTAGCCGGGCGTGGTAGCACGTGCCTGTAATCCCAGCTACTCGAGAGGCTAAGGCAGGAGAATCACTTGAACACGGGAGGCAGAGGATGTAGCGAGCTGGGATCGTGCCATTGCATTCCAGCCTGGGCAACAAGAGTGAAACTCCGTCTCAAAAGCAAACAAAAAACAAACCACCAGGTCCCATCCCTCCTCCTCCCACAGCCTTCCAGGGCTCCCACTTCACTCACCCAAAAACCCAAGTCCTCCCCATGGCCCACAAGTCCTTGCTGGACTGGCCTGCTTCACCAGCTACAGAGTTAGCAGGGCCCAGTGCAAAAGAAAACTGAAAGGCCCCTTGTTCAAAAATGATTAGGAATCTCAAAATGCAGCACTAAATATTAACCCAAGCACAAGCCCTGCTGAGGAGGGGTGGGGGCCTGGGCAAATGCATGAAGCCCCAGGCCCTGCCTCCCTCCAGCCTTCCTGACCTCCGCCCTGGCACCCTGATGCCAGGCACAGTCCTGCCCCAGGGCCTTTACACCTGCTGGTCCTGCCTCTGAGTACCTCTGTACCCCATCCCCCTGTTCTCTCTCCTTCTTTGGGTCGTTTTAGGGGCGGAGGAAGCTCTCTCTGATCCTCCCTGCCACCTGTTTAACTTTGCATCTTCCTACCCTGCCATCCTCTCAGCTGGTTTTTCTGCAGAACGGTCCCCACCATCTGACCTGCTGGGAATTCAGCTTGTTAATTTGTCTCTGTCTGTCTCCAGGCACCACCACCAGAGCAGGGACCCCCCACCCCCGCCCCCACCACAGGGCCCTGGAGCAGCAGGCCCTGGCACACAGTAGGCGTTCTATAAATGTGTCGCAAGAATGGCTTCCCTGAGAAAGGCGGCATTACCGCTGCCTTTCTGCAGAAAAGGAAACTGAGGCTCAGCGAGAACCACCGCCCAGCCAGAGCCAAGGTCACAGAGCACGTCCGTGGCACGCGTCCAGGTCGTGCCACGGCAGGGCTGGCGGCTTCGACGCGGGCAGCCGGGTCCTTTTTCTTTGACAGATGGGGAAACCGAGGCCCGGCCTGCTGCCGGGTTGGGGGGGGTGGCGGGGGCCGCGGCCCGGGGCGGGGGCGGGCCGGGCCCAAGGTCACCGCGGCGGGCGGGCCCTGGGGAGGCGGGCCGGGGTGGGGATCCGCAGGCCTCCCCGGGCGCGCGCCTCCCCCCCCTCGGCGGCGCGCACGGGGCACGGGCGGCGGCGGCAGGTGGAGCCGGAGCCTCAGCAGCAGCCGAGCCGCGGCCACTGCCGGCGTCGCCGCCATTAGACAATAGCGGTGGGGCCGGGGAGCGGGGAGGCGGGCGGCGGGGAGGGGCGGGGAGGGGCGCCGGGCGCGCAGGAAGCGGGGCCCGGGGCGCGCCGGGGCCGGGCGCGCGGGGAGGGGGCGCAGGAAGCGGGCGAGGCCGGGCGCGGGAGGCGGCGGCGGCCCCGGGAGCTGCCGATCGGCGCCGGGACAAAGGCGCGGCCGCCCGGCGCCCCCAGCAGCCCGAGCCGGGGCGCACAGCCGGGGCGCAGCCCGCGCCCCCCGCCGCGACTGACATGATGTTTCCACAAAGCAGGCATTCGGTAAGCGGGGCCCGTCCGGCAGGCGCCCCCACCCCGGATCCCGGCCCTGCGCTCCCCACCCCCGGCTCCCGGCCCCGCGCCCCCCACCCCCAGGCCCGGTGCCTCCGGCCCGGCACCCCCCCCCAACTCCCCGGCCCTGTCTTCCCTCTCCAGCTCCAAGCCCGGCGCGACCCCCCTGCTGCCGCCGGCCCCCGGACACCCCCCCAGTTCCCGATCCACCCCAGCTTCCGGGCCCCGAGCCCCCCCGTCCCAGCTCCCGGCTTGGCGCCCCCCCCCTCGCCGGGACAGGCAGGGCCTCGGACGGCCTTGGCCTCGGGCCTGGGGCGCTCCGGGAGCCCCGCCAGGCACCTCTAGCGCGGGGATCCTTTGGGGGCCTGTGGTGGGGGGGCGATCCGAGGCGCACCCCTCCCGGAAGAGCGCGTCCCCGAGGAAGGGCGCTGGGAATCTGGGGTGGGCCCCCCGGGAAGATTTCGGGCGCCGAGAGACCCCTCCCCCAAGAGGGCTTTGCTGGGAGGACTCGCTGTCCCCCAACTTGGGGAGGGGGCTCCCTAGGGTGCGTATCCACCCCCCTCGGATGTGCACTCCCTCCCGGCGCTTTGGAGGGGCGGTAGAGGGCGCACCCTGCCCCCCATCTAGGGCAGGCCTTAAAACGCACCCCCACTGCTTGGAGGTGGCGGGGGTCGGGGCGGCTCCGGGCGCACCCACCCCCTCGGCTTCCCCCGGGAGAGGCGGGGGGCAGGAAGCGCGGGTGGGGGCCGCGCCAGGGGCCGTAAACACGGGCCCAGGAAGTGGGGCAGGAGGGGGGGCGCCGCAGCTGCGCGGCCGCTCCCTCCCGGCTGGCCCTCGAGGGGGGTCCAGCCCAAGCCAGGGCCTGACCCGGGCCGCCCCTTCCCCACAGGGCTCTTCGCACCTACCCCAGCAACTCAAATTCACCACCTCGGACTCCTGCGACCGCATCAAAGATGAATTTCAGCTACTGCAAGCTCAGTATCACAGGTGAGCTGGGGGGCCGAGGGTCCCTGCGTCCCGAGAAGGTGAGCCCCCCCACCCCATTTCTTCTGTGCAGATGGCAAGGCTGAGGCCTGGAGGGGAGATTGGGAAAATAATGTATGCTAGACTCTGACCTAATACTTGACAAATACGGAATTCATTTTTTTTAAACAGCTGCATTCTGTGGAGGACAAAACTGAGGCACAAAATAAGTTAAATAATTTGCCCAAAGACCCAGCTGTGTGGCTTCAGAGCCCCTCCCTCCTACCCAATCCCTCCAAGTCCCCCCTTGGATAAAAGACAATTGGAGTTAGGGCACAGACTCGCCGTTCCCCCAACCCCCAAAACAAACATTTTGCAGCCTGGTCATCTCTCTTTGCCCAGTTTTGGAGAAAGGGTTCCCAGCATCAGTCAGATTCTCCCAGGTGCTTCTTTCAGAAATCTCCTGGCGTTTCTGAAGAGCTTGCCATGCTGTGGTATCTAAGGGGAAGGAACTATTTAGTCCTTTTACACTTAAAGAAATTTAATCCCAGGCTGGGTGCCACCGGTGGCTCACGCCTGTAACCCCAGCACTTTGGGAGGCTGAGGCGGGTGGATCACTTGAGGTCAGGAGTTCGAGACCAGCCTGGCCAACATGGCGAAACCCCGTCTCTACTAAAAATACAAAATTAGCCGGGTGTGGTGGCAGACGCCTGTAATCCCAGCTACTTGGATGGCTGAGGCAGGAAACTTGCTTGAACCCGGGAGGCGGAGGTTGCAGTGAGCAGAGATCGAACCACCACACTCCAGCCTGGGTAACAGAGAGAGACTCGGTGTCCGAAAAAAAAAAAAAAAAAAAAAAAAGAAGAAGAAACTTAAGCCCAGAGAGGTTATTTCCTCGGGGATGTCCGTAGCGTTGAGGAAGTGGCAAGGCTGAGGTTTGCACCAGGTCTCTCTCCTGGTTTAAGGTTTAAGGATACAGATTTTCACCTGCCCTACTCTGGAGGGGCACGCCGGGCCTGGGAATCTGGAGGAAGTCAGGCTACGCTCAAACCCCCGTTTGGCCTTGGGGCCCTCTCCAAACTGAAGTGTGCCCACCCCAGAAATGTTCCTGGAAGGATCCTGGATTCCCTCCAAGTAGAAAGGGGAATCTCAATTTTGTTGTTGCTATTGCAAATATCCAACCTTTTTGGGTGCTCCCTGTGTGCTAAAGACCATACATGCCTCCTCAAGCTTCATCTTTCCTGACTGTCGTACCCATTCTCAAGATGGGCAAACTGAGACACTGACGGTCGAAGGCGCTAGAGTCGGCTTTCCACGCAGGCCCCAGAGCTTTTGTTCGGGTCCCTCGATGTGAAGGGTTAGAGACCGCCTGGTGAGCCCTGGGGCTGACCTGATTCCACAGGGAAGGGATCAGATGGCGGTCACAGTGCTGTGTGACCTCTGCTAAGCCAGAAGCCCTCTCTGAGCTTTGGGGTCTCCATCCGCTGGGCCTGCGCTTCCTGCTACCCAACGAGGGTCCCTGCCATACAAGGCACGCACCGGATGTTCGAGGTATAACAGCCACTGGGTGGCCGGATCACCCTATTTTTCAAGAAAGGCCAGAAATCCAGGGTTTGAAGTGAAACTGTTTTTGCTGTTTTTGTTGTTGTTTTGTTTTGAGACGGAGTCTTGCTCTGTCACCAGGCTGGAGTGCAGTGGCGCGATCTCGGCACACTGCAACTTCTACCTCCTGGGTTCAAGCGTATCTCCTGTTTCAGCCTCCCAAGTAGCTGGGATTACAGGCGTGCACCACCACACCTGGCTAATTTTTATATTTGCAGTGGAGATGGGCTTTCTTTATGTTGGCCAGGCTGGTCTCGAACTCCTGACCTCAAGTGAACCACCCGCCTCGGCCTCCCAAAGTGTTAGGATTACAGGCGTGAGCCACTGCACCCTGCCCCAATTCTTTTTTTTTTTTTTTTTTAATGGTAGCAACAAATGCACGTTTTAAAAGAAACCTAGAGAAAAGTTGGTGGCGGCCAAAGCATCCTCAACCCGGCACACTTGTCTCTGGTGGAGCAAAATGCCAGGCTCCTGGGGTATCCTAAGATCCACGTGCATTTATAGGATGCTTACTGTATGCCAGGTACTGTTGTAGAACTTTCCTTGTCTGAATTCATTGACTCTTCTCTACCACACCCTGCGAGGTTAGTGTTACCTCACAGAGGAGGAAGTGAAGCCCAGAGAGCTAGTGGAGTTTGCCTAGAGTCACACAGCAGGGAAGACGCAGGGCTGAGCTTTGAATCCAGTCCGAGAGGGGGCAGGGATGGTAGAAACAGGTAAGCCACAGCCAGGTCCGCAGGGCGCCTGTGCTGGATTGGATTTAAATAGGTTAAAGGACACCTCCCCCACCACCATCACCAGTTCTTTTCCTAGACTGGGAGGCCCTCCTGCCTGCTCTCTTCCCTCCGGCCACGACGCCCTCATGGGGGCTTTGAGAAACGTCCCACAGCTCCTCCTTCCGGGGAGGGCCTACAAGAAGCTCTGGTGTCAGCCACCTGGACTGGCCAGGTGGAGTGGGAGAAATGGTGTGTTTTGTCTCAGCTAAAGATAAAAGGCTGTTAGGAAGGACTAAGAGGGAGCTGAGGGGTCTGCCCGGGAAGCCCAGGCCCCCCATGAAGCTAGGGTCCCCGTGGGAAGTCCAGCTAGGAGCTGCCTCGCAGCCCCAGACGCTCTCAGCCTCTTTGTACGTTCTATTTGGGTCTGGAAAATTTTCCCCTGTGGTTGAGAGCTTGGGCTGTTGCTTGGCTGTGTGACCTTGAGGCAGCTCCTCACCCTCTCTGGGTGTCCACTGTGTCATCTATAAAAGGAGCATGACAGTGACATTGCGGGCCTCATCAGGATCGTGAGAGGTAAAAGCTCGTGAAGCTCTCTGAGCCAGCATTGCTGTGCGTCCTCTAACTTCAGTTGTTCCTATAATGTTGGATATTTTCGCCCGATCAGATCTGCAAACGTGGTTTCATCACCCCTTCTTACAGTTAGGGGCCCTGATGCTCTCCCCTCCCCCCAGCATCACAGAGAGCTCAACTGTTACCAGCTTCCCTGCCCCTCAATTCAATGTCCTCAGCCCCTATCAAAGTTTATGGCTTCATTGACCAGGCACGGTGGGTGGCTCACATCTGTAATCCCAAGAGGTTTGGGAGGTCGAGGCAGGAGGATTGCTTGAGCCCAGGAGTTTTTGAGACCAGCCTGGGCAACATGGGGAGACCCCCGTCTGAATTAAAAAAAAAAAAATGACCCTCTGAGAATTGGCTGATCTTTCCCTTACAGGGGTCTTGGGGCCTTGGAGCCTCAGTTTCCTCCCCTGGATCACGGAGGGTGGGGGGCTCTTATCCAGCTGCCACCAACCACCCCGTCTCCCCCTGTGCCTCCTCAGCCTCAAGCTCGAATGTGACAAGTTGGCCAGTGAGAAGTCGGAGATGCAGCGTCACTATGTGATGGTAAAGTAACTCCGCCCCTAGGTCCAGTGTTGGGGGTGGGAGACAGGGCCCCCCACATCCCATCCACCACGGGCAGCTGCTCCCTAAACCCCGGCCACCTCCCTTGGGAAGCGCGAGGACTCGGGGCCTGTTCTCCACTCAGCCGGCCCCTGCTGGGCTGAGCCTGCCTCGCTAGCCTGGCAGCTGGCCGAGGCAGTGGCCTAGGTGCCAAACCGCCGGGTTGCAGACCGGCCCTGCCAGGTCCCCCGGCTGTCCTTGGCAGCGGAGGAGGGAGGAGGAGGAGGCTCACCGGCTGTGAAAGCCAACAGCCAGGAACTGACGTGGGGGAGCAGCCGGGTCCCTCCCCACCGCCAAGGTCCCAGCGTCCACACGCTTAACCCCTTTGGGCCCGAGCTCAAAAGAGGAAGCCTGTGGGAGGGAGTCTGAGCCCTGCTTATTTTGGGGGGCTGAGGTGTGACACTGCATTGCTGCTGCCAGAATCACTTGCTCAGTTTAGTAACCACCAGGTGGCAATTTCTGCATCAAAAATCCCCTCCCTTACCCCCGCTTGGCCTGGCCCTCAAGCCGCGATGCTGGGGTCTCAGCCCAGAACCCAAATCTCCCAGACTGTGGGGGAGGCAGAGCCAGACCCTAACCCTCCCAGCCAGAAGGATAGGGCTGGGGGCACATAGAGGTACCTAGGACCTGCCTGAGGAAGACTATATGGAGAAGTGGGGCACACAGCTGGGGTCTTGCAGGATGAGTAGGAGTTCACCAGACAGAGACGGAGAAGCTATGTGAAGGCCAGGGAATGAACTTGGTTTTCTCCCCCAGGGGTGATGGGGAGCCATGGAAGGGTTTAGAGCAGGGGAGGGGCAGGGTGAGATCTGGGGCTTGGGGCAGGGGTAGCTGCTGGCCCCAGAGCCAGCAGGCTTTGTTTATCCCTCACTGTTTATACCCAGGCAGGCAAACTTCTCTGGAGTCTGGGCCCACCCGCAGACAGATCATAGAAAGATACAAGATTAGGAGCCCTGGAATGCGTGTTCTCGCGGTGCACACGGAGTGGGGGAGGAGCCAGGCCAGGGCTAGGGACCTAAAGTGCTTCCAGTCGCCATCCGCAGCCCCAGCAGGCCCCTTGCCCCTCTCCCGGGCTGGCTGGGACGCTGGGTGTGGGCGTCTCTCCCTCCTGCTCTTTCCCTCCCACCTGCCTCGTTTCTTTCCTGCCCTCAGCTGTCTCTTGCTGTCTCCCCCCTTTGTCTGTCTCTACCACTCCCTTATCTCTTTGTCTCCATGCCCCCCCATCCTTCCCTGCCCTCATCTCCCGCTCCCTCTCTCTCTCCCCCATACAGTACTATGAGATGTCCTACGGTTTGAACATCGAGATGCACAAACAGGTACGCCCATCTCCTCCTCCTCCTCCTCCTCCTTTCCCCCTCCTCCCCCTCTGCCCCCCGCCTCCAGCACCCCCTTGGGCACCCCCAGGCAGGTAGCAGCCGGCCTTTGGCTGGGCACCCAGCCAGCCCTGTTATCCTGTTACCTCCTAAGCCCTTCCCAAGCTCCCACTCTCCTCCCCACCGCCTCTTTCTCAGGCCTCCCTTGGAGTGTTTTCTGGGGGTGGCGGGAGAGGCGGAGACCTTCCCCACAACCTGTGGCCCCCAGCCCTCCCTACATTCCCACGAGCGCTCACTATCTGCCAGGGGCCTGAGTGGCCCAGCCCTGAGGAATGTAGCCGAGGAATGTGCAGTCTGGCCTCATCCTGCATTTACTGCACTCTAAGCTGCAGGCGACAGCCGGTCTCCAGCCCCACCTTTGCCACTGACTGGCTGCCCTTGGGCCCGAACATGGGTTTGCTCATCCCACCCTGGCCAGACCTAGCCCCTCTTAGAGAGAAGCCGCAAGTGGCAGGGCTGGGCTGGGCCCCGTGCGGGCCTCCTGGGGCTGGCCTGCACCTGCCACCCATCCAGGACTGACGCTGACTTCATCTGTGTGTTCCAGGCGGAGATTGTCAAAAGGCTGAATGGGATTTGTGCCCAGGTCCTGCCCTACCTCTCCCAAGAGGTAAGAGCCAGGGCCTCAGGGAGGGGGTGCCAGGGGGCCCTCCCCTTGCCCAGCCCCTGTCCGCTGCAACCATCCTGGGGGGCGTGCTGGGTGCCCCAGGGCACATGCCTCCCCTCTCTGGACCTCCCCGGCTCTGGGCACCAGAGCTGGCCTAGGCAGAAGAATCCCTGGGCCAGAGACACTCCAGGGGTACAGGGGTGTGGGGGCCGGGCCTCACCCTGCTCTGGAATTCCCAGCTGGAGTGAGTCATGTCATAGGTAGAAATGTCGGATGGGCCAAAACTGCACCAGGAATGTTTTTTTCTCATCTCTCTTCCTCCTTTCACCCTCTTGAGAACATCCTTCAGGCCCTGCGGGTGGCACAGAACCAAAGACTAGAGGGTGTGTTGCGGGGATGGGGTAGCACAGGGCGGTCCCCCATGGACACAGCCACATAGATAGGTATGAGCACATCAACATACGGGAGATACACACACAGACGCAGACACACACGGATACACGGCGTGTGCAGACAGCACAGGGTCACACACGCAGGAATGTGCAGCTACACGTAAGCACATGTGATCCTGAGCACACACTACCACATGCACACACACCCAGAGGAACCTGATGCCCAGCTTCTCTTCTCCTTTCTTGGGTTCTGAGGCTCAGGATGCAAGGCTGCCCCTCCCCAGGGCCATGTAAGGCCCATCTCCTGTCCCTGCCAAGTTTACTGTCAAAAATTTGTAATTTCCTCTTTAATCTCTGTATCTCAGGATCCTTTGGGTGCCCTGCTTTGCCCAGGGACAAGTCTAGAAGGACCCAATGAAAGCCCTAGAGAAAAGGGCAATTGGAACTCTTCAGAACGGAGGCTTCCTGGTGGCCAAAGCAAAAAGGGAGATTGATAGATTCTAGCATCTGCTGGCCACAGAGTCAGGTGTTTGGGGAGAACTGGGGGAGGAACTGCCCTGAACCTAGGCCCATTCCCCAGCTGGCTCTGCCAGAATTCATTGGGCCCTCTCCAGCCATGGTAGGAGAAGGGCTCAATTTGGCCGGACTCAGGGCACAGTCTTGGAGCTCCTAGGATCAGGATATCCCTGTACAGTTGGGCAGGTTGTGTACTGTACAAATATTCACGTCTTTCACGTCTTTGTACATGGCTGCGGACATAGGATAGGTCAGGATCCGGGGTTTCTCCCAAACTCACTCAAAGGCCGTTTTCTAACTACTTGGCACAAAACCCTTTTAATCGTTTTCTGCACTTTTCCATTTATCTCCATTGGCCAGATGAAGAGACGAGCTTGGTGAAAGGAAGCAGTTGGAGAGAGGGAAGGCGCTTTCTGATGGGGTTGAAAACCACTGGGAGGAGCAGACATGATGGCCCCCTTGGTAGCGGGGCTCCTCCTGGCCCCAGGGTAGCCCCCGCCTCCTCTCTCAGTCAGGATCAGGAGGAATCACTGCCTCTCCTCTCTCCTCACCCCCTTCCAGCACCAGCAGCAGGTCTTGGGAGCCATCGAGAGGGCCAAGCAGGTCACCGCTCCTGAGTTGAACTCTATCATCCGAGTACGTATGGGGACCTGGGCGGGTGGGCGGGGGACAGGTGGGCCCTAGGCAGCTAACGTTCCCCTCCCCCGTCCTGCAGCAGCAGCTCCAAGCCCACCAGCTGTCCCAGCTGCAGGCCCTGGCCCTGCCCTTGACCCCACTGCCTGTGGGGCTGCAGCCGCCTTCGCTGCCGGCGGTCAGTGCAGGCACCGGCCTGCTCTCGCTGTCCGCGCTGGGTTCCCAGGCCCACCTCTCCAAGGAAGACAAGAACGGGCACGACGGTGACACCCACCAGGAGGATGACGGCGAGAAGTCGGATTAGCAGGGGGCCGGGACGGGGAGGGTGGGAGGGGGGACAGAGGCACGGAGAGAAACAATGTTTAGCACAAGACACAGCGGAGCTCGGGATTGGCTAAACTCCCATAGTATTTATGGCGGCTGCCTGCGGAGGCCCCAGTCCGACTTGCAGGCCACCTCTAGCTTTCTTCCTACCCCAGTCCCGGCCTCCCTCCTCCTCCCCTGCAGCCTGGATAGGTGGATACCTGCCCTGACATGTGAGGCAAGCTGAGGCCTGGAGGGTCAGATGGGAGACCAGGTCCCAAGGGAGCAAGACCTCGAGAAGCCCAGAACCCCTGGCCATTCCCCCGTTTTGAACACGTGTAACTGACAGTCTGCCCGGGCCCCTCGGGGCACACGCCACTGCGCTCTCACCCTGGTACTGCATGCACGCAATGCTAGCTGCCCCTTTCCCATCCTGGGCACCCCGAGTCTCCCCGACCCGGGGTCCCAGGTCTGCTCCCACCTCCACTTCCTGCCCCACTCACCACCTCTGCTAGTTCCAGACGCCTCCACGCCCACCTGGTCCTCTCCCATTGCCCACAAAAGAGGGGGCACGAGGGACGAGCTTAGCTGTGCTGGCAGGAGCAGGGTGAGGGTGGGCGACCCAGGATTCCCCCTCCCCTTCCCAAATAAAGATGAGGGTACTAAAGTTGTCTTGGTTTTTATTTTATTATTATTTTTTTCTTTTTCCAGTATACTAGCTTGTCTTTTAAGAAAGGGGATATTAAAAAAAAAAAAAAGACAAAAATGTTTTTAAAAAAAAAGCAACACCCACACCTGTGTCTGTATATAGTCAGCTTATCTTGTGTTCAGTCGTTTGATCTCTACAGAGAGAAGTGGAAAATGCTGTATCAAGGGTGGGCTTAGCTGTGCCTTTCAAATAAAGATGTGAGAAGGTTCAGTGCTGTGTCCCTGCCTCTGTGTTGTGGCTGCCCCCGGGGGAGGATGGGGTTCCTTCCAATGTGAGACACCCTCCTAGAACATCAAGAGTTCCTAGCAGGTGCGGTGGCTCACGCCTGTCATTCCAACAGTTTGGGAGGCCGAGGCAGGCGGATCACTTGAGGCCAGGAGTTCCAGACCAGCCTGGCCAACATGGTGAAACCCCATCTCTACTAAAAATACAAAAAGTAGTCAGGTGTGATGGCAGCCCTGTAGTCCCAGCTACTCAGGAGGCTCAGGCAGGAGAATCGCTTGAACCCACTGAGTCGGAGGTTGTAGTGAGCTGAGATTGCGCCACTGCGCTCCAACCTGGGTGACAGTGAGACTCTGTCTCAAAAAAAAAAAAACCTGAACAAGAGCGTTCAGAGCTGCTGTGATTTGTCATAATTGCCCCCAATCAAATAGGTAGGTTGTGACATGGTCACACAGTGGAATACTACACAGCCGTGAAAAAAGACAGGCTGGGCCGGGCGCGGTGGCTCAAGCCTGTAATCCCAGCACTTTGGGAGGCTGAGACGGGCGGATCACGAGGTCAGGAGATCGAGACCATCCTGGCTAACACGGTGAAACCCCGTCTCTACTAAAAAATACAAAAAACTAGCCAGGCGCAGTGGCGGGCGCCTGTAGTCCCAGCTACTCGGGAGGCTGAGGCAGGAGAATGGCGTGAACCTGGGAGGCGGAGCTTGCAGTGAGCCGAGATCCGGCCACTGCACTCCAGCCTGGGCGACAGAGCGAGACTCCGTCTCAAAAAAAAAAAAAAAAAAAAGACAGGCTGCTCCTGGTGGCTCACACTTGTAATCCCAGCACTTTGGGAGGCCAAGGTGAGAGAATCACTTGAGGCTGGGAGTTCAAGACCGGTCTGAGCAACACAGTGAGACCCTATCTGCAAAAATACAAGAATTAGCCGGGCATAGTGGTGTGCACCTGTGGTCCCAGCTACTTGGGAGGCTGAGTGGGGAGGATTGCTTGAGCCCTGGAGGTCAAGGCTATAGTGAACTATGATCATGCCACTGCACTCCAGCGTGGTTGACAGAGTGAGATTCTGTCTCAAAAAAGAAAGAAAAGATTATCTTTGGCTCTCACTGCCCTTGAACAAATCCTAAATTCTTCACCTCGGCCCAGGAGACCCTACCCATCTTTCATTCCTACTCAACAGGCTGCAGCCAAGGTGGAACATCTTGCTATCCCTTGCCTTGAGGCCTTTTCACATGCTGTTCCCTCTGCCTGGAACAAGGTTGTCTTATTTCCCCTCCCCAGGCATTCTTTCTTTTTTTTTTTTTTTTTTTTTGAGACAGAGTCTCGCTCTGTCGCCCGGGCTGGAGTGCAGTGGCCGGATCTCAGCTCACTGCAAGCTCCGCCTCCCGGGTTCACGCCATTCTCCGGCCTCAGCCTCCCGAGTAGCTGGGACTACAGGTGCTGCCACCTCACCCGGCTATTTTTTTTTTTTGTATTTCTTAGTAGAGACGGGGTTTCACCGTGTTAGCCAGGATGGTCTCGATCTCCTGACCTCGTGATCCGCCCGTCTCGGCCTCCCAAAGTGCTGGGATTACAGGCTTGAGCCACCGCGCCCGGCCCCCTCCCCAGGCATTCTAATTCTCCGAGACTGCCTAGAAGTCACTTTTCTGAAGGCCTCCTCTGACTCTCACCCACCAAAAGCAGGATGGGTTTCTCAACATCCCTGCCCCAGTTCCCATACAAAGACCCTGAGACCAGCCAGACACACTGGCACACACCTGTAATCCCAACACTTTGGGAAGCTGACATTGGAGAAGCGCTTGAACCCAGGAGTTCAAGACCAGCCTGGGCAACATACGAAGACTTCATCTCTACAAAAAATAAAAATAAGGCCGGGTGCGGTGGCTCATGCCTGTAATCCGAGCACTTTGGGAGGCCAAAGTGGGAGGATCATTTAAGGCGAGGAGTTCGAGACCAGCCTGGACAACATGGTGAAACCCTATCTCTACTAAAAATACAAAAACGTAGCCAGGTGTGGTGGTGTGCGCCTGTAGTCCCAGCCACTCCGAAGGCTGAGGCGGGAGGATTGCTTGAGCTCAGGAGTTTGAGGCTGCAAGGAGCCATGATCGTGCCACTGAACTCCAGCCTGGCTAGTGAGCGAGACACTGTCCTGATTAAAAAACAAAAACAGGCCCGGTGCGGTGGCTCACGCCTGTAATCCCAGCACTTTGGGAGAACGAGGTGGGCGGATCACCTGAGGTTGGGAGTTCGAGACCAGCCTGACCAACATGGGGAAACCCTGTCTCTACTAAAAATACAAAATTAGCCGGGCGTGGTGGTGTGTGCCTGTAATCCCAGCTACTTGGGAGGCTGAGGAAGGAGAATCCCTTGAACCCGGGAGGTGGGGGTTGAAGTGAGCCAAGATCGTGCCCTTGAACTCCAGCCTGGGCAACAAGAGCAAAACTTCGTCTCAAAAAAAAACAAAAAAAAAAAAAAAAAAAAAACAAAACTGTGAGTGTGAAAGGCATCAGCAGCTGTCACAGATGTGGCACAGATGTCCTAGGATGGTCCTCTGCATGGAGTGTCCGGCCTGGGTTTAAATCCTGGCTCTTCCTCTCACAGCTGGTTGATTCAGGCAAGTGGCTTCAACACGCTGGGGCATAGTTTCCCTATCTGTAAAATGGGTATAATTACAGAACAGATCCTTGTTAGGAAGACCCCATTTTAATCCCTGGAAAGTGCTCACAGCAGAGGCTGGTGCATTCATTCATTCTTTTTTTTTTTTTTTGAGACAGACTGTCGCTCTGTTGCCCAGGCTGGAGTGCAGTGGCACAATCTCGGCTCACTTCAACCCCCACCTCCTGGGTTCAAGGGGTTCTCCTGCCTCAGCCACCCAAGTAGCTGGGACTACAGATGGATGCCACCATGCTCGGTTAATTTTTGCTGTTGTTTTTTGAGACAAAGTCTCGCTCTGTCGCCCAGGCTGGAGTGCACTGGCATGATCTCTGCCCACTGCAACCTCTGTCTCCCGGGTTCAAGCGATTCTCCTGCCTCAGCCTCTCAAGTAGGTGGGATTACAGGCACCCACCACCACACCCTGCTAATTTTTTGTATTTTTAGTAGAGATGGGGTTTCACCATATTGGCCAGGCTGATCTCGAACTCCTGACCTCAGGTGATCTGCCCGCCTCGGCCTCCCAAAGTGCTGGGATTACAGGCCAGAGACACAGCAGCCCGGCCCATTCATTCATTTATAGAGACTCTACCCTGCGTCCCAGAGACACATCAGGGAACAAGACAGAAAGCCCCGCCCTCCTGGCTGGGGTGAGCAGATAAACAAGTAAAATATACGGCGTGTCAGCGGGTGTGTCGATAGAGAAAGACAAGGCGGGGGCGAACAGGGAACGGGGAGTGTGGGTTGCATTTTTCTGTGTGAAATCTACACACAGAAAGAACTGCAGGAATGCCAGTACATTTATTGGGGGGTTCCCCATCTCCGACCCTTAGGGGTGATTTGGGGCAAGTGAAATCACGCTCTGATCTCAATTTCTGGAAAATTGTTCTGAGAATTAGAACTTCTGCAAGGGCTCGAGTGTCAGCTAGTAATAATAATAATAACAGTAGTAAGTATTACTGATATGGATGTTGCTGGCAGCAGAAGGGTGCCTCGGGAGGGGGGTCACAAGCCCGACACCCCACAAGGGGTCTTCTCGGAAGAAGGGGTCCTGCCTACTCAGCCACAGCCTGGCCTGCGATCTGGGGGTCTCCCAGGGCCCCGCAGGGTTTGGGGAGGGTCCCGGGACCCGCTGCGGGGCGGGTGGTAGGGGGCGTCCTGGGGGGCGTGCTCGGGGCCGGGAAGCCGGGGCGGGCGGAGGCGGGGGCTTGAGCCCCCTCCCGCCGCGGCCGCCCCGCGCTTAACGACTGCGCCGCGGGCGACCTCGGCTAATTGATCCGCTAATGGGCCCCGCGCCGCGGCCGCGCCTAATGAGGCGGAGGACGGGGGAGGGCAGGGGGAGGGGAGGGGAGAGAACAGCGGGGAGGCGGGGGTAGGGAGAGGAGGGGGAGAGGGAAAGGAGGAGGGGAGGAGAGAGAGGAGGGAAGGGGAGGGAGAGGATGGAGAGGGAGGGGCGTGGGGGAGAAAACTGAGGGGAGGGAGGAAGGAGGGAAAGCAGGAAGGGAGGGGAAGAAGAATAGGAGGGTGGGGGAGAAGGAGGGAGAGAAGGGAGGAGGAGGGGGAGCAGGAAGGAGGGAAGGGAAGAGGAGGGGGAGGAGGAGGCACAGCATGCTCCCAGCTCCTTGCATAGGACCAGAGGGGAGCAGAGAGGACTGGGGTGAGCCCATACTCCTTTCTGGTTACCTCTCCCCCTCTAACACCCTGTTTCCTCTGGAAGCCCCTTCTCCAAGGCTCTCGCCTTCTCCGACCCCACTCTTCTCCCAGCCCCCCTACCCCATTCTGAGGGACTTTCCAGCAGGTGAGGAGGTCCCCTGCCTGCTGGGCCTCAGTTGCCCGCATCCACACAATGGTTCTCAGTGCAGGGAGGAGAATCCCGCAGGCCCAGGTGGCAGGACTCTAGGTGTGGGGCGGGGGAGGGCCTGTCCCGTCCCTCCACAGGGATGGGGACTGGGGACTCCGGGGTCTAAAATCCTCCAGTCCCCCCACCTCTACACCCCAAAGGGCCAGGCTCTGGCAGAGGGTGGGAGGACTTACGGAACCCCCCTTCCCCATCCCCAGCCGGGGAGGAAAAGGAGCGGGGGGTGGGGGGGAACAGGAGCTAAAGCTAAGAGGCATTAGACATTCACAGTCAGGCCGGCCAGGTGCCTGTGCTGGCTGAATTGTCTGCAGCTGAGCCTTCTCCGTCCCTATGTGTGCCCTTCAGGCAGTCTTGGGGGAGAAGATAAAAGCTGCACCTGCAGTGCTGGTGGAATTAGGGACCTAGAAATGATCCCGCTCTCTCCCCATTGTGCAGATGGGAAAACTGAGGCCCACGGAAGCTCAGAACATTTGCTCAAGGGCAGGAATAAGTCAGGGCTGTAGCTGAATCTCCTGCTGTCTGCTCAGGGACCTCTTTGCCCCACCCCCCCCAGGAGCAACCAGACTAATTAGGAAGGCAAAGAAATCATAAAGATAACAGTAATGCCGGCGGTGATGTCCTGAACATCCATCCTGCCTCCAGCAATGCTAGAGTGATGCAGTGAAACTTGGATCTCTCAAAGGATTCTTGCAAATGCCTCTGAAGGGCTATTTTTACAGGTAAGGAAACTGAGGCTCTAAGTGGTCACAGAGTCGGGGAATCTGGATTCAAATGCAGGAAATTCAGGATCTTAATCATCTGGTTGGTTGGTTGTTTTCTGAGACAGAGTTTCGCTCTTGTTGCCCAGGCTGGAGTGCAGTGGTGCAATCGTGGCTGACTGCAACCTCTGCCTCCCGGGTTCAAGCTATTCTCCTGCCTCAGCCTCCCGAGTAGCTGGGATTACAGGCTCGCGCCACGGCGCCTGGTTAATTTTGTTTTTTTGTTTGTTTTTTTTTTTTTTTTGAGACGGAGTCTCGCTCTGTCACCCAGGCTGGAGTGCAGTGGCCAGATCTCAGCTCACTGCAAGCTCCGCCTCCCGGGTTTACGCCATTCTCCTGCCTCAGCCTCCCGAGTAGCTGGGACTACAGGTGCCCGCCACCTCGCCCGGCTAGTTTTTTGTATTTTTTAGTAGAGACGGGGTTTCACCGGGTTAGCCAGGATGGTCTCGATCTCCTGACCTCGTGATCCGCCCGTCTCGGCCTCCCAAAGTGCTGGGATTACAGGCTTGAGCCACCGCGCCTGGCCGATTTTGTATTTTTAGTAGAGATGGGGTTTCACCATGTTGGCCAGGCTGGTCTTGAACTCCTGAGCTCAAGTGATCCATCTGCCTCGGCCTTCCAAAGTGCTGGGATTACAGGTGTGAGCCACTGCGCCCAGCCAGGATCTTAACCATTTGGTTTAATAGAAAGAAGTTTCAGGCCGGGCGCGGTGGCTCACACCTGTAATCCCAGCACTTTGGGAGGCCGAGACGGGTGGATCACGAGGTCAGGAGATCGAGACCATCCTGGATAACACGGTGAAACCCCGTCTCTACTAAAAAATACAAAAAACTAGCCGGGCGAGGTGGCAGCGCCTGTGGTCCCAGCTACTCGGGAGGCTGAGGCAGGAGAATCGTGAAAACCCGGGAGGCGGAGCTTGCAGTGAGCTGAGATCCGGCCACTGCACTCCAGCCTGGGCGGCAGAGCGAGACTCCGTCTCAAAAAAAAAAAAAAAAAAAAAAAAAAAAAAAAAAGAAGTTTCTAGACCCACTGACTGGTGGGGGAGGAGGGAGGACTTGAGAGACAGGAATGGCTGATTCCAGGCAGAGTTGGGGTGCAGCAGGATTGGTGGAGGCAGGGCTGACCTTGGAGGCTCACGGCCCCCACCCCGTGTTCACTGCCTCAGTCTGACCCTTCCTGGCACCTTCTCTGTAACTGAAAGTGTTCAGACATGGTCCCAGGTGGGGCCTTTCCCTCTGCCTGAAACACTCTGTTCCTAGTTCAGTCATCCCCATCACAATCACTTTCTCCTGCGATCTTTATTTTTATTTTGAGAGAGAGTCTCACCTGGTTGTCCAGGCTGTGGCGCAATCATAGCTCACTGCAGCCTCAACCTCCTGGGCTCAGGTGATCCTCCCATGTTGGCCTCCTAAGTAGCCAAGACTACAGGTACACACCACCACAGCCAGCTAATTTTTTTTTTTTTTTTTGTAGGAACAAGGTCTTGCCATGTTGGCCAGGCTGGTCTCAAACTCCTGACCTCGAGTGATCCACCCACCTCGGCCTCCCAAAGTGCTGGGATGACAGGTGTGAGCCACCGCGCCCGGCTTTCCCTGCCTTCTTTATCTTCACAGCATTTCTCACTCCGCACAATTTGTTCCAACAAATATTCCCTTGTCCGCTGCTTTTCTCGACTCTAATACGGGTTTGGTGAAGAGAGTTTGTCCGTTTGGGTTGCTACTATAGATCCTGGGGCCTAGAATCATGCCTGGCACACAGTAGGTGTGCAGTGATTAGGGAACACAATGAGAAAATGGCAGTGAAGGCTGGGCGTGGTGGCTCACACCTGTAATCCCAGCAATTCGGGAGGCTGAGGCAGGAGGGCCAAGTCGGGCCAGGAGTTTGAGACCAGCCTGGGCAACATGGTGAAACCCCATCTCTACTAAAAAGACAAAAATTAGCTGGGCGTGGTGGCGCACACTTGTAATCCCAGCTACTTAGGAAGCTGAGGAAGGAGAATCGCTTGAACTCCGGAGGTGGAGGCTGCAGTGAGCAGAAATCACGCCACCGCACTCCAGCTGGGTGACAGAGTCAGACTCCTTCTCAAAACAGAAAAGGGCAGAGAAGCCTGTGAGATGGGTGGATGTGGGCCAGCCCTGTAGGATCCTGCCCGCCCTACAGGCCAGGAGCTGGGGCATAGGGAGCCATGGGTGATGTTTCAGCAGAAAAGGGGCGGCACACACAGATGTGTGATTAGTGAGATACTCCACGGACACCAGGGGGGCAGGCTGAAGGGGAAACTGAGGCAGGAAGTCACGAGGAGGCCCCTGTGCCACTTAGGTGTTTTATTTCTTTTTTTGTTTTTTGTTTGTTTGTTTCTGGTGAGATGGAGTCTCTGGGGCCCAGGCTGGAGTGCAGTGGCATGATCTCGGCTCACTGCAACCTGGGTTCAAGCCATTCTCTTGCCCCAGCCTCCCAAGTAGCTGAGATTACAGGGATGCACCCCCACGCCTGGGCTACTTTTTATATTTTTGTTGTTACTGTTGTTGTTTTGTTATTTGTTTTTGAGACGCAGTCTTACTCTGTCACCCAGGCTGGAGTGCAGTGGCGTGATCTCACCTCACTGCAACCTCTGCCACCTGGGTTCAAGCAATTCTCCTGCTTCAGCCTCATGAGTAACTGGGATTACAGGCCCCCACTGCCATGCCTGGCGAATTTTTTTGTATTTTTAGTAGAGATGGGGTTTCACCATGTTGGCCAGGGTGGTCTCAAACTCCTGACCTCAAATGATCTGCTTGTCTTGGCCTCCCAAACTGCTGGGATTACAGGTGCGAGCCACGACCCAGGTCCCACTTAGATGTTTTGACTGGTATTAAAAACTGCAGAGGCCAGGCGTGGCGCGGTGGCTCAAGCCTGTAATCCCAGCACTTTGGGAGGCTGAGACGGGCGGATCAGGAGGTCAGGAGTTCCAGACCATCTCAAAAAACAAAAAACAAAACAAAACAAAAAACTGCAGAAGGCGCCAGTTGCCATGGTTCATGCCTATAATCCCAGCACTTCGGGAGGCCGAGGCTGGAAGATTGCTTGAGGCCAGGCATTGGAGACCAGCTTGGGTAATATAGCAAGACCCAATCTCTACAAAAACTCAAAATATGAGCCAGGCATGGTAGTGAAGACTGGGGTCTCAGCTACTTGGGAGGCTGAGGTGGGAGGAGTGCTTGAGCCTTGCAGGGAGCCGTGATCATGCCACCACACCCCAGCCTGGGCGACAGAGTGAGACCTTGTCTCAAAGCAGTAACAAAACACAAAAAGCTCTGCCGGGCGAGATGGCTCATGGCTGTAATCCCAGCACTTTGAGAGGCTGAGGCGGAAGGATCACTTGAGGCCAGGAGTTTGAGAGCAGCCTGGGCAACACAGTGAGACCCCAATCTCTAAAAAATAAAATACAATTTAAAATTAAATTAAAAACTAGAGAAGGGAGCTGCAACCACCCCTGCGTGGTTTCCCCTCTGAGGGCCTAGGGTTCCCCTCTGACTTTCTCTCCTGGGTAATGTCTGTCTTTGTCCCCCTCCTTCTCCGAGTCCCCACTGCCTTTAAAAAAATATTTCCATTCATTTAAATTGTTAAGTCGAATATGAAACCCACTTCCGAGCTAGTACTGGAGAATGGACAGAACTGGTGCTTAACGAGAACAGCTTCTACATAGGATCCCTAGGGACTTGGGGAAAAGGGACAGACCCCTAATATGAAGCAAATAGAACTCAGGTTTGAAACAGATTATCCAACAATCTCCCTCGTCTGGCCCCCTCTGCCTCGGGGGTCTCTGATGGTCTTGTCTCCCTCTTTCTGCGATCTCTGGGCTTCTCCCTCTGTCCTTCAAAGTCGCCAGCTTGGGTTCCCTAACCTTCCCTGGATCTCTTGATTGGCGCCTCCCTCCCTACCATCCCCGCTCCCGCCCCCGCCGCTGACCTCCCCTTGCAAACTTCTCCCACCCACCCAGGCCCACCCCCTCCTAGGCCCCCCTTACCCCGTCCCCAGTTGCTGGGCGCCTGCCAGGCCTGAAAGCCCGGCCCTTCTCCGCCCCCTCCCTCTCCCTCTCCCTGCACCTCCGCCCCCTCTGCCCCCTTCCCCCACCTCTCCCCTCCTTCCTCCCTGCCCCTACACCGGGTCCCCTCCACCCGGGGACCTCCTCCCCTCCCCTCTCCTTCCCTCTCCTTCCCTTCCCTCCCCTCTGCCGCCTCCCGCTTTGTCCCTCCGCTTCCTTCTCCATTCTCTCCTCTTCTCCCTCCTCTTCCCTCCTACACCCCTGTCTCAGATCCTGGTCCCGGGGAGGGGCGGTCCCTACGCTCCCCGCGCTCCCCATGTTCCCCACGCTCCCCTACTGCCCCTCTCCCCTGCTGGGCCAGGCCCGTGTGGCTAATGGTGGGTTCCCCAGCAGCAGTGCGGGAGGAGGGGGCGAGCAATCTTGCCCTAGGCCTGCCCAACCCTGGAACTCGCCCCCCCAACCCTCGAACTCGCCCCCGCCACCCTCCCTCCTCAAGGGCAGCCACAGAGCTCCCAGCTGGAGCACGTGGCTGTGTGACCCTGGGCAGGTCCCTAGGCTTCTCTGGGCCTGTCTGCCTCCAAAGCCTGACCTCCCAGCAACTGGATTGGTGGGGAAGGAATTAAAACCCCACCTGGGGCAGCGGCAGACCTTTCATTCCTGTATTTATTGGGTGCCTACTGTGTGCCAGGCTTGGGTATCCCTCTCGACCCTCGCGGAGCCCACAGAGTCATGGGGAAGGTTTGGAAAATAGGCCAAGACCATTTCAGAGAACACCAAGTGGTAGAAAGAAAAATCTAGCAAGGGCTGGTGACGGAGATGGGGCTGCTTGGCCCAGGAGAGGAGGGGAGGCCTCTCTGAGGGGGTGACATTTGAGTTGAGAAGGGCTTGACAGCAAGAGCCCATCTTGGGGAGGAGGCTGTCGAGGAGGGGCAGGTGCTCCAGGCAGAGGGAGCCCCAGTGGCAAAGCCTGGAGGCGGCACTGTGCCCATCCCAGGGCAAGCTCTCAGCCCCTAACTCAGAGGGCCACGCTGTGTATATCAACCAGGTAGCCCAGTGATAATAGCAATGGCAGGTCGGGTGCGGTGGCTCTCTCCTGTAATCCCAGCACTTTGGGAGGCCGAGGCAGGTGGATCATTTGAGGTCAAGAGTTCAACACCAGCCTGGCCAACATGGTGAAACCCCATCTCTACTAAAAATACGAAAATTAGGCTGGGCGTGGTGGCTCACACCTGTAATTCCAGCACTTTGGGAGGCCGAGGCGGGCGGATCACGAGGTCAGGAGATCGAGACCATCCCGGCTAACACGGTGAAACGCCGTCTCTACTAAAAATACAAAAAATTAGCTGGGTGTGGTAGCAGGCAACTGTAGTCACAGCTACTCGGGAGGCTGAGGCAGGAGAATGGCATGAACCCAGGAGGTGGAGCTTGCAGTGAGCCGAGATCATGCCACTGCCCTCCAGCCTGGGCAACAGAGTGACAGAGCAAGACTCCATCTCAAAAAACAAAACAAAACAAAAAAAAATTAGCCAGGCATGGTGGCATGTACCTGTAATCCCAGCTACTCGGGAGGCTGAGGCAGGAGCATGGCTTGAACCTGGGGGGTGGAGGTTGCAGTAAGTGGAGATCTCGCCACTGTACTCCAGTCTGGGTGACAGAATGAGACCTGTCTCAAAAAAAAAAAAAAAAAAAAAAAAGCAATGGCAGCAGAAGCTGTCATCAAGGGCCACTCTGGGATTGGTGACAGTACCATGCCCCTTTTCCAGGTGAGCAAACGGAAGTCCACAAGGCGTAAAAGGTCTCACTGCAAACCAGAAGCTGGTTGAGGAAGATTCAGATTGAGGTTGGTAATACAGCAAGACCCCATCTCTACAAAATCTCAAAACATGAGCCAGGTGTGGTGGTGTACGATTGTGGTCTCAGCTACTTGGGAGGTTGAGGTGGGAGGATTTTGCTTAAGCCTTGCAGGGAGCCGTAATCATGCCACTGCACTCCAGCCTGGGCGACGGAGTGAGACCTTGTCTTAAAACAATAACAAAGCCGTGCGCGGCGGCTTACGCCTGTAATCCCAGCACTTTGGGAGGCTGAGGCGGGTGGATCACGAGGTCAGGAGATCGAGACCATCCCATCCCGGCTCACACAGTGAAACCCCGTCTCTACTAAAAATACAAAAAAACTAGCCGGGTGTGATGGCGGGTGCCTGTAGTCCCAGCTGCTCGGGAGGCTGAGGCACGAGAATAGCTTGAACCTGGGAGGTGGAGATTGCAGTGAGCAGAAATCCAGCCACTGCACTCCAGCCTGGTCGACGGAGTGAGACCCTGTCTTATAAAAGAAGATTCAGATTGGGCCGTGCAGCCAGGGGTTTGTTCAACCCCCATCTGTGCTGTGCCTTCCAGGGAGACCAGGCTGGGCAAATTTGGGGCCCAGCAATGAGCTCTCCAGGGAAGGAGGGAAGGTGGAGATGGAGACAGACTCCATGGGGATCCTAGGAGGGTGAGCCCCCAACTTGGTACAGAGGGGTTACATGTGGTGTGGGTGATGGGGTTGGTGCAATGACCAGAAAGCCCCAGGGGTTTAAAAATGGGGGTTGTCTGGGGTACCAGCCCCAGCTCTGCTTCCACACCCCAAATTGTCCCAGCTGGGCACCGCACATTCCCACACAATAATAACGGTCAGAGCCTTTTCATCTATCGAGCTATTTGATCGTGTGATGACTCAATGAAGAAGTTTCTATAATTATCCCATCGTACAGGATCACAGTGACGCAGCGGCGGAGGTGGGGTTTGAACCCAGGCTTACACATCAGTGGCACTGGGTCTCACAGCCTCTGGGGGTAGTGCGATCTCTGAGATCTCAGCTGACCCCTACAGGTTGTGTTAGCACAGGGGACCTGGCATCGCGTCCACCATGCTGTGTGACCTTGGTGAGCCTCTATCCCTCTATCGGCTTGTCCACTTACTCTCCCAATAAATACAGTGTAGCCAGTAGTATGTTGGGGCCTGGGCAGACCATCCACACGGAAGCGAACAGATAGTATGTGTTCAGAGAGCCACGAGGCCTCTGAAGAATGAGAGAAGCTAAGCAGGTAGGAGGAGGGGAGCTACTCTAGCCAGCCTGGCCTCTCTAGGATGTGATGTTTGATCTGAACGGAAGAGAAAGGCTGGCCGTGGTTCAGACAGAGGGAACAACCAGTGCACTTCAGAGGTCTTGAGGCTAGACTCTGTGAGGAATAGGGAGGAGGCCTGTGTGGCTGGAGCAGAGGGGGAGGAGTGGGAGGAGCTGAGAAGAGGGAGGCGATGGAGGTCAGATCACATAGACAGAAGTAGGGAGTTTGGATTTTATTTTGAGGGCAATAGGGAGCTATGGAAGGTTCTTGAGCAAGGGAGGGATGGGATCTGATTCACTTTTTTTTTTTTTTTTGGAGGTGGGGGAGGATAGAGTTTTGCTCTTCTTGGCCGGGCACGGTGGCTCAAGCCTGTAATCCCAGCACTTTGGTAGGCCGAGATGGGTGGATCACGAGGTCAGGAGATCGAGACCATCCTGGCTAACATGGTGAAACCCCGTCTCTACTAAAAAATACAAAAAACTAGCCGGGCGAGGTGGTGGGCGCCTGTAGTGCCAGCTACTCGGGAGGCTGAGGCAGGAGAATGGCGTGAACCCGGGAGGCAGAGCTTGCAGTGAGTTGAGATCCAGCCACTGCACTCCAGCCTGGGCGACAGAGCGAGACTCCGTCTCAAAAAAAAAAAAAAAAAAAAAAGAGTTTTGCTCTTCTTGCCCAGGCTGGAGTGCAATGGCACAGTCTCAGCTCACTGCAATCTCCGCCTCCCAGGTTCAAGCAGCTCTGTCTCAGCCTCCTAAGTAGCTGGGATTACAGGCGCCCGCTACCACACCCAGCTAATTTTTGTATTTTTAGTAGAAACGGGGTTTCACCATGTTGACCACACTGCTCTTGAACCCCTGACTGCAGGCAACCCCTCTGCCTCAGCCCCTCAAAGTGCTGGGATTACAGGCGTGAGCTACCATGCCCAGCCCTGATTCACATTTCAATGGATCATCAAGGATGTGGGCACAATGGAGAATGCATAGCGTAGATGTAGGGTGTGAGGGCAGGGTGGGAAAGAAGGACCATTTAGGACATAGTGGGGGCTGGACACAGTGGTTCACACCCGTAATCCCAGCACTCTGTGAAGCTGAGGCAAGAGGATTGCTTGAGCCCAGGAGTTGAAGACCAGTCTGGGCAACATAGTGAGACCCTGTCTCTATGAAACATTTTTTAAAAATTAGCTGGGTGTGGTGGTACCCATCTGTGATCCCAGCTACTCCAGAGGCTGAGGCAGGAGGATGGCTTGAGCCGAGGGAGGTCAAGGCTGCAGTGAGCTATGATGGTGGCACTGTACTCCAGACTGAGTGACAGAGCGAGACCTTGTCTCAATAATAAGGACAAAATAATGTGGGGAATACAAATAACCATCCTTTATGGAGCATTTACTATGTATTATTATTGTTATTATTATTATTATTATTATTTTTGAGACGGAGTTTTGCTCTATTGCCCAGGCTGGAGTGCAGTGGTGTGATCTCGGTTCACTGCAACCTCCGCCTTCTGGATTTCAAGGATTCTCCTGCCTCAGCCTCCTGAGTAGCTGGGATTACAGGCATGTGCCACTACACCTGGCTAATTCTTCTATTTTTAGTAGAGACAAGGTTTCCCCACATTGGCCAGGCTGGTCTCGAACTCCTGACCTCAGGTGATCCACCCGTCTTGGCCTCCCAAAGTGCTGGGATTATCGGCGTGAGCCACTGTGCCCGGCCCACTATGCATTATTGTAAGTACTTTATAGGCCTTATTTGAAGATTCTATTATCAACCTTGCATTCCAGACAAGGAAACCCTAGCAGAGTGAACATGCCTGGCACTGAGCCGCTGTCACTCTGGGACTTCTCCCCCAGCCGCCCAGTTCTTACTCAGGGAGAGGCTGGAGTTCCTGAGCCCCTCAGCCAATCCTAGTGCCTCCTGCCATGGGCTCCCAGTCCCTGACTCCCACTGGTCAGAACCCACAGTGACTTCAACACCCATGCGAAAATAGGTACAGGGCCCTCTAACTGTAGGGGGTGTCTACCTCTCCCCTACTTCACAGCTGGGGAATGTTCAGAGATCCACACAGCAAAGCTAGGGGTCAGAGCCCAAGGCTCACTCTGTCACAGGAAAGGGCTTAAGGCTGCCCCATCTTTCTTCTGTCCACTTAGGGTTAGGGTGATCTAAAGGCACTGCTCAAATGAGGCAACTCCTATGCATTCTGCAAAACCCTAGCTTAAATACTGAAGCCTAACACCTTTTTATTGTTTTTTTTTTTTCTTTGAGACAGAGTCTTACTCTGTTGCCCAGGCTGGAGTGCAGTGGCGCGATCTTGGCTCACTGCAAACTCCACGTCCCAGGTTCAAGCAATTATTCTGCTTCAAGTCTCCTGAGTAGCTGGGACTACAGGAGCGTGCCACCATGCCCGGCTAATTTTTGTATTTTGGTAGAGACGGTTTCACTATGTTGGCCAGGCTGGCCTCGAACTCCTGTCCTCAGGCGATCCGCCTGCCTCGGCCTCCTAAAGTGCTGGGATTACAGGCGTGAACCACCACGCCCAGCCCCAACATCTATTAAATACTACCACCTAACATCTAGAAAGCTATCCCAACTTCCCAATGAGGGCGGTAAATCCTGGCTGAGCCTGCCCCGACTCCCACCCCCAGCTCTGATCCTCCCTCACTCCAACCCTGACCACCACGGGGGTTCTGAGAGAGTTGGGCTGTCTTCCCCTCCTCCCAAACTTGGGAGCCCCTCCTTGAGTTTCCACCAAGGTCAGCCCTGGCTGCTCACAGGCAGAACGGCACGGAGTATTGGTTTCATGAATGAGTTTTGTCCAGCAATCTCACTGTGCATGTGGGTAAACTGAGGCTCAAAGAGAGGCCCTGGAGGTTCTAGGGAGATGGCTCCCCATGTTCCTGGGTGGAAGGAAATGTGTGTGTGATTTTTCCGGGGGGGCACACCGCCAAGCGTGGCGGGGAGCTGAGGCTCAGAGGTCACCCGCGAGCCCGGGGCCAGCGGGAGGGGACAGGCCTGGCTGGTGGCCCAGCAGCTCGGCTGGAGGGGGCGGTAGGCAGAGGTTGGCGGTGTCGGAAGCCAAAGGCTTGGCCTCCCCGAGGGAGCCGCTTTCCCGGCCCGGGTCGGATCAATGGGCTGTAATTATACCGCGCCGGGCCGGGAGCCGGCAGGGAGGGAGCGGGAGCTGGCGGGAGGGAGGTAGCGGGCGGGGGAGCGCGGGCCGGAGAGGTACCCACGTTACTTTGATTGACAGCCCGGGCGGGCGCCGCGCAGGAGCTTCTGGGAATCGTAGTCTTTTTCTGAAAACCCGTGCTCTCCTCCAGCTTGCACGCTCGGGGAAACTGAGGCACAAGGACCAGCACCACCCGCCCCCCGACTACCTATAGGCCCACTCCCGCTCCCCAATCTGGGAAATAAAACTGAGCCCGTTCCTGGAGCCTCCAGGCTCGGGTAAGAGCTTCAGGTCTTCAGCGTGACTTAACTACTCTTTGCCTCAGTTTACCTATCTGTGAAATAGGAAGAAAGATGCAACCTCTCCTCCGCCAGCTAGCCGGGATTTTGCAAGGTAGCATATTGCACGAGGGTCCCTTGTTTTTAAGGGGAGATAGGCCAGGCTCGGGGGTGACTCGCTTTCCCCTGTTTCCGAATTATAATGGAGCTTTATCCCCCCGTCCTCCAATCCGGCTGGGCTCGGGCGTCCACAAGGGTCTCAGATTCTAGGGAGGGGGGCCACACTCGCCAAACCCCGCCGGGAGTGCCGAGCTCTCTTCCGATTGGCCCTACTGATCCCAGTGCCTCCTGTCATTGGTTGCTGGTCTCCTAATCCCCATTGGCCAATTTCCCCTGTGACGTCACTGGCCCATGTGGGAGCGCCGCGAGCGGATTGGCTGGCGCCCCCAGCCAACCACCGCGGAGAAAGGAATTTCCACAGTAGCTGGGGCGGCCAGGCTGATTTAAGGTGGTCTGAGCAATCCGGGGTCCCAGCGCAGCTTCTCAGCTTTTTCCTTTTTTTTTTTTTCCTAAACCCACATCCACATTATAAAACCCTAGCCAGGAACCAGGGACTGAGTCTCTCTGTAGTGGGAAGGGGGAGATCGGCGGCTGAGCTCCTTTTCCCCTCTGGCAGCTTCTTCCCCGATGGTGCAGCTGGGGAAACTGAGGCCCAAAGAGGTGGTCCGTGAAGCCCCGCGTGGCAAATGAAGTCGCTGGGGACTCTGCCCAGGCTGGAACACGCCTGGCAGGTTGCTTCCCTGCTTCCTGCTCTGGCCGGATGTGGTATTTTGGGGAGTTAGGCAGTCACAGGCGGCCAAGGGTTCCCCAGTATCGCACACAGTTGCTGGCAGCTGAGTCTCCCCAGATTCCACCCGCTGCTTCCAAAGTTAGGGATGTTGCTGCCCAGAGCAGAAACTCCTCCTTCCTGGCGGATCACACACACCAAGGGATGGGGTGTGTTCCTGTGTGCGTGTGTGGTCTTGTGGCTTCTCGGGCAATCCGCAAATCTGTATTTACCCTCCCCGGTGCAACGTGCCTGGTAGAGGGATCTGAAGACTGCTGGGTAAAGATGCCCTCCTCCAGGAAGCCTCCGCTCACTCACCGGGCAGTGCGCTATGTGGCCCTGGGAGGGTACGTGTTCCGTACCTCTGTCCCCGCCAGATGCTCTGGGAGCCCCTCCCTGGAAGGCCTGGGGCTGGGTCCTCTCTAGGGCTCCAGCCTCTTGCAGCTCGTGGAGGTGGTCGTAGACTAAATATCCACTTATCCACCAACACCAAGCAGTTTGTGTCCACTGTGT
This sequence comes from Macaca thibetana thibetana, assembly GCF_024542745.1. Classification (NCBI taxonomy): domain Eukaryota; kingdom Metazoa; phylum Chordata; class Mammalia; order Primates; family Cercopithecidae; genus Macaca; species Macaca thibetana. The sequence continues at coordinate 21,171,967 of NC_065596.1, forward strand.
GTGTGTGTATGCACATATGGAGGGGATGACAGGAGGCTGGGGGAGATGGCTTTTGGAGGAGACAGTTTTTGGGTTAGGCCTTGAAAAAATGGACTTTCTTGGCCGGGCGCGGTGGCTCAAGCCTGTAATCCCAGCACTTTGGGAGGCCGAGACGGGCGGATCACCAGGTCAGGAGATCGAGACAATCCTGGCTAACACGGTGAAACCCCGTCTCTACTAAAAATACAAAAAAACTAGCCGGGCGAGGTGGCGGGCGTCTGTAGTCCCAGCTACTTGGGAGGCTGAGGCAGGAGAATGGCGTGAACCCGGGAGGTGGAGCTTGCAGTGAGCTGAGATCCGGCCACTGCACTCCAGCCTGGGTGACAGAGCAAGACTCCGTCTCAAAAAAAAAAAAAAAAAAAAAAAAAAAAAAAAAAAGAAAAAGAAAAAATGGACTTTCTCCAGCCATAAAAGGAGGGGGAGGGAATTCCAGGAAGAGATAACAAGCAGGGAAAGGCGCAGAGGTGGGAAAGAAAGGACACCAATTAGGTAATCTGGTCAGGGTGGCTGGAGGGGGTTGGGGGTGTGGTGTGATCTGGTGGAGGAAGGTGAAGCTGGCTGGGGCAGGGATGCAGAGGCTCCAGTGCTAAACTGAAAAGCTGGACATTTGTCCTTAGGGCAATAGGGAGCCAGGGGAGGGTTTGAGGGAAGGAGGGCCAGGCTCCAACTGAAGATCACCAAAAACAAAGGCTGCTCAGAGGGAGGAGGTGGCTGTGGTCCAGATGGGAGAGAGGACAAAGGCCTGGTCAGGGTGGGGGCTGCTGGGGCGGGGAGAAAGGAGGAGGGTTGCAGGATTGGTGCTGGCAATAGAGGACTAGGCTGATGCTCTGGTTTGGAGTATCTGGGGGGCTGTGTGTGGGGACCCTGACGGAAGCAGGGGTTAAGAGTCTAAGATCTGGGGAACCTCTAGGGGAGATGCCCAGTTGGTGGCTGGACCCACAGGGCTGGATCTCAGGGTAGGAACCAGAGGTGGAGCCAGAGCTTGCAGCCATCCTCATGAGGTGATCACTGAAGCCTCAAGGGGGAGGCGGTGTCTCAGAGCCCTGGAAGCCAGAGGTATGGGTCAAGGTGACATTCAGGTGACCGGGCTAAGGAAGGACAGAGACCTATGTTTATTATTTGTTTGTAGAGACAGGGGCGGGGCGGGGGATGCGGGTCTCGCTACGTTGCCCAGGCTGGTCTCAAACTCCTGGCCTCTTTGGCCTCCCAAAGTGCTGGGATTACAGGTTTGAGCCACCACACCTGTGTTTAGAGAGGGACGAGGGCCGCCAGGACAGGAGAGCGCTGCAGAGGGAGGTGAGGCTGCTGTGAGCAAGCGTTTCGATGGAGGTCGAGAAGGAGCCACTGGGTTTCCAGAGCCCGGGGCTTTGGCAGAAGACGGAAGATCTGGAGGGGTGCGGTGGCTCACACCTGTATCCCGGCACTTGGGAGGCCAATGCGGGTGGATCACCTGCCGGAAGATCGAGACCAGCCTGGCCTGGCCAGCATGGTGCAACCCCGTCTCTACTAAAAATACAAAAATTAGCTGGGCGCGGTGGCTCACGCCTGTAATCCCAGCACTTTGGGAGGCCGAGGTGGGCGGATCACGAGGTCAGGAGATCGAGACCATCCTGGCTAACACGGTGAAACCCCGTCTCTACCAAAAATACAAAAAATCAGCCGGGTGCGGTGGTGGGCGCCTGTAATCCCAGCTACTCAGGAGGCTGAGGCAGGAGAATGGCGTGAACTTGGGAGGCTGAGGTTGCAGTGCGCCGAGATGGTGCCACTGCACTGCAGCCTAGGCGAGAGAGCGAGACTCCGTCTCAGAAAAAAAAAAAAAAAAAAAATTAGGCGTGGTGCATGTCTGTAATCCCAGCTACCCGAGAGGCTGAGGCAGGAGAATCACTTGAACCTGGGAGGCGGAGGTTGCAGTGAGCCGAGATCTGTAATCTCAGCTACTTGGGAGGCTGAGGCAAGAGAATCGCTTGAATCTGGGAGGCGGAGGTTGCAGTCAGCCAAGATCATGCCACTGCACTCCAGCCTGGACGACAGCATGACTCTGTCTCAAAAAAACAAACAAACAAAAAAACACAACCAACAAGAAGGAAAATGTGGGGTGTGGACAGTTGCAGACAATGAGGACGGATGCCACTATGTGTGCTCAAGGTCCTGGCAGGGGAGATGTTGGCCTTCCAGGGGAGTGAAACACCTGCTGAAAAGGGTTTGGAATCAGCACTTCACAGACCCCCGAGAACCTGGAATCACAGACTCTTGGCAACGTGGAATGATGGCTCTGCCTGTTTGTGAGACTTTCTGAGCAGGGAATGTGGCCAGTGGTTTCTGGCTTTAGGCTGGTTATTGAGCACTTGCCGTGTGCCAGGCCCTGCAGGGACCTAGACAGGCTCAGTCCCTCCACAGCCTTCTTCGTGGTGAGGGAGACAAACAAGGACTCGAACAACCTCCGAGCAAACATACTCACATCCAAAACACACTGTGGGCTGGGCATGGTGGCTCAAGCCCGTAATCGCAGCACTTTGGGAGGCCAAGGCGGGTGGATCATCTGACGTCAGGAGTTTGAGACCAGCCTGGCCAACATGGCAAAAGCCGGTCCCTACTAAAAATATAAAAATTAGCCAGGCTTGGTGGTGAGCGCCTGTAATCCCAGCTACTCGGGATGCTGAGGCAGGAGAATCACCTGAACCCAGAAGGCGGAGGTTGCAGCAGTGAGCTGAGATCGCACTACTGCACTCCAGAGACAATAAACAAAACGTTAAAAAAGAGATCATCAAGGGGAAAAGGGGGAGTTTTGTGCAGAGCCTTGTGGGAAGAGAGACGAGCTTGGATTTATTTTGAGGACAATAGGGAGCCAATGAGTACTACACACACACACACACACACACGTATCTTTATCCCAGGCTCTCTCTTTTCCTCCCTTCCCAGAGCTGCCCAACCTCATTGTTCAGGTCTCATTTCCAAGGCTACCCTCCCCCAAGAGCCCTCTCCCAGACACCCCCGATAAGCAGGTTTCCTCTTGTTAATTTCTATCACTGCCCCCTAAACTCTTCCTCTGTCTATACAAATAGTCCCATAATTATCAAGCTGTGAACCTGCCCAGCCTGTCACTCACATCCCACAGACTCAGAGAGGGCAGGGATCTGTCTCCTTTATCCACCCTTAAAATCCCAGTGCCTGGAAGGATGCCTGGCACGTCGTAGGTGCTCCGTAAATATCTGTGGGCTGGAAAATGATGGCTTTAAATTTGATAAGGGCTTTTTTTTTTTTTTTTTTTTTTTTTTGAGACAAGGTCGTGTTCTGTCACCCAGGCTGGAGTGCAGTGACGTGATCTCTACTCATCGCAGCCTCGACCTCCTGGGGCTCAGGTATCTCCCGCCTCAGCCCCCCAACTAGCTGGGACCACAGGTGTGCACCACCATGCCTGGCTAATTATTTTTGCATTTTTTTGGTAGAGATACAAAAAATGCAAACATTTATTTTGTATTGTCGCTGCGTTGTCCACACTGGTCTTGAACTCCTGGGCTCACGCGATCCTCCCTCCTCAGCTTCCCAAAGTGCTGGGGCTACAGGCATGACCCACCACTCCTGGCCCATTGACCTGGCCCATTGATAAGGGCTCTTGTGCCCATTACAAAATGGGTTTTTGTAACCCTAACCCTTAGGTACCTTAGGTATTCGTTCATCTAAGGGCACAGGTCCAAGCATGATCAAGGGGCATGGATTTTTCTCTGTTCTGTTTCCAGCTGTGCCCCAGTGTCTACTGCAGTGTGTGGTCCACAGTATGCACTCAGTACATGTTTGTTGATTGACTTAACGAACCTCTCCTAAGGTTTCTCCAGAGAGAATAAGAACTTCCCACTCCCCAGGTGGGCCTGAAGGATGCTGGCTGGATGTCTGTGGTTTCTGGTCGGGGCTGGAGCCTTTGCCCTGGGAGAGACTTGAGTCTGATGGCAGAGCTGTGGTTCTTCCAGTTCTAAGTGGGACATGGCGCCTGCCTTCAAGAAACCCAGTGTGAGAAGGGAGACAGCGCAGTCCACTGGTGATGGCAGTAGGAATACAATTCCTATCTGTGGAAGTTTGCTCTGTGTAGGGAAATGCTGAGGGCGTTCATGCACCATTTCATTTAAGTGTAGTACCTAGTGCCGTGGCTCCCGCCTGTAATCCCAGCACTTTGGAAGGCCGAAGAGAGAGGAATGAGTCCAGGAGTTCAAGACCAGCCTGGGCAACATAGTGAGACGCTCCTGGTCATCTCTGCAAAAAATTGTAAAATTAGCTGGGCATGGTGGTGCACACCTGTAGTCCCAGCTACTCGAGAAGCTGAGGGGGAAGGATCGCTTGAGCCCAGGAGTTCGAGGCTGCGGTGAGCCATGATCGCCCCACTGTACTCCAGCCTGGGCAACATAGCGAGACCCTGTCTCTGCAAAAAATTAAACACTGAAGATCGCGCACCATCCCTGACCTTTTGCAGAGACTACTGAGGCCCCCAGAGGGTGAGGGCCCCGCCTGATCTGGGAAGCAGTGTTTGCTGTGAGATTCCCTTCCTGGCAGGGCTTCCTGCGAGCGCTTGGCAAGGCTGCGTCGTCCTGACCCTTCCATCTCAGCCCAATGTCACTTGCTCAGAAAAGCCATTTCCGACTCCAGAGGGGCCCCCGCCCTCCGCAAGCCCCCCCAACGGTGGGTAACACGATGTGAATTTCTTCACTGGTGTTTCTCCTCCCGCCCCTCCGGGAGGGGGTGGGGACCCTGTTTTGCGGCACTGGGCGCCTCCCCACTCGGCCTCAGTTTCCCCACAGGCCCAGGGACTGAAGGAAGGGGGCGGGTGCCCGGGGGCCCGGACGCGCGGGCGCAGGGAGGGGCGGCGCGCTCGGGGGTGGGCGCGGGGCGGGCCGCGGGTGCGTGGGGGCGGCCGCGCCACCTTAAGGCGGCTCAGCCTGCGGCTCCCGGCCGAGCCCCGCCGGAGGGAGGCGGCTCCGCGCGGGGCCCGCCGCCCGCGCCGCCGCCGCCGAAACCCGGCCGCGGCGCGCCCGACCTTCTGCGCCGGCTGCCGCGGCCGCCCTCGCCGCGCCCCCGCCCCGTCCGCTGCTCCCGCCCGCCCCGCGCGCCCCGGCCCGGGGAGGGGCTCCCACGACCCCGGGCGCGCGCGCTTGGGGGCGCGCCAGGGACTCCAGGGTCCCTTGCCCCGCGCCGCCTCTCCCTCCTCCCTCTTTCTTCGGGCAGCCTCCCCCCCCCACCCCACTTCAGCCTCCCCCACTCTTGCCGCCTCCATATCATCAAGCTCTGGTGGCGCTTGGAGGGCTTCCCGGATCGGCAGGATGTACCCCCAGGGAAGGCACCCGGTGAGTGGGGGCTGCGGAGAGGGGGTCCCCGGTGTCCTGGAACTCAGACCCTGACGTCCCTCCCCAAACCCCCCCAGACCCCGCTCCAGTCCGGCCAGCCCTTCAAGTTCTCGATCTTGGAGATCTGCGACCGCATCAAAGAAGAATTCCAGTTTCTCCAGGCTCAGTACCACAGGTGAGGGGGGGCCGCCCCAGGGGCCGCGGGAGTTCACCTGGGCGCCGGGGCGGGGCGGGGTCTCCGGGGAGCAGGGCGGGGAGGAGGGGCTCCCAGGGCGCGGGAAAGGCCTCCAGGTGAAAGCGCAGGTGCAGAGGGGTCTGGGGACAGTCAGAGCTGGGGCATTGGGAGCCCAGGAAGGGGCGGGGAGGGACTGGGACAGGAGGTGCTGGGAGGTCTGTAAGGAAGTCGGGAGGGGGAGATCCAGCCCCTCACTTTGGAAGCCGGCCCACATGGGGCGGTTGGGAGCCCCTTGTCCTCTCTCTCCTTCCCAGCCTCAAGCTAGAATGTGAGAAGCTGGCCAGTGAGAAGACGGAAATGCAGCGACATTATGTCATGGTGAGGGCACTTATGATGCCAGGGTGCGGGGAGAGGCGGGCAGGGCTTTGAGCCACGGTGGACTCTGGGGTAGGTCCCTGCCCTTCTCCGAGCCTCGTCTTTCCTGTCTGTACATTGGGCGGCTTTGGGATTTCAGGGTCTCTCTCTCGGAGGGTCCACCCAGCTCTGGGAACAGGGAGACAGGGAGGACCTCTCGCCTGGTGGGGCCAGGGCCTCTGGACGCTTCCTACCTGCCCTGCCTGTCTGGGGAGAGTAGAGGGGGCCCTTCCAGGCAGAACCCCGGCTTTCTCCTCTGGGCTTCTCTTCTGAGACCCCGTGGAGCTGGGGGTGCTCTGCGTCCTGCTGTGATCCCCCGAACCTGGGGGGCTCTTGGAAGACCCTGGCATCACCTGACTGGAGGAGGGCACCCATCTCCACTGCAGAGGTTCTTACTTGGTTTTTCCTTTTCAGTATTATGAGATGTCTTATGGGCTCAACATTGAAATGCATAAGCAGGTAACTGGGTTGGTGTTAAGCGTGTTCAGGAGGGAGGATGGGGGTCTGGAAGCCCTGGGAGGGACCCAGTGTGGGCAGCCGGGGCCAGAGCAGACCTAGGGAACACGGGTCTCATCCTGAAATCTCCTCAGAGGTCACAGAGGGCCTATCTGGGACCAGGAAGGCAAATTTCAGCCTCATGGAAGGAAAATGAGTCCCAACTTCTGAAGACAGTAGCCAGCAGTTGAAGCGTCCAGCAGAGAGGCAGGCAGCGGGCAGGGGCCACCAGGCATCCCCATCAAGGAGGGCACATAGCAGAGGCAGGGCAGCCAGGCCAGGGAGGCTGTGGAGGTGACTTCTGTCCCGGGAGGGGGCTGGATGACCATTCTTCGAGGTCCCTTTCAGCCCAGAGAGTCTGAAGTTTTGAGATGGACTCCGGGTTCTGTTCCTGCTTTGAAGCTTCTGAGATTGGTCTCAGTGTGATTGGCTAAGGTTCCGAGATTGTTCTCCAGGCCCTGAATTTGATACCATGGTTCAGACTGTGACCCCACTTTTCCAAGACAGACCTCAAAACTCTGTGGCTATCTTCAGGGCTTTGAGACTGACCCCAGTGCCATAAGGCTCTGAGCCTCTTCCAAAGCTTCTCAGTGTGATCCAAGGTTCTGAGGTAGACCTCAAGGTTCTGAGATAGACCTCAAGGTTCTGAGATTGACCTCAGGGTTCTGAGATAGACTCAAATTTCTGAAATTGACCTGAGGGTTCTGAGATAGACCTCAAGATTCAGAGATTGACCTCAAGGTTCAGAGATAGACCTCAAGGTTCTGAGCTAGACCTAGGGTTCTGGGATTGACCTCAGGGTTCTGAGATGGACTCAAATTTCTGAAATTGACTTCGGGTTCTGAGATGGACCTCAGGGTTCAGAGATAGACCTCAAGGTTCAGAGATTGACCTCAATGTTCAGAGATAGACCTCAGGGTTCTGAGATAGAACTCAAGGTTCTGAGATAGACCTAGGGTTCTGAGATTGACCTCAGGGTTCTGAGATAGACTGAAATTTCTGAAATTAACCTGAGGGTTCTGAGATAGACCTCAAGATTCAGAGATTGACCTCAAGGTTCAGAGATAGACCTCAAGGTTCTGAGATAGACCTAGGGTTCTGAGATTGACCTCAGGGTTCTGAGATAGACTAGAATTTCTGAAATTGACCTCAGGTTCTGAGATGGACCTCAAGGTTCAGAGATAGACCTCAAGGTTCAGAGATTGACCTCAATGTTCAGAGATAGACCTAGGGTTCTGAGATAGACCTCAAGGTTCAGAGATAGACCTCAACGCAATGTCCTGAGATAGACCTCAAGGTTCAGAAGTAGACCTCAAGGTTCTGAGATAGAACTCAGAGTTCTGAGATAGACCTCAAGGTTCAGAGATAGCCCTCAGGGCTCTGAGATAGATTTCAGGGTTCTGAGATTGACTTCAGGGTTCTGAGATTGACCTGAAGGTTCAGAGATAGACCTCAGGGTTCTGAGATTGTCTTATCTATGTGCTGAGATGTGTTAAAAGGTTCTGAGGCTGTTCCTGAACTTCTGATCTCAAGGTTCTGAGATAGACCCAAAGATTTTTTTTTTAAATTTTGAGATAAAAAATTAATTTTTTAAATTTTAATTTTAATTTAAAATTTTTAATTTAAATTTGAGACGGAGTTTCACTCTTGTTGCCCAGGCTGGAGTGCAATGGCCCAATCTTGGCTCACTGCAATCTCCAACTCCTGGGTTCAAGCGATTCTCCTGCCTCAGCCTCCTTAGTAGCTGGGATTACAGGCGCCTGCCACCATCGCTGGCTAATTTTTTGTATTTTTAGTAAAGACGGGGTTTCTCCATGTTGGCCAGGCTGGTCTTGAACTCCTGACCTCAGGTGATCCGCCTGCCTCGGCCTCCCAAAGTGCTGAGATTACAGCGTGAGCCACCACACCCAGCCAATAGGCCCAAAGATTCTAAAATTGACTTAATTGACTTCAGTGGTCCATGCTTCACCCTGAGATCCTGAGAACGGCCAGTGGTTTGTAAAGGGATGAGAGGGGTCCCAAGCTTCTGAGCTTCACGGGCTCTCTTAGATTCTATCAGAATATTAGAATCAATGAGCAGAGCCTTGTATTGGGACTTCCTGGTGTCTGGGAAGGAGAAGGGTATGGGCTGGGAGTGTGGGGTGCCTGGGGGTGCCCACCCTGGCATGCTTTCCTGCATGTGTGGGGGCTCTGTTGGTTCTGATATGGGTAGGAGGGGGCTTGTCTGCTGAAGCATGGCGTGGTCGCATGGGTCCATGCAACAGACCCCCTTATGGAGGTGCGGGACACCCTGGAATCCCGGTTTCACCCTGCTGGTGGTAATAGGAGACACAGACTCCACCAGACACACAGCACACCTGTAACTCAGGCAGAGGCGAAGCCCGCAGCCATTGTATGCCCGCCCCCTTCCCCACCCACATGCCGCTTCCTCTGCTCAGCCTCTTTGAGGCACCTGGGCCCAGACCCTCTACAGATGAAACCCTTCCCTTGAGTGTGGAGGGCTGAGATCTCCACCTGGAGGCAGCCCCAGCTGGTAGATCAGCCCTGGGAAGTGGAGGAGACCAAGAGAGGAGCCTTGCCTGGGAGAGATGTGGGCCCAGCCAGGGCTGGAATCTGGGACTCCGGGCGGAGGCCCCTTTGCTTTGTTTCAGCTGAGCCCAGCACCTCAGTGTCTGCGTCTGAGTTGGGTGTCTGAGCGTGTCTGCCTCTTGCAAATCCCTGGCGGGTGTGCGTCTGGCAGGTGGTGTATCTGTGACTCGTAGGACCTCAGCCCTGGTCTTCCCAGCTCCAGGCCACGCTGGGCCTCGCTCAGCTGAGCACTCAGCTTGGTGGGGCTCTGAATCCCGCTTCGGCCCATGCCATGCTGGCCTGAGTTCCCCTTGTGCACCTGCGGGCGCCACCTCCCCAACCCTTCCGCTTTACAAGCACCTGGTCCGCCTGGGAGTCCAGAGCTGGGTTGCAAATCTCTACCCCTCTCCAAGCTTCCTCTTGTTGCTTCCTGCCAGGCGGAGATTGTGAAGCGTCTGAGCGGTATCTGCGCTCAGATTATCCCCTTCCTGACCCAGGAGGTGAGTGAGCCTAAGGGTGGCGGGGAGGAAGGGAGGAGGTAGGTCTGGGCGAGGACGCCCCAGGCACTGATTCTGCTGCGTAGCCTGCAGCACGGATAGAGACCGTTTTTTCTCACTGCAGTAGTCCGGCAGCCCTGAGGCCAGGCATCCAGCTGGGGCAGGGGCTGCAGGGATGGAGGGAGGTGTTGGCTGAGGGTGAGGACTGCGGTCTTTTTTCCACCTTGATCGGAAGCAAGGTGTGGAGCTGACTCCCTCAAGCCCTGCACGTTGGCTGCCCGGGTCTGAATCCTGGCTGTGTGGCCTCAGGCAGGACACTTGTCTCTCTGTTTTTGCAGTAGCGTAGGTGTGAAGGTGAGATGAGCTCATACACCCAGGGCCCTGAAGATCATGGGTGCGCTTACTCGGCACCCGATGAAAGTTACCCCTGCCGTCGTGCTAGGAGAAATCACAGAGGGACAAACCCTGGGTGATCCACTCCTAGGAGGTCCCAGGGTTGTCAGGTTCACTGAGACAGAAAGCAGAATGGGGGGTGCCAGGGGGTGGGGAGGGGACCGGGAGTCAGTGTTTCATGGGGACAGAAATTCAGTTTGGGAAGAAGGGAAAATTCTGGAGATGGTGCTGGTGTGGCTGCACCACTGTGTGTGTGCTTTACACTGCTGAGCTGTGCACTTACAAATGGTTAAAATGGCCTGTAATCTGGCCTGGCGCGGTGGCTCACGCCTGTAATCCTAAGATTTTGGGAGGCTGAGGCAGGTGGATCACCAGAGGTCGGGAGTTTGAGACCAGCCTGTCCAACATGGTGAAACCCTGTCTCTGCTAAAACTTAAAAAAATAAAATAAAATAAAATTAGCTGGGCATGGTGGTGTGCGCCTATAGTCCCAGCTACTCAGGAGGCTGAGGCAGGAGAGTAGAATTGCTTGAACTCGGGAGGCGGAGGTTGCAGTGAGCAGAGATCGCGCCACTGCACTCCAGTCTGGGTGACAGAGACTCCGTCTCAAAAAAAAAAAAACCGCCTCTTCTGAGAGTGCCCCAGGTTCCTTTCAGCCTTTGCACAGTCCCTGTTTCTTTATTTTTTCTTTCTTTATTTCTCTCTCTCTCTCTTTCTCTTTCTTTCGAGATGGATTCTTGCTCTGTTGCCCAGGCTGGAGTGCAGTGGCACGATCTTGGCTCACTAGAACCTCTGCCTCCCGATTTCAAGTGATTCTTCCGCCTCAGCCTCCTGAGTAGTTGGGATTACAGGCACCCGCCATCATGCTGGCTAGTTTTTGCATTTTTGTAGAGAGAGGGTTTCACCATGTTGCCCAGGCTGGTCTTGAACTCCTGACCTCAGGTGATCCATCCGCCCCGGCCTCCCAAAGTGCTGGGATTACAGGTGTCAGCCACCACACCTGGCCTAAAAAAATTTTTTTTTACAAAAATTAGCCGGGCGTGGCGGCAGGTGCCTGTAATCCCAGCTACTCAGGAGGCTGAGGCAGGAGAATTGCTTGAACCTGGGAGGCGGAGGTTAGCGTAAGCTGAGATCACACCACTGCATTCCAGTGGGGGCGACAGAGCGAGACTCCGGCTCAAATAAGTGTGTGTGTGTGTGTGTGTGTGTATATATATAATATAGTAATATATGTGTGTATGTATATATATATAAAATAATGTGTGTGTGTATATATAGAGTAATATGTGTGTGTGTATATATATAATAATGTGTGTGTGTATATATAGAGTAATGTGTGTGTGTATATATATAGTAATGTGTGTGTGTATATATATAAAATAATGTGTGTGTGTATATATAGTAATGTGTGTGTGTGTGTGTGTGTGTGTGTGTATAGTAATAGAGAGGGGGTCTCACCATGTTGCCCAGGCTGGTCTCCAACTCTTGGACTCACGTAATCCTCCCACTCTGGAGTCCTAAAGTACTGGGATTACAAGCATGAGCCACTGCACCTGGCCTGGAATCTATTAAATTAATTTTGTATTTAAATTTATATTTAGGCACAGTGGCTCACACCTGTAATAACATCACTTTGGGAGGCTGAGGGGGGGCAAATCACTTGAGATCAGGGGTTTAAGACCAGCCTGGTCAACGTGGCAAAACCCCATCTCTACTAAAAGTATGAAAATTAGTCGGGCGTGGTGGTGGGTGCTTGTAATCTCAGCTACTTGGGAGGCTGAGGCAGGAGAATTGCCTGAACCTGGGAGGCGGAGGCTGCAGTGAGCCAAGATCATGCCACTGCACTCCAGCCTGGGCAACAGAGTGAGACTACGTCTCAAAAAAGTAAAAATAAAAATAAGCCTATTAAACTTATTTTATATTTAAATTTATATTCACTTCAATTTAATAAAATTAGGCATCCTATTCATCAGTTGCACCAGCCACATATCAAATGCCCGGTGACCACACACATGTCCAGTGGCTTCTGTGTGGAACAGCAAAGATACAACATTTTATTTATTTATTTATTATTATTATTATTATTTTTTTTTTTTTTGAGACGGAGTCTCGCTCTGTCGCCCAGGCTGGAGTGCAGTGGCCAGATCTCAGCTCACTGCAAGCTCCGCCTCCCGGGTTCCCGCCATTCTCCTGCCTCAGCCTCCCGAGTAGCTGGGACCACAGGCGCCGCCACCTCACCCGGCTAATTTTTTGTGTTTTTAGTAGAGACGGGGTTTCGCTGTGTTAGCCAGGATGGTCTCGATCTCCTGACCTTGTGATCTGCCTGTCTCGGCCTCCCAAAGTGCTGGGATTACAGGCTTGAGCCACCGCGCCCGGCCTATTATTATTTTTTGAGACTGAGTCTCTGTTGCCCAGGTTGGAGTGCATGGCACAATCTTGGTTCACTGCAACCTCTGGCTCCCAGGTTCAAGCGACTTTCCTGCCTCAGCCTCCCAAGTAGCTGGAATTACAGGCATGCGTCACCACGCCTGACTAATTTTTGTATTTTTAGTAGAGATGGGGTTTCACCATGTTGGTCAGGCTGGTCTTGAACTCCTGATCTCGTGATCCGCCCGCCTCAGCCTCCCAAAGTGCTGGGATTACAGGTGTGAGTCACCACCACCCGGCCGCCTTTTTTTTTTTCTTTTTTTCTTTTTTTTTTTTGAGACTGAGTCTCACTCTGTCGCTCAGGCTGGAGTGCAGTGGCGCAATCTTAGCTTACTGCAAGCTCTGCCTCCTGGGTTCAAGCGATTCTCCTGCTTCAGCCTCAGGAGTAGCTGGGATTATAGGCAGCCGCCACCATGTCTGGCTAATTTTTTGTATTTTTAGTAGAGATGGGGTTTCACCATGTTGGCCAGGCTAGTCTTGAACTCCTGACCTCCAGGTGATCCACCTGCCTTGGTCTGCCAAAGTGCTGGGATTACAGGTGTGAGCTGCCGCGACGACCGGCCCAGATAGAACATTTTCTTGTGGCAGAGTCCCGCAGCTCTGAGAGCTGAACGCACTGCCGCCACCCACCACATCATGGAAGAAGCTTAAAATGTTATGCTGAGAGAGGCCAGACACCAAAGAGAACACAGAGAATGAGCCCACAACGTAGTTCAAAACGGACAAATCCAAGCAGGTTTAGGAAGGCGATCGTAGGAGGCAGAAAGTACAAAGAAATTATTGTCATGAAAGTGGAGAAGGGAGGGTGTTCTGATGGCAGGGAGTGTAGGGGAACCCTGGAGTCTGGTACTTTCTGTTCCTTAACCTAGGAGGAGGGTCCATGGTACTGATTTATTACATTGGTTTTTTTGTTTGTTTGTTTGTTTGTTTAAACCACCAGGAGACGTCTGTAGTTGTCACAACTGGGGAGTGCCCCTGGCATTGGAGTGGGTGGAGGTCAAGGGTGCTGCTCAGCCCCTTGCAGTGCCCGGAACAGCCCTGCCCCAGAGAATGATCCAGCCCCAAATGTCTGCAATGCCCTGAAGGAGAGACTATGATTTTTATTTTTATTTTATTATTTTTTTTTTTGAGATGGAGTCTCGCTCTGTCACCAGGCTGGAGTGCAGTGGTACAATCTTGGCTCACTGCAACTTCCACATCCTGGGTTCAAGCAATTCTCCTGCCTCAGCCTCCCGAGCAGCTGGGATTACAGGCATGCACCACCACGCCTGGCTAATTTTTGTATTTTTAGTAGAGACGGGGTTTCACCATGTTGGCCAGGCTGGTCTCGAACTCCTGGCCTCAGGTGATCCGCCCGCCTCCACCTCCCACAGTGCTGGGATTCCAGGCGTGAGCCGCCACGCCCGGCCTCATTTGTAATGATTCTAACTGCAGTTAGGTTTCGTTTCTTTCTCCGTGTGCTTATTTCAAAACTCCAAAAGGAAAGGGAGAGAGTGAGGGGGAAAAAGATAAAAGAGAAATGGGAAGTACTGGGGCAAAGATGAGAGGGTGGCGGGGAGAGGTCAGGCCCCTAAGGGCACCACCAGCGTGAGTAGGGGCTCAGTGTACCCTCTACCTGGTCCCTTCCACCCGCCAGCATCAGCAGCAGGTGCTCCAGGCCGTAGAGCGCGCCAAGCAGGTCACCGTGGGGGAACTGAACAGCCTCATTGGGGTGAGTCTCTTCAGCCCCTGCCCCGCCATGGGAAGACACCCACTCCCGGGTCCCTGGCACCCGCCCAGGAGGTGTTAAAGCTGGGGGTGGTGTGTGGGTCTTGGCTCCAGCGGTCCTGGGAATCCCAGGGGCACACTCTGTGCTTGGGTCCCGTCCCCTGTGTCTACCTCTTCGCCTGGGGACTGCTGGGCTCCCGCTGCCCCCCGCCCCGGCCCATCCTCCCTCCTTTCTAGCAGCAGCAGCTCCAGCCGCTGTCCCATCACGCACCCCCTGTGCCCCTCACCGCCCGCCCAGCCGGGCTGGTGGGTGGCAGTGCTACGGGGCTGCTCGCCCTGTCTGGAGCCCTGGCTGCCCAGGCTCAGTTGGCTGCGGCTGTCAAGGAGGACCGTGTGGGCGTGGAGGCCGAGGGGTCCAGAGGTGAGTGGGCAGCGTGAGGTGGCATTGGCTGGGGGGATGGGACTGGGGAGGAGGACTGGAAGGCCAGGGCAGCAAACACATCAGCGTGAGGGGATGCGGTGGCTCACACCTGTAATCCCAACACTTTGGGAGGCTGAGGCGAGAGGATCACTTGAGCCCAGGAGTTCATGACCAGCCTGGGCAACAGAGCAAGATCCCGTCTCTACAAAAATTTTAAAAATTAGCTGGGTGTGGTGGTGCACACTTGTAACCCCAGCTACTTAGGAGGCTGAGCTGGGAGGATCACTTGAGGCCAGGAGTTAGAGGCCAGCCTGAGCAACATAGCGAGATGCCATCTCTATGAAAAATTTAAAAATTAGCCAAGCATAGGCTGGGCATGGTGGCTTAGGCCTGTAATCCCAGCACTTTGAGAGGCCAAGGTGGCTGGATCACCTGAGGCCAGGAGTTCGAGAGCAGCCTGGCCAACATGGGGAAACCCCATCTCTACTAAAAATACAAAAAAAATTAGGCAAGAGTGGTGGTGCATGCCTGTAATCCCAGCTACTCGGGAGGCTGAGGCAGGAGAATCACTTGAACCTGGGAGGCAGAGGTTGCAGTGAGCCGAGTTCAGCCTGGGCAACTGAGCGAGAGGCCATCTCATTTATAAGTAAATAAATGCCAAGCATGATGGCATGCACCTGGATGGAGTCCCAGCTACTCGAGAGGCTGAGCCCAGGAGGTCGAGGCTGCAGTGAACTGTGACTGGGCCACTGCACTCCAGCCTGGGCAACGGAGCAAGACTCCATCTTTTTTTTTTTTTTTTTTTTTTTTGAGACGGAGTCTCACTCTGTCACCCAGGCTGGAGTGCAGTGGCGCGATCTCGGCTCACTGCAAGCTCCACCTCCCGGGTTCACGCCATTCTCCCGCCTCAGCCTCCGAGTAGCTGGGACTACAGGCGCCGCCACCACGCCCGGCTAGTTTTTTGTATTTTTAGTAGAGACAGGGTTTCACCATGTTAGCCAGGATGGTCTCGATCTCCTGACCTCGTGATCCACCCTCCTCAGCCTCCCAAAGTGCTGGGATTACAGGCTTGAGCCACCGCGCCCGGCCAAGACTCCATCTTTTAAAGTGTGAGGGGATGGGCCAGGCGCGGTGGCTCACGCCTGTAATCCCAACATTTTGGGAGGCCAAGACAGATGGATCACGAGGTCAGGAGATCGAGACCATCCTGGCTAACACGGTGAAACCCCATCTGTTTTTTGTTTTTTTTTTTGAGACAGAGTCTTGCTCTGTTGCCCAGGCTGGAGTGCAGTGGCCGGATCTCAGCTCACTGCAAGCTCCGCCTCCCGGGTTTATGCTGTTCTCCTGCCTCAGCCTCCCGAGTAGCTGAGACTACAGCTGCCCGCCACCTCGCCCGGCTAGTTTTTTGTATTTTTTTTTTAGTAGAGACATGGTTTCACCACGTTAGCCAGGCTGGTCTCGATCTCCTGACCTCGTGATCCACCTGTCTCGGCCTCTCAAAGTGCTGGGATTACAGGCTTGAGCCACCGTGCCTGGCCCGAAACCCCATCTCTAATAAAAAATACAACAGCTGGACGAGGTGGCGGGCGCCTGTAGTCCCAGCTACTGGGGAGGCTGGGGCAGGAGAATGGCGTGAACCTGGGAGGCGGAGCTTGCAGTGAACTGAGATCAGGCCACTGCACTCCAGCCTGGGCAACAGAGCAAGACTCTGTCTCCAGATAAATAAATAAATAAGGCCGGGCGCGGTGGCTCACGCCTGTAATCCCAGCACTTTGGAAGGCCGAGGCGGGCGGATCACAAGGTCAGGAGATCGAGACCATGGTGAAACCCTGTCTCTACTAAAAATAGAAAAAAATTAGCCGGGCGCAGTGGCGGGCGCCTGTAGTCCCAGCTACTCGGGAGGCTGAGGCCGGAGAATGGTGTGAACCCGGGAGGCGGAGCTTGCAGTGAGCCGAGATTGCGCCACTGCACTCCAGCCTGGGTGACAGAGCGAGACTCCGTCTCAAAAAAAAAAAAAATAAATAAATAAAAATAAATAAATAAATAAAAAAGTGTGAGGGGATGAATGAGAGCGGCTACAAGGCCTTGGGGTTCAACATTACCCCTGGTGTGCTGTGTGCCTCGGGGCAAGTCACTGCCCCTCTCTGGGCATTGATCTGAATGCAGGGGAGGGATAGTCCACCACTTGCAAGGGTGTTGGAAGGATAGGGAGACTCTGGGTGGGGTGGGGGGGGCGGGGGGCTTTATAAACTGTGGAGGGCTGTACCCTCTGGATACAAACACCTCATTCTTTCTCCTTTCTCTTTATCTCATTTCCAATCTGCCAGTGGAGAGAGCCCCGAGCAGGGTAAGTGAGTGTCACCCTGGGACTCTTTATATTCTTGGAAGGCCGATGCTGGTTCTGAGCCGATGGGGGCCTCAGAATGAGACCTAGGCCGAGCGTGGTGGCTCACGCCTGTGATCCCAGCACTTTGGTAGGCAGAGGTAGGAGAATCATTTGAGGCTAGGAGTTTGAGACCAGCCTGAGCAACATGGCAAAACCCCGTCTCTACAGAAAAATACAAAAAGTTAGCTGGGTGTGGTGGTCCATGCCTGTTGTGTCAGCTACTTGGGAGGCTGACGTGGGAGGTTCGCTTGAGCCCAGAAGGCCAAGGCTGCAGGGAGCTGTGATTGCACCACTGCATTCCAGCCTGGGTGACAGAGGAAGACCCTGTCTCAAAAAAAAAAAAAAAAAAAAAAAAAGCCAGATGCAGGCACTGACACCTGTAATCCCAGCACTTTGGGAGGCCGAGGTGGGCAGATTGCTTGAGGCCAGGAGTTCAAAACCAGCCTGGCCAACATGGCGAAACCCTGTCTCTACTAAAAATTCAAAAATTAGCCAAATGTGGTGTCAGGTGCCTGTAATCCCAGTTACTCGGGAGGCCAAGGCAGGAGAATCACTTGAACCTGGGAGACAGAGGTTGCAGTGAGCCGAGATTGCACCACGCACTGCAGCCTGTGCGACAGTGTGAGACTGTCTCAAAAAACAACAGCAACAACAACAACAAAAAGATCCACAGCCCGGTTTCCTGAAGCCTTTCTGTGTGGGAGATGCCCACAAGGCTGTAGTGTTTAAAATTTTCAATCATGGCCGGGCTTGGTGGCTCACACCTATAATCCCAGCACTTTGGGAGGCCAAGGTGGGTGGATAACTTGAGGTCAGGAGTTCGAGGCCAGCCTGGCCAATATGATGAAACCCCGTCTCTACTAAAAATACAAAATTAGCTGGGTATGGTGGTGCATGCTTGTAATCCCAGCTACTGGGGAGGCTGAGGCAGGAGAATCGCTTGAACCTGGGAGGCGGAGCTTGCAGTGATCTGAGATGACTCCACTATACTCCAGCCTGGGCAACAGAGCAAGACTCTGTCAAAAGCAAAACAAAAGAGAAAAGAAAATAAAAGTTTAGCACTGAGTCAGCTCTTGGAAGCTCCCATTTCCCAGATGGGAAGCTTGTGGTCCAGACCCTAATAACGGTGGGGACCCTCAGTCTTGGCTGGATCACAATGCAATCTAGGAGCCCGGGGCCCTGACTGTTTCTCCCCCTGGCCCTTGTCCCTCCGCAGAGTGCGTCTCCCTCGCCTCCTGAGAGTCTCGTGGAGGAGGAGCGACCGAGTGGCCCTGGTGGTGGTGGGAAGCAGAGAGCAGATGAGAAGGAGCTGTCAGGACCTTATGTGAGTGGAGGCAGGTGCAGGACTGGGGTGGGCATGCCCTCAGAGCCTTCCAGAGCCCAGCTCTGGCCATGATTCTCTCACTCCAGAACCTTCCATAGCTCCCTACTACTCAGAGTAGTGACCAATCAGAGCAGATCCTGTGATGCAAGGCTTAACTCCAGTTGCTTGAAGTCTCTGTGGCCTCTGGGCCATACAGCCATTTTCCTAACTTCTAACTTCTGCTCCAGCTGTTTTCTTTCCCGAGAACACACATGTTTTAGAAAACCTGTTTTTCCATCAAGACACAAGGTACCACCTCCTACAGGAAGCCTTCCCTGACCACCTCCTAGAGGCTGGGACCTCCTCTTATTGCCAGACAGCTGCACACTTGTAGTTTCAAACTCTAGCGTCCCAGGGGCCAGGCTGAATGTGGGGAATGGGGCTGTGACCAGCTGGGGAGCCCTTCTCCCACCTACAGGGGCAGCTGCAACTTGGTCCTCGGAGACTGGCAGGCTTAGTGTGGGCCAATATTGCCGTTTCTCAGAGAAGCCTTAAATCTTCTTTTTACCTAATAGCTGTTTTTTGTTTTTTGTTTTTTGTTTTTTTTGGCAATGAATTTTATTTATTTATTTATTGAGGCAGAGTCTTGTTCTCTTGCCCAGTCTAGAGTGCAATGGTGCGATCTCAGCTCACTGCAGCCTCCGCCTCCTGGGTTCAAGTGATTCTCCTGCCTCAGCCTACCCAGTAGCTGGGATTACAGGCACCCGCCACCACACCTGGCTAAATTTTGTATTTTTAATAGAGATCGGGTTTCACCATGTTGGCCAGGCTGATCTCAAACTCCTGACCTCAGGTGATCCACCTGCCTTGGTCTCCCAGAGTGCTGGGATTACAGGTATGAGCCATTGCACCTAGACGCAACAAATTTTCATTTAAAGAAGAAAACTGGCCGGGCGCGGTGGCTCACGCCTGTAATCCCTGCACTTTGGGAGGCCGAGGTGGGCGGATCACAAGGTCAGGAGATCGAGACCATCCTGGCTAACATGGTGAAACCCCGTCTCTACTAAAATACAAAAAATTAGCCGGGCGCGGTGGCGGGCGCCTGTAGTCCCAGCTACTCGGGAGGCTGAGGCAGGAGAATGGCGCGAACCCGGGAGGCGGAGCTTTCAGTGAGACGAGATGGTGCCACTGCACTCCAGCCTGGGTGACAGAGTGAAGATTCCGCCTCAAAAAAAAAAAAAAAAGAAAACTGTGCATAGGAAGGGAGTGTAGGAGAACCTACCCACTGGGCGGATTTTGTCTTCCAGGCTGCAACCTTTTTTCTTCCTTTGGTTTCCAGCCCAACCAGAGGCTGCCCTGCAGCCCAGCATGTCAGTGGTGTCCCATCCCACCCCGCTCCCTGCCATGGTACCCAGGATAGTGTTGTCTGCATCAGGGAAGAGAATTGGAGCTTGGTCTTTCTTCCAAAGCAATGGGGAGCCATAGAGGGTTGCAGAGCAGAGGTGGGGATAGGTCTTAGGAAAATCTATCTGGGGCCAGCTTGGAGGATTGCCTGGAGGGGGCAAGGCTGGAGGCCAGGAGCCCCAGGAAGGGATTAGGAGGGTACGAGGTCTGTCCTAGGGCTGTAGTGGGTGGAAATGGCCAGAGAGATGGGTGAGACAGACATGCCCGAGGGACTGCTTGACTTCGTTGGCGAGATCGAGGAAGGAGGTAGGGACGATTCCTGGTCTCTGGCTCTCCCCTTACCGTACAGGGGGTAAACTGAGGTCTGAGGACCGGGAGTCACACAGGGTACTCATGTAGTCTACATCCTTCAAAGTCCTCTCTACAAGGTGCCCACCTGCCCGGCCGACCCCGTCCTTCCCAGATGCGGGCACGTGCGGCCTTCCCTTCTGCTCTGAGCAAACGGATGCAGGGGTCTGAGAATCCCAGTCATGCCTTGGGACTGGCTGGGCTCATGCCCCCAACTCCTGGGGAGTGGATGGGGGCACGGAGGCAGGGGCATGACCACGATGAGCTCTCTCCCCCATCTCCCACCAGGAAAGCGACGAAGACAAGAGTGACTACAATCTGGTGGTGGATGAGGTGAGTCCAGGGGTCCAGCCTCTTCTCCTACTCTAGGCACAGAGCAAGGGGTGCGTTTTCTGGAATGGGAGGACCCATAGGTAGTGGGGGTCCTGGTTCCCCCCTCTGTGGGACAGCTGGGATGGGGCCAGGAAGTGTCGGGGGCTCCCTGACACCTCTGGCTGACCTCCTCTCCATTGCATGGGGAGTGACTTCAAGCCCGGGCTCACTAAGTGATTTGTGGGCAGTGACATCCCCACTTTCCTGGCCTCACTTTTCCCCATCTGTTCAATGGGAAAATAAAACCAAGGCCTTATGTAGTCCTTGCTATGGGTGCTTATGGAGTAGAGCCTATCATTAAACCCATTTTACAGGCTGGGCATGGTGGCTCACACCTGTAATCCCAGCACTTTGGGAGACTGAGGCGGATGGATCACTTGAAGTCAGGAGTTTGAGACCAGCCTGACCAACATGGTGAAACCCTGTCTCTACTAAAAATACAAAACAATTAGCTGGATGTGCTTGCTTGAACCCAGGAGGCGGAGGTTGCAGGAAGCCACTGTACTCCAGCCTGGGTGACGGAGTGAGACTCAAAAAAAAAAAAAGAAAAGTACATTTTACAGATGAGTAAACTGAGGCAGCAGGAGGTTTCATAATCTTCCCGTGGTAGGTCGTGGGTACCCATTCTAGAGATTGGGGTGGGAGTCGGGAGGAGGATAGAGAGGGACTCCTTCTCTCTCATTTCAACTCTGCTCAATGTTACCTTCTCGAACCCAGGACCAACCCTCAGAGCCCCCCAGCCCGTCTACCACCCCCTGCGGAAAGGTACCCATCTGTGTTCCTGCCCGTCGGGACCTGGTGGACAGTCCGGCCTCCTTGGCCTCTAGCCTTGGCTCACCACTCCCTAGAGCCAAGGAGCTCATCCTGGTAAGGAGGAGGGGAGGGCCTTGAAACTCACTTTATTCATCCTGGGGGCCTGGAAACAGATACTACCCCATGACACAGAGGGCAATGATGAGAAATCAGCCCGGTTGGCATTGTCCACCCTCTCCTTGTGCTTTTTTTTTTAACCTCCCGCTGGGACTGACTTTGTTGAACCTCAGTAAATATTAAAAGGCAACTTTGTAAAGAAGCTTTGTAGATAAATTTTAAAAGGCAATTCACCACCTTACATGGAAAGCAGGTCTCTCTCTTGCAATCAATAGGAAATCCCATGGAAATAAACACAGTGAAAGCCCAGCCAGCTAAGCTGGACCCAGGCCTGCATGTGTTGAGCCCTTCCAGAGGCGCTTAGAGACACACCGGCCCCAAGCTGAGATGTTGTCCCCGGAAGGAAAGATAATTAATATAGGAACAACTTTCCGGTTGGACCTCCTGGAGTTTAATGCCAGGCATGTAAGCCATCTAAAAGCACCCCCAGGGCATTCCAAATTCAGCTCCTTTTGTGGCTCCCCTCACCCCAAATCTTCTCCAGACCCCTCCCCTGCACTTACCAGGGGAGAGTATGTCGGTTTCTAGGCCTCCCCTCCCGGTTTCAAGGCCTCCCCTCTTGGCAGGTTACCATGGCAACCACCAGAGGTTGGGGCTCCCATTCTATCTTAAGTGCCCTCCTCCCACTGCGGGAAAAACCTTACGAGGGGGTAGGGCAGCTCCGTTGTATTGGAGAAGCCCTCAGGGGTCCTCCCTGACCCCACAGTTGTCCCATTCACTCTCTCGCGGGTGCGGGTGCTGTGCAGCTGTCAGCGTGTGTGCGATGGTGTCATGGGAAGCCGAGACAGACGCAAGACAAGGATGCGAAGTTTCTTGGGAGGCAGGGGAGGCGGTGACATGAAGCCGAGATAACAGAACCTGCCCCTAGATGGAGGTCCAGCTGCTGCTTTCCTCAGAGTTCCCCTTGGGGAAGGACAGCTCTGGGTGACACCTCCCTCTCCGTGGGGGGCACAAGGAGGATTGCACTGTGTGCTAGGCGTTCTTCCTTCGCCTGAGAATATGCCGCGGTGGGGTCTGCCTCTCCACGAGCCCATCCCGGAGTTTCTAATTCCTTGTCGTTCAAGAATCTCAACAGTGACTGCGGGCTGTGGCTCATGCCTGTCATCCCAGGGCTTTGGGAGGCCAAGGCAGGACGATCACTCAAGAGCAGGAGTTGGAAACCAGCCTGGGCAACATAGTGAGACCTTGTCTCTACAAAAAAATTTAAAAAGTTAGCCGGGCATGGAGATGTGTGCCTGTAGTGCCAGCTACTTGGGAGGCTGAGTCGGGAGGATTACTTGAGTGTGGGAGGTTGAGGCTGCATTGAGCTACGAGCGTGCCTTTTTTTGTTTGTTTTATGTTTTTTGTTTTGGAGATGGGGTCTCCCTCTGTCACCCAGTCTGGAGTGCAGTGGCGCGATCTCAGCTCACTGCAACCACTGCCTCCCGGGTTCAAGAGATTCTCTTGTCTCAGCCTCCCGGATAGTGGGTAGCTGGGACTACAGGTGCGTGCCACCACACCTGGCTAATTTTTTGTATTTTTAGTAGAACAGAGTTTCACTGTGTTAGCCAGGAATGGTCTAGATCTCCTGATCTCAGGTGATCTGCCCGTCCTGGCCTCCCAACGTGCTGGGATCACAGGCATGAGCCACAGCACCTATCTGATCATGTTATTTTTGAGAGCAAGACCCTGTATTAAAAAAAAAAAAAATGCAAATCTTGATAGCCTATAACTTTTTTTTTTTTTTTTTTTTTTTTTTTTTTTTTGAGACGGAGTCTTGCTCTGTCGCCCAGGCTGGAGTGCAGTGGCCGGATCTCAGCTCACTGCAAGCTCCGCCTCCCGGGTTCACGCCATTCTCCTGCCTCAGCCTCCCGAGTAGCTGGGACTACAGGCGTCCGCCACATCGCCCGGCTAGTTTTTTTTTTTTTGTTATTTTTTAGTAGAGACGGGGTTTCACCATGTTAGCCAGGATGGTCTCGATCTCCTGACCTCGTGATCCACCCGTCTCGGCCTCCCAAAGTGCTGGGATTACAGGCTTGAGCCACCGCGCCCGGCCAATAGCCTATAACTTTGTAACTTTGTTGCCTTTTCTTTTTTTTGGGTGGAATTTTGCTCTTGTTGCCCAGGCTAGAGTGCAATGGCCTGATCTCAGCTCACTGCAACTTCTGCCTCCCGGGTTCAGGCAAGTCTCCTGCCTCAGCCTCCCGAGTAGCTGGAATTACAGGCACGTGCCACCATGTCCAGCTAATTTTGTATTTTTAGTAGACAGGGTTTCACCATGTTGGCCAGGGTGGTCTCAAACTCCTGACCTCAAGTGATCCACCTGCCTCGGCCTCCCAAAGTGTTGGGATTACAGGCGTGAACCACTGCTCCCAGCTGAAACAGAGTCGTGTTCTGCTGCTCAGGCTGGAGTGCAATGGCGTGATCTCAGCTCACTGCAACCTCCACCTCCCGGGTTCAAGCAATTCTCCTGCCTCAGCCTCCTGAGTAGCTGGGATCACAGGCATGCGCCACCACGCCCGGCTAATCTTTTTTTGTATTTTTAGTAGAGATGTGGTTTTACCATGTTACCATGTTGGCCAGGCTGGTCTCTAACTCCTGACCTCAGGTGATCCGTCCACCTGGGCCTCCCAAAGTGTTGGGATTACAGGCGTGAGACACTACGACTGGCCCCCACAGTTTCTGATCAGATCATTAGGCCACAAGACACCAGGTGTCTGGTGGCGTTCAGTCCTGCCCTTTCTCTGCAGAATGACCTTCCCCCCAGCACTCCTGCCTCCAAGTCCTGCGACTCCTCCCCGCCCCAGGACGCGTCCACCCCTGGACCCAGCTCGGCCAGTCACCTCTGCCAGCTCGCTGCCAAGCCAGCGCCTTCCACGGACAGCATCGGTGAGCACCTTGCCTGTTGGTGCCTGTCCGGAGCAGGCCTCATCTCCGGGGAGATCTAGGAAAAGGGGCTGGAGAGGCAGAAGGCTGAGATTCCAGGCCTAGCGTTCATTGCCTTAGTCCTTTTTGTGACTTCAAGTTAGACTCTGCCTCCCTCTGGGCAGTTCCTCGTTGTCTCAGCTTGGCGGGTAGGGAAACTGAGGCCTGGAGCGTGGAAGGGGCTTAGTCGCGGGTTTCAGCCTAGTGCACTGGAGAGACGATCTTTGGGGCCAGATGGGCTTGGGTTTCAGACCAAGCTTGGGTATTCACCAGCTGGGTGACCTTGGGCAAGTGACCCAACCTCTCTGAGCCTCAGTTTCCCCATCAGTAATCTGGGGAATGACAGTGGTCATCTTTTCTGCCGTACGGTCACGCCCTGGGCTGGTTCCAGGGCCCCTGAAAAAAGTTGTCCTTGGAACCTGCCCTCAAGGAACTCCCAGGTGGCAAAAAGGGACGAAACCCAGACCCCAAAACTCACAGCCCTGTATAATCAGGGCTGGTACCAAGCCAGGTGCCCAAGAAGGGCAAAGCTGGAGGTTGGCAACGGGGAGGTTCAAGGATGTTTCTGAGATGTTAAGGGACATTGGGCCTCAATTATTTTATTTTTTTTTTTTGAGACGGAGTTTCACTCTTGTTGCCCAGGCTAGAGTGCAATGGCGCGATCTCAGCTCATGGCAACCTCCCGCTCCCGGCTTCAAGCAATTCTGCTGCCCCAGCCTCCCGAGTAGCTGGAATTACAGGCATGCGCCACCATGCCCAGCTAATTTTTGTATTTTTAGTAGAGACCAGGTTTCACTATGTTGGTCAGGCTGGTCTTGAACTCCTGACCTCAGATGATCCTCCCACTTCGGCCTTCCAAAGTGCTGGGATTACAGGCATGAGCCTGGGTTTTGAAGGATGGGTAGGAGTTTGCCAATTAAAAGAAAGAGAATGGCCATAGTCCCAGCTACGCGGGAGGCTGAGGCAGCAGAATTGCTTGAACCCAGGAGGCAGAGGTTTCAGTGAGCCGCGATCGCACTACTGAACTCCAGCCTGGCAACAGAGCAAGATTCCATCTAAAAAAAAAAAAAAAGAGGGAGAGAAAGTCATGTCCACCGGAGGAATGATAGTGCAGAGGTCTGGAGGTGTCCCGGGCTATGGCCAATGTGGGACCAGCACATGGAAACTCCGAATGAAAGGCCAGAGAGCTCCCCAGGCAGTGGGAGGTGGGATCTGGGTCCAGGGTGTCAAAACCTGTCCCCGACTCTTCCCTCTCAGCCCTGAGGAGCCCCCTGACTCTGTCCAGTCCCTTCACCACGTCCTTCAGCCTGGGCTCCCACAGCACCCTCAATGGAGACCTCTCTGTGCCCAGCTCCTATGTCAGCCTCCACCTGTCCCCTCAGGTCAGCAGCTCTGTGGTATACGGACGCTCCCCCATGGTGAGTCCTTGGGTGGGGGTGCAGGAGGTGTCAGCAGGGCCCAGGGGCTGGGGGCCGGGAGGAGAAACCAACTACACAAGGAGAGACACGGGAGTGCAGAAAGGAAGGGAGTCCTGACTCAGCAAGTGTGCATGGGAAGACGATCTGGGGGTCTCAGTAGTCCCACAAGCTTAATACAAAGCAGGACTTGTGATTGTGGAAAAATGCAATGGTGATTAAGCTGCATGAAAAAGGAGCAGTAGGGCCTTGGCCTTAGGACACTGTTTACAAAAGTGAGCAGTGGACCAGATTTGTCCCGGGGGGCTGGAGTTGAGAGACCTCTGTCATAGAGCCAGTCTGGACGTTGGATGGAGAACCCTTCAGGATCCTTGGAACCCTGGAGTTCTAGGATTTCCTGGACAGAGATTTTGGGGCCGGTGCCCTCAAGTGAAAACCTCAGGCCTCCCTGTGTAGTGTGACAGGCAGAGAGAGGGCATCTCTGCTTCCTTGGCGAGGGGCTGATTAACAGCGGCATGGCAGGTGGGCGTGGGGCAGCACAGAGGTGGGTTGGAGTCACCTGCCTCACTGACACCCCCTCTGGCATTCTGACAGATGGCATTTGAGTCTCACCCGCATCTCCGAGGGTCATCTGTCTCTTCCTCCCTACCCAGCATCCCTGGGGGAAAGCCGTGAGTACCAGGGTGGGGTTCCCTGCCTGGGGACCCAGGCCAGCCCCCCGCCTCCTCTGAGGTCTTACCCTGTGTGGTTGGGGTCTCTCCCTGCTCCCCTTCTAGAAAGTCTCTTGTGTGGGCCGGGCACGGTGGTTCACGCCTGTAATCCCAGCACTTAGGGAGGCCGAGGCAGGCGGATCACTTGAGGTCAGGAGTTTGAGACCAGCCTGGCCAACATGGCGAAACCCCATCTCTACTAAAAATACAAAAATTAGCTGGATGTGGTGGCGGGCACCTGTCATCCCGGCTACTCGGGAGGCTGAGGCATGAGAATCGCTTGAACCTGGGAGGTAGAGGTTGCAGTGAGCTGAGACTGCGCCATTGCACTCCAGCCTGGGCGATAGAGCAAGACTCAGTCTCAAAAAAAAAAAAAAACAGAAAGGAAGAAGAAAAGTCTCTTGTGTAAGCTACTCGGAGTTCCACTGGCTCTCCATAGAAGTAGACTCTGACCCCTAAGGGGACACTGGGTGATGTCAGGGGACAAGTGTGGTTGTCACAGCTGGGGGAGGAAATGCTCCTGGCCTGGAGTGTGGAGGCCAGGCATGCTGCTTAGCACCCTGCTAACGGGGACGGCTCCCCCAGCGAAGACCTAGCCCCGATGTCCACAGAACTTTCTGCAGTGATAGAAGTGTTCCACACCCACTGCTGGCCAACCCGATTGCCACCAGCTGATCGTGGCTTTGAGTACTTCAAATGTGGCCAGTGCAACTGAGGAGCTGAAAATTTTTGTTTTGTTTTGTTTTTCTGAGATGAAGTTTCACTCTGTCCCCCAGGCCGGAGTACAGTGGTGAGATCTCAGCTCACTGCAACCTCCACCTCCTGGGTTCAAGCGATTCTCCTGCTCCAGCCTCCTGAGTAGCTGGGATTACAGGCCTGTACCACTGCCAGCTAATTTTTGTATTTTTAGTAGAGATGGGGTTTCACGATGTTGGCCAGGCTGGTTTTGAACTCCTGACCTCAAATGATCCACCCACCTCGGCCTCCCAGAGTACTGGGATTCCAGGTGTGAGCCACTGTGCCGGCCTGAAAATATTTATTTAATTTCAGTTCATTTAAGTGTCTTAACTGGTCACAGGTGGCTGGGGCTCCTAGGACAGTGCCCTCTATCTGGTCTGGAACATTCAACATGCCTTCATGGGTCCTTGGTTGAACGAATGTTTATTAAGTGTTTATTTACCATGCGCCACACCACAACCTAGACCCCCTGTGTATTTGTGCCACCCGCTGACTGTCCCATATCACTTTTGACCACGTTGTCCTGCCTTTTTCGTAAATGAATCAGAGGCCGAGCACCATGGCTCACTCCTGTCATCCCAGTGCTTTGGGAGGCCAAGGTGGGAGGATCACTTGAAGCCAGGAGTTTGAGACCAGCCCGGGCAACATAGCAAGACCTCATCTCTACAAAATAATAATAATACAGAAAATTACTTTAAAAAAATGCATCAGAGGCCGGGCCTGGTGGCTTACGCCTGTAATCCCAGGGAGGCTGAGGTGGGTGGGTCATTTGAGGTTAGGAGTTTGAGACCAGCCTGACCAACATGGTGAAAACCCGACTCTACTAAAAATGCAAAAAAATTAGCCAGGCGTGGTGGCCTGCGCCTGTAATCCCAGCTCCTTGGGAGACTGAGGCAGGAGAATCGCTTGAATCCGGGAAGCAGAGGTTACAGTGAGTCCAGATCGCGCCACTGCACTCCAGCCTGGGCGACAGAGCGGGACTCCGTCTCAAAAAACAAACCAAAAAACGCATCAGGCTGGGCCTGGTGGCTCATGCCTGTAATCCTAGCACTTTGGGAGTCCGAGGTGGGTGGATCACTTTAGGTTAGGAGTTCAAAACCAGCCTGGCCAACATGGTGAAACCTCGTCTCTACTAAAAATACAAAAAACTCAGCTGGGCATGGTGGCGCATGCCTGTAATCCCAGCTACTCAAGAGGCTGAGGCAGGAGAATCGCTTGAACCCGGGAGGCAGAGGTTGCAGTGAGCTGAGATCCGGCCACTGCACTCCAGCCTTGGTGACAGGGTGAGACTCCCTCTCAAAAAACGAAACAATGCCGGGCGCGGTGGCTCAAGCCTGTAATCCCAGCACTTTGGGAGGCCGAGGCGGGCGTATCACAAGGTCAGGAGATCGAGACCACGGTGAAACCCCGTCTCTACTAAAAATACAAAAAATTAGCCGGGCGCGGTGGCGGGCGCCTGTAGTCCCAGCTACTCAGGAGGCTGAGGCAGGAGAATGGCATAAACCCAGGAGGCGGAGCTTGCAGTGAGCCGAGATCGCGCCACTGCACTCCAGCCTGGGCGACAGAGCGAGACTCCGTCTCAAAAAAAAAAACGAAACAAAAGGGCCGGGTGTGGTGGTTCACGCCTGTAATCCCAGCACTTTGGGAGGCCGAGGCGGGTGGATCACGAGGTCAGGAGATCGAGACTATCCTGGCTAACATGGTGAAACCCCGTCTCTACTAAAAATACAAAAAACTAGCCGGGCGTGGTGGCGGGCGCCTGTAGTCTCAGCTACTTGGGAGGCTGAGGCGGGAGAATGGTGTGAACCCGGGAGGCAGAGCTTGCAATGAGCCGAGATCAGCCACTGCACTCCAGCCTGGGAGACACAGCGAGACTCCGTCTCAAAAATAAATAAATAAATAAATAAATAAATAACGCATCAGAGGATGCCAGGCAGGACAAAGGCATCTCCCTGCCCTCCCGGGTGCGGGTGCGTGGTGCCCAGGGCTGGGTCATGCCCCGGCTTTCTCTCCAGGGCCTACTCCTTCCACGTGTCTGCGGACGGACAGATGCAGCCCGTGCCCTTCCCCTCGGATGCACTGGTGGGCGCGGGCATCCCACGGCACGCCCGGCAGCTGCACACGCTGGCACACGGCGAGGTGGTCTGCGCAGTCACCATCAGCGGCTCCACGCAGCACGTGTACACGGGCGGCAAGGGCTGTGTGAAGGTGTGGGACGTGGGCCAGCCTGGGGCCAAGACGCCCGTGGCCCAGCTCGACTGCCTGGTGAGGGCGGGGGTGGGACAGTGGGCGGGACTCACAACTGAGGGGTGGAGCTTGTGTTCAAATGGGGCGGTGTTTGTAGGCTGGGTGTGGGTGGGGCTACATGTGAAGGGCGGGGCTTATAGGTGATGTGTGGAGCTTGTAGTCACATGGGGCAGGGCTTGCAAGCCAAAGGGGTGGGGTTCATTGGCCAATCAGAATTAGGCTTGCAAGACAATCGGGATAGGATTTGCAGGCCAAGTATGGGTGGGGTTTATAGGTAAAGGATGTAGCTTATAGTCAGATGGGGCAAAGGGGCGTGGCTCACCAGTAATCAGGGTAGGGCTTGCAGGCCAACGATGGATGGGGTTTACAGGTGAAGGGCGGAGCTTGTCAAATGGAACAGGGTTTGTGGGCCAAAGGGGTGGGTCTTGCTGGCCAATCAGGGTAGGGCTTGCAGGCTAATCAGGATGAGGCTACCTTGGGCTCCAGAGACCCGCACATTGAGCTAGGCTCCTAGAGGCCTCACCTGGGACCAACCCCCAGCCCCTGCTTCTCTCCCCGACCCCAGAACCGAGACAACTACATTCGCTCCTGCAAGTTGCTGCCAGATGGCCGGAGTCTGATAGTGGGCGGTGAGGCCAGCACCTTGTCCATTTGGGATCTGGCGGCGCCCACCCCTCGTATCAAGGCCGAGCTGACCTCCTCGGCCCCGGCCTGCTACGCCCTGGCCGTCAGCCCCGACGCCAAGGTTTGCTTCTCCTGCTGCAGCGATGGCAACATTGTGGTCTGGGACCTGCAGAACCAGACTATGGTCAGGTGGGTGGCAGGTGCGCTAGGACCTTGGGCAAGCCCCCGGCCCCTCTTGGTGCAGGGAGGGTGGAGGAGTGACCTGGGAGGACCCTGGGGCAGCTCGAATTCCAAGATGGACGCCTGGGCCCTTCTCCCTCCAGGCAGTTCCAGGGCCACACGGACGGTGCCAGCTGCATTGATATTTCCGATTATGGCACTCGGCTCTGGACAGGGGGTCTGGACAACACGGTGCGCTGCTGGGACCTGCGGGAGGGCCGCCAGCTGCAGCAGCACGACTTCAGCTCCCAGGTGCTGTTCGGTTCTGGCGGGAGGGGGATGGAAGCTCTAGGAATCCAGCGTCCCTTCCTTTCCTTGTGAGGTGCCCACTTCCACAGGCAGGACAGGACTCACATCTGCTATGGTGCCCATCTTTTTTGTCCTCCAGACACATCCACAAGCTTCCCCTTTAAGGACGTAAGAGAACACAAAAGAGCTGATGATTCATATGAAGCTGTGGGGCTACTGAGACCCCCAGATCATCTTCCCCACCTGCTTGTGTCCAGCCATACCCTTATATGTGTCTTTCCTCGTGTAGCTGGGTTCTCCCAGGCTTTAATCTCTGGACCCCGCCTAGAGCATGGGACACACACTTCCCCACCGAGGACTCACCAAGGGGGAGCTACTGGCCAGGAGGACAGAGTGGAGGTTGATGGAGGAGGAGCTGGGCATGGAGAGATCCCCACTGAGGTGGGGCCTAAGCTGAAGGACATGGTGAAGGGGCTGGACAGAACTGGGGGCTCCTCAGGGCTGAGCAAAGGGAGCAAATCTTCAGGCACTGTGACCCTAGATCCTGCCTCTCACCTGCTTTGGGGGCAGGCTGTGAGCACCTTGTTCTGTCATTCAGGGTTTCCATGGGCTGGTCTCATGCACGGCATACTCTGGGACAGCTCTGAGACCTCTGCACATTTGTTCCCTGTGGTTGAAATGCCTTTCTCTTCTTTCTGTAATTAGCAAACTCCTATTCATCCCTCAAGACCTATCTCATTTGCCCCTCCTTGAAACCTAAGAGGAGCTAACTCCTAACTCCCAAACTCTTTTTTTTTTGAGATAGGGATGCAGTGGCGTGATCTCAGCTCACTGCAACCTCTGCCTCCCAGGTTCAAATGATTCTCATGCCTCAGCCAGCTGAGTAGCTGGGACTACAGGCATGCACCACCATGCCCGCCTAATTTTTGTATTTGTTGGTAGAGACAGGGTTTCACTGTGTTGTCCAGGCTGGTCTTGGACTCCTGGCTTCAAATGATCCACCTGCCTTAGCTTCCCAGTGTGGGAATTACAGGTGTGAGCCACCGCGCCCTGCCTCCCAGGCTCATTATGTCCAACCCATTGTTCTTTCGTTTGACGAACTGTTTGATAGGGAAATCAGGAGTGCAGGTGGACAGAGTTCTCCATCCCATATCCCCGAAGCTTAGGTGGGCTAAGAACATTTCTAGGGATCCCATGGTGAATATCTCCTAGTTCACTGGGTGCCCCTCAATGCGTCTCTACTCAGGAATGCTTCTGTATGGCCACGAAAGGACATTTGAAGCCCTCCAGTCTTCTCTTCTGTAAATGTGTGGTTATTTCCACCAGCGTCTTGTTAGTGAGACTCCAAGAGGTTTAGGGTGGAACAGAGCCTGATTCCTGTTTGTGCCTAAAATGGGGTGGGCTACAGGAGGAGAAGGACCCTGAATCCTTTTAAAATCAAACCGAAAAGCACCATTGCAAATGGGGAACATTCCAGGCCAGGCTCAGTGACTGACGCCTGTAATCGCAGCACTTTGGGAGGCTGAGGTGGGTGGATTACTTGAGGTCGGGAGTTCAAGACCAGCCTGACCAATGTGGAGAAACTCTGTCTCTACTAAAAATACAAAATTAGCTGGGCGTGGTGGTGCATGCCTGTAATCCCAGCTACTTGGGAGGCTGAGGCAGAGTTTGCGGTGAGCCGAGATCGTGCTATTGCACTCCAGCCTGGGCAAGAAGAGCGAAACTCTGTCTAATAATAATAA
Organism: Macaca thibetana thibetana; assembly: GCF_024542745.1. Lineage (NCBI taxonomy): Eukaryota > Metazoa > Chordata > Mammalia > Primates > Cercopithecidae > Macaca > Macaca thibetana. The sequence continues at coordinate 21,204,023 of NC_065596.1, forward strand.
AAAACAACGAAAAGCAGCATTGCAAATGGGGAACATTCCAGGCCAGGCTCAGTGGCCGACGCCTGTAATCCCAGCAGTTCGGAAGGCTGAGGCAGGAGGATCGCTTGAGCCTAGGAGATTGAGATCAGCCTTGGCAACATAGCAAGACCTTGTCCCTACAAAACAAATTAAAAATAAAGCATGGTGGGCCGGGTGCTGTGGCTCATGCCTGTAATCCCAGCACTTTGGGAGGCCGAGGTGGGTGGATCATGAGGTTAGAGGATCAAGACCATCCTGGCTAACACGGTGAAACCCTGTCTCTACTAAAAATACAAAAAACTACCCGGGTGTGGTGGCGGACACCCGTAGTCCCAGCTACTCAGAAGGCTCAGGCAGGAGAATGACATGAACCCAGGAGGCAGAGCTTGCAGTGAGCCAAGATCGCGCCACTGCACTCCAGCCTGGGTGAAAGTGCGAGACTCCATCTCAAAATAAATAAGGCATGATGGCACATACCTGTGATCACAGCTACTTGTGAGGCTGAGGCAGGAGGATCACTTGAGCCTGGGAGGAGGTCGAGGCTGCTGTGGGTCATGATCGCACCACTGCACTGCAGCCTGGGTGACAGAGCGAGACCCTGTCTCAAAAAAAGTAGGGAACATTCCAAGCTAAGAGTGAGAAGTCCTGTCTCCCAGGCCTGGCTTGTCTGTCTTGTTTTTTTTTTTTTTTTTTTTTTTTTTTTTTGAGACAGAGTCTTGCTCTGTCACCCAGGCTAGAGTGCAGTGGTGCAATCTGAGCTCACTGCAACCTCCACCTCCCAGGTTCAAGCAATTCTCCTGCCTCAGCCTCCCAAGTAGCTGGGATTACAGGTGCCCGCCATCATACCCAGCTGATTTTTGCATTTCTAGTAGAGATGGGGTTTTGCCCTGTTGGCCAGGCTGGTCACAAACTCCTGACCTCAGATGATCCGCCTGCCTTGGCCTCCTAAAGCGTTGGGATTACTGGCATGAGCCACAGAGCCCGGCCAAGGCCTGGTCTTTCATAGCCTTGCTGTGTGACCTTGAGGGGACACTGCCTCAGCTTCCACCATCTGCTTAAGGGGAGTGATTGTCCTTGCCTGGCTGTTCCCTTCTCTGTCTCTTCTCCCTCCTCTCTGCCTCCTCCCTGTGCTGTTGTGCGCTCAGAGCAGATAATGGATGTGCAGCCCCAGGGTTCTGTGTAATTCTGATTAATATTAATGATTCGACATGCAGTTGTCTGCTGTGTTCCCAGTCCTGGGCCAGCTGCCTTTCTCTGGGAGGGCTGAAGAGGGAGAACGTTGGACTCCACCCCCCAACCCTGATGGTGCTGTGTACCCCCCAATATCCAAAGGGACTCGTAGGCTGGACATAATGGCTTACACCTGTAATCCCAGCACTTTGGGAAGCCAAGGCGGGCAGATCACTTGAGGTTAGCAGTTTGAGACCAGCCTGGCCAACACAGTGAAACTCCGTCTTTACTAAAAATACAAAAATTACCTGGGCGTGCCAGCAGGCACCTGTAATCCCAGCTACTTGGGAGGCTGAGGCAGGAGAATCCCTTGAACTTGGGAGGCAGAGGCTGCAGTGAGCTGAGATTGCAACATCGCACTGCAGCCTGAATGACACAGTGAGACTCCATCTGAAAAAAAAAAAAATTTATCCAGCGTGATGGTGCATGCCTGTAATCCCAGCTACTCGGGAGACTGAGGCAGGAGGATCACTTGAACCCTGGAGGTCGAGGCTGCAGTGAGCCGTGATTGCAGCCTGGGCGACGGAGTGAACCCAGGAGACACAAAACAAAGGGGGGCTCGTGACCCCTTCTCTTCCCTCTTTACCCCTAGATTTTCTCCCTGGGCCACTGCCCTAACCAGGACTGGCTGGCGGTCGGAATGGAGAGTAGCAATGTGGAGATCCTGCACGTCCGCAAGCCGGAGAAATACCAGCTGCACCTCCACGAGAGCTGTGTGCTGTCCCTGAAGTTTGCCTCCTGTGGTGTGTCTTCTGGGGCGGGGCGGGGCACCCCCAAAACCACAACAAAACCCAGGGTGCCTATTCAATCCGAATCTTAGATAAATAACAAATAATGTTATTTATATACTAAAATGTTATTTCTATACTATACTAAGTTTTATATACTCAAAAGCAAATCGTTAGTACAACTATCTCCCAAATGGTGTGTGGGATATACTTATACTAAAAACCAAATAATGAAAGATGTGGGATATACCTGTCCTAAAAATTATTGATGACTTATCCGAGATTCAAATTTAAGGCTGGGTGTAGTAGCTCACGCCTGTCATCCCAACACTCTGGGAGGCCAAGGCTGGCAGATCACCTGAGGTCAGGAGTTCGAGACCAGCCTGGCCAACATGGTGAAACCCTGACTCTATTAAAAGAGCAAAAATTAGCCAGGTGTGGTGGTGGGTGCCTGTAATCCCAGCTACTTGGGAGGTTGAGGCAGGAGAATCGCTTGAATCTGGGAGGTGGAGGTCGCAGTAAGCCAAGATCATGCCACTGCATTCTAGTCTGAATGAGCAAGACTCTATCTCAAAAATTAAAAAAAAAAAGAAAAAAAGAAATTTAAGCCAGGCACAGTAGCTGATGCATATAGTTTCAGCTACTTGGGACACTAAGGCAGAAGGATCACCCAAGACCAGTAGTTCAAGACCAGCCTGGGCAACACAGCAAGACTTTCTCTACAAAGAAATAAAAGAGCCGGGTATGGTGGCTTGCACCTGTAGTCCCAACTACTAGGGAGGCTGAGGCAGGAGGATTGCTTGAGCCTAGGACTTTGAGGCTGTAGGGAGCTATGATTGCACCACTGCCCTCTAGCCTGTGCAATGCAGTGAGACCCTATCTCTTAAAAAAGTCATTTGTTAGTGTAAGTATATCCTAAATAGTACATGAGATACCTTATACCAAAAAAAAAAAAAAAAAAAGTACTTGGGCCGGGCACGGTGGCTCACACCTGTAATCCCAGCATTTTGGGAGACCAAGGTGGGAGGATCGCTTGAGGCCAGGAGTTTGAGACTAGCCTGGGGAGCATAGTCAGATCCCAACTCTACAAATAATTTTTTTTTTGAGATGGAGTCTCACTCTGTTGCCCAGGCTGGCGTGCAGTGGCATGTTCTTGGCTCACTGCAACCTCCACGTCCCAGGTTCGAGCAATTCTCAACTCTCAGCCTCCCGAGTAGCTGCAGTTACAGATGCCTGCCACCAGGTCCAACTGATTTTTGTATTTTTAGTAGAGAAGTGGTTTCACCACATTGGCCAGGCTGATCTCCAACTCCTGACCTCAAGTGACCCAGCTGCCTTGGCCTCCCAAAGTGCTAGGATTATAGGTGCGAGCCACCGTGCCTGGCAAAAACTAAAAATGTTAGCTGGGCGTGGTGCTGCACACCTGTGGTCCCAGCTGCTTGGGAGGCTGGGTGGGAGGCACACTTGAGCCCAGGCAGTTGAGGCTGCAATGAGCTATGATTGTACCACTGCACTCCAGCCTGGGTGACAGAGCAAGACCCTTTCCCGGAAAAAAAAAAAAAAAGGAAAAGGGAGAGGCCAGACCCAGCCTGCCCCACCTCCCCTTGCAGCCCTGGTCTCTCTTCAGTGCCCCGCCTTGAACCCCACTGCTCTCCTTCCCCAAGGACGGTGGTTTGTGAGCACTGGGAAGGACAATCTGCTCAACGCCTGGAGGACGCCGTACGGGGCCAGCATTTTCCAGGTACTCAATGGTCTGGAGCTCCCACCCTGGCAGGGCCATGTGCCCGGGTATGCCAGGGTCACAGAGATTCCCCCTGTCCCCGTCCCCCAGCACCCCCTGCCACCCTAACCCCTCCTCAGGGTCCTGCAAGCCTCCCCACCTCCCAGGTACTGAAGCCGAGGTTGGAATTTCAGCCGGAGGGCCTCGCCTCATCTGCCTGTAGCCTGTTGGTTTTTCTAAAATATAGTTGCAGTAAGATGCATATAACATAAAATTTAAAATTTGCCGGCCGGGCACGGTGGATCACGCCTGTAATCCCAGCACTTTGGGAGGCCGAGGTGGGTGGATCACAAGGTCAGGAGATCAAGACCATCCTAACACGGTGAAACCCCGTCTCTACTAAAAAAATACAAAAGAATTAGCCGGGCGTGCTGGCGGGCGCCCGTAGTCCCAGCTACTCAGGAGGCTGAGGCAGGAGAATGGTGTGAACCTGGAAGGCCCAGCTTGCAGTGAGCCGAGATCGTGCCACTGCACTCCAGCCTGGGCGATAGAGCGAGACTCCGCCTCAAATAAATAAATAAAAATAAAATTTGCCTTTTTTTTTTTTTTTTTGGAGACAGAGTCTTGCTCTATCTCCCAGGCTGGAGTGCAGTGGCAATCTTGGCTCACTGCAACCTCCATCTCCTGGGTTCAAGCCATTCTCCTGCCTCAGCCTCCTGCGTAGCTGGGATTACGGACATGCACCACCATGCCTGGCTAATTTTTGTATTTTTAATGGAGATGAGGTTTCATCATGTTGTCTAGGCTGGTCTCAAATTTCTGACCTCAGGTGATCTGCCTGCCTTGGCCTCTCAAAGTGTTGGGATTACAGGCGTGAGCCACTGCGCTGAGCTGTTTTTCAAATTTTATATCCCCATCAGCAATGATCAAGGTTTTAAAATTCTCTGCATCCTCACCAACACTTGTTATTGGCTGTCTTTTTAATTATGCCCGTCCTGGTTGGTAAAGTTTTTTTTTTTTTTTGAGACGGCGTCTCGCTGTGTCTCCCAGGCTGGAGTGCAGTGTCGCGATCTCGGCTCACTGCAACCTCGGCCTCCCGGGTTCAAGTGATTCTCCTGCCTCAGCCTCCCGAGTAGCTGGGACTACAGGCACCCGCCACCACGTCCAGCTAATTTTTTGTATTTTTTAGTAGAGACGAGGTTTCACCGTGTTAGCCAGGATGGTCTTGATCTCCTGACCTCATGATCCACCCACCTCGGCCTCCCAAAGTTCCGGGATTACAGGCGTGAGCCACCATGGCCGGTGTTTTTGTTGTTTTTTGACATGGAGTCCTGCTTTGTTGCCCAGCCTGGAGTGCGATGGCATGATCTCAGCTCACTGCAGCCTCCACCTCCTGGATTGAAGCAATTCTCCTCCCTCAGCTTCCCAAGTAGCTGGCATTACATGTGTCCACCCCCATGCCTGGCTAAGTTTTGTATTTTTAGCAGAGACGGGGATTCCCCATGTTGCCCAGGCTGGTCTGGAACTCCTGACGTGCTGAGATGACGGGCGTGAGCCACTGTGCCCGGCCCAGTTTTTATATTTTTTTTTATTTATTTATTTATTTTTTTTTTTTTTTGAGACGGAGTCTCACGCTGTTGCCCAGGCTGGAGTGCAGTGGCGCGATCTCGGCTCACTGCAAGCTCCGCCTCCCGGGTTCACGCCATTCTCCTGCCTCAGCCTCCTGAGTAGCTAGGACTACAGGCGCCCGCCACCGCGCCCGGCTAATTTTTTGTATTTTTAGTAGAGACGGGGTTTCACTGTGGTCTCGATCTCCTGACCTTGTGATCCGCCCGCCTCGGCCTCCCAAAGTGCTGGGATTACAGGCTTGAGCCACCGCGCCCGGCCTTTTATATTTTTAAAGGGTTGTTAGAAAAAAATCCCAGAATATGTGACACAGACTTATTTAGACTTTAGGCAAAGCCTAAAATATTTACCAGGCCCTTTGTGAAGTTTGCCAATCCCTGGTCTAGGCCATCGCCTTGGCCCTCTGCTGTGCTGTGTGACATCATGCCTGGTTCATACCCACTCTGAGCGTCTCAGAAAGGGCAGCACTTCAGTTCCATCTCTCTTGGTATTGAGGGAATGGAGGCCCTGCTCTGCCTATCAGACTTAGCTCCAAAGCACCTGTCTCTAGAAAACAGGTCACTCTTGGGAGGCCGAGACAGGCAGATCACAAGGTCAGGAGATCAAGACCATCCTGGCTAACATGGTGAAACTCCATCTCTACTAAAAAATACAAAAAACTAGCCGGGCGAGGTGGTGGGCGCCTGTAGTCCCAGCTACTCGGGAGGCTGAGGCAGGAGAATGGCGTGAACCCGGGAGGCGGAGCTTGCAGTGAGCTGAGATCCAGCCACTGCACTCCAGCCTGGGCGACAGAGCAAGACTCCGTCTCAAAAAAAAAAAAAAAAAAGAAAACAGGTCACTCAGCCAGGCGTAGTGGCTCACACCTGTCATCCCAGCATTTCGGGAGGCAGAGGCAGTGGATCACCTGAGGTCAGGAGTTCCAGACCAGCCTGGACAACATGGGGAAACCCTGTCTGTAGTAAAAATACAAAAACTGGCCGGGCATGGTGGCAGGCACCTATAATCCCAGCTACTCGGGAGGCTGAGGCAGGAGAATGTCTTGAACCCAGGAGGCGGAGGTTGCAGTGAGTCGAGACCACGCTGCTTTACTTTAGCTTGGGCGACAAGACCAAAACTCCATCTCAAAAAAAAGGAAATGCGTCACTCAGTAGGCAACTCCTGGCCTCCTATTCCCGACTCCGCCCCAGCCTTGCCCACACACCCATCTGTGGAGACCATGCCTCACCGTGCCCTTTTCTCTCCCCCTTCCCTTGGCAGTCCAAGGAGTCATCCTCAGTCCTGAGTTGTGACATCTCCAGGAATAACAAATACATCGTGACAGGCTCGGGGGACAAGAAGGCCACCGTGTATGAGGTGGTCTACTGAGATATGACCCCCCCTTCCTGTACCCGAACTCCGGACTCCTAGGGGAAGCAGCAGCCGCCTCGCAGCCCTGCCTAGGAACCGTTCATCCCACTGCTCTCTGGCCAACAGCTTCACACCTTCCCCTGCTGCATGTGGGGGCCGATGGGCAGAGGACCTTGGTAGAAATAAAATGTATTTATCACATCCGCATTTCTCTCTCGGGCTGGGGAACCGGTGATCATTGCTTCTCTTGGGCACGGTTACTGAGAGGTGACCATGTCCTGGGAATCATACATAACGAGAATTCATTCTGGGGCAGGCGCGGTGGCTCACGTAATCCCAGCACTTTGGGAGACTGAGGTGGGTGGATCATGAAGTCAGGAGATCGAGATCATCCTGGCTAACACGGTGAAACCCTGTCTCTACTAAAAACACAAAAAATGTGGCGGGCGCCTATAGTCCCAGCTACTCGGGAGGCTGAGGCAGAAGAAGGACGTGAACCCAGGAGGCGGAGCTTGCAGTGCAGAGGCCGAGATCGTGCCACTGCACTCTAGCCTGGGCGACAGAGTGAGAATCAAAAAAAAAATTCTGCAGGATATTCAGAGGTGTCTGCCTGGTGTGTGAGAGTCATTCCGAGACACAGGAGTTGCCTTGGGAGGATGGTTTAGATGCTACTGTGTAACAAGTAGCCCCCTAGTCTCTGGGTTGACACGTTGATTTCTTGCTCATGCCCACATGGTATACAGGGCTCTACTCCAGGCAGTCACTCAGGCCTCCAGGTAGAAATTTTGAGACAGTCCCACTCTGTGGCCCAGGCTGGAGTACAATGGTACCATCTCAGCTCACTGCATCTCACCTCCGCCTCCTGGGCTCAAACAATTCTCCTGCCTCAGCCTCCCGAGTAGCCGGGATGGCAGAAATACTACCACGTGCAGCTAATTTTTGCATTTTTATTAGAGACGGGGTTTCACCACGTTGGCCAGGCTGGTCTCGAACTCCTAACCTCAGGTGATCGACCCACCTCAACCTCCCAAAGTGCCTAGATTACAGGCAGGAGCCACTGCGCCCAGCCTGGAATTTTAAGGCAGGGTCTCGCTCTGATGCCCAGCCTGGAGTGCTGTGGTACAATCACAGCTCACCTCAACCTCCTGGGCTCAAGCAATCCTTCCGCCTCAGCCTCCCAAGTACCCAGGACTATAGTCATGTACCACCACCATGCCTGGTTAACTTATTTTAGAGATGGGTTCTCACTATGCTGCCCAGGCTGGTCTCAAACTCCTGGGCTCAAATGATCTGCCCACATTGGCCTCCCAAAGTACTGGTTTTACAGGCATGAGCCACTCTACCTGGCCAACACATTATCTTTTTTGAGACAGGGTCTTGCTGTCGCCCAGGCTGGAGTGCAGTAGTGCGATCTCAGTTCACTGCAACCTCTGCCTACTGGGCTCAAGTGATTCTCCTGTCTCAGCCTCCTGAATAGCTGGGATTACAGGCACACACCACCACGCCCAGCTAATTTCTGTATTTTTAGTAGAGATGGGGTTTTACCATATTGGCCAGGCTGGTCTCAAACACCTGACCCCAGGTGATCTGTCCACCTCGGCCTCCCAAAGTGCTGGGATTACAGACATGAGCTACCGCACCCAGTCCCAAGACCCTATCTAAAAAACAAAAACAAAAATTATCCCAAGATTCAGCCTAAGTACAAGGGGTAGGGGGAAAAAAGGGCAGAGCAGATAGCTATTCAGAGTGTAGCCAAATTTCCTGTGAGATTCTTAGAAACTTTTTTATAAGACAGAGTCTTGCTCTGTCACCAGGCTGGAGTGCAGTGGCACGATCTCAGCTCACTGCAACCTCCGTCTCCCGGGTTCAAGCGATTCTCCTGCCTCAGCCGCCCAAGTAGCTGGGACTACAGACACCCGCCATCATGCCCAGCTAATTTTTGTATTTGTAGTAGAGATGGGGTTTCACCATGTTGGCCAGGATGGTCTCGATCTCTTGACCTCATGATCTGCCCCCCTCAGCCTCCCAAAGTGCTGGGATTACAGGCATGAGCCACCACATCTGGCATCTACAAAAAAATTAGCCAGGCATGGTGGTGCACATCTGTAGTCTCAGCTACTCAAGAGGCTAAGGCAGGGGGATGGCTTGAGACCAGGAGTTGGAGAGGCTGCAATGAATAATGATGGCACCATCACATTCCAGACTGCATGACCGAGTGAGACCCTGCCTCAAAAAAAAAAAAAAAAAAAAAAAGGCTTAGAGCCACAGGCTGGATGAAGTCCTTTCAGATTTCCAGAAGTTGAGCAGGGACGGGATGGGAAGGCCCCTTTCCCTTCAGAGGACAGGACACGTCCACTCTCTGCCTTTCCCGGGTGCTTTATTACAGGTGACGGCGGTCAGTCTGTACACCACAGACTGGATTGTGCGATGCCATAGAAGATCCTTCCCACTTCCCTCCACCATGACCCCCCCCTGGTTGGGGGAAAAAAAAAAAAGGTGGATGCAAAGAGGAGCCAGAGTTGGATGACAGCAGCGAGGCCCCTCAGTAGGTGATCTGGTACACGGAGGCGTGCTCCCCGGAGCCTGTGACAATGAGGCGGTTGTTGGAAGAGATGTCACAGCACGTGATTGGGGACGTCTCGGGCACCTGGAGGGGGGCAGTGGGCAGTGAACTGGGGTAGGGCTTACACACCCCTGGTCTCTACCCGTTAGCTCAAGCATGAAGCATCGTCTCTTCGAAGACAGACAAGGTCCTGCTCTGTTGCCCAGGCGGGAGTGCAGTGGTACAATCTCAGCTCACTGCAGCCTTGACTTCCTGGACTCGAGCAATCTTCCTGCCTCAGCCTCCCAAGTAGCTGGGACCACAGGTGCACACCACCACACTCAGCTAATTATCATTTTATTTTTTGAGACGGAGTCTCACTCTGTTGCCCAGGCTGCAGTGCAGTGGCGCAATCTCTGCTCATTGCAGGCTCTGTCTTCTGGGCTCAAGCCATTCTCCTGCCTCAGCCTCCCAAGTAGCTGGGACTACAGGTGCTCACCACCACGCCCGGCTAATTTTTTGTATTTTTAGTAGAGATGGGGATTCACCGTGTTAGCCAGGATGGTCTCAATCTCCTGACCTCATGATCCACCTGCCTCGGCCTCCCAAAGTGCTGGGATTACAGACGTGAGCCACTGCGCCCGGCTCAGCTAATTATTTTTTATAGAGATGGGGTCTCACTATGTTGGCCAGGCTGGTCTCGAACTCCTAAGCTTAAGGCATCTTCCCGCATCAGCCTCCCAAAATGCTGGGATTAAAGCCATGAGCCACCACACCTGGCTAATTTTTAAACTGTTTGTAGAGACAGTGTCTTGCTGTGTTGCCCAGGCTGTAAACATGGTCCCTTTGGGGCCACCCCCCAGGTCCTGCCCCCAGCCCATCGCAGTACCTGGAACACCTTTGTCCCTGTTGGCATGCTGTAGACACCAAGGAAGTCGTCCATCCCAACGCTTGCCCACCACTGGCCTGGGAGAAATGGGGACACCAGCAGCTGAAGGTGGGGGGAGGACCACGCCGGGGGCAGGGGGGTGGGGATGGGGGAGAAGGACCATGCTGGGGGCAGGGGGGCGGGGGTGGGGGAGAAGGACCACGCTGGGGGCAGGCAGTCAGGGGGGAAGGGCCATGGGGAGGGGGGAAGGGCCATTGTGGGGGCAAGGGCCATGGGGTGGGGAGGGCACAGGCACCCACCCCCTTCCCTCCCTCATCCCCAGGCAACAGCATCCCCAAAACTTGTTTCTGCTACAGATGGGTTCTGAGGTGTCCTAGAGGGTTGGGTGGGGTCTTGTGGGAGGCTGGGGGCTGCAGGGGAGTCCCCCCACCTTCCACCAGCCGCTTACCAAAGGGGGAGAACTTGGTGCTCAGGATGACGCTATCTTTCTGTCCCACCATGTGCCGCTGGCTCCCGCTGGTGCTCTGCAGCCACTGCTGGCCATTGGCCATGCCCAGCAGCAGCCAGTCCTCCTGGGGGCTGTGGGACAGGCTCATTATCTGGGTAATGGGCAATGGGGAGGGAGGAACCTGGTTAGGTCCCAGCCTGGCCCAGGAAGCAGGCAGGAGCCTGGGGACCTACCCTGGAGGCCGAGTGACTGACCCCTTTCTAGCTGTGCAGCCCTGGGACAAGCAACTTCCTATCTGTGCCTCAGTTTGTTGGTCTGTAAAATGGAGAGTCTTCCCTACTTTGCACCCAATATAGCATGAGTGTTTGAGATGCAGTCTCGCTCTGTTGCCAGGCTGGAGTACAAAGGTATGATCTTGGCTCACTGCAACCTCCGCCTCCCGCGGTTCAAGCGATTCTCCTGCATCAGCTTCCCGGGAAGCTGGGATTACAGGCATGCACCACCACGCCCGGCTAATTATTCTGTATTTTTTAGTAGAGACGGGGTTTCACCATGTTGGTCAGGCTGGTCTTGAACTTCTGACCTAAAATGATCCGCCTACCTTGGCCTCCCAAAGGGCTGAGATTACAGGTGTGAGCCTCCGTGTCCAGCCCTCATTTTTGTATTTTTAATAGACATGGGGTTTCATTATGTTGGCCAGGCTGGTCTCAAACTCCCGACCTCAGGAGATCCACCCGCCTCGGCCTCCCAAAGTGCTAGGATTACAGGCATGAGCCACCGTGCCCGGCCTCAACCTCATTTTTTAATGTGAGGACCAGAGGATGCCTGGCCGAGCAGACCCCATCCCAGCCTCCACGCACCTGAGACTCAAATTGGTACTCCAGAGGCTTCATGATGGTCCTCTGGTCCCAGCACCGCAGACAGGCATCCAGCCCCCCAGTCCAGATGTTGTAGCCCTTGACCACCATACTCTTGACTCCATCAGGGTAACCTGTGAGGTCCCTGGCAGAAGGGACACCGGGAGGCAATCAGGCCAAGACTCTGAGGTTTGGGCCCCCAGAAACAGCAGTCACTACATTTGGGCATGAAAAGGACAGTGCCACCACCCACAAATCTCTGCCTTCACAGAGTATCCAAGTTGGCAGAAAATGGACACAGGATCTAGTACCGGCCCCTTGCAGCCCTCAGTCTCCCTTCTCCATCCACCTGGGCCTCCCCTTGGTCTCACCCAGGCCTCCCCTTGCCTCTTTTATCCTAAATCTACCCAAGTTCCGAGGCAGGTCTACAGAAATCCCTTCAAGCAGGGAAGGGGAATAGTGGTGGACGGGTGGTGTGCTGTATTTTACGTCAGTCATTGCTTCCTGCAAACATGCTGATAGATATTTTATATATTATATACATATTTTACATGTATTTTTTAGATGGAGTCTCGTTTTGTCACCCAGGCTGGAGTGCAGCAGCACGATCTCGGCTCACTGCAACCTCTGCCTCCCGGGTTCAAGTGACTTTAGCACCTCAGCCTCCCGAGTAGCTGAGATTACAGGAATGGACCACCACGCTTGACTAATTATGTATTTTTAGTAGAGATGAGGTTTCTCCATGTTAGGCTGGTCTCAAATTCCCGACCTCAGGTGATCTGCCTGCCTCGGCCTCCCAAAGTGCTGGGATTATAGGCATGAGCCACCGTGCCTGGCATGCATGTGTATACATACACATACACACACACATACATGTATATATATGTATGTGTGTATGTGTATATATGCATGTGTGTGTGTGTATATATGTGTGTGTGTATATATATATATATATTTTTTGTTGTTGCCTAGGTTGGAGTACAGCAGCATGATCTCAGCTAGCTGCAACCTCTGCCTCCTGGATTCAAGCAATTTTAGTGCCTCAGCCTCCTAAGTAGCTGGGATTACAGGTGTGTGCCACCACACCTGGCTAATTTTTGCATCTTTAGTAGAGATGAGGTTTCACCATGTTGGTCAGGCTGGTCTCGAACTCCTGACCTCAGGTGATCCACCCACCTCAGTCTCCCAAAGTGCTGGGATTGCAGACGTGAGCCACCGTGCCCAGCCTGTTATCTGTTATATATAATATATACATGTTATATATATGTTGTTTTCTTTTTTTTTTTTTTTTTTTTTTTTTTTTTTGAGACGGAGTCTCGCTCTGTCACCCAGGCTGGAGTGCAGTGGCCGGATCTCAGCTCACTGCAAGCTCCGCCTCCCGGGTTCACGCCATTCTCCTGCCTCAGCCTCCCGAGTAGCTGGGACTACAGGCGCCCGCCACCTCGCCCGGCTAGTTTTTTTTTGTATTTTTTTAGTAGAGACGGGGTTTCACCGTGTTAGCCAGGATGGTCTCGATCTCCTGACCTCGTGATCCGCCCATCTCGGCCTCCCAAAGTGCTGGGATTACAGGCTTGAGCCACCGCGCCCGGCCTTGTTTTCTTTTTTTTGAGACGGAGTCTCGCTCTATCGCCCAGGCTGGAGTGCAGTGGCACAGCTCTCAGCTCACTGCAAGCTCTGCATCCCGGGTTCAAGCAATTCTCCTGCCTCAGCCTCCCGAGTAGCTGGGACTACAGGCGCTCACCACCACGCCTGGCTAATTTTTTTGTATTTTTAGTAGAGACAGGGTTTCACCGTGTTAGCTAGGATAGTCTTGATCTCCTGACCTCGTGATCTGCCCACCTTGGCCTCCCCCAAAGTGCTGGGAGTACAGGTGTGAGCCACTGTGCCTGGCTAATTTAGATATACATATTTTTAAATAGAGATGGGGTCTCATTATGTTACCCAGGTTAATCTCGAACTCCTGGGCTTAAGCATTTCTCCCGTCTTGACCTCCCAAAGTGCTAGGTTTACATTTTTGAGGCACCACGCCTAGCCTGTTGTTTTATATTTTTACAACAAATTTGCACTTCTAACAAGCCTTTGAGTTTGGGGCTGTCACATCCTGTGTCCAGGTGGGAAAAATGAGACAGACAAAAAGTAAAATGCCCTGGGATGCAAGGAATGCAGTCCAGCCAAGAGTCAAGTCCGCACCTCCAACTTTCTCAAATGCAAGTTCAAGGGGGCAAGGGGCTTTGGCTGGGAGAGTGCTATATCCCAGGTTCAGGTGGCAGCAGGAAGGCGGGCAGAGGTGGTGGCAGGAAGGTGGGCGGAGGTGGCCACAGGAGGCTGGAAACAGGATGCTGCCCCTGCCCACCCCTCAAACACACCTGACCACACTGTGATCCCGCAGGTCCCAGATCCTGACCACGCCGTTGGTGAAGCTGGCAAAGGCCAGGTTGGCATCCAGGTTGGCATCTAGGGCCTGGCAGTTGAGACCTGCACAGGGTAACTGCTCCTTCACGTGCAGGGAGGGCGCCGCCAGGTCCCACACACTCACGCTGGCCAGGTTGTAACCACCGGTGAGCAGGCTCCTGCTGTTTGAGGACAGCAGGCAGGTACGCAGGAAGGCCCCAGGGGTCTGGGATGGGCAGAGTCACCGTGAGCTGTCGCCCCCTGTGGCGTTCTGCCTGGACTGCTTTACCTCATGAGAGCGAACTCCTATTCATCCTTTAGGTTCCTAGCTATTATGCCCCTTTTCCCTGGAAGCCCTCTCTCCACCATCTGGGCTCTCCCAGACTCAAACCTCAAACCCCCTGTTCCCAGAAGCCCTGCACCCCAGGAAACCAAGGCTACCCTCACCTGTACAGGCAGGTGGCTCTCTGGGAACCTGTCCTCAGCCACCTGGCCAGTCAGGCTCCACACCTTGACGCCTCTTCTGCCACAGGTGAACACGTGCCGCGTGAAGCTGCTGATGGCTGTGGCGACCACGAGCTCCCCATGTGCCAAAATCCGCATCTTCTCCAGTTTGCACGGGACGGCGAGTCTCTTAGACTGCCCGGGCAAGGCATCTGGCCTCTTCCATGTATCTTCAAAGTCCTCAGGGTCCCAGGATCTTGGGAGGGGAGGCCTCGGGGTAACTGACCTGCCTGTGAGCCCCCTTTGCCCGGTGGGAGCCACACATCAAGGCCTAGAGGGGCTTCATTCTTTTTCAGATTTTGATCCCCCTCTCAAGGTCTTGTTTTACCCTCAGACTCCCCAAATGTCCTGCTCACATTCCTTCAAGTACTGTCCCTTTGCCACAGCCCTCCATATACTTCTGCTTTCTTCCCAGACTGCTTTGCTCCAGGAGGGAGAACTCCTATTCATCCTTTAGGGTCCTAGCTACTATGCCCCTTCCCCAGAAGCTTTCTTTGCCCCATATCTGGGTTCTCCCAGCGTCACTCCACAAGGTTGCAACAATCTGCATCCAGTTCTAACACAGCTACACCCCACCCCCTTCCATGAAAATGTCTTCCCCAAATGCCTTGAGCCCGGTATTGGGGCGACAATCCTGTGAACCTAACAATGAACTTTTTTTTAAATGGAATCTCGCTCTGTCACCCAGGCTGGAATGCAGTAGGGGTTATCTCAGCTCACTGCAAGCTCCGCCTCCCAGGTTCATACCATTCTCCTGTCTCAGCCTCCCAAGTAGCTGGGACTACAGGCGCCCGCCACCACGCCCGGCTAAGTTTTTGGATTTTTAGTAGAGACGGGGTTTCACCGTGTTAGTCAGGATGGTCTCGATCTCCTGACCTTGTGATCTGCCCGCCTCGGCCTCCCAAAGTGCTGGGATTACAGGCGTGAGCCACCGCGCCTGGCCTAACACTGCACTTTTCTACCCAGCCTCTGCAGCTGCTGTTGGAGAGGATGGCAGAGTAGTGATGGGAAAGGGGGAAGAAAGTCTGACACCTCTGTTCCCCTCTATGTGCCGGGAACAGAAGTCTAGACAGGAAGGAATTCCCGCTGACCCTCACCCCGCCCAAAAGCGAACAGTGCAGACACTTACATGGACTGTAGAAACGGAGAGGCTCTTCCTGGAGGCTCCTGTAGGTGGGGGAGATCACAGCTGCCCCCAGGCTCCCCACACCTCTGTGTCCACCTCCTCTACCCCACCTGGGCCGCCTTCATGCTGGGCTACCAGCTCGGGCCTGGGTCTCACCTGGACCACACGACACCTTGTGTTCCTGTCTTGGGAACCATTGGCGGGGCTGGAGGAGGTCTCAGGTGGCCTGGGGGCTAGTTGGGAGACAAGAGGGACTAAGCGACTTGCATTGGCTCCGAAGCGCAGGCTGCCCCCGACCCCATCCCGCCTGGAGTCTGTCGGCCCCTGCCCGCTGGGATTACTGGAGGCATCTTCGGGACACGGGTCCGCTCCTGGGTCACAGGATCCCAGCGTCTTGCTTTCCTGCCCCTGGGAAATGGAAAAGTCTCATTAGGCCTGTTAGGACCAGAAACCCTCAGGGATTCCTGGGCAGCGTGCACAGGGCTTGTCAACTGCCTGGGGTCCCATCTCCGGGTCCAGGCAGAGTTGCAGAGAAGGTGTCAGGGTATAGGGTCCTGGAAGCCCTGGGCTGTGGGTCCTAGGCTGCTCCAGTATAGCCTCCTGGATCACCCAAGTGCCCCCCCCCGGGCGACCCGAGGGGGAGGACGGAAGGAAGGCAAATTGCACAGGAACCCCAGGTGCCTTGACCTGGGGGAGCCCAACTGTCTGCCTGGAAGCCCACCCCTCCAGGTAGGGCCGAGGTTGTTTACTCACCAGGCCTGGTGCCTGCTCTGTCTCTATGACAACGGAGAGGAGGAGGGGGACAGAGAGAGAACAGCAGGGTTCACTGCACAGCCCCTGGGATGCAGCCTGCGGCCGCCCCTTCCCTCTCAGCCTCGGGGACACTCACGTCTGTCTCTGGGCTTTGCCTTCTCATCTCGGACGCCGGCAAAAATCCGCCAGAGTTGCTCTGTCAGAGTGTCGTGCCAAAACCAAGGCTCCTTGTCCCAGAACAGCTGGGTCTCCGGCTGGTCGTCCGCCTCCAGAGGCCGCCGGAGCCAGTCGGAGGACCTGGTGGCCATGATGTCCTCAAAGCTTGACTCCTGCGGGGTCTTGTTCTCCGCCTGCCGGGGCGTCCCAGGGCTGACTGGTTCAGCAGGGGAGACCTGGCCCGGCAGGAACGAGGTGGTGACAGCTTTGAGGATGTACCTTCACCCAAATCTGTCCCCTCCCCTCCTCGAAGACCCAGACACCCACCTGCTCAGACTGGACACCCTGGAGTTGGCTGCAGCTCTCCACAATCTGTAAGAAGTTTCCTATCTAGAGGGAGGTTGGCAGCAAAACAGTTAAACGTTGTTGCAGTTAAGGGTTTGCAACCCTACAGCATGGTTATCCCCACCTGTCAAAGGAGGTTATCGCATCTACTTTTTTCTTTTTTTGAGACCGAGTCTCACTGCGTTGCCCAGGCGGGAATGCAGTGGCACCATCTCGGCTCACTGCAACCTCCGCCTCCCAGGTTCGAGTGAGTCTCTTGCCTCAGCCTCCTGAGTAGCTGGGATTACAGGTGCCCGCCACCACGCCCAGCTAATTTTTTTATTTTTAGTAAAGATGGGTTTCACCATGTTGGCCAGGCTGGTCTTGAACTCCTGACCTCAAGTGATCTGCCCATCTCAGTCTCGCTAAGTGCTGGGATTACAGGTGTAAGCCACTACCCCCGGCCTTCATCTACTTTTTTTGGAGCTAAGATCTCACTCTGACACCCAGGCGGGAGTGCAGTGGAGCGATGACAGCTCACTGTACTCTCCACCTCCCAGGCTCAAGTGATCCTCTCATCCCTCCTACTCAGCTCCTGAGTAGCTGGGGTTACAAGGTGTGCACCACCATGCTCAGCTAATTTAAATACATTTTTTGTAGAAATGGGGGTCTCATTATATTGCCCAAGCTGGTCTTGAATTCCTGGCCTCAAGTGATCCTCCCACCTCTGCCTCCCAAAAGTGCTGGGATAACAGGTGTAAGCCACCGCACCTGGCCTACCGCACCTGGCATATATCTTTTTTTTTTTTTTTTTTTGAGACAGAGTCTAGCTCTGTCGCCCAGGCTGGAGTGCAGTGGCCATATCTCAGCTCACTGCAAGCTCCGCCTCCCGGGTTTAGGCCATTCTCCTGCCTCAGCCTCCCGAGTAGCTGGGACTACAGGCACCCGCCACCACGCCTGGCTAGTTTTTTGTATTTTTTTTTTTTTTTTTTTAGTCTAGTCACCCAGGCTGGATGCAGTGGGTGATTTCACTGCAACCGTGTTAGCCATTCTCCTGCCTCAGCCTCCCTAGTAGCTGGGACTACAGGGGATTTTTAGTCTCGACTGTGTTAGCCAGGATGGTCTCGATCTCCTGACCTCGTGATCCACCCGTCTCGGCCTCCCAAAGTGCTGGGGTTACAGGCTTGAGCCACCATGCCCGGACTTTTTTTTTTTTTTTTTTTTTTTTTTTTTAAAGACTGAGTCTCACTCTGTTGCCCAGGCAGGAGTACAGTGATGTGATCTCGGCTCACTGCAACCTCTGTCTCCCAGGTTCAAGCAATTCTCCTGCCTCAGACGCCCAAGTAGCTGGGATTACAGGTGTGTGCCACCACACCAGCTGATTTTTTTTTTTTTTTTTTTTTTGAGATGGAGTCTTCTCTGTCACCCAGACTGGAGTGCAGTGGCGTGATCTCGGCTCACTGCAAGCTCCACCTCCTAGGTTCATGCCATTCTCCTGCCTCAGCCTCCCGAGTAGCTGGACTACGGGCGCCCGCTACCACGCCCTGGCTAATTTTTTTTTGTATTTTCAGTAGAGACGGGGTTTCACCGTGTTAGCCAGGATGGTCTCAATCTCCTGACCTCATGATCTGCCTGCCTCAGCCTCCCGAAGTGCTGGGTTTACAGGTGTGAGCCACCGTGCCCGGCTGATTTTTCTATTTTTAAGTAGAGCCAGGGTTTCACCATGTTGGCTAGGCTGGTCTTGAACTCCTGAGCTCAGATGATTCTCCTGCCTGGGTCTCCCAAAGTGCTGGGATTACAGGTGTGAGCCACCACCACCCTTTGCTTAAAATAGCTTCAAGCAGGCCAGGCACAGTGGGTGAAACCCCGTCTCTACTAAAAAATACAAAAAAAAAATTTAGCCAGGCTTGGTGGCGGGCACCTGTAGTCCCAGCTACTTGGGAGGCTGAGGCAGGAGAATGGCAGGTACCCGGGAGGTGCAGCTTGCAGTGAGCCAAGATCGTGCCACTGCACTCCAGCCTGGGCAACAGAGCAAGACTTGTCTCAAAAAAAAAAAAGGCTTCAAGCCGCAAAACAGCATTTGCTTAAACTTTGGAAAGATACTAAGAAACTGAGGGTTACCTGCTGGAGAGAATTGATAGAAACAGGTCAGTAATTTTTTTTTCTCTTTTGAGACAGTCTTGCTCTGTCACCCAGGTTGGAGTGCAGAGGCACGATCTCTGCTCACTGTAACCTCTGCCTCCTGGGTTAAAGCAATTCTCCTGCCTCAGCCTCACAAGTAGCTGGGATAACAGGCACCCGCCACCATGCCCAGCTAATTTTATATTTTTAGTAAAGACGAGGTTTCTCCATGTTGACCAGGCTGGTCTCGAACTCCTGACCTCAGGCGATCCGCCCGCCTCAGCCTCCCAAAGTGCTTGGATTACAGGTGTGAGCCACCGCACCCAGTCTGGTGTTTTTTTTGTTTTTGTTTTTTTTGTTTTTTTTGTTTTTTTTGAGGCGGAGTCTTGCTCGGTCGCCCAGGCTGGAGTGCAGTGGCCGATCTCAGCTCACTGCAAGCTCCGCCTCCTGGGTTTACGCCATTCTCCTGCCTCAGCCTCCTGAGTAGCTGGGACTACAGGCACCCGCCACCTCGCCCGGCTAGATTTTTGTATTTTTTAGTAGAGACGGGGTCAGTCTGGTGTTTTTTATTTAAAACCAACAAACAACAATAATCAAGTCATCTGACCACTGCCAATCTCAAATTTAAATGTAGTTTCCCAGTAAACAATAAAATCTAGATCAACACCATCCAGTACACGTATAATTGGAATCATATATTAATATAGTCATGCATATGAAATGTCTAGTAGCCATGTTCAAAGTATAAAGAAACTGGCCAGCCGGGCGCGGTGGCTCAAGCCTGTAATCCCAGCACTTTGGGAGGCCGAGACGGGCGGATCACGAGGTCAGGAGATCGAGACCATCCTGGCTAAACGGTGAAACCCCGTCTCTACTAAAAAATAAAAAAACTAGGTGGCGGGCGCCTGTGGTCCCAACTACTCGGGAGGCTGAGGCAGGAGAATGGCGTGAACCCGGGAGGCGGAGCTTGCAGTGAGCTGAGATCCGGCCACTGCACTCCAGCCTGGGCGGCAGAGCGAGACTCCGTCTCAAAAAAAAAAAAAAAAAGAAACTGGCCAGGTACAATGGCTCACACCTGTAATTCCAGCACTTTGAGAGACTGAGGCGGGCGGATCACCTGAGGTCAGGAGTTCGAGACCAGCCTGGCCAACATGGAAAAACCCCGTCTCTACTAAAAATATAAAAGTTAGCCAGGTGTGGTGGCCCTGGCCCATGCCTGTAATCCCAGCTACTAGGGAGGCTGAGGCAGGAGAATGGGTAGAACCCAGGAGGCAGAGGTTGCAGTGAGCTGAGATCCTGCCACTGCACTCCAGCCTGGGAGCCAGAGCCTGATCCGTCAAAACAACCACAAAAAAAGAAAGCAAGGTGAGTGATCCCATAAGTTTTTTCTACAAACAGGCTACCTGTCTGTTTCCTTAGTAGGAAGGCGGAGGGAGGGGCGGGGAGGGGAGATCCTCCATCGGAGCCCTGCGGGGCGCTCCAGGCTGCTGTCTGCTGGGGCAGCCAGTGATGGATTTCCCAGCTGAGCCCGCCCAGCAGCAGCAAAGCCCAGGGGAGCCCTCTCCAATTCACCCCGCCTCGTTAATGCGCAATTTACCGGCACTTTAATGCGCTCAGCATGAAAAGTGTGGCTCCCTTCTGCCTGCTAGCAGGTCCTCCCGGGGGAGAGTGGCAGGCGGGCTGGCGGAGGAGGGGGCTGTGCGCTGATGGGGATTTTAAAAGCGCAGCAAGGAGGCTGGGAAAGCCCGGAACTGGAAGCAGGGGGTGGGGGAAGCGGGCTGCCCCGGAACACAGGCCAGACTGGGCTGCCAGGGATCCTGGGGCCTCCTGCAGTGGGGGCTAGGCAAGGACCCTCCTGGGTCTGGCTCTATCCTAAGTGGCTCCTTTGGGGCCCTCATCCCTGGTATCCCAACGCTCAGCAGTTGCGGTCAGGTTCCTCCCAAAACGCGTCCGCAATTATTCAATTATTTCTCATCACTAAGCAACCAGCATTCCACACCTGGACTGTCCTAACTGGTTCCCGGGCTTCTGTCCTCATCCCTCCCCTTCTGTCCTCTCCACAGTAGCCAGGGCCTGTCCTCTGTCCTCTGCAGCCCTCCATGGTTCCCACCTCCCTCCCTTGGGGTTCAAGTCCAAGTCCTCCCTGAAGCTCACAGGGCACCGTGTGGCCTACCCTGCCCCCCTCCTTCTCTCACTCTGCTCCAGCCACTCGGGTCCCCTCGCAGTGCCTTCAGCACCAACACGACAGATGCCATCCTGCCTCAGGGCCTTTGCACAGGCTGTGCCCTCTGCCTGAGATATCCCTCCCATCCCAGACAGCCACACTTCCTCTTTGATGTCCTTTAAGCGTCCGCTCAGATATCACCTTCTCACATGCCTTCCCCACACCCTGAATTGCAACCCTCACCCACCCTGGCCTCCCCAGTCCCCTGGGGGCTGCTCTCTTCCACCCCCCACCTTGCCCAGTCCTCACCCTCTAACACTCCATCTACCAGGCTCCACTCGCCCCAAGGGTGGAAAGCTCTGCGTTGTTCTTTGCTATTTTGCTGGCTTCTACAATAGTATTTGGCAAGGAGGTGACGGATAAATATCTGTTGAATGAATAACCATGTTTTGGTTGCTTCCTGGCCCCCCTCACCCTGTTCCCTCCGCTGCCCCCCTCTCCTCCCAGGCCCTGCTAAGTTGCAGACACGGCCCTGGGCCCCTGCCAGTTACATCTGGCACAGGCGGAAAATCCTGCCAGTGCCTGGGAGAAAAGGCCAGGTGGCGGGAGGACGGGCAGGGCTGGAAGGCGTACTTCAGCTTGGGCCAGGCACCCTGGGTTGGCAGGTGGGAGCCTGGGCACCCCCCCTCCCCATGCAGAGCTCCCCTCGCTCCCATGTGCTATGGCCCCTCATTGAACACTCAGACACGCAGAGGAACACAGCGGGTGCCTGCCCCATCACGGGCTTTCTCTATCCAAAGCAACTGACCGGCATCTAGGTCGTGCAGGGGCCCAGGGAGCGGAAGGAGCAGGACTGACCCTCTCTTGGAAGAAGCTCAGACAGGACTGGAGGTGCTCCCCAAGATACGGGGCCTCCGCTAATATCATGGGGGATTCCAAGTCAGGGTATGTCCCTCCTCTGCCAGCAGTCCCCTGTGGCTCCCACCTCCCTTGGGGTCAAAGCCCAAGTCCTTCCCATGGCTCACAAGGCTCTGCATGACCTGCCCCTGTCCCCTCCCTGTCTTCACCATCGCCCCCTTTTTTTTTGAGACAGAGTCTCGCTCGGTCACCCAGGCTGGAGTGCAGTGCCACAATCTCGCCTCACTGCAATCGCCACCTTCCGGGTTCAAGCTATTCTCCTGCCTCAGCCTCCCAAGTGTCTGGGACTAGAGGTGCCCGCCACCACACCCGGCTAATTTTTGTATTTTTAGTAGAGATGGGGTTTCACCATGTTGGCCAGGCTGGTCTCAAACTCCTGACCTCAAGTGATCTGCCCTCCTCAGCCTCCCAAAGTGCTCGGATTACAGGCATGAACCACTGTGCCTGGCCCCACCTCTGTCCTTTCTCAGGCCTTTCACGGAGGGACAGCCGCACCCCTGAGCTCCTGGTCACCCACCTGCTTGTGATGTTCTGCCACATCCTGCTGGATCTTGTGCAGCTGCAAAGGGAAAACAGGGATCCCATCAGGAGGTGGTCTGGGTGTGAATGCTGTGTGACCCTGGGCAAGTTGCTCTACCTCTCTGGTCCCTGCTCCACCCCCTGCCCCCACCTTAAAAAAATTTTTGTTTTCACCTTGTTTTCTCTTTTACTTTCATACTACGCTGATGTATGGTCCCTACTTTTTTTTTCTGAGAGGGAATCTTGCTCTGTCGCCTGGGCTGGAGTACAGTGTGATCTCAGTTCACTGCAACCTCTGCCTCCCAGGCTCAAACGATTCTCCTGCCTCATCTTCCCGAGTACCCGGTATTACAGGCACCCACCACCATGCCCGGCTAATTTTTGTATTTTTAGTACAGACAGGGTCTCTATTATGTTGGCCAGGCTGGTCTCGAACTCTTGACCTCAGGTGATCCACACGCCTTGGCCTCCCAAAGTGCTGGGATTACAGGCGTGAGGCACAGTGCCTGGCTGAAAAGAGCCTCTCTAGGGCACTCAGGAGGCAGGGCTGTGAAACCACTGCTTTGGCTTGTCCCAGTGGGGCCCTCCTTGGTTGGGGCTGCCTGGGTCTGGCTCACCGAGTAGTAAATGCTCTCCAATTCCGCAGCAAAATGAGGAGAAAACCTGAGGGGGAAGGAGGAGAGGCTGGAAGACCTGTGACTTCAGGACTCTTCCCCAGAGTGAGCCCCGCCCTCAACCCCTAGGGAGGGTCTCAACGAAGCTGGAAGGCATTGGCTCCGGAAGCCAAATTTAAGGCAGTGTCAAGAAGTTCAATAAAGATTTTAATGCAGTATATTCTTTTTTTTTTTTTGAGACAGTCTCTCTTGTCACCCAGGCTAGATAGAGTGTAGTGGCACAGTCTCAGCTCACTGCAACTTCCGCCTCCCGGGTTCAAGAGATTCTCCCACCTCAGCCTCCCGAGTAGCTGGGATTACAGGCACCCACCACCACGCCCAGCTAATTTTTTATTTTTAATGGTGAAAGTGTTTCACCATGGTGGCCAGGCTGGTCTCAAACTCCTGACCCCAGGTGATCGCCCACCTTGGACTCCCAAAGTGCTGGGATTACAGGCATGAGCCACCGCGCCCCACCCTGCCACTTTCTTCAATTTCTTTTTTTGAAACAGAATCTCACCCTGTTGCTCGGGCGAGGGTGCAGTGGTACAATCATGGCTCACTGCAGCCTCCAACTCCTGGGCTCAGATGATCCTCCTGCCTCAGTCTCCTGAGTAGCTGGGACTACAGGTATGCACCACCACACTCAGATTTTTATTTTTTAAGATATGGTGCCTCACTATGTTGCCAAGGCTGGTATTAAACTCCGGGCTCAAGCGATCCTCCTGCCTCTGCCTCCCAAAGTGCTGGGATTACAGGTACAAACCATTGCACCCAGCCCATGCAGTATATATATATATATATACATTTTTTTTTTTGAGACGGAGTCTCACTCTGTAGCCTAGGCTAGAGTGCAGCGGTGTGAACACGGCTCACTGCAATCCTCCGCCTCCTGGGTTCAAGAGATTCTCCTGCCTCAGCTGGGATTACAGGCACCCGCCACCACGCCTGGCTAATTTTTGTATTTTTTGTAGAGACAGGCTTTCACCATGTTGGCCAGGTTGATCTCCAGCTCCTGACCTCAAGTGATCCGCCCGCCTCTGCCTCCCAAAGTACTGGGATTGCAGGTGCGAGCCACCACACCCAGCCATTGCAGTATTTTTCAACAATAAAATTGAATGCCAACAAATCCATGTTGCACAGGAAAATCAACATATGAAACGAAAGCTGGGATGGATATTGCTGGGTTCTCCACGCTGGGTATCCGCATGGCTTCCTGTTCCTGAGCCTGTCTCTTGGGCCAGCAGTTTCTAGACCACTCACTAGGACCCCAAGGAGAGAGGCCAGGTGGGACCCCTTCCCAGCGTGGGACCGCCAGCCCCTGGAATTGCTCTCACCTGGGGAATTGCTTGAGCCGATTTAGAATGCCTTGATAATTCAGTGGTGGAGAGCTCTCAGAGTTCGAGATCCCAGGACGGGGCTGGAAAGGTCAAAGCAAGGTTACATAAAACTTACAATGCCCTGGCCGGGCACGGGTGGCTCACGCCTGTAATCCCAGCACTTTGGGAGGCTGAGACGGGCGGATGACGAGGTCAGGAGATCGAGACCATCCTGGCTAACACGGTGAAACCTTGTCTCTACTAAAAAAAAAAAAAAATACAAAAAACTAGCCGGGCAAGGTGGCGGGCGCCTGTAGTCCCAGCTTCTCGGGAGGCTGAGGCAGGAGAATGGCGTGAAACCGGGAGGCGGAGCTTGCAGTGAGCCCAGATTGCGCCACTGCACTCCAGCCTGGGTGACAGAGCGAGACTATCTCAAAACAAAAAAACAAAAAAAAAACCTTACAATGCCCCAAACACTCAAGACCCCAGGTCTCCATCTCAACCAGAGTATAGGTATTAGGTTGATGCAAAAGTAATTGTGGTTTTTGTTTCTGAAACCAAGTCTTGCTGTCACCTAGGCTAGAGTGCAGGGGCACAATCTCAGCTCACTGCAACATCTGCCTCCCAGGTTCAAGTGATTCTCCTGCCTCAGCCTTCCTAGTAGCTGGGATTACAGACGCCTCCCACCATGCCTGGCTAATTTTTGTATTTTTAGTAGAGATGGGGTTTCACCATCTTGGCCAGGCTGATCTCAACCTCCTGACCTCGTGATCCACCCGCCTCGGCCTCCCAAAGTGCTAGAATTACAGGCATGAACCACTGCGCCCGTCCTCTTATTTCAGTACCTAAAAGAGCATCTTCCATTTTGCACTTTGGCCTAAAGTCTAAAATATTCACCACATTCTTGTGATGAAAATAGAAGCACAAAATATTTTTAAAAATAAAAGGCCAGGCAAGGTGGTTCACGCCTGTAATCCCAGCACTTTGGGAGGCCGAGGTGAGCAGATCACCTGAGGTCAGGAGTTTGAGACAAGTCGAGGCAACTCAGCAAAACCCTGTCTCTACTAAAAATACAAAAATTAGCCGGGCATGGTGGCACACACCTGTAATCCCAGCTACTCGGGAGGTTGGGGCAGGAGAATCATTTGAACCTGGGAGGTGGAGGTTGCAGTGAGCCAAGATCGTGCCACTGCACTCCAGCCTGGGCGACAAGAGCAAGACTCAATAAAATAAAGTCTCTTGGCCAGGTGCAGTGGCTCACGCCTGTAATCCCAGCACTTTGGGAGGCTGAGGCGGGCAGATCACGAGGTCAGGAGCTCAAGACCAGCCTGGCCAACATGGTGAAACCCCATCTCTACTAAAAATACAAAAAAAAAAATTGGTGGTCATGGTGGCAGGTGCCTGTAGTCCCAGCGACTCGGGAGGTGAGGCAGGAGAATCACTTGAACTCGGGAGGCAGAGGTTGCGGTGAGCCGAGATTGCGCCATTGCACTCCAGCCGAGGTGACAGTGTGAGACTCCGTCTCAAAAATAATAAAGTCATAAAGTCTCAAAACAAAATATCCCTCATCTGACCCCTTTACAAAAAAGAGTTTGCTCAGCCCTGAGAGCCTAAATTTACAAATGGTCATCTCTGGGACATAAAGTACAGGGAGCCCGGATTGCTTGTAAAATATTAACCAAATACGTGCTGTGTTCCTGTGTTTTTTTATCACGTATGTGATTAGAAGCTACATTTTTTTTAAAGATGGGATCTCACTTTGTCACCAAGGCTGAAGTGCAATGCCTCAAACTCCTTGGGCTCAAGCAAAGCCTCTGCCTCAGGCTCCTGGGTAGCTACAACTACAGGCAGGCCCATGTCACTAGGCCCAGCTGATTCTTTTAATTTTTTTTGTAGAGACGGGGGTCTCATTATGTTGTCCAGGCTGGTCTCAAACTCCGGGGCTCAAATGATGTTCCTGCCTCGGCCTCCCAAAATGTTGAGATCACAGTTGTGAGCCACTGTGTCCAGCCTACACTTAATTTTTTTTAAAAAAAAACGGCTCCTTGGCACCTGTCTTGAATGTAGCAGTGACCGGTATTGTCTTCAGCTGTGAGGCCTGGACGAGGCCAGCCCAGGTCACAGGTGGATACAGGATGAGAAAGGGGCAGAACCTCATTGGGCTGAGCTGGGTTTCCCTTGAGGGCTGATCCCACCCCATGCCCTCCTCACCGAAGTGCCTTTCGGGGGGCCCTTGGGGCTAGGCTGGTCCCTAGAGGTCATCTTCAGGCAGTAGCCTCCAGGACTTTAGCCAAAGTCTAAAACAAGGAGACAGCAGGTCTTGAAGGACAGAAAATAAGGCAGTGTCAGGGAGGGAGCCACCCCTTACCCCACCTGCACCTCCCGGTTTGGTAAGTCTCCAGGGCCCCAGTCCTGCGGTTCCCCCATGCGTTCCCTAGGTCCCGTCCTCACTTATCAATGCCTCCAGCTGCCCAGATTCGTGGGGCCGGGGACCCAGAAAGAACTGAACCCTGCCTCCCAGGCCTCACCCTAGGAGGTTGGGGTGGATGGTGCACATACACTCCCTGCTGGGGGAGCCCAGGGAAGGTCACCAAAGCTCAACCTTAGTTTTGAGACAATTTCCTAAAGTGCAGGGAGATCACTAGAAAGGGGTTTTGAAGGATGAATAGGAGTTAGCCAGGTGCATTAGGCGGAATTCATCGGACAGAAGAAACGACCTCCCTCCACCTGCATCCCAGCTGCAGCACCAAGCTCCTTCCTTGCCTCAGTCCTGCCCTTCCACACCCCTGCAGCCCCTTCCCCGGCCCGGGAATCTTGGAGTCCCCCCAACCCCCAGGAAAACGCCTGGCAACTCACGTCCCTCACAGGGCGGAAGCTGCCGAGGTCAGCCAAGTTCAGGCCAAGAGGAAACTCCTCCTTCCCCCACCGGGGGCCATTTGACCCATCGGGCCCCGCCTTGTCCCGCCCTGTCCCTGCCCCGTCCCGCCCAGGCCCCACCCAGCCGCCACCTGGACCGCGAAGCGGATCAATGAAGGCGCAGTAGCTGCACGTGGGTTCGGGCTCGGGGTGGGCAGGCATCTGGCGGCGCTGGCCAATCGTGAGGCCGTTTGCGCACGTGGGTCGCGTACGCCCTCCCTGATTGGCCGGCTCTCCCCGGCTGCCGGCCAAGCTGTCACTCAGCGAGCCGGGAGCCTCCGCTTAACCCTTTCGGTCCCGCTGCCGGGAAGGGCGGAATTGCAGAGCTCTAGGCAATTTGGGGTCCCAGCGGGGGCGGGGATATTTAGGAGGGCGTGGGGCTTGAGGCTCGGAGGGTGGAACTTGGGGAAGGATAGGTGGCGAGTAGTTGCATTGTTTTACTCATTTTTAGCCTTGTCCGGAAGTGGCTTACGGCTGGAAGTGAGGAGTGGGAGGTGGGTGGGGTCAATCTTTAGCGCTCTCACCCCAATGCTTATATACGGGCTAATTATATTTTCCTCAATATTAAATAACGTGCAATGCAAACGAAGCTTCTAGTTCTCTTTCGGGAGCCAACTTACTGGGTTCCCTTGATGGTCCTAGCCCCGGGCTATGCATTTATCATATTGGAGCTCCCAGCCCAGTGACAAAGGCTCTGAGAGCAGAAAGCCGGACAGCAGAGGCCCTGAGGCTGGTACAGTACTGCCAGATCCAAGCCCGGGGTGGGAGAGAGTGGTGGGTATTCCAGATGGAGGGAATAGTGGAAGCTCTCAGGCAGAGCTGGGCTGGTTACAGGAGAAGACCGGGAGGCTAACGGGGCTGCGTGCACTCCGAACACGCCTGGGATGATTTCAGAGAGGTAAGTGGGTTGCTACAGAGCGAGAGAAACCTGCTATGTGGGGTGGTGGGGATAGGGGTAAGGGGATTCTGGAGTTCTGTTTCGGCCTATTCAAAATATGAAGGCAAAGCACCATGGCTCACACCTGTGATCCCAGCACTTTCGAAGGCTGAGGTGGGAGGATTGCTTGAGGCCAGGAGTTGGAGACCACTCTGGGCAATACAGTGACACCCCGTCTCTACAAAAAAATTTTAAAATTAGGCCGGGCGCGGTGGCTCACGCCTGTAATCCCAGCACTTTGGGAGGCCGAGGCGGGCGAATCACAAGGTCAGGAGATCGAGACCACGGTGAAACCCCGTCTCTACTAAAAATACAAAAAATTAGCCGGGCGCGGTGGCGGGCGCCTGTAGTCCCAGCTACTCAGGAGGCTGAGGCAGGAGAATGGCGTAAACCCAGGAGGCGGAGCTTGCAGTGAGCCGAGATCGCGCCACTGCACTCCAGCCTGGGCGACAGAGCGAGACTCCGTCTCAAAAAAAAAAAAAAAAAAAAAAAAAAAAAATTTTAAAATTAGCCAAGTGTGGTGGTCATGCACCTGTAGTCTCAGCTACTGCGGAGGCTGAGGCAGGAGGATTGCGTAAGCCCACACTCCAGTCTGAGCAACAGAGCAAGACCCCATCTCAAAAAAAAAACCCCAACATACATATTACATATACAATACATATATAAAGTATATATTATATATAAAGTATATGTTTTACATATATAAAGTATATATAATATATAAATATATATGTTATACATATATAAAGCATATATAACATATAAAGTATAACATATAAAGTATATATAATATATATAAAGTATATATATTATATATATAAAATATATATATGTAGTGAGAGCCCAAGAATCTTTCTGTTTGGCCCAGAACCTGGTACTGCCATTAGCGGTTCGCTCTGCCAGGGACAGTCTCCCTCAGACAGCCACTGGCTGGCTCCTTACTCCCTCAGATCCCTACTTAGAAATCACCACATTGGGCCGGGCGCAGTGGTACATGCCTGTAATCCCATCGCTTTGGGAGGCAGAGGTGGGTGGATCACCTGAGGTCCAGAGTTCGAGACCAGCTTGGCCAACATGGTGAAACCCTATATCTACTAAAATACAAAAATTAGCCGGGTATGGTGGTAGGCACCTGTAGTCCCAGCTACTCAGGAGGCTGAGGCAGAAGAATCACTTGAATCTGGGAGACAGAGGTTGCAGTGAGTTGAGATCGTGCCACTGCACTCCAGCCAGGGTGACAGAGCAAGAGTCTATCTCAGAAAAAAAAAAAAAAAAAAAATCACATCAGGCCAGGCGTGGTGGCTCACGCCTGTAATCCCAGCACTTTTAGAGGCTGAGGCGGGAGGATCACTTGAGGTCAGGAGTTCCAGACCAGCCTGGCCAACATGCTAAAACCCTGTCTCTACTAAAAATACAAAAATGAGCTGGGCATGGTGACGCACACCTGTAATCCCAGCTACTTGAACCTGGGAGGCGAAGGTTGCAGTGAGCCGAGATGGCGCCATTGCACTCCAGCCTGGGCGACACAGTACTCTGCCCCAAAAGAAAAAAAAGAGTTCGTGACCAACCTGGCCAACATGGCAAAACCCTGTCTCTCTTAAAAATACAAAAATCAGCTGGGTGTGGTGGCAGACGCCTGTAATCCCAGCTACTTGGGAGGCTGACGCAGGAGAATCGCTTGAACCGGGAGGTAGAGGTTACAGTGAGCCAGGATTGTGCCATTGCACTCCAGCCTGGGCCACAAGAGTGAAACTCTGTTTCAAAAAAAAAGAAGGAAGGGAGGAAGGGAGGAAGGAAGGAAGGAATCATCTCATCGAAGAGACCACCTAACCCTCCCTTCCCTTTCCTATATCTCCCTTTCTTTCTTTTTTTTTTTTAAATACAGGGCGAGGGGGAGGGGAGTCTCAGTAGGTTGCCCTGGCTGGTCTTGAACTCTTGACCCCAAGTGATTCTCCCACCTCCACCTCCCAAAGTACTAGGGATTATAGGCATGAGCCACTGTGCCGCCACCAGGCCTGTATCTCCCTTTCTCATTTTATTTTTCTCCAAATGTGGTTTGGATTGCAGCTAATCTTGTAATCTCAGTGGCTCCTGTGGCGGGAGCCTCCCACGTTAGCTCTAAACCCTGGGTGTTCTAAATGCAGAGAATGCTGTCAGGATTCTCCTGCAGAGACGCCTCCCATTCTCTGACCTCCCCATGTGACACAAACACCCGATAGGTCTGCTGACTTCAGATCCACACCCAGCCAGAGAAACTTCCGTGTTTTCTGTTCTGTGCTCTCTCACTGCGGAGAACTGAGGGTTTTAGTGCTGGGACAAGTGGCCCCCAAAGGTCAGGTGATGTGCACACATAACTTGGGTTTTGCAGCTGGTCCATGGAGGACACAGGGAGGAGCTGACATGAAAGAGCTGCAGGAAAAGTTCCCACCCACGAACCCTCCACTGTCCCATAATTATTATTATTTTTAAATGTTTATTATTTATTATTTTTTTTTGAGACAGAGTGTTGCTCTGTCGCCCAGGCTGGAGTGCAGTGGCGCGATCTCGGTTCACTGCAACCTCCACCTCCTGGGTTCAAGCGAGTCTCCTGCCTCAGCCTCCTGAGTAGCTGGGACTACAGGTGCCCGCCACCACGCCCGGCTAATTTTTTGTATTTTTAGTAGAGATGGGGTTTCACCGTGTTAGCCAGGATGGTCTCGATCTCCTGACCTCGTGATCTACCCACCTCAGCCTCCCAAAGTGCTGGGATTACAGGCGTGAGCCACCGCGCCCGGCTAATTATTATTATTTTTAAATGTTTATTATTTATTATTTTTTTTGAGACAGAGTCTTGCTCTGTCGCCCAGGCTGGAGTGCAGTGGTGCGATCTCGGTTCACGGCAGCCTCTACCTCCTGGGTTCAAGCGAGTCTCCTGCCTCAACCTCTCAAGTAGGTGGGACTACAGGCGTCGCCACCATGCCTGGCTAAGTTTTTGTATTTTTAATAGAGATGGAGTTTCACCGTATTGGCCAAGTTGGTCTCAAACTCCTGATCTTGTGATCTGCCTGCCTTGGCCTCCCAAAGCGCTGGGATTACAGGTGTGAGCCACTATGCCTGGCTATTATTATTATTATTATTATTGAGATAGAGTCTTGCTCTGTCGCCCAGGCTGGAGTGCAGTGGTGCGATCTAGGCTCACTGCAAGCTCCGCCTCCCGGGTTCACGCCATTCTCCTGCCTCAGCCTCCCGAGTAGCTGGGACTACAGGCGCCCACCACCACGCCCGGCTAATTTTTTGTATTTTTAGTAGAGACGGAGTTTCACCATGTTAGCCAGGATGGTCTCGATCTCCTGACCTTGTGATCTGCCCACCTCGGCCTCCCAAAGGGCTGGGGTTACAGGCATGAGCCACCACACCTGGCCTATTTTTTTTTTTTTTTGGTGACAGAGTCTTGCTCTGTCGCCCAGGCTGGAGTGCAACGGCACGATCTCAGCTCACTGCAACCTCCACCTCCTGGGTTCAAGTGATGCTTCTGCCTCAGCCTTCTGAGTAACTGGGATTACAGGCACCCACTACCACCTCCAGCTAATTTTGTATTTTTAGTAGAGACGGGGTTTCTCCACACTGGCCAGGCTGATCTTGAACTGCTGATCTCAGGTGATCCACTCGCCTCGGCCTCCCAAAGTGCTGGGATTACAGGCGTGAGCCACCATGCCCAGCCCCATAATTAAAGTGTGTTTTATTTATGGTCCAGCCTCCTAATATGGTCTTTGCTTTTTCCCCTTCCTCTGATTGTAGACTTTCAGCTGGGCACGTTGGTTTATCCGAGACTCTGTTGTCTCATAGGGTATCCACTAAGCAGTGGCTATTTAAGTTACAGTTAATTAAAATGAAATACAATTTAAAATTCCATTCCTCAGGCACACTGCCCGCACGTCAGGCGCTCAGTCGTCACTGGGGTCTGGGGGTCACCGTACTGGACAGCAAAGATCTAGAACATTCTGTCATCACGGAAAGTCCCAGTGGACAGCACTGATTGGAGGCTCTTAGGAAACAGAAATTCCTCCAGGGTCCCTGTAGAAATCGGAAGCATTTTCAGTAGTTGTTCCATTTCTACTTTTTTTTTTTTTTTTTTTTTTTTTGAGATGGAGTCTCACTCTGTCGCCCAGGCTGGAGTGCAATGGCACAACCTCAGCTCACTGCAACCTCCACCTCCCGGGTTCAAGTGATTCTCCTGCCTCAGCCTCCTGAGTGGCTGGTATTACAGGTGCCTGCCATCACACTTGGCTAATTTTTGTATTTTTAGTAGAGATGGGGTTTCATCATGTCGGCCAGGCTGGTCTCGAATTCCTGACTTCAGGTGATCTGCCCACCTCTTTCTCCCAAAGTGTTGGGATTACAGGTGTGAGCCACCGTGCCTGGCCTTTTTTTTTTTTTTTTGAGACAGGACCTCACTCTTGCTCAGGCTGGAGTGCAGTGGCACAATCTTGGCTCCCTGCAGTCTCAACCTCCTGGGCTCAAGGAGTCCTCCCATCTCAGCCTCCCAAATAGCTGGGACCACAGGTGCCTGCCACCCACCATACCCAGCTAATTTTTGCATTTTGTAGAGACAGGGTCTTGCTGTATTGCCCAGGCTGGTTTTGAACTCCTGGGCTCAAGCAGTTCTCCTGTCTCAGCCTCCTAAAGTGCTGGGGTTACAGGGGTGAGTCACAGAGACTGGTCCGTTCTGTTTCCCCGTTTTTTTTTTTTTTTTTTTCTGAGGTGGAGTTTTGCTCTATTGCCCAGGCTGGGGTGCAGTGGCGTGATCTCGGCTCACTGCAACCTCTGCCTCCCAGGTTCAAGCAATTCTGCCTCAGCCTCCTGAGATAACTGGGACTACAGGTGCGTGCCACCAGTCCTGGGTGATTGTTTTGTATTTTTAGTAGAGATGGGGTGTCACCATCTTGGCCAGGCTGGTCTTGAACTCCTGACCTTGTGATCCACCCACCTCAGCCTCCCAAAGTGCTGGGATTACAGGCGTGAGCCACTGGGCGTGGCCCGTTTCTCCCTGTTTTAAAACCCCCGTGGGTGGGGTTGGAGGGAACTCCTTGGAGTGCGGTCACCCTGGGTTCTTCCCTATGGCTGTGCCCTGGCCACTCCAGCCTGGCCAGCAGAGAGCAACTTCCCTTGACCCCTCAGGGAGGACACAGATGACACAGCAGACAGGAAGGGAGGAAGCCAAGATTTCCTCTTTGTTCTTGGCTTTTGAGTTGTTTGGTTGACTTGGAAACTCAAGGTCTAGAAGGTTTGAGACAAAAGGCATTTGCATTCCAAATACTTTGGACTTTTTGTTTTACACTAGCAAACTACCTTGCTGAGTGCTGTGGCTCACTTTGGGAGGCTGAGGCTTGAGCCTAGGACTTCAAGACCGGCGTGGGCAAGAAAATGAGACCCCCATTTCTATGAATAATAAAAAATTAGCCAGGCACGGTGGCACACACCTGTTGTCCAGTTGCTCGGGAGGCTGTGGTGGGAGGATGACCTGAGCCGTGACTGCACCACTGCACTCCAGCCTGGGCAACAGAGCAAGACCCTGTGTCGAAAAAAGAGAACTGCATCCGGGGGCGGTGGCTCACACCTGTAATCCCAGCACTTTGGGAGGCCGAGGCGGGTGGATCACCTGAGGTCAGGAGTTCCAGACCCGCCTGGCCAACATGGCGAAACCCCATCTTTACTAAAAACACAAAAATTAGCCGGGCATGGTGGTGCATGCCTGTAATGCCACCTACTCGGGAGGCTGAGGCCGGAGAATCTCTTGAACCCGGGAGGCGGAGTTGCAGTGAGCCAAGATCGCGTCACTGCATTCCAGCCTGGAAGGAAAATAAAAAGAGAGAATTACTTGAGTAGATCCTGAATTCCAGCAGAACAGCTGACACCAGCTAGTTTGAAGGCCCCCACAGAGGAGCAGGATGAGCATGAGAACATAGCTTCTCCCTCCCTCGTCCCAGGACTTCACCCTGCACTCTTCAACCCATAAACAGGCGCCACACTGCAAAACTTTTTTTGTTAGTTTGTTTGTTTGGGACAGAGTTTCATTCTGTAACCCAGGCTGGAGTGTAGCGGCACAGTCTCAGTTCACTGCAACCTCCGCCTCCTGGGTTCAAGCGATTCTCCTGCCTCAGCCTCCTGAGTAGCTGGGATTACAGGCACCTGCCACCACGCCCGACTAATTTTTGTATTTTTAGTAGGTGGGGTGGGGGAGGGTCTCACCGTGTTGGCCAGGCTGGTCTCGAACTCCTGACCTCGGGTGATCTGCCTGCCTCAGCCTCCCAAAGTGCTAGGATTGTAGGCGTGAGCCACTGTCCTCGGCCTTTTTTTCTTTTTTTTTGAGACAGAGTCTCCCTCTGTCACCTAGGCTGGAGTGCAGTGGCGTGATCTCGGCTCAGTGCAGCCTTCGTCTCGCAGGTTCAAGTGATTCTCCTGCTTCAGCCTCCCAGGTAGCTGGGATTACAGGCATGCGCCACCACATCTGGCTAATTTTTGTATTTTTAGTAGAGACGGAGTTTTCCCATGTTGGCCAGGCTGGTCTTGAACTCCTGACCTCAGGTGATCCACCCACCTTGGCCTCCCAAAGTGCTGGGATTACAGCCGTAGCCACCGTGCCCGGCCTGTTACTGTTTTTTTAGACACAGAGTCTTGCTCTGTTGCTCTGGCTGGAGTGCAGTGGCGCAATCATAGCTCACTGCAGCTGTGACCTCCTCGGTTCGAGCGATCCTGCTGTCTCAGCCTCTTGAGTAGCTGGGACTACAGGCGTCCACCACCATGCCTGGCTCATTTTTAAATTTTTTGTAGAGATGAGGTCTGGCTATGTGGCCCAAACTGGCCTCATACACCTGGGCTCAAGCAGTCCTCCTGCCAGGGCCTCCCAAAATGTTGGCATTACAGGAATGAGCCTGGCCTGCTTAAGCAATTCTTCAACAGAAGTCTTTCGCTTCTAACGTCAGAGATTGTATCTATGTGGTGCAAATGGTCAGTGTCTAGTGCAATGTGCTTTTCTGTTACAAGGAAGCAGGTCAGAGTGCAGCCAGATTCATGCTTCATTTTAATTTTAAATTTTTTTTATTTTTTTGACATGGAGTTTCACTCTTGTTGCCCAGGCTGGAGTGCAGTGGCGCAATCTTGACTCACTGCAACCTCCACCTCCTGGGTTCAAGTGATTCTACTGCCTCAGCCTCCCGAGTAGCTAGGTAGCTAGGACTGTAGGCGTGCACCACCATGTTCAGCTTATTTATTTATTTATTTATTTATTTTTTGAGATGGAGTCTCGCTCTCTCACCCAGGCAGGAGTGCAGTGGCGCAATCTTGGCTCACTGCAACCTCCGCCTCCCGGGTTCACGCCATTCTCCTGCCTCAGCTTCCCGAGTAGCTGGGACTGCAGGCGCCCGCCACCATGCCCGGCTAATTTTTTGTATTTTTAGTAGAGACGGGGTTTCACCATGTTAGCCAGGATAGTCTCGATCTCCTGACCTCGTGATCTGCCCGCTTCGGCCTCCCAAAGTGCTGGGATCACAGGCATGAGCCACTGCGCCCGGCCGCTAATTTTCTGTATTTTCAGTAAGGACGGGGTTTCACCATGTTGGCCAGGGTGGTCTCGAACTCCTGACCTCAGGTGATCCACCTGCCTTGGCCTCCCAAATTAGTAAGATTACAGGCGTGAGCCACCACGCCCAGCCTAATGCTTAATTATAACTATATGTCT
Organism: Macaca thibetana thibetana; assembly: GCF_024542745.1. Taxonomy (NCBI): domain Eukaryota; kingdom Metazoa; phylum Chordata; class Mammalia; order Primates; family Cercopithecidae; genus Macaca; species Macaca thibetana. The sequence continues at coordinate 21,239,946 of NC_065596.1, forward strand.
GTCCAGAATTCTTGTTAACCCTGTGAGGACAGCTTCACTCCCACCCTCAGGCTCCACACCAACCGCCTGGCGCAGGAAGACTGCGTTTCTGGAAGTGGCTAGGATTGATGAGGTTCACCTCCTGCCACGTGGTAGAAAGAAGCTGATACTTGTTTTCTGTAACTGCTATAACAGATGACTACAAACCAGGTGGCTTCAGACAACTGAAATGTATTTTCGCACCATGATGGAGACCAGAATGGAGGTGTGGGCAGGGCCAGTGTGCTCCCTCTGAGGGCTCCAGCGGGGAGGGTCCTCCCTGCCTCTTCCAGCTTCTGCTGGTGGCCAACAGGCTTCGGTGTGACTTGGCTTTCCTCCAATTTCTGCTTCCATCCCTGCGTGGCTTTCTTCCCTGTTTGTCTCTGTGTCTGTGTCCAAATTTCCCTCTCCTGATAAGAACGCCAGTCATTAGATTTAGGGGCTGCCTCAAGAATCGCTTGAACCTGGGAGGCGGAGGTTGAAGTGAGCCGAGATGGCGTCACTACCCTCCAGCCTGGGTGACGGAGTGAGACCCTGTCTCAAAAAAAAAAAAAAAAAAAAAAAAAGATTTAGGAGCTGCCTTAATCCAATGTGACCTCATCTTAACTAATCTTTTTTTTTTTTTTTTGACTCGGGAGTCTTGCTCTGTCACCAGGCTGGAGTGCAGTCATATGATCTTGGCTCACTGCATCCTCCGCCTCCCAGGTTCAAGCAATTCTCTTGCCTCAACCTCCCAAGTAGCTGGGACTACAGGCGTGCCACCACCACACCCAGCTAATTTTTGTATTTTTAGTAGAGATGGGGTTTCACTATGTTGGCCAGGATGGTCTCGATCTCTTGCCCTCGTGATCTGCCCGCCTTGGCCTCCTAAAGTGCTGGGATAACAGGTGTGAGCCACTGCGCCTGGACTTTTGACCATATTTTTTTTTTTTTTTTTTTTTGGAGACAGGGTCTAGCTCTGTTACCCAGGTTGGAGTGTAGTGGCACGATCTCGGCTGACTGCAATGTCTACCTCCCAGGCTCAAGTGATCCTCTTACCTCAGCCTCACAAGTAGCTGGGACTACAGGTGTGTGCCACCATGCCTGGCTAATTTTTGTATTTTTTTGTAGAGGGGACTTTTGGCATGTTACCCAGTCTGGTCTCAAACTCCTGGCCTCACGTGATCTACCCACCTTGGCCTCCCAAAGTGCTGGGAGTACAGGTGTGAGCCACTGCATTCAGCCGTAACTAATCATATCTGCAATGACCCTATTTCCAAATAAGGTCACATTCCCAGGTACAGGGGATGGAAGGGGGCTTATAGACTTCAACAGATATTTTTGGGGGACAAAGTTCTACCCACTACAAGGCTCAAAAAAGAAACTGTCAACCTAAATAACAAACAAGGAGAAGCTCTCTAAAACAAAAGGATATTTATTTGGAAATAGGGCTTTGCAGTGAAAAAAAGAGGCTATAGTAAGTTAGCTATGTGCATATTGAGGAGGCTAATAGAAGACAAAAATTTTTAAAGGAGAATTGAGGAGGATGACATAACTATTTTGAGATAATTATCCTTGGCTACAAGGACCAATAACAAGGGTGGGCCAGGCACGGTGGCAACGCGTGTAATCCCAGTACTTTGGAAGGTCGAGGTGGGTAGATCACCTGAGGCCAGGAGTTCAAGACCATCCTGGCCAACATGGAGAAACCTATCTCTACTAAAAATACAAAAATTAACCAGGCATGGTGGTGCGTGCCTGTAATCCCAGCTACTTGGGAGGCTGAGGCAGGAGAATTACTTGAACCCAGGAAGCGGAGGTTGCAGTGAGTCCAGATCACACCACTGCCCTCCAGCCTGGACGACAGAGTGAGATCCTATCTCAAATAAACAAAAACAAACAAAAAAACAAAAACAAAAAAAAACAAGGAGAAAGCTGGTCTTGCTGAAAAGATGTCCTGTAGAATAAGGTTGTGATGGAAAGTTTGATGCAAATTTGTGGGGTTTGCAGTCTTTTTTTTCTTTTTCTTTTTTTGTTTTTGTTTTTTGAGACAAAGTCTCATGCTGTTGCTCAGGCTGGAGTGCAGTGGCACAGTCATGGCTCACTGTTGCCTCAACCTATGAGGCTTAAGTCATCCTCCCACCTTAGCCTCCTGAGTAGCTGGAACTACAGGTATGTGCCACCACACCTGGCTATTTTTTTTTTTTTTGTAGAGGCAGTGTCTGGCTATTTTGCCCAGGTTAGCCTCAAACTCCTACGTTAGAGTGATCCTCCTGTCTTGGCCTCCCAAAGTGCTGGGATTACAGGTGTGAGCCCCGTGTCTGGCCATGCAGTCTTTTGTGATTGTTTTTTGTTATCAGGCATTGATGCATGAGAACCCACTCTTCAAAGCTGTCCCTGACTCTATTTATCACTTTTTTTTTTTTTTTTTGAGACAGTTTCACCTTGTTGCCCAAGCTGCAGTGCAGTGGTGCCGTCTCAGCTCACTGCAACCTCCGCCTCCTGGGTTCAAGCAATTCTTGCCCCTCAGTGTCCTGCACAACTGAGATTACAGGCACCCACCACCACGCCCAGCTGATTTTTTTTTTTTTTTTTTTTTTTTTTGAGACGGAGTCTCGCTCTGTCGCCCAGGCTGGAGTGCAGTGGCCGGATCTCAGCTCACTGCAAGCTCTGCCTCCCGGGTTTACGCCATTCTCCTGCCTCAGCCTCCCGAGTAGCTGGGACTACAAGTGCCCGCCACCTCGCCCGGCTAATTTTTTGTATGTTTTAGTAGAGATGGGGTTTCACTGTGTTAGCCAGGATGGAATTTTTTTTTCTATTTTAGTAGAGACGGGGTTTCACCACGTTGCCCGGGCTGGTCTTGAACTCCTGAGCTCAGGCAATCTGCCCATCTGGGCCTCCCAAAGTGCTAGGATTACAGGTGTGAGTCACCACGCCTCGTGTCACTTTTTTTTTTTTTTTAAACACAAGTCACTCCATTCTGAATCTGACAACTTCCTTTCTGTTTTTTTTTTTCCTTTCACACAGAGTCTCGGCCTGTCTCCCAGGCTGGAGTGCAATGGCACGATCGCAGCTCACTGCAACTTCCACCTCCCGGGTTCAAGGAATTCTCCTGCCTCAGCCTCCCAAGTAGCTGGGACTAGAGGTGCACGCCACCACACCTGGCTAATTTTTGTTTTATTGTTGTTGTTTTGAGACGGAGTCTCGCTCTGCCACCCAGGCTGGAGTGCAGTGGCGCGATCTCAGCTCACTGCAAGCTCTGCCTCCTGGGTTCACCCCATTCTCCTGCCTCAGCCTCCCGAGTAGCTGGGACTACAGGCGCCCGCCACCACGCCCGGCTAATTTCTTTTTGTATTTTTAGTAGAGACGGGGTTTCACCGTGTTAGCCAGGATGGTCTCGATCTCCTGACCTCGTGATCCGCCCGCCTCGGCCTCCCAAAGTGCTGGGATTACAGGCTTGAGCCACCACGCCCGGCCCACCCAGCTAATTTTTTGTAGTTTTAGTAGAGACGGGGTTTCACCGTGTTAGCCAGGATGGTCTCGATCTCCTCACCTTGTGATCCGCCCGCCTCAGCCTCCCAAAGTGCTGGGATTACAGGCTTGAGACACCGTGCCGGGTCAATTTTTGTATTTTCAGTAGAGACGGGGTTTCACTGTGTTAGTCAGGATGGTCTCAATCTCCTGACCTCATGATCTGCCTGCCTCGACCTCCCAAAGTGCTGGAATGACAGGTGTGAGCCACGGCGCCCGGCCTCATTCTGACGAGTTTCACTTTAGTTACTATAACAACTCACTTAGTGCTTTCATCAACTGCTAAATCCCATTTTACATAGGAGGAAACTGAGTCTCAGAGAAGTTAAGTGACCTACTTAGGACCCCATAGTTGCTAAGTAAACTTAGGATTTTATCCCAGGCAGTCTCGCTCCAGGAGATATTCCCATAACCTTACACCATCATACAGAATCCAGTTAGGATCTGCTCAGGTAGTGACATTAGATTGGACCTCCCCATGAACCCGAGCTTGGAGCAAGGGGCATCCACATCCACTCCAAAAGTGGGTTTTGAGGACTGGGCACAGTGGCTCATGCCTGTGATCCCAGCACTTTGGGAGGCCAAGGTGCACGGATCACCTGAGGTCAGGATTTCAAGATCAGCCTGGCCAACATGATGAAACCTTGTCTCTACTAAAAAGGAAAAAACTAGCTGGGTGTAGTGGCGCATGCCTGTAATCCCGGCTACTCAGGAGGCTGAGGCAGGAGAATCACTTAACCAGGAGGCAGAGCTTGCAGTGAACTGAGCCCCTGCCACTGCACTCCAGCCTGGGTGACAGAGTGAGACTGCATCTCAAAACAACAACAACAAAAAAGTGGGGTTTTGAATCTCTTGCACCTGGCTTTCCCCTCAAAAGAAATCCAGAGATATTAGTTAGCTATTGCTGTGTAACAAATTGCCCCGAAACTTCCTGGGCCATTGACATGAATTGTTGAAACAATGAAGATTTATTATCTCACAGTTTCTGATGGTCCAGAATCAGGGGGCAGCTTTGTTGGTTCAACATAGGGTCACTGATGAATAATTATTCATGTTCCAGCCTCTATTTTTTTTTTTTTTTTGAGACAGGGTCTCAGACTCACAGGCTCAGTGACGTGGGGTGATCACAGCTAACTGCAGCCTCCAAACTCCAAGGCCTAAGCGATCCTCTGGCCTCAGCCTCCTGAGTAACTGGAAGTATAGTCCCCTACCACCACGCCCAGGTAATTTTTGTTTGTTTGTTTGTTTTTGTAGAGACAGGATCTCCCTATATTGCACAAGCTGGTGTTGAACTCTTGGGTGTTTGAGCCTTTCTTTGTCCCCTCTTCAATCGAGCACCCTCTGTCATCCAGAATTCAAGTAACAAATCTCTTCTCAGTGATGCTTTTCTTACTTTATTTATTTATTTATTTATTTATTTATTTATTTTTTTTTTTTGAGACGGAGTCTCGCTGTGTCTCCCAGGCTGGAGTGCAGTGGCGTGATCTCAGCTCACTGCAAGCTCCGCCTCCCGGGTTCACGCCATTCTCCCGCCTCAGCCTCCCAAGTAGCTGAGACTACAGGCGCCTGCCACCACGCCCGGCTAGTTTTTTGTATTTTCAGTAGAGACGGGGTTTCACCATGTTAGCCAGGATAGTCTCGATCTCCTGACCTTGTGATCCACCCGCCTCGGCCTCCCAAAGTGCTGGGATTACAGGCTTGAGCCACCGCGCCCGGCCTTATTTATTTATTTATATTTTTTTGAGACCCAGGGTCTCGAGACGCTCTGTTGCCCAGGCTGCAGTGCAGTGGCATGATCTTGGCTCACTGCAACCTCTGTTTCCCAGGTTCAAGCAATTCTCCTGCCTCCGCCTCCTGAGTAGCTGGGATTACAGGGGCCCATCACCACGCCCAGCTAATTTTTGTTTTGTTATTTTGTTTTATTTATTTATGTTTTTTGAGATGGAGTCTTGCTCTGTCACCCGGGCTGGAGTGCAGTGGTGTGATCTCGGCTCACTGCAAGCTCTGCCTCCCAGGTTCACACTGTTCTCCTGCCTCAGCCTCCCGAGTAGCTGGGACTACAGACACCCGCCACCACACCCAGCTAATTTTTTTTTTGTATTTTTAGTAGAGATGGGGTTTCATCGTATTAGCCAGGATGGTCTCAATCTCCTGACCTCATGATCTGCCCGCCTCGGTCTCCCAAAGTGCTGGGATTACAGGCATGAGCCACTGTGCCTGGCCTATTTTTTTTTTCAGTAAAGATGAGGTTTTGCCATGTTGGCCAGGCTGGTCTTAAACTCCTGACCTCAAGTGATCCGCCTGCCGCAGCCTCCCAAAGTACTGAGTATATAGGAGTGAACCAGTGTGCCTGGCCAGAGTGGGGAGCACTTTAACCCACCCACGTGCATGGTTTTTGGTGTCTGCTTTCCTTGGATGTCTCAGTTGGGAGGGTCCATGCTAGCTTTGCCCTTATGGCATGCCTGGGCCTGATGGGGCCCTGCACTTCCTCTCGACACTGGTTCCTATCAAGGCCAGGCATGGTAGCTCACACCTTCAGTCCCAGCTACTCTGGAGGTTGTGGCAGGAGGCTTGCTTGAGCCTAGGAGTTCAAGACCAGCCTGGGCAACATAACAAGATCCTAGCTCTACAAAAAAATAAATAAAAAAAGAAAGAAAAGAAAAGGATTAGTGTCTTTTGAAGGTCAAGCTATGGATCCTAGTTTACATTTTACCCTGTGAGAATCATCCCCTGAGGCCGGGTGCGGTGGCTCATGCCTATAATCCCAGCACTTTGGGAGGCTGAGGAGTGCACATCACCTTAGGTCGGAAGTTCGAGACCAGCCTGGGCAACATGGTGAAACCCCTTCTCTACTAAAAATACAAAAGTGAGTCAGGCATGGTGGTGCACGTCTATAATCCAAGCTCCTTGGGAGGCTGAGGCAGGAGAATCTATTGAACTTGGAAGGTGGAGGTTGCAGTGAGCCAAGATTGCACCACCACACTCCAGCCTGGGTGACAGAGTGAGACTCTATCTCAAAAAAAAAAAAAGAAGAAGAAGGCCAGGTGCGGTGGCTCACGCCTGTCATCCCAGCGCTGTGGGAGGCTGAGGCGGGTGGATCACTTGAGGTCAGGAGTTCAAGACCAGCCTGACCAACAAGTTGAAACCCTGTCTCTACTAAAAATACAAAAATTGGCCGGGCGCAGTGGCTCAAGCCTGTAATCCCAGCACTTTGGGAGCCCGAGACGGGCGGATCACGAGGTCAGGAGATCGAGACCATCCTGGCTAACATGGTGAAACCCCTTCTCTACTAAAAAATACAAAACACTAGCTGGGCGAGGTGGCGGGCGCCTGTAGTCCCAGCTACTCAGGAGGCTGAGGCAGGAGAATGGCGTGAACCCAGGAGGCGGAGCTTGCAGTGAGCCAAGATCGCGTCACTGTACTCCAGCCTGGGCGACAGAGTGAGATTGTCTCAAAAAACAAAAAACAAAAAAAACAAAAATTAGCCGGGCGTGGTAGCAGGCATCTGTAGTCCCAGCCACTCGGGAAGCTGAGACAGGGAATTGCTTGAACCCAGGAGGCGGAGGTTGCAGTGAGCCGAGATCACGCCACTGTACACCAGCCTGGGCGATGGAGTGAGACTCTGTCTCTCTTCCGGACTTGAAGAGGGGATGTTGCTTATCCTGGTTCCGTGGTCAAGAGACTCGACCCCCCAGCCAATTGGTATAAATTTAGAACTAAGTGTGGCCACAGTTAGTTAAACAAGGTATTTTAGACTGTTGAGGGGAAATTCCCAGCTGGCCAATTCTTCATTCCAATCACAACTCCTAAGTGAAAGGGATGGCCTCTTCCCAGTGAGACCCCCCCAAGGAAGGGAGGGGCTGTTCTGAGTTGAACTCATGGTCTCTGCTACCCTCTACAGGTCAAACGTTATATGAGCGCTTCGTTGACGTAATTTACATAAGATGAGGTCATACATTTAAAGCATATCGTTCAATGACTTTTAGTAAATGTATCCAATTGCACAGCCATAACCACAATCCAATTTTAGAAAATTTCCATCACCAGGCCAGGCACGGTGGCTCATGCCTCTAATCCCAACACTTTGGGAGGCCCAGGCGGGTGGATCACGAGGTCAGGAGATTGAGGCCATCCCGGCTAACACGGTGAAACCCCGTCTCTACGAAAAATACAAAAAAATTAGCTGGGCGTGGTGGCGGGCGTCTGCAATCCCAGCTACTCGGGAGGCTGAGGCAGAGACTTGCTTGAACCCGGGAGGCAGAGATTGCAGTAAGCCAAGATTGTGCCACTGCACTCCAGACTGGGCAACAAACAGAGTGAGACTCCATCTCAAAAAAAAAAAAAAAAAAAAAAGAAAGTAAAGTGAAAAAGAAAAATTAGCCGGGTGTGATGGCATGTGCCTGTAGTCCCAGATTCTCAGGAGGCTGAGGTGGGAGGATCACTTGAGCCCATGAGGTCAAAGCTGTAGTGAGCTATGAGGCTGCAGGTGCATGCTGCCACACTGGCTAATTTTCTTTTCTTTTCTTTTTTTTTTTTTTTTTTTGAGATGGGGTCTGGCTATGTTGCCCAGGCAGATCTCAAACTCCTGGGCTCAAGCTATCCTCCTGCCTTAGCCTCCCAAATACTGGGATTACAGGTGTGACCCACTGCATCCAGCCCAACTTTTTACTTTAATATAACTTCAAACTTACAGAAAAGTTGGAAGAATAGTACCAAGAACTCCTGAATGCATCTTTCCCTGTCCTTCCCCCATGCTATTTTTATGCCCTCTATTGCTTTATCCTTCTTTGTGTGTGTATGGACATGCGTGTTTAATATATGCATCTTCCCCCACTTAACTCAGAGCAAATAGCATTCTTTGCCTTCTGTGAACATTTCCAAAGAACAGTAAAGTGGTGGGCTGGGCATGGTGGCTCACACCCGTAATCCCAGCACTTTGGGAGGCTGAGGTGGGCGGATCACCCAAGGTCAGGAGTTCGAGACCGGCCTGACCAACATGAAGAAACCCCATCTCTACTAAAAAACAAAATTAGCTGGTCGTGGTGGTGCATGCCTGTAATCCCAGCAACTAGGGAGGCTGAGGCAGGAGAATCCCTTGAACGTGGGAGGCGGAAGTTGCGGTGAGCCGAGATAGCGCCACTGCACTCCAGCCTGGGCAACAAGAGTGAAACTCCGTCTCAAAAAAAAAAAAACACACACACACACACACAAAAACAAAACAAAACAAAACAAAAACAGCAGTGGGACGTTTCGGGAGTAAAGGGCGCGCCCCCTGGTGGTCATACAATTTTTCCATTGAAGTAATTATATATTCTGGATACAATTAGTATAATTGATTCTCGGTGTCTGCAGGTTCCTTGTCCTGGGGTTTTGTATTTGCTGGTTCCATACCCGTGGATTCAGCAGAATAGAAAATATTTGAAGCCAGGCATGGTGGCTGCACCTGTGGTCCCAGCTCCTCGGGAGGCTGAGGCAGGAGGATTGCTTGAGCCCAGGAATTCGAGGCTGCAGTGAACTGCTATCTCACCACTGCACTCCAGCCTGGGTGACAGGGCAAGACCGTCTCTCAAAATAAAAAATTAAAAAAGAAAGAAGGGGAGAAATCAAAGAAGAAAGCATTTGAAAAAAAGCAATAAAAATAACAATACAACAAGGAAAATAATGCAAAATTTAAAAGACAGTATAACAACTGTTTACATAGCGTTGATGTTGCATTAGTTATTATAAGTAACTTAAAGCTGATCTACAGTATATGGATATGGCAGGGTGTGTGAAGATTATATACAAATACTCCACCATTTTATTTTATTTTAATTAATTTTAAGACGGTGTCTTGCTCTTGTCGCCCAGGCTGGAGTGCAATGGCATGATTTCAGCTCACTGCAACCTCTGCCTCCTCAGTTCAAGTGATTCTCCTGCCTCAGCCTCCCAAGTAGCTGGGATTGCAGGTGCGTGCCACCACACCCAGCTCATGTTTGTATTTTTAGTAGAGACGGGGGTTTCACCGTGTTGGCCAGGCTGGTCTCGAACTCCTGATCTCAGGTGATCCACTCGCCTCAGCCTCCCAAAATGCTGGGATTACAGACGTGAGCCACTGCACCCAGCCGCATCATTTTATTTCATTTTTTATTTTATTTTTTTTGAGACAAGATCTCACTCTGTTGCCCAGGGTAGGAGGGAATGGTGTGATCTCAGCTCATTGCAGCCTCGGCCTCCTGGGCTTAAGTGATCCTCTCACCTTAGCATCCGCACTAGCTGGGACCACAGGCCCCAGCCACCACACTCAGTTAATATTTGTGTTTTTTGTAGAGATGAGGTCTCACTCTGTTGGACAAGCTGGTCTCAAACTCCTGAGCTCAAGCAATCCCCCCACCTCGGCCTCTGAAAGAACTGGGAATATAGGCATGAGCCACTGTGCCCGGTTACTGCACCTTTTTTTTTTTTTTTTTTTTTTTTTGAGATGGAGTCTCACTCTGTCGCCCAGGCTGGAGTGCAGTGGCCAGATCTCAGCTCAATGCAAGCTCCGCCTCCCGGGTTCACGCCATTCTCCTGCCTCAGCCTCCCAAGTAGCTGGGACTACAGGCTCCCGCCACCTCGCCTGGCTAGTTTTTTGTATTTTTTTGTAGAAACGGGGTTTCACCGTGTTAGCCAGGATGGTCTCCATCTCCTGACCTCGTGATCGGCCCGTCTCAGCCTCCCAAAGTGCTGGGATTACAGGCATGAGCCACTGTACCCGGTTACTGCACCGTTTTATATCAGGGACTTGAGCATCCACTGACTTTGATATCTGTAGGGATCTTGCAATCTCCTGCAGATAGTGAGGAAAAACTGCATGTATACATTTCACAAATATTTTTTCTTTTATTTTTTTTTGAGAGACAGAGTCTTGCTCTGTCGCCCAGGCTGGAGTGCAGTGGCGCGATCTCGGCTCACGGCAACCTCCACCTCCCAGGTTCAAGTGATTTTCTTGCCTCAGCCTCCTGAGTAGCTGGGATTATAGGTGTGAGCCACCGCACCCGGCCTTTTTTTTTGTATTTGTAACAGAGACGTGGTTTCACCATGTCAGCCAGGCTGGTCTCGAACTCCTGACCTCGTGATCTGCTTGCCTCGGCCTCCCAAAGTGCTGAGATTACAGCCATGAGTCACTGTGCATGGCCTGCAAATTAAACATTTTTCAACTGCCCAATTCCCATTTTTTGTGCATATGTTGGTTATGTTTTGCATCCTATCTGAGAAAGCTTTGCCTTAGGCAAGGTTACAAAGATTCTTCTCTGATATTTTCTTCTACATGTTTTATAATTGTCACTCTTGCATTCACGTCTGCGGCTTGCATTGAATTCATTTCTGAGTACCGTATTATGAGAGGAGAGATTCTGCAGAGACAGACATATGTTGTGAAAGGGGAGACCTGTAGGGATGTCCATCTCTCCCTACATGGAGCCTGGAGCCTGCTAATTATCATTATTATTATTACTATTATTATTATTGAGACGGAGTCTTGCTCTGTCACCCAGGCTGGAGTGCAGTGACGCGATCTTGGCTCACTGTAAGCTCCGCCTCCCGGGTTAGCGCCATTCTCCTGCCTCAGCCTCCCGAGTAGCTGGGACTACAGGCGCCCACCACCACGCCCCGCTAATTTTTTGTATTTTTAGTAGAGATGGGGTTTCACTGTGTTAGCCAGGATGGTCTCAATCTCCTGACCTCATGATCTGCCCACCTCAGCCTCCCAAAGTGCTGGGATTACAGGTGTGAGCCACCACACCTGGCCTGGAGCCTGCTAATTTAATGCAATTCCAGCCACTGTCCCAGCCCTTCCTGGGCTGCCACCCACTGCACACCTGAGCTTCTGTAGGTGCTCAGCTGGCCTGGGAGAGGCACAGGTGCTCACAGTCACTCGTCTGTCTTTTACCTGCTTATTGTCCCCTTAGCATGCACCACTGCATTGGGGTGTATATATATATATATATATATATACACTCCAACAAATATATAAATATATATAATATATATAAATATATGTGTGTAAGTTATATATATTTTATATATAAATTTATTTATTTATTTGTTTTACTTTTTTTTTATTTTTTGGGGATGGAGTCCTGCTCTGTCGCCCAGGCTAGAGTGCAGTGGTGCAATCTGTCTGCAACCTCTGCCTCCTGAGTTCAAGCAATTCTCCAGTATCAGCCTCCCGAGTAACTGGCATACAGGCATGCACCACCACGTCCGGCATTTTTTTTTTTTTTTTTTTTTTTTTTTTTGAGATGGAGTCTCACACTATCTCCCGGGCTAGAGTGCAGTGGTGCGATCTTGGCTTACTACAACCTCTACCTCCCGGGTTCAAGCGATTCTTCTGCCTCAGCCTCCCAAGTAGCTGGGATTACAGGTGCACACCACCATGCCTGGCTAATTTTTTTTTTTTTTTTTTTTTTTTTTGTTTGAGACGGAGTCTCGCTCTGATGCCCAGGCTAGAGTGCAGTGACCGGATGTCAGCTCACTGCAAGCTCTGCCTCCCGGGTTTATGCCATTCTCCTGCCTCAGCCTCCCAAGCAGCTGGGACTACAGGCGCCCGCCACCTCGCATGGCTAGTTTTTTGTATTTTTTAGTAGAGACGGGGTTTCACCGTGTTAGCCAAGATAGTCTCGATCTCCTGACCTCGTGGTCCACCCGCCTTGGCCTTCCAAAGTGCTGGGATTACAGGCGTGAGCCACTGCGCCCAGCCTAATCTTTATATATTTGTAGAGACAGGGTTTCACCATTTTGGACAGGCTGGTCTCGAACTCCTGACCTCAAGTGATCCGCCCACCTCGGCCTCCCAAAGTGCTGGGATTACAGGCATGAGCCACCATGCCGGGCCACAGACAACATCTTTGGAAGGTGGTATCCAAGGTAATCACCATACAGGGCTTGTCTCTGGGGATGGGGCGAGAGAGGTGGTAAAACTGTTATTGGAAAGGGGTCCCGATCCAGATCGCAAGAGAGGGTTCTTGGATCTCACGCAAGAAAGAATTTGGGGTGCGACCACAGCGTTGAGTGGAAGCAAGTTTATTAAGAAAGTAGCCCGGGCGCGGTGGCTCAAGCCTGTAATCCCAGCACTTTGGGAGGCCGAGGCGGGCGGATCACGAGGTCAGGAGATCGAGACCATCCTGGCTAACATGGTGAAACCCCGTCTCTACTAAAAATACAAAAAACTAGCCGGGCGTGGTGGCGGGCGCCTGTAGTCCCAGCTACTCGGGAGGCTGAGGCAGAAGAATGGCGTAAACCCAGGAGGCGGAGCTTGCAGTGAGTCGAGATCGCGCCACTGCACTCCAGCCTGGTGGACAGAGCAAGACTCCGTCTCAAAAAAAAAAAAAAGAAAGTAAAGGAATAAAAGAATGGTAGCCGGGCACAATGGCTTACGCTTGTAATCCCAGCACTTTGGGAGGCTGTGGTGGGCAGATCATGAGGTCAGGAGATCGAGACCATCCTGGCTAACATGGTGAAGCCCTGTTTCTACTAAAAATACAAAAATTGGCTGGGTGTGGTGGCAGGTACCTGTAGTCCCAGCTAGTTAGGAGGCTGAGGCAGGAGAATGGCGTGAACCCGGGAGGCAGAGCTTGCAGTGAGCTGAGATTGTACCACTGCACCCCAGCCTGGGCAACAGAGTGAGACTCCTCCATCTCAAAAAAAAAAAAGAATGGCTACTCCATAGGCAGAACAGCCCCCAGGACTGCTGACTGGCTATTTTTATGGTTAATTTTAGATCAAATGCTAAACAACGGGTTGATTATTCATGAGTTTTCCGGGAAAGGGGTCAGCAATTCTCGGAGCCGAGGGTTCCTCCCCTTTTTATTTTTTATTTATTTATTTATTTATTTATTTATTTATTTTGAGGCGGAGTTTCACTCTTGGTGCCCAGGCTGGAATGCAATGGCACGATCTCTGCTCACCACAACCTCTGCCTCCCCGGTTCAAGGGATTCTCCTGCCTCAGCTTCCCAAGTAGCTTGGATTACGGGCATATGCCACCACACCTGGGTAATTTTGTATTTTTAGTAGAGACGGGATTTCTCCATGCTGGTCAGGCTGGTCTCGAACTCCCAACCTCAGGTGATCTGCCCGCCTCAGCCTCCTCCCCTTTTTAGACCATATAAGGTAACTTCCGGACATTGCCATGGCGTTTGTGAACTGTCATGGCACTGGTGGGAGTGTCTCTTAGCATGCAAATGCATTATAATTAGCATATAACGAGCAGTGAGGACAACCAGAGGTCACTTTCTTCACCATCTGGGTTTTGGTGAGATTTGGTGGCTTCTTTATCACATCCTGTTTTAACAGCAGGGTCTTCCTGACCTGTGTCTTGTGATACCATCCTGCCAACCTCCTGTCTCCTCCTGTGACTAAGAATGCTTGACCTCTTGGGAATGTGGCCCAGCAGGTCTCAGCCTCCTTTTACCCAGCCCCTATTCAAGATGGAGTCACTCTGTTTTTTTTTTTTTTTTTTTTGAGCCGGAGTTTCACTCTGTCGCCCAGGCTGGAGTGCAGTGGCGTGATCTCAGCTCACTGCAACCTCTGCCCCCTGGGTTCAAGCGATTTTCCTGCCTCAGCCTCCTGAGTAGCTGGAAATTACAGGCATGCACCACCATGCCCAGATAATTTTTTTTGTATTTTTAGTGGAGATGGGGTTTCACCATGTTAGCCAGGCTGGTCTTGAACTCCTGGCCTCAAGTGATCCACCTGCCTCGGCCTCCTAAAGTCCTGGGATTACAGGCATCAGTCACTGCACCCGACCAGGCTTTTGCATTTCTGACAACCAGATGGATCCCCCCAGCCCATCCTGTGGCCTCCATCCAGAAGTGGACTCAGGGCATGAGGGCCGTGTTCCATATCCCTATGATTGTATCCCCAACCAGCCAGCAGACCCAGACCCTAGCCTCCTGGCCACCATACTATCTTTGAAAAACCCTGCCTGGGTGCAGTGGCTCACGCCTATAATCCCAGCAGTTTGAGAGGCCAAGGCTGGTGGATCCCTTTGAAGTAGGAGTTCAAGACCAGCCTGGCCAACATGGCAAAACCCTATCTCTACTAAAAGTACAAAAATTAGCCGGGCGTGGTGGCGGGCGCCTATAATACCAGCTACTCAGGAGGCTGAAGCAGGAGAATCGCTTGAACTCGGGAGGCGGAGGTCGCAACGAGCCGAGATTTCGCCACTGCACTCTAACCTGGGCGACAGAGCCTTGGGGGAGCTTGGTTTGAGTAATGACTCTGTTTCCTGCATGGCATAGCCAGCCTCAGGCCAACTAAACTCTCTTTACTGCAATGCCATGGCCTTTGCGAATCAATTTTGTTTGTGCAGTGAGCAGGAAGAACCTGTCGGGCAGTTACAACTGTTGCCGGTGGGCTGGGCAGGTTCTTGGCTTCACTGCACAAATAATTTGAGAGCAAGTCCAAAGTGTGAGTAAGCAAAGAAATTTATTGCAAAAAGAAAGTACTCTCTGAGAGGCAGGGCAGGCTGTTCACAGGGAGAGGCAGCAGCTAGTGGCTTAAGAGAAATTGCTTTTTTGGGGGCTGTACGTACATAGTCAGAAAATACTGGTGAGGTCAGGTGTGAAAGGTGGACCTGCGGTTGGACTCAATATCTGCGTGCTCTAACACATATCGCAAGTATCAATAGTGTACAAAATCTCCACCTAGGGGTGGGTTTTGTTTTTGTTTTTTTTTGAGACGGAGTCTTGCTCTGTCACCCAGGCTGGAGTGCAGTGGCACGATCTCGGCTCACTGCAACCTCTGCCTCCCGGGCTCAAGCAATTCTCCTGCCTCAGCCTTGGGTTTTTTTTTTTTTGCTTTTTTTTTTTTTTTTTTTTTAACTATTAAAATGAGGAAAAGGTTAGCTGGGCGCGGTGACTCATGCCTGTAATCCAGACACTTTGGGAGGCTGAGGCGGGCAGATCACCTGAGGTCAGGTGTTCAAGAGCAACCTGGCCAACATTGTGAAACCCGTCTCTACTAAAAGTACAAAAATTAGCCAGGTGTGTTGGCAGGCGCTGGTAGTCCCAGCTACTTGGGAGTTTGAGGCAGGAGAATCGCTTGGACCCAGGAGGTGAAGGCTGCAGTGAGCCATGATTATTCACTCCAGCGTGGACAACAGGGTGAGATTCCATCTCAAAAAAATAAAATAAAATGAGGAAAAGTTACTATTGGCTAAACCTTGACTCTAGCTGCACATGTGCGACCTGGAAGAATTCCCTGGCGCCTTTTAACGCAGGAATTTGTAGCTAATAGCTTCTTGGGCTTTTTGATGTTGATTGGCTGGAGATTGGGGAAGCTACAACAGGAATAAGGGACTTTTGTTCTCTTTCGCGGGCTGTACCGGGTAAGAGGAACTTGTAACCCACCTGGCGGTCTGCTGGTATCCTTTAGGACTGCTTACCTTACAAAAGAGATAGGTGCTCACACACGAGAATGCAAGGGATGTCACACAAGGGGACGAGTCAGTATGGCCTCCTAATCTTATGTATCCTGCCTCACAATGGAAGGCAAAGACTCCTGCATTTTTCCTGGGTCTAAACTCTAAAGCCAGCTTCTCCAACTCAGGGCCTGCAGGCGGGATGAAGCCCAGGATGGCTTTGAATGCAGCCCAACACAAATTCGTAAATTTTCTTAAAACATTATGAGATTATTGGCTGGCCGCGGTGGCTCAAGCCTGTAATCCCAGCACTTTGGGAGGCTGAGGCGGGGCGGATCACAAGGTCAGGAGATCGAGAACATCCTGGCTAACACGGTGAAACACCGTCTCTATTAAAAATACAAAAAAATCAGCTGGGCGTGGTGGTGGGCGCCTATAGTCCCAGCTACTCGGGAGGCTGAGGCAGGAGAATGGCGGGAACCCGGGAGGCGGAGCTTGCAGTGAATGGAGATCGCGCCACTGCACTCCAGCCTGGACGACAGAGTGAGACTTGGTCTCAAAAAAAAAAAAAAAAAAAAAAAAAGAAGCATTATGAGATTATTTTTCTATTTTTGTTTTGTTTTAGCTCATCAGCTATCGTTAGTGTTCCTGTATTTTATGTGTGGCCCAAGATAATTCTTCCAATGTGGCCAAAAAGCCAGAAGATTGGACACCTATGTCCAAAGCAACACAACAAAATATCCGCAAATTTGAAAATGTGAGCTACGTGGCCATCTAGTGGCCAGAAGGGAACATCACAACACACTCATTAATAAGAAAAGCCACATGTAAATGCATAAAAATGACCCTATTTCTGGAAGAAATAAGAGACATTCAAGGAAGGAAAATCCCAACAATGGGAATATCTTTGTACAGGAGTATGTTAGCACGAGGAATGTGTTGACTGGAGGAAATGAGCGTTTATTACTTATTTTAGCGTTTATTATTCAGGGTAATCGGACGTTGGAGGATTGAGCCAAAGACCACGCCCCCAGCCTCGTCCTGGGACCTCGGTCTAGTTTTAGCCACGCCCCGGGGCGGATCCAGTACAAGCCGCGCCTACAGCGCGATTCTGATCCGAGACTTTCCCTCGAGGGGCGGATCTGCCAACAAGGCCAATCACCACCCAGAGGGCGGGAACTAGCTTTTCCTGCTCAGCGATTGGAGGACGCAGGTCGTCCCTCCCACCTTTGAGGGTCCACCAATCCCAAGCTCATTACTAGCCCACTTTTCCGCTCCCGGCCGCCGCGGGTCCCAGATGGATGCTTCAGCTTCCGGTTCCGGGGCGGCCGTCTCCTTTACTGGCCGCAGCACCTCACGTGAGAGCGGTGTCTCCTCCTTTCACTGATGGACCTGGCCCTGTATCTTCTTGGTGGCAGAGGCCAAGCGAGGGGACTCCGGTGCACGGGCGTGGGGGTTTTGGGTCAAAGGATGGAATCGGAGTTCAAAGGGCAGGGGACTGGCTCGTTTAATGGCGAATTCCTGGCACCGCGCCCCAGGGAGGAGGCTCCGGAGGCCAGTGGAACCCCGCTGGGCTTCGGGGGTCTTGGTTGGGGATGCGGGGCGTTTTGACCCGCTAGGCCTGAGGACCCATCGGATTTGGAGGCAAGAGTGGGGTAAATGTAAATGCAGCGTGGTTTCCATTTGACTCAGAGCAAGCCTTTAAAGGAGTCACTCTCGGGTCCGGGCTGCGAAGTGCAGCTGGGTCCTGTTTCCTTGGGAACCACAAGATAAGACCGCTGTAGATTGTTATATCCGGAAACCCCTTATCAGAGCCCTGCACCTGGGTTGGAAATGGAGACAGATTCTCTGTCCAAGACCCTCCGGGCAGAGAAGGGAAGTTCATTCTTACTGATAAAATGTCAATCACTGTGTATGATTGTAATGGGCATGGTATTTAGCAAGCTAGAAGACATTGATGGCTCAGAAAAAGGTGTCTTTGGCAGAAATACTGTTTTCTGTTAATTTTCCAGCTGATATTATCTGGGTCTGTCTTCCCAGCCTGATGAATGTGTAGGCAGATACTTTCTCAGTCGGAGTTGATTTTTATTTATTTATTTATTTTTTGAGGCGGAGTCTCGCTCTGTCGCCCAGGCTGGAGTGCAGTGACGCCATCTCGGCTCACTGCAAACTCCGCCTCCCGGGTTCACGGCATTCTGCCTCAGCCTCCTGAGTAGCTGGGACTACAGGCGCCCGCCCCCATGCCCGGCTAATTTTTTTTTGTATTTTTTTAGTAGAGATAGGGTTTCACCATGTTAACCAGGATGGTCTCAATCTCCTGACCTCGTGATCCGCCCGCCTCGGTCTCCCAAAGTGCTGGGATTACAGGTGTGAACCACCGCGCCCGGCCGGAGTTGCTTTTTATTGTCTTGATCGTTGCATCCTGTGCCTAGAGGTTTTCTGCTCAGCTGGGCTTCATCCTGGGGTCCCAGTCGTGGCCCCAAGCCTTAATCAGGTCTCGGGTGATATTAGGCAAGTTGCCAAGCCTCTCAGTGCCTCAGTTTCCACATCTGTAAAATGAAAGTACATGACATGACCTGCACTTGTCAAATAATGAGTGCTGTGTGTGGATGATTATTGGCAGTGCATCACCATTATCACCCTCCTGTAAACGTGTTGGACCCCTTAAGTGAAGACAGCAGGGTTAGGGCGGATAAAATGATGGACTTTGGAGAAACGACTCTAAGGCCAAATAGAATCTAAAGCAGTGATTATTAAAGAGGGGAGGAGAAGTGTTACGCCCGGGGGACACTGGACAATGTCTGCAGATTTGGTTGTCACAGTCGGGGACGGGATTGGGGCTACTGGCAACCAGTGGATGAGGAGGTCTAGGGTGCTGCTCAACACCTTACAATGAATAGCACGCCAGTCATTTTGGATTTGAGCCCACCTTAATGATCTCATTTTAATTACCTCTTTAAAGGCCTATCTCCAAATACCTTCTGAGGTACTGTGGGTTAGGCCTTCACCTTATGGATTTGTGGGGACGCAGTTCACCCCTTAACACTATACGTAAAAATTCATAGAATACGGCCGGGCGCGGTGGCTCAAGCCTGTAATCCCAGCACTTTGGGAGGCCGAGGCAGGCGGATCACGAGGTCAGGAGATCGAGACCATCCTGGCTGACACGGTGAAACCCCGTCTCTACTAAAAAAATACAAAAAACTAGCCGGGCGAGGTGGCGGGCGCCTGTAGTCCCAGCTACTGGGGAGGCTGAGGCAGGAGAATTGCGTGAACCCGGGAGGCGGAGCCTGCAGTGAGCTGAGATCCGGCCACTGCACTCCAGCCTGGGCGGCGGAGCGAGACTCTGTCTCAAAAAAAAAAAAAAAAAAAAAAAAAAAAAAAATTCATAGAATACACCTCAAAAGAAAAATTCAACTTGACCATTTAATACTACAAAATAAAAGAAAATGCAATACCTGGTTTGGGGTTGGATCTTCGGAGGACCAGCTATAAAGAACATTTTGGGTATAATGGAAGGAAATATGATCATGGGCTAGGTATAAAGGAAGGATTGTTAACTATGTTAAGTGTGAATATGAAGTGTGGACTTTTAGATAAAAATTAGATTTTTCTCTAAAATAGCATTGGGAACTATTTAAGAGCAGAGTGTTACAGTGTCCTCAGTTTACTTTTTTTTTTTTTTTTTTTTTTTTTTTGAGACGGAGTCTTGCTCTGTAGCCCAGGCTGGAGTGCAGTGGCGCCATCTCCGCTCACTGCGAGCTCCACCTCCCGGGTTCACGCCATTCTCCTGCCTCAGCCTCCCTAGTAGCTGGGACTACAGGCACCCGCCACCACGCCCGGCTAATTTTTTTGTATTTTTAGTAGAGAGGGGTTTCACCATGTTAGCCAGGATGGTCTCAATTTCCTGACCTCGTGATCTGCCCGCCTTGGCCTCCCAAAGCGCTGGGATTACAGGCGTGAACCACCGCCCCCGACCACTCAATTAACTTTGAAATAATTCTATGTAGATAGTGAGTACACACAGGCTGTCAGTCGGCTAGAACAATTGATTTGGAAATATGGGCTCTCTGTCTTCACAGGATACCTGATATGTTGAGTAATGTGAGTATAACACGAATTTCATATTTGTTTATGTTAAGTTTCATCCTCAAGAAACACTAGGTGAACAGAGGAAATTGCACATAACTGAAGAGAGCCTGGTAGGAAAACAGAAAATGCGCATACACACCTCAAATACCAAGTCACACCTGTTTCCTGTGTTTTAAAACTTGCCATTAGATTTCCGACAACTCTCCACCACTGCGAATTAACTCTGGAAATGTAGATTCCCTTGCCAAATTCCACAAGCAACCTTTGGATCTTCTGCAAGGTCCACTGCTACATTTACTATGGTATTTATGTATTTCTTTTTCTTTTCTTTTTTTTTTTTTTTTTGAGACCTAGTTTCACTCTTGCTGCCCAGGCTGGAGTGCAATGGCAGGATCTCAGCTCACCACAACCTCCGCCTCCCAGGTTCAAGTGACTCTCCTGCCTCAGCCTCCCGAGTAGCTGGGGTTACAGGCATGTGCCACCACGCCCAGCTAATTTTTGTATTTTTAGTGGAGATGGGATTTTCTCCATGTTGGTCAGGCTGTTCTTCGACTCTGAACCTCAGGTGATCTGCCCACCTTGGCCTCCCAAAGTGCTGGGATTACAGTCGTGAGCCACCGCACCTGGCCCATTTACGTGTTTCTTAATGATTTAACGTGAAAGGCTGTACTACTGTTTCCTTCTTCAGGGACTCCGCTAATAGGCATGGTTTTCTTTCCTGTCTTTTGTTCCCACTACTTCCTCTCTGACAGTTATTCTTTTTTTTTTTTTTTTTTTTTTTTTTTTTTGAGACGGAGTCTCGCTGTGTCTCCCAGGCTGGAGTGCAGTGGCGTGATCTCGGCTCACTGCAAGCTCCGCCTCCCGGGTTCACGCCATTCTCCCGCCTCAGCCTCCCAAGTAGCTGAGACTACAGGCGCCCGCCACCACGCCCGGCTAGTTTTTTGTATTTTTAGTAGAGACGGGGTTTCACCATGTTAGCCAGGATAGTCTCGATCTCCTGACCTCGTGATCCACCCGCCTCGGCCTCCCAAAGTGCTGGGATTACAGGCTTGAGCCACCGCGCCCGGCCTCTGACAGTTATTCTTATTCCATTCTTTTCCTATCACTTCCAATTTCTTTGTGGTTTCCGTGCCTCTCATCTTCGACACAATGTGAGTATCCTAAGCTTCATTAATACCCATTGATGAAGGCCGAGGCAAACAGATGAGGCAAGCAGATAACCTGACGTCAGGAGTTTGGGACCAGCTTGGCCAACATGGTGAAACCCCATCTCTACCAAAAAATACAAAAATCAGCCGGGCAGGCCGGGCGCGGTGGCTCAAGCCTGTAATCCCAGCACTTTGGGAGGCCGAGACCGGCGGATCACGAGGTCAGGAGATCGAGACCATCCTGGCTAACCCAGTGAAACCCCGTCTCTACTAAAAAATACAAAAAACTAGCCGGGCGAGGCGGCGGGCGCCTGTAGTCCCAGCTACTCGGGAGGCTGAGGCAGGAGAATGGCGTGAACCCGGGAGGCGGGGCTTGCAGTGAGCTGAGATCCGGCCACTGCACTCCAGCCTGGGCGACAGACCGAGACTCCGTCTCAAAAAAAAAAAAAAAAAAAAAAAAAAAAAAAACAAAAATCAGCCGGGCGTGGTTGCCCAACATAAGACAAGCTCTGAGTAGCTAAAGATTGGAAACAAGTCTGCTGCCTCGCTGTCTATTTAGAGAGAACTTGTTACATCAACATATCATCTATCATGTTACACACATTTGTAAGGAGTAAGGAAGTCACCTATTAAGATGAAGAGAGCTGGAGGATTTACTTTTTTCACTGAGCCAGAAAAACAATTGTAATGCAATGTGTACACCATGGTTTTTTTTTTTTTTTTTTTGAAATGGAGTCTCGCTGTGTCACCCAGGCTGGAGTGCAGTGGCACAATCTTGGCTTACTGCAAGCTCCGCCTCCCTGATTCACACCATTCTCCTGCCTCAACCTCCTAAGTAGCTGCAACTACAGGCACCTGCCACCACGCCTGGCTGATTTTTTGTACTTTTAGTAGAGATGGGGTTTCACCGTGTTAGCCAGGATGATCTCCATCTCCTGACCTCGTGATCCACCCGCCTTGGCCTCCCGAAGTGCTGAGATTACAGGCATGAGCCACCGCGCCTGGCCACCATGGTACTTTTAAAAAGTAGTAAAGTTGGGGGAAACAAAACGTGTTGTTCAAATGGCTTTTTTTTTTTTTTTTTTTTTTTTTTTTTTAAGACGGAGTCTCTATCATCCAGGCTGGAGTGCAGTGGCCTGATCTCTGCTCACTGCAATCCCCGCCTCCTGGGCTCAAGTGATTCTCCTGCCTCAGCCTCCTGAGTAGGTGGGATTACAGGTGCACACGCCCAGGTAATTTTTGTATTTTTATTAGAGATGAGGTTTTGCCATGTTGGCCAGGCTGGTCTCGAACTCCTGACCTCAGGTGATCCACCTACCTCGGCCTCCCAAAGTGCTTGGATTATCGGCATGAGCCACCGGGCGTGGCCCTAGAGAATTTTTTAAAGTAAAAGGCTGTACTGTTCCTATGGCAATTGAATTCTTATTTTAACTCATTTGAGAAAATAATCATAGAAGCTTAAGTAAATTTGAACTGGATGTGAAAATTCTAAATACTTTTATTCAGTTGTGCCACAATACCTAAAGCCTGAAACACGACTGCTCATCTCCGAGAAGACCTTCTAGCTTGAGAGAGTGGAAGTATAAACTCTATATCGTCTGCCATTTTATGTATGAACATAATTGTCATAATTCATGTTTTTACTGTGTCAATCTAAATAACAGGCTGTCTAAAAACGATGGTAACAGTGCATTGCAATGAGAATATGCGTGGCATAGCAATCTATGTGCTTATTCAGGGAGGTAAAGGAAGAAAAAGGTTGTTTTTGTTGTTTTGTTTTTTTGAGACAGGGTCTCTGTTGCCCAGGCTGGAGTACAATGGTGAGATCACAGCTCACTGCAGCCTCCACCCCGGCGGGCTCCAGAGATCCTCCCACTTCAACCTACCAAGTCACTGGGACCACAGGCGCACACACCTTTATTCCCAGCTTATTTTTGTATTTTTTGTATATATGGGGTTTTGCCATGTTGCCCAGACTGGGACAAAGGTTTATAAAGGAAAAAAAAAAAAAAAAAAAAAAAAAGTGAGGATTACGTCATTGTTCAGAAATAATTATCCTTGTCTGCAAAGATCAGTAACAAGGGTCACACCAGTGAGTGTCTCTGTAAAAGTGTTTTTTGTTTAAGTCTGTGGTTTTTGTAGAGTCTTTTTTGTTATTAAGCATATAAATGTGAGAACCCTCTCTTAATGACATTCCCTGGTTCTATTTGTGGGAGGGCTGCTTTATTTTTTTTGTTTTTTTTTTTGAGACTCAGTTTCGCTCTTGTCGCCCAGGCTGGAGTGCAATGAATGTCATGATCTTGGCTCACCGCAACCTCTGCCTCCTGGGTTCAAGCAGTTCTTCTGCCTCAGCCTCCCGAGTAGATGGGATTACAGATATGTGCCATCACACCTGGCTAATTTTTTATTTTTAGTAGAGACAGGGTTTCTAAAAATTATCTAGGAACACACCCAAACTCGGACCTAAAAGTGTCCGCTCCCCCAAGGCCAAGTGTACACTTGAGAGTTTTCTTTCTTTCTTTCATTTTGAGATAGAGTCTGTTGCCCAGGTTGGAGTGCAGTGTCCTGATCTCGGCTCATTGCAATCTCCGCCTCCTGGGTTCAAGCGATTCTTCTGCCTCAGCCTCCCGAGTAGCTGGGAATACAGGCGCCCGCGACCGTTCCCGACTAATTTTTGTATTTTTAGTAGAGAAGTGGTTTTCGCCATGTTGGTCAAGCTGGTCTTGAACTCCTGACCTCTAGTGATCCGCCTGTCTCCGCCTCTCACGCTGCTGGGATTACAGGGGTGAGCAAATGCGCCCAGCCGAGAATTTTAAAAAACACAAGGCGCGCCTGGTGGGGTCCGGCCTCCTGGGGCCTCGGCGCCTGGTCTCCGGATCTCCAGATCTCTGGACCCCAGGCGTCCGCACCCACGCGGGACAGCACGGTGACGTCACACATGCGGGTCCCGTCCCCACGCAGGACTCCGCCCCACGGGACTCCTCGCCCTTCCCCTCCTCCTCGCACGAGAGGCCGCTCCGAGGGGAAACTGAGTCTGGAGTTCCCGCGCAGTCAGGGAGGAGGACGCCGCGCCCTCCCCGGACTGGAGTGAGTTCGCCCAGATCCGCGTGTCCCCGGCTGGAGGGTCAGCCACGCGTGTTCTCGACGCCCCCGTCACTCAGGGGAGAACTATCCAATCAGGACAGGCAGGGGCGGGGCCCAGGGAACTGTCCAATCAGAGACGTTAAGCCGAAGTGGAGCCCTGCCCAATCAAAGGCGCTAGGGGGACGGACTGGGGAACTCTCCAATCAGGGGTGCGGAGTTGACAGTATTGTCCAATCAGAGTCGCGACTTCCCGAGATCTGTCCAATCAGGCCCTGGGGACGGAAAGCCCAGTTCCCGTCTGCCCTGTGCGCTTCCCCGCCTTCCCCCGAGCGGCTCAGGTGGCCTGTGGTACTCACCTGCGCTGGCCGCTGGACCGCGGGGCGCTCGCCCCGGAGAGCCCAGGAGCGGGCGGGACATGGTGAGTGCGGGGCGCGAGCCGAGCCCGGGCCCAGGGCGAGGTGGGGCGGCAGGAACCGGCGTCCGCCCGAGTTCGCGGCCGTAGGAAGCTGAGGGACGCGCGGGGCGGCGCAGGACGGGCGCCTGGGCCCCGGGAACGCGGTCACAGCGGCCGACCGGTAGGGCTGGGGGCAGTCTGGGGAGCCAGCAGGGGATCAGGGACTCGAGGGGTAGTTTCTGGGGACAGTAGAGGTCAGGAGTTTGGGGGGAGCTTGCGGGGACAGCAGAGGTGGTCAGGGGCTTGGGGCAGTTTGCGGGGACAGTAGAGGTTTAAGGGGGCGCTGTTTGCGGGGCAGTTTGGGACGGTAGAGGTTTAAGGGGCGCTGGGGGACGGGGTAGTAGGTTTAAGGGGCGCTGGGGCAGTTTGCGGGGACGGTAGAGGTTTAAGGGGCTTGGGGCAGTTTGCGGGGACAGTAGAGGTTTAAGGGGCGCTGGGGCAGTTTGCGGGGACGGTAGAGGTTTAAGGGGCTTGGGGCAGTTTGCGGGGACAGTAGAGGTTTAAGGGGCGCTGGGGCAGTTTGCGGGGACGGTAGAGGTTTAAGGGGCGCTGGGGCAGTTTGCGGGGACGGTAGAGGTTTAAGGGGCGCTGGGGCAGTTTGCGGGGACAGTAGAGGCGGTCAGGGACTCAAGGGCCGTTTTGGGAGAGTGGAGGAGGAGAGGGGCAGTTTGCGGGAACAGACTTGGTCAGGGGCTCGGCGGCAGTTTGGGAGCTCAGTAGAGGGGAGTCAGGCTCAAGGGCAGATTAGGGGGCCAATAGCAGCGGTCGGGAAGTCGGGGGCAGTTTGGGGGGGCAGTAGAGGCGGTCATGGGTTTGAAGGGGGCAGTTTTGGGGAACAGAGGTGATCAGGGTCTCGGCAGTTTAGGGGGACAGTAGTTGCAGTCGGGAGATTGGGAGCAGCTCGAGGGGACAGCAGAAGCGGTCAGGGGCTCGGGCACTTTGGGGGGCAGTAGAGGCGGTCAGGGGCTTGAGGGCAGTTTGGGGGGACAGTAGAGGCAGTCAGGGGCTTGGGGAGAGTTTGAGGAGAGGGCAGGGGCCGTCAGGGGCTTGGCGGTCAGTTTGGGAAGGTCTGCCAAGGAGGAGGTGGTGCCCTGGCCTGGAGCCTGTCAAACAAAAATAAAATCCTGGGCCGGGTGCAATGGCTCACACCTGTAATCCCAGCACTTTGGGAGGCCGAGGCGGGTGGATCACCTGAGGTCAGGAGTTCCAGACCAGCCTGGCTAACATGGCGAAACCCCGTCTGTACTAAAAATACAAAAGTTAGCCGGACGTGGTGGCGGGCGCCTGCAGTCCCAGCTACTCGGGAGACTAAGGCAGGAGAATGTCGTGAACCGGGGAGGTGGAGCTTGCTGTGAGCCGAGATCCCGCTACTGCACTCCAGCCTGGCGACAGAGCGAGACTCCGTCTCAAAAACCAAAACCAAATATATATATATAAAATATATAATATAAAATATATAATATACACACACAAATATATATACACACACACATATATATACATATACACACACACATATATCTATCTCCTGGCTAGAGAAGGAGAGAGAAAAATAGGAATAAGCCCGGCCTCAGAAACCTGCCCGCTCCCAAAATGAACCAGAAAAAGGCTTTACTTTCATAAACAAGAAAGGGTTTGGAGGAACTTTTTAGGGGACAAGCAGAAAGGGGGTTGACAGTAAATGTACCTCCTCGTGGTCAGCTCGCTCAGGGGAGGTGATGAGGGGGCTCCACACTTATTGCTTGCTCAGACTCAGGGCGGCCACTCAAAGTTCAGGGACCTGTGGAGAGGACAGAAGGCTGAGTAAAGTTTGGGGAAGAAACGGGATGCTGTGGTTAAGCCTGTGTCAACCCAAACATAGTAAGGAAACTTTTATGAAAAAGGATTATTGCAAGGTATTGGGGGAGGGGGAGAAGGGGCTGTTGCAATAGGGAGAAGGGTTAGTTGGATTAGGGGAAGGGGAGTAATGCCAGAGGCTTAGGGTTCTATTGCAGTGGGGTGGGGGTATAAGCAACAGGGACATGGGGAGAGTTGATGATTGGGCTGGGAGACTAATGCCATAGGCACAGGGAGACAGCTGCAGGGGGAGAGCTCTGTGACCATCAAGTATGCAGGCATCTGAAGAGTTGGCTAGGCCTGGCGCAGTGACTCATGCCTATACTCCCAGCACTTTGAGAGGCTGAGGCGCGTGGGTCACTTGAGGTCGGGAGTTCAAGACCAGCCTGGCTAACATGGTGAAATCCCATCTCTACTTAAAAATACAAAAATTAGCTGGCATGGTAGCGTGTGCCTGTAATCCCAGCTGCTCGGCAGGCTGAGGCAGGGAGAATTGCTTGAACCCGGGAGGTGGAGGTTGCAGTGAGCCATGATCACACCACTGCACTCCAGCCTGGGCCACAGAGCGAGACTCCATCTGAAAAAAAAGAAAGAGTTTGCTAAAAAAAAAGTTTTTCTTTTCTTTCTTTCTTTTAGTCAGGTCTCACTCTGTTGCCCAGGCTGGAATGCAGTGGTGCGATCATGGCTCATTGCAGCTTCAACCTTCTGGACTCAAGCAGGCCTCCTGCCTCAGCCTCCTGAGTAGCTGGGACTACAGGCATGCCCCACTACACCCAGCTAATTCTTTTTTTTTTTTTTTTGAGACGGAGTCTCGCTCTGTCACCCAGGCTAGAGTGCAGTGGCCGGATCTCAGCTCACTGCAAGCTCCGCCTCCCGGGTTTACGGCATTCTCCTGCCTCAGCCTCCCGAGTAGCTGGGACTACAGGTGCCCGCCACCTCGCCCGGCTAGTTTTTTTGTATTTTTAGTAGAGACGGGGTTTCACCATGTTAGCCAGGATGGTCTCGATCTCCTGACCTCGTGATCCGCCCGTCTCGGCCTCCCAAAGTGCTGGGATTACAGGCTTGAGCCACCGCTCCTAACCTAGCGAATCATTTCTGAGACAAAGAATGGGACTTCGGAGGGTCTGAATCTGGCCTTGTCATCTGCGTTAATCTTACCTAAGTCGTATGGGAAGGGAGGGTCCTGGCTGTGCCCAATTCCAGAGCACAGCAGGATGGGGTTCCCCTTTGCTGGTTTCCAGGCGCACAGAACTGAAGTCAGTTCAACATTGTCACCTGACGGCTGCGAACAGCCTCGTCTGTGTGCCGCTCAGCACTAGGATTTTCTGAGACTATTCGGAGGGTCTGAAGCCCAGGTTAATTACCTAAGTCGTATGGGAAGGGAGGGTCCTGGCTGTAAAATTCCAGAGCACAGCAGGATGGGGTTCCCCTTTGCTGGTTTCCAGGCGCACAGAACTGAAGTCAGTTCAACATTGTCACCTGACGGCTGCGAACAGCCTCGTCTGTGTGCCGCTCAGCACTAGGATTGTTCCTATTTCAGCCCCAGGTTTTAATAAATGTAAAATAATGAGGCTGGGGATGCGCACCTGTGGTTCCAGCCACTTGAGAGGCTCGGGGAGGAGAATCGCTTGAGCCCACAAGTTTGAGGCTGCACCACCGCACTCCAGCCTGGGCAACAGAGCTAGACCCTGTCTCAGGGGAAAAAAAAAAAAAAGAGCCGGGCGTGGTGGCTCACACCTGTAACCCCAGCACTTTGGGAGGCTGAGGTGGGCAGATCACAAGGTCAGAAGTTCAAGACCACCCTGACCGACATGGTGAAACCTCTACTAAAAATACAAAAATTAGCCGGGCGTGGTGTTGCGCGCCTGTAATCCCAGCTACTTGGGAGGCTGAGACAGGAGAATCGCTTGAACCCAGGAGGCGGACGTTGCAGTGAGCTGAGATTGCGTCACTGCACTCCAGCCTGGGCAACAGAGCTAGACCCTGTCTCAAAAAAAAAAAAAAAAAAGAATAAATACTTTTTGTCTTTTTTTCTTGTCCTTAGTGAGGGCAGTCAGTAGTGTCTCAGATGTGTTCTTTGCCTTCTGCCACTGCCTGGTGTAATTCTGTGGCTTAGCCTGAGAAGGCTCCTGTGGAAAACTCTCAAACTTGGAAAACGTTGCTTCTTCCATTAGGACGAGGGGAAAGGCGCACACACAGCCCCACGCCTTATTGTGAGGTGGGCGAAGGTGTGGATTGAAAACATTCATGAAACTAGCACCGACTTAGGCAGGGTGCAGAGTTTGTGACAATGTGTGACCCTGCTCCGTCTCCTGTTAGTATCTGCGCATCAGATGGACGCACATTCTGTAAAATGCGGCCCACAGTACTGAGAGCCAGAGTACAGAGAAGCGGCAATTCCGATTAGGGGATTGACGAGCAATTTATCATGAGGATAATCGTGAACTGATACCTGTTTTCTGCACGGGACCCGTTGTGGGATAAAAAACCTTCTAGATTAGTCTTTTAGAATCCAGCACTCACCCCATTGTCCTTTAACACGGGCTGAAAGTGGTGATTTGACTGTGTTCTTATTTTTATTTTTTGAGACAGTCTCGCTCTGTCTCCCAGGCTGGAGTGCAGTGGCTTGATCTCGGCTCACTGCAACCTCCGCCTCCTGGGTTCAAGCGATTCTCCTGCCTCAGTCTCCAGAGTAGCTGAGATTACAGGCGTGCCACCATGCCCGGCTGATTTTTGTATTTTTAGTAGAGACGGGTATAAGGTTAACAGAGAGAAAGGATGAGAGAGAGACCCAAGGTCAGGCAAGGAAGTTTATTGAACCTACTGGCTGCTCCACTACAGACAGAGGAGGCAAGCCAGAGCTTACAAAATGAGGGGTTTCTATGGGGGACAGAGACCCTGGAGTTGTTTGCTGGTTACTTTTGCCCCATATTACCTTGTGGCATTTATTACGGGAGGGTGTAGGTAAAGTTTGTTTATGCTTCCCATGACCTCCCCCTGAGCGGTCTGGATGGTTCGTAATTGGGGTTTGCTTATCGCAGCAAGGTCTGATCAGTGAGAAGTCTTCACTGCGGTGAGAAGCTTCACTGGCTTCGCTGTGGTGCCTAGATAAGGGCTTAGAAATGTAAAGAGGCGCTGGGCGCGGTGGCTCACGCCTGTAATCCCAGCACTTTGGGAGGCCGAGGCGGGCAGATCACGAAGTCAGGAGATCGAGACCACGGTGAAACCTTGTCTCTACTAAAAATACAAAAAATAAGCCGGGCGAGGTGGCGGGAGCCTGTAGTCCCAGCTACTCAGGAGGCTGAGGCAGGAGAATGGCGTAAACCCGGGAGGCGGAGCTTGCAGTGAGCTGAGATCCAGCCACTGCACTCCAGCCTGGGCGACAGAGCAAGACTCCGTCTCAAAAAAAAAAAAGAAAAAGAAATGTAAAGAGGCTTGAGGGAAGGGTGGATACAGAGAAGAGTTGCAGAGCATCTGGGGGAGGGGTGGGCAGCGCCAAGAAGCTTTTTTGAGGCAGTTTGTCCCTAACAACGGGCTTTCACCACGTTGGCCAGGCTGGTCTTGAGCTCCTGACCTCAAGTGATCCACCTGCCTCAGCCTCCCACAGGGCTGGGGTTACAGGCATGAGCCACTGTGCCCAGCCTCAGCTGCGTTTGTATTCAGACCCCAGGTTAAGGGACTTTGGTTGAAGCGGGTGTGGCACCTGAGGTGGGACCAGTGTGCTTCATGCCATTCGTATGTCTGTGGATGAACACCGCTTTGCGATGCAGATTCCCACCTGATACTTCTCAGATTTTTGGATACGGCTGGATGGTGGATAGAATAAACCGCTTGTTTGGGGCATCTATGAAGATGACTTGGCAGTTTTCCTTTAATGTGAATTATGAGTTCATACCATTTTTGTTTGTTTGTTTTGAGACCGAATCTCATTCTGTTGCCCAGGCTGGAGTGCAGTGGTGCCATCTCGGCTCACTGCAAGCTCCGCCTCCCGGGTTTAAGTGATTCTCCTGCCTCAGCCTCCTGAGTAGCTGGAACTACAGGTGCCCGCCACCATGCCCGGCTAATTTTTTTTTTTTTTTTGAGACGGAGTTTTGCTTTTGTTGCCCAGGCTGGAGTGTAGTGGCGCAATCTCGGCTCACTGCAACCTCTGCCTCCCAGGTTAAAGCGATTCTCCTGCCTCAGCCTCCCAGGTAGCTGGGATTACAGGCATCCACCACCATGCCCGGTTAATTTTTTTTTGTATTTTTAGTAGAGATGGAGTTTCATCATGTTGGACAGGCTGGTCTTGAACTCCTGACCTCAGGTGATTCACCCGCCTTGGCCTCCCAAAGTGCTGGGATTACAAGTGTGAGCCACCGCGCCCAGCTAACTTTTGTATTTTTAGTAGAGATGGGGTTTCATCATGTTGGCCAGGCTGGTCTTGAACTCCTGACCTCAGGTGATCTGCCGGCCTCGGCCTCCCAAAGTGCTGGGATTACAGGTGTGAGCCACCTCGTCCAGCCTTTTTTTTTTTTTTTTTTTTTTTTTTTTGAGATAGGGTATCACTGTGTCACCCACGCTGGAGTGCAGTAGTGGCAACATCTTGGCTCACTGCAGCCTCAACCTCCTGGGCTCAAATGATCCTCCCTCCACCTCAGCCTCCCGAGTAGCTGGGACTCCAGGTGCACACCACCATGCCTGGCTAATTTTTGTATTTTTTGTAGAGATAGGGTTTCACCATATTGTCCAGGTTGGTCTCGAACTTCTGGGCTCAAACAGTCCTCCCACCTCAGTCTCCCAAAGTTCTGGGATTGTAGGCATGAGCCACCAAGCCCAGCTGCTGATAGCATTTTATTGTAGAATAGAACACATGTAGAAAACTTTTGTAAGACAATTACAGAATCAGCTGACACATCCTAAAGTGAACAGTGTGTAATGACAGCCAGGCCTTGACATCCCATTAGAAATGATACATAATGGTAGGCTTCTCCCTCCAGTTCAGGCCAATATCCTAAGTTCTTTTAGCTTTGTGTGTGTGTGTGTGTGTGTGTGAGAGAGACAGGGTTTTACCATGTTGCCTAGGCTGGTCTCGAACTCCTGAGCTCAAGTCATCTGCCTGCCTCAGCCTCCCAAAGTGCTGGAACTACAGGCGTGAACCACCACACCTGGCCAGTATCCTAAATTATAAGGATATAGTCTCTTTTCTTTCTTTTTTTTTTTTTTTGAGACTGAGTCTCGCTCTGTCGCCCAGCCTGGAATGCAGTGGTGTGATCTGGGCTCACTGCAAGCTCTGCCTCCCAGGTTCACACCATTCTCCTGCCTCAGCTTCCCGAGTAGCTGGGACTATAGGCGCCTGCCACTACACCCAGCTAATTTTTTTTTTTTTTTTTGTATTTTTATTAGAGACAGGGTTTCACCATGTTAGCCAAGATGGTCTCGACCTCCTGACCTCGTGATCTGCCTGCCTCGGTCTTATTTTATTTTTTTGAGATTGGGTCTTACTCTGTTGTCCAGGCTGGAGTGCAGTGGCACAGTCATAGTTCACTGCAGCCTTGAACCCCTAGGCTCAAGCGATCATCCCTCCTCACCCTCCTACGTAGCTGGGACCACAGGTGTGTGCCACCATGGCTGGTTAATTTATCATATTTTATTGGTTTTGTAGAGACAGGACCTCGCTATGTAGCCCAGGCTGGTCTCCAACTCCTGGCCCTAAGCAATCCTCCCACCTCAGCCTCTCAAAGTACTGGGATTACAGGCATAAGCCACCAGCCTTAGCTTAATGATGTTTTCACATTTTTTAGTGTTTCCTCTGCCCTGCAGATCTGAGATCTGCCATTTCTCAGTAATTCCTCGTAAGTCTCCCGCAGAGGCCGTCATCGCGCCTTGCTTCCTGTTGGGAAGGTACTCACAGCATTGAGCGTACCGTACCTTTTCATATTGTCTGTCTCCTCTCACAAGAACATAAGCTCTGTGTGGCTCAGTTCCCCAGGCTGCCGGCCTCACCCCTCTTCCTGCGCACATGGGGGAGGATGGTGCCTTGCTGAAGTGGGATGTGTGGAATGTTTTAGGACTCCGTGGTCTTTGAGGAAGTGGCTGTGAACTTCACCCCAGAAGAGTGGGCGTTGCTGGATCATGCTCAGAGGAGCCTGTACAGAGATGTGATGCTGGAGACCTGCAGGAACCTGGCCTCCTTAGGTAAGACTGGCATCATTCCTTCCCTGCGTCCCTGGAGAGCAAAGATACCTTGTTTTTCTTTTTATTTGAGCTCAGAAATTGAAATATGTTGGAAAAGAGATAGACATGATCCCAACCCCCATGGAACATGGGAGTCAAAACGCTTCTCCCTGAAAACAAAGTTTTGTGTATTATTGATATTTAGGTTTTCTTGATCACCAGTCTTTTGGCTGCCCACGTTTTATAAGTGTGAGCAGAGTATTCTGTGTCACGTTGGGGCAATGGAGGCAGCTTTGTGGTTCACCACACAGAGTAACTGTACTTGGAAAATCAAAGTACACTGTGATAAAGTAAATCAAAGTGACACGGTGAGTAATCCATGTTTGACATGGTAATTTTGCTGCAGTTAAAACTCACACTCAGTCATCATCGGTGGTCTGGGAGGTCAAAGCGTTGGCCTGTTTCGGGGAACATTTGTTGCCTTTCACAATCCTTCCTCATCATGTGATTCTCAAGGAGTGGGCGGCGCTCACACCTGAGGGCAGCCGGGCACAGCGGAGAGGAAGGACTCCTGTAAGGACCCTGTGCCTGTGAGCACCAGGAGAGCAGTAAGCAGCCCTCGGGCAGAGTGGGTTCTGGATACAGAGTGGGTTCTGGATAAGAAGGTTCTGTTTGGCAGTGTGGGTTAGAAACACAAACCCTTCTCTGAGAAGGAGGAGGTGTGTCCTCTCTCAGCTGCCCTGTGTGGCTTTTCCTCCATCCTCCCACACCGTCCTCCTTCGCTGGGGAAAGCCTCTGTATTTCGTCGTATAAAAGGAGCATTTGTCCATGTGCATTTTACCCACCAACTTCGTACTTTGTTTTTCTCATAGTATTTTACTTAACATCAGTCTCCATCTCTTTGGAACTATTCTGTTTCTTAGTAAACAGGCTGCCATGTTCATCTCTTCTTTTTTTTTGAGACAGAGTTTTACTCTTATTGCCCATTGCCCAGGCTGGAGTGCAATGGCGCAACCTCGGCTCATTGCAACCCCCCACCTCCCAGGTACAAGTGATTCTTCTGCCTCAGCCTCCCAAGTAGCTGGGATTACAGGTGTACACCACCACGCCCGGCTAATTTTTTGTATTTTTAGTAGAGACGGGGTTTAACCATATTGGTCAGGCTGGTATCGAACTCCTGACCTCAGGTGATCCACCCGGTTCGGCCTCCCAAAGTGCTGGGATTATAGGCATGAGCCTCTGCGCCCGGCACTATTCTTTTTTTGAGACAGGATCTCACTCTGTCACCCAGGCTGCAGTGCCGTGGTGCGATCATGGCCTACTGCAGCTTTGACTTCCTGGGCTCAAGTGATCCTCCCTCCTTGGCCTCCCAAGGAGCTGGGATTATAGGCACACAACACTAACACCACGCGTGGCTAATTTAAATTTTTTGTTGTTGTTCAGAGATGAGGTCTCCTTATTTTCCTACGTCGCCCAGGCTCCTCTTGAACTCCTGGGCTCAAGCAATTCTCCTACCTTGGCCCCCCAGTGCTTTGGGGTTACAGGCATGAGCCACTGCACCCGGCTCATCTGTTTTTTATTATTGCCAAATTCTCAAATAGATGAGGTCATCAGAGTCTCACTTTGATAGCATGTCTATTCTTCCTTATAAACTGTGGTTACATTTTTGGATTAGTATATGAAAAGAAATCCATATGTGGTCTATTTTCTTTTCTTTATCCCAACATATTTCCCCTAAGAAATTGTGTAATTGATTGTTGCAGATTGTTGCATTTATGTTAGAACCAGTGGATCAAGTTCTCAGAGGGACGTTCTGGGGAATGGAATATTCAATGATGAAGAAATTGTAAAGTTCACAAGTGATTACTGGTCTATTTTTGGAGAAAATTGGAGATTTGATAACACTGGAGATCAGCACCAAATCCCAGAGAGGCATTTGAGGTGAGTGGCTCACAACCAGAGAACCAGAGGGATGGGCCTCTCCGCAGAGTGTCAAACTAACTTGCAATTAAACGAAAAGTATTGGCCAGGCTAGAGGGCTCACGCCTGTAATCCCAGCACTTTGGGAGGCTGAGGCGGCCGGATCACCTGAGGTCAATAGTTCGAAATCAGCCTGGCCAACATAGAGAAACCCCGTCTCTACTAAAAATACAAAAAATTAGCTGGGCGTGGTGGCCCATGCCTATAATCCCAGCTACTGAGGAGATTGAGGCAGGAGAATCACTTGAACCTGGGAGGCGGAGGTTGTGGTAAGCCGAGATTGCGCCATTGCACTCCAGCCTGGGCGACAAGAGCAAAGCTCCATCTCAAAAAAAAAAAAAAAAAAAAAAGTATAAACCAGCTACGCAATTGTAGACGCACAGAGACTTTTTTTTCTTTTTCTTTATTTTCACTTTTTAAAAATATATTTTAATAATTACTTTTATTCATTTTTTTATTTTATTTTTTAATTTATTTTTGAGATGGGGTCTCACTCTGTCACCCAGGCTGAAGTGCAGTGGCACAGATCTTGGCTCACTGCAACCTTCGCCTCCTGGGCTCAAGCAGTCCTCCCATCTCATCCTCCCAAGTAGCTGGGACCACAGGCACACACCACCACACCTGGCTAATTTTTGTGTTTTTGTAGAGACAGAGTTTCACCATGTTGCCCAGGCTGGTATCAAACTCCTGGACTCAGCAGTCCACCTGTCTCAGCCTCCCAAAGTGCTTGGATTACAGGTGTGATCCACCGTACCTGGCCGAGACTTTACCTAAGAGAGTATTTTCAGAAATGTGATGTCGATGTCACTTGTCTGAAACAGTTGGAAACAATATCAGGAAACCTCATCTATAAGAAACACTGTGGGCGGGGCACAGTGGCTCACGCCTATAATCCCAGCACTTTGGGAGGCCAAGGCAGGTGGATCACCTGAGGTCAGGAGTTTGAGACCAGCCTGACCAACATGGGGAAACCCCATCTCTACTTAAAAAAAAAAAAAAAAGAAAAATACAAAAAAGAATTAGCCAGTGCATGCCTGTAATCCCAGCCACTTGGGAGGCTGAGGCAGGAGTATCACTTGAACCCAGGAGGTGGAGGTTGTGGTGAGCCAAGATTGTGCCATTGCACTCCAGCCTGGGCAACAAGAGCAAAACTCCATCTCAAAAAAAAAAGAAAGAAAAAGGCCAGGCGCGGTGGCTCACGCCTGTAATCCCTGCACTTTGGGAGGCTGAAGCGGGCAGATGACGAGGTCAGGAGATGGAGACCATCCTGGCTAACATGGTGAAACCTCGTCTCTACTAAAATACAAAAAATTAGCCAGGCGTGTTGGCGGGCGCCTGTAGTCCCAGCTACTCGGGAGGCTGAGGCAGGAGAATGGCGTGAACCCGGGAGGTGGAGTTTGCAGTGAGCCAAGGTGGCGCCACTGCACTCCAGCCTAGGCGACAGAGTGAGACTCTGTCTCAAAAAAAAAAAAAAAAAAAAAAAAAAAAGAAAGGAAAAAAGAAACACTGTGAAATTTATGGCTGCAGTTGAACCTTCAGCTGGAGCATTAAGCTTGTTCTCCATAGAAACCAGGCAGACAGTGCTGAAAATAGACCCATTCAGTGAAATTGGAAAATATATAATCAAAATAATCACTAAAAACCATTTATCAGTTAATCACTTATAATCATTAATGACTAGTAGTGTGCTTCCCATTTTGAACAGAAGTCAATTGGGGAGCCTCTGTGAAAGTAACGAAGGTCATCAATGTGGAGAGACCCGGAGCCAGACTGCGAACCTTCCTGTGCACAAGAGTTACCCTACCGAAGCTCAGCCCTCTGAGTGCGCTAAGTGTGGCAAAGCCTCCGAGAATCAGCAGAGATCTCACACCAGACAGAGACTGTGTAAGGAATGTGGGCAGGCCTGCAGCTGCCTCTCCTGCCAAAGCCCTCCTATGAAAACGCAGACTGTAGAGAAACCCTGTAATGGCCAGGACTCAGGGAGAGCATCTGCGAGATATGTGAAAAGTCTAAGCAGTAAAAAGTCTTATGAATGTAAGAAATGTGGAAAAGCTTTCGCTTGTCCCTCCTCTTTCAGGGGACATGTGAATAGTCACCATGAGCAGAAAACCCATGCATGTAAAGTATGTGGGAAGACCTTTATGTATTATTCCTACCTTACACGGCATTTAAGAACTCACACAGGGGAGAAACCCTATGAGTGTAAGGAGTGTGGGAAAGCCTTCAGCTGTCCCTCATACTTTCGAGAACATGTCAGAACACACACTGGAGAGAAACCATATGAATGTAAGCATTGTGGAAAATCATTCAGCTGTTACTCCTCCTTTAGAGATCATGTGAGGACGCACACTGGAGAGAAACCCTGTCAGTGTAAACATTGCGGAAAAGCGTTCACTTGTTACTCATCTCTTCGAGAACACGGGAGAACGCACAGTGGCGAGAAACCCTATGAATGTAAGGAATGCGGCAAAGCCTTCCGGTACCCCTCCTCTCTGCGAGCACACGTGAGAATGCACACCGGAGAGAAGCCCTATGTGTGCAAGCAGTGTGGGAAGGCCTTCGGATGTCCCACTTACTTTAGAAGACATGTGAAAACACACAGCGGGGTGAAGCCCTATGAATGTAAGGAGTGTGGGAAAGCCTACAGTTTTTCCTCCTCCCTTCGAATCCACGTGAGGACGCACACTGGAGAGAAGCCCTTTGAGTGTAAGCATTGTGAGAAAGCCTTCAGCTGTCACTCCTCCCTTCGAGAGCACGTGCGAACCCACAGCGGAGAGAAACCGTACGAATGTAATCAATGTGGGAAAGCCTTCAGCCACGCTCAGTACTTTCAAAAGCATGTGAGATCACACAGTGGAGTCAAACCCTACGAATGTCCTGAATGTGGGAAAGCCTACAGTTGTTCCTCGTCCCTTCGTGTGCACGTGAGAACACACACTGGAGAGAGACCGTATGAGTGCAAGCAGTGTGGGAAAACCTTCAGGTATCTCGCGTCGCTGCAAGCACACGTGAGAACACATGCTGTAGCGTGAATCCACGAATACAGTGGACCTGGGGGAGTGTTCAACCCTAAAACCTTGTTGTAAATGCGAGAAAACACTGGCAAGAAACCTT
The DNA here is from genome assembly GCF_024542745.1 of Macaca thibetana thibetana. Taxonomy (NCBI): domain Eukaryota; kingdom Metazoa; phylum Chordata; class Mammalia; order Primates; family Cercopithecidae; genus Macaca; species Macaca thibetana. The sequence goes on from NC_065596.1 coordinate 21,277,716, forward strand.
ATTTATGTAGGGCATGTAGGAAGACCTTCTGGGATAGCACTTATTTTGTACCTGAAAACTCCGAGTAGGAGAGAAATCTCTTAATTATGATTATTATGGTATTGCCTTTACATGCCTCAGCCTTAATAGTGATTCCTTGTGTATAAATTTCTCGTTTATGTTTGTGATGTAAACTTAATATCCTGTTTTGTACGCTTTCAGCTATACTATGTATATTTTGTCAGTTAGGACTTTAAGTAATTATAGTTATATAAAATTGGTCTCATTTCCATTGCAATGTCTTTTGGACCTGGGGGTGATTGTTTTTTTGTTTTCATGCACAACTTGGTGTGAGTTTAGATGAAATGTTTTTGATTCCTTTTTTTTTTTTTTTTGAGATAAGAGTCTTGCTGTGTTGCCCAGGCTGGAGTGCAGAGGAACGATCTTGGCTCACAGCAACCTCCACCTCCCTGGTTCAAGCAATTCTCCTGCCTCAGCCTCCCAAGTAGCTGGGACTACAAGCACATGCCATCATGTCCAGCTAATTTTTGTATTTTTAGTAGATACGGAGGTTTTGCCATGTTGGCCAGGCTGGTCTCGAACTCCTAACATCAGGTGATCTGCCCGCCTTAGCTTCCCAAAGTGCTGGGATTACAGATGTGAGCCACCGTGCCTGGCCTGATTTCCACTTTCCGTTAAATTTCCAGTGTGTGATCATGAGACTGTTATTTCTTTTCTAGTCCACTATTGCAGGTACTGGAATTTGCTGTCACTCTACCTTTCCCTTCAATGATATTTTTTTAATTAAAAGTTTTATTTTATAGCGATAGCGTCTTGCTATGTTGCCCAAGCTAGTATTGAACTCCTGGGCTCAAGCAGTCCTCTTGCCTTGGCCTCTCAAAGTGCTGGGATTACAGGCATGAGTCTCCATGCCGAGTGTCCTTCAGTCTTTATTATTTAAAGATGGGTCTTCCACATTTGTTTGTTCCTTGTGGATACCACTTGCGTGTAACGCAGATACATTAGTCCTTATAGAAGACTCTTGACAGACATCATTTTTAACTGGTTTCTGGTCATATTTTGAATTACAGGTGTGAGCAACCGCACCCAGCTCTATTTTCTTGCTCACTGTCCTTGATCTTGGTTGGAAATTGGACAAACTGCATTAAGAGGAAAGACCTTTTGACATGAAGATGAAAGTTAGTGTATAGCTTGTTCTACTTGATTGTACTGTCAGCCCTAATAAGGTTGGAAACTAGATATCCCAGAGTCCCTTCTGTTTATGGTTCTGAGTTAAAGTTCATGAGAAGGTGAAGGCACATCAGTTTTGAAAAGTAAAGCGAAGAAGGCATTATTCTCAGTTCTAACAGCCTACCCAGAAACAAATATGTGGCAACCTTATGGACCTATGTTGCAAGACATTTTTTTTTTTTTTGAGATGGAGTCTCGCTCTGTCACCCAGGTTGGAGTGCAGCAGCGCGATCTCGGCTCACTGCAACCCCCACCTCTTGGGTTCAAACAATTACCCCACTTCAGCCTCCTGAGTAGCTGGGACTACAGTCGCCCACCACCACACCCAGCTAATTTTTTTTCTTTTTCTTTTTTTTTTTTAGTAGAGACGGGTTTCACCATGTTAGCCAGAATGGTCTCCATCTCTTGACCTCGTGATCCGCCCACCTTGGCCTCCGGAAGTGCTGGGATTACAGGCGTGAGCCACCGCGCCCAGCTACAATACATTTTTTCTGACCTGGCTCTGCCAGTCTAGAACAGCTCCCAAAGCCAACATGACATTGGACTTTAGTTTCCTCTTAGCACACTCCATAGACTTTTCCACAAGCATCCCCACCAGGGACCCTCCTTAGGATTCACGTACACAGAGATCCTTGGATTTCACCATCCCCCTCTGGTTTTCTTTTTTTTTTTTTTTTTTTTTTTTTTTTTTTTGAGACGGAGTCTCGCTCTGTCGCCCAGGCTGGAGTGCAGTGGCCGGATCTCAGCTCACTGCAAGCTCCGCCTCCCGGGTTCACGCCATTCTCCTGCCTCAGCCTCCCGAGTAGCTGGGACTACAGGCGCCCGCCACCTCGCCCGGCTAGTTTTTTGTATTTTTTAGTAAAGACGGGGTTTCACCGTGTCAGCCAGGATGGTCTTGATCTCCTGACCTGGTGATCCGCCCGTCTCGGCCTCCCAAAGTGCTGGGATTACAGGCTTGAGCTACCGCACCCGGCCATCCCTCTGGTTTTCATCAGGCCATTCCAGGCTATTGCATTTAGTGATCTCCTCTCTTCCTGTGAACCCCTTTATCTCCAACTCTTCTCATAGTTACATGATTTCTTTTTTTTTTTTTTTTTGAGACGGAGTCTCGCTCTGTCGCCCAGGCTGGAGTGCAGTGGCGCTATCTCGGCTCACTGCAAGCTCCGCCTCCTGGGTTTACGCCATTCTCCTGCCTCAGCCTCCCGAGTAGCTGGGACTACAGGCGCCCGCCACCTCGCCCGGCTAATTTTTTTGTATTTTTAGTAGAGACGGGGTTTCATTGTGTTAGCCAGGATGGTCTCGATCTCCTGACCTCGTGATCCGCCTGTCTCGGCCTCCCAAAGTGCTGGGATTACAGGCTTGAGCCACCGCGCCAGGCCTAGTTACATGATTTCTGTAGTAAGCATCTTGTTCCTTAATCGTAACCTGTTTCCTCACTCCACTCTGACAGTTTTAATGTTGCAGCCAAGAATGCATTGCATTGTTGATGTTGAGTGGCGGCATGACCACTGAGCCTCCATTTTATTTATTTCTTTTTTTTCTCTTGAGACAGTTTTTGCTCTTGTTACCCAGGCTAGAGTGCAATGGCACGATCTCAGCTCACTGCAACCTCCATCTCCTGGGTTCAAGCGATTTTCCTGCCTCAGCCTCCCAAGTAGCTGGGATTACAGGTGTGTGCCACCACACCTGGCTAATTTTTTTTTGTATTTTTAGTAGAGACGGGGTTTCACCATGTTGCTCAGGCTGGTCTTGAGCTCCCGACCTCAGGCGATCCACCTGCCTTGGCCTCCAAAAGTGCTGGGATTATAGACATGAGCCACCGCACCCACCCTTTCTTTTCCTTTTTGATACTGAGTCTCATTCTGTTGCCCAGGCTGGAGTGCAATGGGGTGATCTTGGCTCACTGCAAGCTCTGCTTCCCGGGTTCAAGTGATTTTCCTGCCTCAGCCTCCTAAGGAGCTGGGACTACAGGTACACACCACCACACCTGGCTTTTCTGTATTTGTATTTATCTATTTATTTTTTTGAGACAGTGTCTCGCTGTGTCACCCAGGCTGGACTACAATGGTGCAATTTTGGCTCACTGCAACCTCTGCCTCCTGGATTCAAGCCATTCTCCTGCCTCAGCCCCCCAAGTAGCTGGGACTTCAGGCATGAGCCACCACACCCAGCCAATTTTGTATTTTTAGTAGAGACAGGGTTTCACCATGTTGGCCAGGCTGGTCTCGAACTCCTGACTTCAAGTGACCTGCCCACTTCAGCCTCCCAAAGTGCTGGGATTACAGGTGTGAGTCACCACACCTGGCCTATTTATTTATTTATGTTTGAGACAAAGTCTCGCTCTGTTGCTCAGGCTGGAATGCAATGGCACAATCTCGGCTCACTGCAACCTCCACTTCCTGGGTTCAAGCGATTCTCCTGCCTCAGCCTCCTGAGTAGCTGAAATTACAGGAGTGCACCACCACACCCAGCTAATTTTTTGTATTTTTAGTAGAGATGGGGTTTTGCCATGTTGGCCAAGCTGGTCTCAAACTTCTGACCTCAAGCAATCCACCTGGCTCGGCCTCCCAAAGTGCTGGGATTACAGGCATGAGCCACCATGTCTGGTCTTCTTTTTAATTATTAAAAAAAAAAAAAAAAGAGTTTCACCATGTTGCCCAGGGTGGTCTCGAACTCCTGAGCTAAAGGGATCCACCCACCTTGGCCTCCCAAAGTGCTGGGATAACAGGCATGAGCCAGCGTGCTTGGCCTCTATTTTCTCTTTTCCTTTTTTCTTTTCTTTTTTTTTTTTTTTTTTTTTTTTTTGAGATGGAGTCTTGCTGCTTCACCTAGGCTGGAGTGCAGTGGCAAGATCTTGGCTCACTGCAATCTCCACCTCCTGGCTTCAAGTGATTCTCCTGCCTCAGCCTCCTGAGTAGCTGAGATTATAGGTGTACGCCACCACGCCCAGCTAATTTTTGTATTTTTAGTAGACATGGGGTTTCACCATGTTGGCCAAGATGGTCTCGATTTCCTGACCTCGTGATCCGCCCGCCTCAGCCTCCCAAAGTGTTGGAATTAGAGGCGTGAGCCACCGCGCCCGGCCCTATTTTCTATTTTGGTTATTTCATACTAGGAATACAGAGAGGCAGAAAACCACAGCTGTGCACTGAGACCACTGACACTTGGGAGTCACTGCACTCCAGGCACAGGGACCGCCACGGACAAGCGAGTCCTCCCAGACACGCAGGAGTCGCCCCCATGGCCGACAAAAATCACAACATTTGTTCTGGGGACTAAAGGATGGACACATCCAGAGACACGGACACACCCACAAATCATCGCCCCCCACTCTTCAGCCCCACAGCGCCCCCCTGGTCCCTCTACAATCTCTGCCATCTGTCACCTCCATACCCAGAGCATCGTCCATCATGGGTGGGGGCCCCGCCACAGAGATGCCACTCCTCAGACCCAGAAGATGACCGCAAGCTACTGCAACGCGGGGTAGGGGTTCAGGGTGTCCATAATCTCCCGCCTCGCCCTGTCTCTGAGTCCCCTTCTCTGTCGCTTGGAAAAACCACAGCAGCGGCCCTCGCAGAAGTAGGGAGCTTCGCCCGCGGCTTCCGTAATCCCAGGGGACCCCGCGGCACGAGGTTAAGCGGCAGAGCGCGCTGCATGCCGGGAGGAGCCTGGCGGACGGGGTTTTGAGCGTCTGCGCAGCCTCCGTTTGAGGTGGCCATTTCCCACAAGCCTCCGGGGCAGGGGCCTCGCCGGCGCGGTAGTCTGGCTGGAACTGCGCGCCTGGTGCGGTGAGCTTCCGGGTCTGGTGCGGCTGTGCAGGTGCAGGCACTGCCTCCGGCCTCGGTGATTGCGAAACGGAGGGGCAATGGGTGCGGGTGCGCCTGTGGGTGTGAGGGACCGAGGGGCGGTGGGTGCAGGTGGGCCTGTGGGCGTGAGGGACCGAGGGGCAATGGGTGCGGGTGGGCCTGTGGGTGTGAGGGACGGAGGGGCGGTGGGTGCGGGTGCGCCTGTGGGTGTGAGGGACCGAGGGACAGTGGGTGCGGGTGCGCCTGTGGGTGTGAGGGACCGAGGGACAGTGGGTGCGGGTGGGCCTGTGGGTGTGATGGACCGAGGGGTGGTGGGTGCGGGTGGGCTTGCTGGTGAGGGTGGGTGTGGGTGCGCCGGTGGGTGTGGGGGACCGAGAGGCAGTGCATTCGGGTGCGCCTGCCGGTGTGGGGGGACCGAGGGTGGGTGTGGGTGCGCCTGCAGATGTCGGGGACAGAGAAGCAGTGGGTCGGGGGAACCTAGGGTGGGCGTGGGTGCATCTGCGCTGGCTATGGTGGGGCGCCTTTGAGGTTGGTGGTTGCGGTTGTCCTGGGGCGCCGAGGTGGCTACAAGGCTGTGGGGTGCCTGTGGCCGTGGTCGGCGGGTGGCCGTGGAACATGGACCCAGCCACTCTTTTTCCGGCGCTTTCTCCTCGCGGCTGCGACTGTGCTCCCGAGAGGGTGCAGGTGCGAGTCTTTAATGAGGCTTATGGAGAAGAAGTCGTGGAACTGGGTTGTTACGGGAGTTGAGAGTTGAAACTGGCCTCAAGCCAAGTCCTCAGCTGATGCCTGAGAATTAGGACCCCCCACTAGGTAGAGTCCCCTTTGGGAGAACTGGAATGCGCCTTTAGGTTTCAAAACCACAGCATCTCCAGAGATCTGACCCTGGGGACCTGAATAAACTCAACTCTCACAGAAGCGCTCTTGGCAGGTGCGGCCCGCAAGGGCATTTCCTAACGTCAGTACAGGCAAGTTTGGGGCATGAGTCCTCCTTCCTCAGACCTTCAGTGCTTCCTAAATATCCAAAGGTGGTAAAAGAAACGTTGCACGTTTTCTTTTCTTTTCTTTCTTTCTTTCTTTTTCTTTTTTTTTTTTTTTTTTTTTTTGAGACGGAGTTTCGTTGTTGTTGCCCAGGCTGGAGTGCAGTGGCGCTATCTCGGCTCACCGCAACCTCCGTCTTTCGGGTTCAAGCGATTCCCCTGCCTCAGCCTCCCGAGTAGCTGGGATTACAGGCACCTGCCACCACTCCTGGCTAATTTTTTGTATTTATTTTTTGTAGAGACGGGGTTTCCCCATATTGGTCAGGCTGGTCTTGAACTCCTGACCTCAGGTGATCCGCCCGCCTCGGCCTCCCAAAGTGCTGGGATTACAGACGTGATCCACTGCCCAACCACGTTGCACGTTTTCTTTTTTTTTTTTTTTTCTTTTTGAGACGGAGTCTCACTCTGTCGCCCAGGCTGGAGTGCAGTGGCCGGATCTCAGCTCACTGCAAGCTCCGCCTCCTGGGTTCACGCCATTCTCCTGCCTCAGCCTCCCGAGTAGCTGGGACTACAGGCGCCCGCCGCCTCGCCCGGCTAATTTTTTGTATTTTTTAGTAGAGACGGGGTTTCACCATGTTAGCCAGGATGGTCTCGATCTCCTGACCTCGTGATCCGCCCGTCTCGGCCTCCCAAAATGCTGGGATTACAGGCTTGAGCCACCGTGCCCGGCCCTACGTTGCACGTTTTCAATTAAAGTTCAGGAGGGTTTACATTTTCTCCTAGTAAGTGAAAGCGGTTTGTTATTATTATTTTTAATATACACGCAGTAAGACTAAGCATATTTCTTTGAGTTTTCATAAATGCATATTTACACCACCAAAATAGAGAACATTCTGTCACTCCCCACATACTCTTGGGTTGCCCATTTGTACTCAACCTTTCACCCCAACCAGGAATCTGCTTTAGCTACCTGTATCTTTGCCTTTTCCAGAATGTCATGTTATGTGAAACATGTAGCTTTTTGAACCCTGTTTGTAAAATTCGATGCCATATTTGTAAAATTAGCTAATTATACTTGTCATTTATTGATTGAGAGACAAGGGTCACATCCTGTCACCTAGGCTGGAGTGGGAGGGGCACAGTCATAGCTCACTGCTGTCTCAAACGTCTGTCAGCACTTTGGGAGGCCGAGACGGGCGGATCACGAGGTCAGGAGATCGAGACCATCCTGGCTAACGCTGTGAAACCCCGTCTTTACTAAAAATACAAAAAATTAGCCGGGCACGGTGGCGGGTGCCTGTAGTCCCAGCTACTCGGGAGGCTGAGGCAGGAGAATGGCGTGAACCCAGGGGGCGGAGCTTGCAGTGAGCTGAGATGGCGCCACTGCACTCCAGCCTGGGGGACAGAGCGAGACTCCGTTTCAAAAAAAAAAAAAAAAGTCTGTCTGGGCTTAAGTTATCCTCCCACCTCAGCCTCCCCAGTAGCTGGGACTCCAGGCATGCACCACCATGCCTTGCTAATTAAAAAAAATTTTTAGTAGAGACAAGGTCTCCTTGTGTTGCCCACATTGGCCTCGAACTCCTGAGCTCAAGCAATCTTTCCACTTTGGCCTCCCGAAGTGCTGTGTTTACAGGCATGAGCCATGGCACCCAGCCTATTATTGTCTTGTAGAGTTCTCAGTTTAAAAACTTTTGATGGGCCGGGCAATATGGAGAAACCCCATCTCTACTAAAAATACAAAAAGTGAGCTGGGCGTGGTGGCACATGCCTGCAATCCCAGCTACTCGGAAGTCTGAGGCAGGAAAATCGCTTGAACCTGGGAGGCAGAGGTTGCTGTTGCCATGAGCCGAGATCGCGCCATTTCTCCAGCCTGGGCAACAAGAGTGAAGCTCTGTCTAAAAAAAAAAAAAAAAACAACTTTTGACAGAGCTAAGTAAAAGAGATGGCAGATAACAGGCCTTCAAAACTGAGAGATTAAATTACTATGTTTACATCGAGATACGGGAGTTTAGGTTAAGATTCTGTTTTCCCTGTGCTTAACTTTCTTCATTTGTATCATGGGAAGGAAGCTGGGAACAGGAGGTACAATGAGATGATAAATCATATTAATCTCTGCAGTACTTAACATCGAGAAACTGATAGAATTTCATTTACTTTCGTCATTAACAAAACGCAAAGCTATCGGCCAGGGGTGGTGGCTCTCAACTTTAATCCCAGTGCTTTGGGAGGCTGAGGCAGGAGGATTACTGGAGTCCAAGAGTTCCAGACCAGCCTGGGCAACATAATGAGACCTCATCTCTACAAAGAAACCACGCCCCCCACCACACGCACACAGAAAGCTATTACATTTTTTTCTCTTTCCTATGATCCCATTTGGTGGAAGTGCAAACTTACGAAAATCATACCTTTGAAAAGCAAAATGGGCTTTTTGGGCTTTGCAGATCATTAAAACACAAAGCTTCCATCCACTCTTATGAAAATGCATTAAAAATTTCCCAGTTTTGGCCGGGCGCGGTGGCTCAAGCCTGTAATCCCAGCACTTTGGGAGGCCGAGACGGGTGGATCACGAGGTCAGGAGATCGAGACCATCCTGGCTAACACGGTGAAACCCCGTCTCTGCTAAAAAAATACAAAAAAATAGCCGGGCGAGGTGGTGGGCGCCTGTAGTCCCAGCTACTCGGGAGGCTGAGGCAGGAGAATGGCGTGAACCCGGGAGGCGGAGCTTGCAGTGAGCTGAGATCCGGCCACTGCACTCCAGCCTGGGCGACAGAGCGAGACTCTGTCTCAAAAAAAAAAAAAAAAAAAAAAAAAATTTTCCCAGTTTTGGGATGTCAGATATGCTGGGGGTCCTCAAGGCCGCCCCCAGTGGCTCAGGGATTTGTGAGGGGTACTGAGGGGAACTGGCGGATGGTCAGCCTTACAGCTAAGATTTATTACAGTGCAAGGACTCAGAGCCAAATACTAGCAATGGGATGAGGCACATGGGGTGAAGTCGAGGAAACCAGGCACAGGCTTCCAAGGGTCCTCCCTGGTTGGCGTCGTACAAGATGCCTTTACTGCCTGGGCAACTAATTGTAACAGCACGTGCAACTGTTCACCAACCTGAGAAGCTCAATAGAGACTCTGCCAGGGTTTTTTTATTGCCAGCTGGTTATGAAGCACTCACTGCTTGGCAAATACCAAGATTCCAGATGCCCAGAATGAAAGATGTTTTGCATAAGCCATATTGCTTGTGCAATTTTGACACAGCTGACCTTGTAAACAGGGCTTCCAAGGGATAGCACTCAGGCCTGCTTTGCTCTGTTTTTTGCAGTGCAGCCTATTGGCCCCTGCTTTACAGCAAAATAATTATCAGGACTGTCACAACGCGGGGGACACGGGGGAATGAGCTTGCAGGAATGATTCCAGCTATGCCCTTTAGGGGTTTTGGACTTAGTTAAAATAAAGGTCTATTTTAGAAAGTCACCTGGCTTCCGGCCGGGCGCTGTGGCTCAAGCCTGTAATCCCAGCACTTTGGGAGGCCGAGACGGGCGGATCACAAGGTCAGGGGATCGAGACCATCCTGGCTAACACGGAGAAACCCGTCTCTACTAAAAAATACAAAAAACTAGCCAGGCGAGGTGGCGCGTGCCTGTAGTCACAGCTACTCGGGAGGCTGAGGCAGGAGAATGGCGGGAACCCCAGAGGAGGAGCTTGCAGTGAGCTGAGATCCGGCCACTGCACTCCAGCCTGGGTGACAGAGCAAGACTCCGTCTCAAAAAAAAAAAAAAAAGAAAAAAAGAAAGTCACCTGGCTTCCTTCTTAAACTTACATATTAATCCTTTTTTACCTGCCCTAAGTTACCAAGTGTGTGGTAGAGCACAACTCTTGCCAGTAATTTGAAGCTGCACTGACTGCATTCCACAGCTCCGACAGTGTCCTGATAGGTTCCACACCTGATGACAGTCCCGCAGGACACACAAGGTACTGCTGGAAACTGAGTTGACAATTTTCAGGGCAACCCAAGCAAGACATCCATTAGTCGGCAGTGAAGGTTAACAGACACTCAGTGCAGCCTCCCCCTGTAGGGAGAATTCTCAGTTCTGTCCAGTGAAGTGAGTTTAGTCCCTGATGTCAGAGAGACTGCCTGAGGCAGTCAGTTCCACATGGTTTGCTTGTCTACAGGACAGATCATCACTTTCACCAGTGTGGCCCTCAGGGTGTTCTGCAGGGCAGGTATAGCAGCTGGGCCATGCCGGGCTCCCTCACAGCCTGTCAGGGTGGTCTAGGCTCAGCAGTCAGTGTGCATTCAAAGAATTTACGGGGGCCGGGCGTGGTAGCTCACGCCTGTAATCCCAGCACTTTGAAAAGCTGAGGCAGGTGGATCACCTGAGGTCAGGAGGTCGAGACCAGCCTGACCAACATGGTGAAACCCCATCTGTACTGAAAATACAAAATTAGCCGAGGATGGTGGTGCATGCCTGTAATCCCAGCTACTTGGAAGGCCAAGGCAGGAGAATCGCTTGAACCCAGGAGGTGGAGGTTGCAGTGAGCCAAGATCACGCCATTGCACTCCAGCCTGGGTGACAAAAGTGAAACTCTGTCTCAAAAAATAAATAAAATAAAATGAAAAGAACTCATGGGAATTTGGAAAGCAGCACAGAGGGTTTTCCTTCAGGAGGAAGGAAGAGGTTGCAGGAAAGATTCTGAAAAATAAGATGAACACTGGCCTCTGCCCTCCCCCAGCCACCTCCTCAGATGCTTTTGGATATTTCCTCCTGTTACAAAATCACTGTGTCTCATCTGGCAATCGTTTCACATTTAAAAATCATCCCTTAGTGTTATCCAGATCTTCCTTCTGGAAGGGTTGTATGGAATATGACAAACAAAGTTTTTCCACAGAAAAACCTTTTTTTTTTTTTTTTTTTTTGAGACAGAGTCTCGCTCTGTCGCCCAGGCTGGAGTGCAGTGGCCAGATCTCAGCTCACTGCAAGTTCCGCCTCCCAGGTTTACGCCATTCTCCTGCCTCAGCCTCCCGAGTAGCTGGGACTACAGGCGCCCGCCACCACGCCCAGCTAATTTTTTGTATTTTTAGTAGAGATGGGGTTTTACCATGTTAGCCAGGATGGTCTCGATCTCCTGACCTCGTGATCCACCCGCCTCAGCCTCCCAAAGTGCTGTGATTACAGGCTTGAGCCACCATGCCCAGCCCAGAAAAACCTTTTAATACAATGTACTCAAAGACACAGGTTTAAAAATTGGTTGTGATAAAATCTGAAGTTTTCAAAAAAATTTCAAGATGGCTTTACATAACCTCCCATCCCTTTTGTCCTGATCATTTATTCAGTGAGCAGCTCAGAAAAGATCAGTCTGTTTCTGAGGGATAACTGCCTTACTAAGTTGTGTGTACCAGGAGAAGGTGAGGGAAGCAGGGTCAAACTGTCCATCCACGGTTACAAACAGCAGTGAATCCAGAAAGCCAAACACAATCAGCAGTGAGACATCCCCCAGGTGGAGGGGTCAAGAGCCCAGTGTCAGGAATGGGTGGAGAGGTCACAGTGCCTGGGTTATGCCCTTGCCAAACTCTAATGTTTTGTGTCAATTTTTAATATTCAGATGCAAGAGCCACGTATTACAAAGGCTTTTATGTTTTCGGTTTTTTTTGAGATGGAGTCTCGCTCTGTCGCCCAGGCTGGAGTGCAGTGGCATGATCTCGGCTCACTGCAAGCTCCGCCTCCTGGGTTCACGCCATTCTCCTGCCTCAGCCTCCCGAGTAGCTGGGACAACAGGCGCCTGGCCACGCCCAGCTAATTTTTTGTATTTTTAGTAGAGACGGGATTTCACCACGTGAGCCAGGATGCTCTCGATCTCCTGACCTGGTGATATGCCCACCTCGGCTTCCCAAAGTGCTGGGATTACAGGCGTGAGCCACCGCGCCCGACTAATTTTTGTATTTTTTAAGTAAAGACGGGGTTTCACCATGTTGGCCAGGCTGATCTTGAACTCCTGACCTCAGGTGATCTGCCTGCCTTGGCCTCCCAAAGTGCTGGGATTTACAGGCGTCAGCCACTGGGCCTGGCCATACAAAGGCTTTTATGAAAACCCCCTCCCCCCTTTTAAAATAATTGCAAATGTGCCCCTAGTATTAAATTCAGTATTTTTCACTTTAACATCATAGCTGCCAGGGAACATCCAGGTTGGAATGCAGGAGAGCCTGGAGAGGGATCTGCTACAGCAGGAGCTAGGCTAACACGCAGCTTACAACTTGTAGTAAGATGCTCTGTGGTCCACATCAAATGGGAACCCTCTGATCAGAATGCACGCGCTCAAATTCATGACCACATATCACATGGCCTAACAGTTTCAACCATTGTAAAAATGAAGCTGAAGCATACCCCTGTGTTGATTGTGACGGGGAGTCATTACCTGTTGAGGGAAGTCAGGGACCCCGAACGGAGGGACCAGCTGAAGCCATGGCAGAAGAACATAAATTGTGACGATTTCATGGACATTTATTGTTCCCCAAATTAATACTGTTATAATTTTTTTTTTTTTTTTTTGAGACGGAGTCTCGCTCTGTTGCCCAGGCTGGAGTGCAGTGGCGCGATCTCGGCTCACTGCAAGCTCCGCCTCCTGGGTTTACACCATTCTCCTGCCTCAGCCTCCTGAGTAGCTGGGACTACAGGCGCCCGCCACCGCGCCCGGCTAATTTTTTGTATTTTTAGTAGAGACGGGGTTTCACCGTGGTCTCGATCTCCTGACCTTGTGATCCGCCCGCCTCGGCCTCCCAAAGTGCTGGGATTACAGGCGTGAGCCACCGCGCCCGGCTACTTTTATAATTTCTTATGCCTGTCTTTACAGCAGTCTCCGAACATAAAGTGTGAAGATTTCATGGACACTTCTCACTTCCCCAGTCAATACCCTTGTGATTTCCTATGTCTGTCTTTAATCTCTTAATCCCATCATCTTCGTAAGCTGAGGAGGATGTATGTCGCCTCAGGACCCCATGATGATTACGTTAACTACACAAATTGTTTGTAGAGCATGTGTGTTTGAACAATATGAAATCTGGGCACCTTGAATAAAGAACAGGATAACAGCAATGTTCAGGGAACAAGGGAGATAAGACTTTAAGCTCTTGACTGCCGGTGAGCCAGATGGAACAGAGCCATATTTCTCTGCTTTCAAAAGCACATAGGAGAAATATTGCTGAATTGTTTTTCTCAGCAAGGAACATCCCTGAGAAAGAGAATGCCCCCTGATGGTAGGTCTATGAACGGCCCCCTTGGCGGCGTCTGTCTTTTATGGTCGAAGCCGAAGGGATGAAATAAGCCCCGGTCTCCTGTAGCACTCCCAGGCTTATTAGGATGAGGAAATTCCCACCTAATAAATTTTAGTCAGACAGGTTGTCTGCTCTCAAACCCTGTCTCCTGATGTTATCAATGACAATGCATGCCCAAAACTTCATTAGCAATTTTAATTTCGCCCCAGCCTGTGGTCCTGTGATCTCGCCCTGCCTCCACTTGCTTTGTGATATTTTATTACGTTGTGAAATATGTGATCTCTGTGATCCACACCCTATTCGTACACTCCCTCCCCTTTTGAAAATCACTAATAAAAGCTTGCTGGTTTTACGGCTCGGGGAACATCACGGAACCTGCTGACATGTGATGTCTCCCCTGGACACTCAGCTTTAAAATTTCTCCCTCATACTCTTTCCCTTTATTTCTCGAACCAGCCGAGACATTTAGGGAAATAGGAAAGAACCCACGTTAAATATCAGGGGTGGGGTTTCCCCCAACAATTACTGTCAGCTCCAAAAATGCACAACTGTGTATCTATTGCTCCCCACCATTTAAATACCCCTGAGTAGTTCTTTGGTTAAGATTGTTAGGTAGGGCCGGGCGCGGTGGCTCACGCCTGTAATCCCAGCACTTTGGGAGGCCGAGGCGGGCGGATCACAAGGTCAGGAGATCGAGACCACGGTGAAACCCCGTCTCTACTAAAAATACAAAAAAAAATGAGCCGGGCGCAGTGTCGGGCGCCTGTAGTCCCAGCTACTCGGGAGGCTGGGGCAGGAGAATGGCGTGAACCCAGGAGGCGGAGCTTGCAGTGAGCCAGGATCGCGCCACTGCACTCCAGCTTGGGCGACAGAGCAAGACTCCATCTCAAAAAAAAAAAAAAAAAAGATTGTTAGGTAGGAGTGCCGGTCGTGGTGACTCATGCCTGTAATCCCAGCACTTTGGGAGGCCAAGGCAGGCGGATCACGAGGTCAGGAGATCAAGACCATCCTGGCTAACACGGTGAAACCCCGTCTCTACTAAAAATACAAAAAATTAGGCCGGGCGCGGTGGCTCAAGCCTGTAATCCCAGCACTTTGGGAGGCCGAGACGGGTGGATCACGAGGTCAGGAGATCGAGACCATCCTGGCGAACACCGTGAAACCCCGTCTCTACTAAAAAATACAAAAAACTAGCCAGGCGAGGTGGCGGGCGCCTGTAGTCCCAGCTACTCGGGAGGCTGAGGCAGGAGAATGGCGTGAACCCGGGAGGCGGAGCTTGCAGTGAGCTGAGATCCGGCCACTGCACTCCAGCCCGGGCTACAGAGCGAGACTCCGCCTCAAAAAAAAAAAAAAAAATAAAAAAATAAATAAATAAAATACAAAAAATTAGAAGGGTGTGGTGGCGGGCGCCTGTAGTCCCAGCTACTCGGGAGGCTGAGGCAGGAGAATGGCGTGAACCCGGGAGGTGGAGCTTGCAGTGAGCCGAGATTGCGCCACTGCACTCCAGCCTGGGCGACAGAGCGAGACTCCATCTCAAAAAAAAAAGAAGTTATGTTAATGTCAAAAGTTTTAAGTATATAAAAAATTGATCTTTAAGAAGAGTGCATGAACTGTACAAATCCGGTAATACTAATAAATAGTGCCTAAATTGACAAAATTACAAAGTTGATTTCATATTCCATAATTGCAATGGAATATTTATATCTTCAGAGTAAAAATGTTTGTTAGTATACAGTTTATCTGAACATGGTTCATAGAATCTAAGAAACAACTACAGAGGAATTTGACAAAAAGTGTCTTGTTCTTAATAGCATGTAATTAAACATAGTATTGAACACATACTGAAGGGTTGCACTTAGCTCTGAGTAATAGGAAACTCAGTCTGCCTGATATAAGTGATTATTCTTACATGGATGGACTAAGTAGTCATTCAGCGATGCTGTACATGATCAGACGTTTGTGTGTGTGATTTTTGGCTTGTGTGTGTGATTTTTGGCTGTCATGGTTGTGTCTGCACACAGAACCATAAGCAGTACTAAGAGAACAAAAGAACAAAATGTTTAGTATAAAAATAAGGTAAGACCTGGGCTGGGTGCAGTGGCTCACGCCTGTAATCCCAGCACTTTGGGAGGCCGAGGCGGGCGGATCCCAAGGTCAGGAGTTCGAGACCAGCCTGGCCAACATAGTGAAACCCCGTCTCTACTAAAAATACAAGTTAGCCAAGCATGGTGGTGCTTGCCTGTAATCCCAGCTACTCAGGAGGCTAGGCAGGAGAATCGCTTGAACCCAGGAGGCAGAGGTTGTGAGCCGAGATCGTGCCACTGCACTCCAGCCTGGGCAACAGAGCGGGACTCTGTCTCAAAAAAATAAATAAATAAAATAAAAATAAAATAAGGTAAGACCTAAAGGAGGGAGTCAGAGCTTCAGAGATGATCACTACGACAGTCAGGATCAGTGGCCTGGTGGACATGGCAGGTGTTCTAGGAATCTGAACTAAATGTATTCATGTTGGGGGAGCTCATGGAGACATCTGGCTGAAAGTTAGGCAGCTGGTGTCTGTTGTAGAGATACTCTTCATTAATAGGGGCAGGAATCAATACAGTGATCCAGAAGGCCATGTGTATGGTGCACCTGAGTGCCACCTTGATGTCACTGAGTATGCTGGCTCTACAAAGCGGGTAATGACTTCTCAAGTCCTAACTGCCAAACCTCATGCAAAGTAGAAAATGAGCAGATTTTAACTTGGTGCCATAAAGGAAAGGCATTCAGGGAAATGTCTTTCCCAGCCTTACACATATATCCATAACAAAACCATCTGTAGATTGATTCTTGTCGTATAGGTCCCCCTTCCTAATTCAAAGGCTACTGTCTAACTCCCAGTGAGAAATGAGGAAAAACAAATTACAAAAGATGATTAGAGACTATACTTTATAGAGAACTTTGCATATTTACAAGGTTTTGCAAAACAATTTTGGTAAGGTACAATATTTAAAATAGGTAAGTGATATCCACTATCTGTAGCAGTAGGCCAGTAAGAATAAAAAATACCAAAGTTTCATTGTTGTAATGATGCCAAACAGAAAAATATAGAAGCTATAAAAATTCTGTCATGTTCAAAGTACACTCCAAATCACCTTTGGGTCTAATACAGTTCGAAATGAAAATATTTAAGAGGCCGGGCACGGTGGCTCATGCCTGTAATCCCAGCACTTTGGAAGGCCGAGATGGGCAGATCACGAGGTCAGGAGATCGAGACCATCCTGGCTAACACGGTGAAACCCCGTCTCTACTAAAAATACAAAAAATTAGCCAGGTGTGGTGGCGGCGCCTGTAGTCCCAGCTACTCGGGAGGCTGAGGCAGGAGAATGGCATGAACCTAGGAGGCAGAGGTTACAGTGAGCTGAGATCATGCCCCTGCACTCCAGCCTGGGTGACAGAGCTGGACTCTAAGAGATAAAACACTTAACTATGAAAACATAGGTATTATATCTGAAAGAGGACTTAGAGAATTATTTTCTCTAATGGCTCTGTTTGACAAATGAGGTATTGACAAGTACAATATCATACTTGTAATATTTCTCTCCTGGTGTGAAGTTTGTGGCAAATTAGACATGAATTAATGTGAGGTTATCCCATGTTACTTATAGAATTTCTCTTCAGTGTGTACTCCCACTGGTTTTAGAAAGAATGACTTGACAACTGAAGGCTTTTGAGTGTGATTGACATTCGTGGGATTTCTGTCCTGCGTGCATCCTCAGATGGTTTCGGAAGGAGGAGGGCCACTTGAAGGACATCCCACATTGTTTACATTTGTGAGGTTTCTCTCCAGTGTGCATCCTCACGTGATTATGTAAGGTTGAGGACCAAGTGAAGGTTTTCCCACATTGTTTACACTCATAAGGCTTCTCTCCAGTGTGCATCCTCAAATGACCCTGGAATGCTCTGGAAGAAGTAAAGGCCTTCCCACAGTGTTCACATTTATAGAGCTGCTCTTGTGTGTGAATTCTCACATGTTCTCTAAACGTTGAGGACCAAGTGAAGGTTTTCCCACATTGTTTACACTCATAAGGCTTCTCTCCAGTGTGCGTCCTCAAATGACCTTGGAATGATCTGGAAGAGGTAAAAGCCTTCCCACAGTGTTCACATTTATAGAGATGCTCTTGTGTGTGAATTCTCGCATGTTCTCTAAACGTTGAGGACCAAGTGAAGGCTTTTCCACATTGTTTACACTCATAAGGTTTCTCTCCCGTGTGTGTCCTCAAATGACCTTGGAATGATCTGGAAGAGGTAAAAGCCTTCCCACAGTTTTCACATTTATAGAGTTTCTCCCCAGTGTGGATCCTCGTGTGTACTCGCAAGGTTTCAGACCAACTAAATGTTTTCCCACACTGCTTGCATTCATAGAGCTTCTGTCCCGTGTGCGTCTTCTCATGTCTTTGAAAAGCCTGGGGGTAACTGAAGCCTTTCCCACAGTGTTGACATTTATAGGGCTTCTCTCCAGTGTGTGTTGTCATGTGTCTTTGAAATGTCGAGGGATAAATGAAGGCTCTCCCACACTCCTGACATTTATATGGCCTGTCTTTTGTGTGAGTTCTCACATGTCTAGTGAAACTTGCAAACCCATTAAATGCCATCCGACACTGCTCGCACTTATAGGTTTTCTCTGCTGTGTGAGTCTTCACGTGCTGAGAGAGGGAACGGGGATGTTGGAAAGTTTGCCCACATGCTTGACACTTATAGGGCTTCTCCTCAGTGTTGGTTCTTCCATGACTGTGTAAGTGTGAGGGACAAACGCAGACCTGCTTATATTCCTCACACAGAGGCGCTTTTCGTCCACACACAGACGTGATGTGCCTTTTAAGAGAAGAAACATGCGTGAAGACTGTCCCACACTTGGTGCATTCATACGGTTTTTCTCCAGCAGAAATTTCCTTGAACAGGGTAAGATTTGGCATTTGATGGATGGCTTCTCCATATTGACTACCTTCATTATTGTTACAGCATCTGTCCACCATACGATTTCTGTTAAAAATGAGAAACATTTTTATTTATGGTATGTTTGGCAATGATTTGTTGATATGTATTAACAAGTATTAGAAATACATTTCTAACTACATTTCAGTGTACATGAAATTTTTCTATTCTGAATTGAAGAGACATACTTATTAATGCAGTATTTATTATATATGGGGTTTTCCTGTAATGTCTTTTGTTGTTTTTTTTTTTTTTTTTTTTGAGACGGAGTCTCGCTCTGTTGCCTAGGCTGGAGTGCAGTGGTGCAATCTCAGCTCACTGCAAGCTCCGCCTCCCGGGTTCAGGCCATTCTCCTGCCTCAGCCTCCTGAGCAGCTGGGACTACAGGCACCTGCCACCACGCCCAGCTAATTTTTTTGGTATTTTTAGTAGAGACGGGGTTTCACCATGTTAGCCAGGATGGTCTTGATCTCCTGACCTCACGATCTGCCTGCCTCAGCCTCCCAAAGTGCTCGGATTACAGGTGTGAGCCACCATGCCCGGCCCCCTGTCATTATTTCTAGCAATTATGTTTCAAATTTTCAGTGTCTAAATCAAATACAAATTTTTTTTTGGTTAAAATTTGGAGCAATGCTTATATTTGGAGCAATACTTATATATATATTTAATTGCATACAAAGATTTTCTCCTAGATGACTTATTTCTCTTGTGAGTGCATCTCACCTCAGATTCTTGTGGTGATCTTCAGTGCCATAGCCTTCACAAGTTTTTTCTAAAGTGTAGGCACAGGAATTATTTCTTGTGAAGTTTGGTATTGTCTGTTCCTTAGATTTTTCTTCCCTGTACGTATCCTGCTGAGAAACTGACCCACTGGCTTTAAAATGAGTCTTATTATCTGAAACAAAAAAGTGAACAAATCTCATAAGGAATGAGACACGTATTAAGCAAAGGAAGACAATGAGGAGTTTAGCATTTTGAGGACTTCATCAGTAACAGACATCAGGGGTCAAAATGTTAGGTATTTCACAAACACAGTAAGTCACAGGTATCAAACAAGGAACCACTCTGTGATCCTAAATGACCAATGAAATCTATACCCATACTAATTTCACGAAAGGAACTTCAAGTCCTTTAAACCAAGACAGAAATAACATCTGTTTCACACACGTTTTCACTGTTAGAGAATAATGATTAGATTCTAGGTCCATGGTGGCTGTGAATATGTGTACCTTAGTCCTTTCCCACATTTCAAATCTTGAAACAGAACTGATGAGAAAGAAATGAGTTCATTAAAAACCAAGTGAAGGAATGATGTCATCCTTACCTACTGAGGCCAGGTTCCGGAAGGTCTCCAGCATCACATCTCTGTAGAGGTTCCTCTGAGCAGAATCCAGCAAAGCCCACTCCTCCAGGGTGAAGTCCACAGCCACATCCTCAAAGACCACTGAGTCCTAAGAAAAACCACGTAGGTGTGCAGGAGGATTGGTGACACCGAAAGTACTGGGAACTGGACTCAATTCACAAATTCAAATGAGATTCTGTGGTGTCCCAACACCTCCTCTATGATGTGAATGTTAGATCTTTCACTTACTCACAATCACTTCCTAATAAACTTAATAGCACCACTATGAGTCTGAACTTATCTCTACCTTTTTACCGTGACTGTTCTTATCTTCCTCTACCAGCAGGGTCGAGAGAGATGATGCTATGCAAATGAAGTAACTTTTCCATTTGAAACGCTGCATAACGCAGCAGGCCTCCGTTGTCCAAACGATGCACATTTCATAGGTCTTTCGGACCAGCCTTTGATCGGCTACTGGAGAAAACTGTAAGTCCTTGGAATCCACTGCCTGGTAAGAGGATCTTTGTATAGACGGGCCTGAGGCCAGCCAGAGAGCTTCTAACAATGTGAGGTAAGAATTCCTGTTTTTGTCTGCAGTGGAGCCCTGGGCCACCCTGTATCAGTTTTTTCCCACTTATTTTCTTAAATTATTTTAAAGGCAACTGTAGGCCGGGCGCGGTGGCTCAAGCCTGTAATCCCAGCACTTTGGGAGGCCGAGACGGGCGGATCACAAGGTCAGGAGATCGAGACCAGCCTGGCTAATACGGTGAAACCCCGTCTCTACTAAAAAATACAAAAAACTAGCCGGGTGAGGTGGCGGGCGCCTGTAGTCCCAGCTACTCGGGAGGCTGAGGCAGGAGAATGGCGTAGACCCGGGAGGCGGAGCTTGCAGTGAGCTGAGATGCGGCCACTGCACTCCAGCCTGGGCGGCAGAGCGAGACTCCGTCTCAAAAAAAAAAAAAATAAAAAAAAATAAAGGCAACTGTATAAATGTTTGTAAAGTCCTGTTACTGTATAACACATAAGAATACTTACCTGTTGGCCAATAACAGCACGAAGGAGGTGAGTGAGAGGGAGCAAAGGCAGCAAGGGACATGACGATCGATGGTAAAGTGCTAATTAAAATGCACTGTTTTGGCGTATAATATTCATGGATGTAGTATGTATTAATAATGCCATAAAAGTTGGGGGGCAGGAAGGAACAGAGCTACACAGGTGCAGCATTTCTGTATCTCACTGGAATCAAGCGATTAATATAAACCTGCAGCTCATCTGATAAGCCTCATATTTATAATACAGTAACCCCTAAAGAAACTAACAAATAGTAAAAAGTTAAACAATTGAAATATTTCATTAGAAAACACTTAATGAAAATGAAAGTAGTGGTCGGGCATGGTGACTTACTCCTGTAATCCCAGCACTTTGGGAGGCTGAGGTGAGTGGATCACCTGAGGTACGGAGTTTGAGACCAGCCTGACCAACATGGAGAAACCCCGTCTCTGCTAAAAATACAAAATTAGCCAGGTGTGGTGGCGAGCACCTGTAATCTCAGCTACTCGGGAGGCTGAAGCAGGAGAATCACTTGAACCCAGGAGGTGGAGGTTGCAGTGAGCTGAGATCGCACCATTGCTCTCCAGCCTGGGCGACAGAGTGAAACTCCATCTCCAAAAAACAAAACAAAACAAACAAAAAAACAAAGTAGTAAAGGAGTATAGCAACAAGAAAGGCATAAAACCCACAAAAAACAAAAAGTAAGATGGCAAACATAAGTATGTCTAACTCAGTAATAACACTAAATGGGAATGAATTACAGAACCCAATTAAATGGCAGAGGTTGTCAGAACGGATAACAAACATAGTCCAACTATATACACTGTATAAGATACACACTAGCTGGCCGCGGTGGCTCACGCCTGTAATCCCAGCACTTTGGGAGGCCGAGGCGGGCAGATCATGAGGTCAGGAGATTGAGACCATCCTGGCTAACACGGTGAAACTCCGTCTCTACTAAAAATTAGCCGGGCATGGTGGCAGGCGCCTGTAGTCCCAGCTACTCGGGAGGCTGAGGCTGGAGAATGGCGTGAACCCAGAAGGCAGAGCTTGCAGTGAGCCGAGATTGCGCCACTGCACTCCAGCCTGGGCAACAGAGCAAGACTCCATCTCAAAAAAAAAGATACACACTTTTGATCCAAAGATACAAACAGATTGCAAGTAAAGGATGGGGCTGGGTGCGGTGGCTCACACCTATAATCCCAGCAGTTTGGGAGGCCAAGGTGGGCAGATCACCGGAGGTCAAGAGTTTGAAACCAGTCCAGCCAACATAGTGAAACTCTGTCTCTACTAAAAATACAAAAACTAGCTAGGTGTGGTGGCTTATGCATGTAATCGCAGCTACTCTGGAGGCTGAGGCAGGAGAATCTCTTGAACCCAGGAGGTGGAGGTTGCAGTGAGCCAAGATTGCGCCAGTGCACTCCAGCCTGGGTGTCAGAGCAAAGACTCCGTCTCATAAAAAAAAAAAAAAGGATAGCAAAAGATATTGTGCAAATAGCTATATTAATATCAGACATAACATTAAAATAAAAAGTGTTAGTAAAGAAGGAAATTGTATAATGACAAAAGGTTCAATCCACCCTGTAAAGTTATAATTATATGTGCACCTAAAAACAGAGCACCAAAATACATGATGCAAAAAAATGGCAAAAATAGGCTGGGCACAGTGACTCACGTCTGTAATCCCAGCACTCTGGGAGGACAAGGCCGGCAGATCACGATGTCAAGACATCCAGACCATCCTGGCCAATGTGGTAAAACCCCATCTCTACTAAAAATACAAAAATTAGCTGGGCGTGGTGGTGCACACCTGTAGTCTCAGCTACTCAGGAGGCTGAGGCAGAAGAATCACTTGAACCTGGGATGCGTAGGTTTCAGTGAGCCAAGATCGCACCACTGCACTCCAGCCTGGCGAGAGAGTGAGACTGTGTCTCAAAAAAAAAAAAAAAAAAAGATAGTTAAACCTAACAGTTGGAACAGAAATACCCCACTCTTCTTTTTTTTTTTTTTTTTTTTTTAAGTTGAACACAGCATCATCTATTAACCCCACTTTTTAATAATAGAACATCTAGGTGGAATACAGGGAAATAAAATAAATAAAATAATAGAACACTATAAGTCATTTAGACATAACAGATACCTGCAGAATACTCAACCCAACAATAGCAAAACATGCATTCTTTTCAAGTGCAGGAAGAATGTGCTGTAAAAGAGACGCTTTGCTAGACCAGAGAAGAAACCTCAACAATTTTTTTTTTTTTTGGGGATGGAGTCTTGCTCTGTTGCCCAGGCTGGAGTGCAGTGGTGCGATCTCAGCTCACTGCAAGCTCCGCCTCCCGGTTTCACATCATTCTCCTGCCTCAGCCTCCCAAGTAGCTGGGACTACAGGCGCCCGCCACCACGCCTGGCTAATTTTTTGTATTTTCAGTAGAGACGGGGTTTCACCATGTTAGCCAGGATGGTCTCAATCTCCTGACCTTGTGATCCACCCGCCTCAGCCTCCCAAAGTGCTGGGATTACAGGTGTAAGCCACCGCACCCGGCCAACAAATTTTAAACAATAGAAATACAAGGTATTGGCTGGGCTCGGTGACTCACACCTGTAATCCCAGCATTTTGGGAGACCAAGGCAGATGGATCGCTGGAACTCAGGTGTTCGAGACCAGCCTGGGCAACATAGTGAGACCCTGTCTCTACTAAAAATGCAAAAATTAGCTGGGTATGGTGGCACACACATGTAGTCCCAGCTACTTGGGAGGCTGAGGCACGAGAATTGCTTGAACCCAGGAGACAGAAGTCGCAGTGAGCTCTGATCACAGCACTGACAGAGCAAGAGTCAGTTTTCAAATAAATAACAAAACAACCCCAGAAATAAGTATGTCCTCTGACCACCATGGAATGAGAAATGAAATTGGAAACTTACACAGAAAATTGGGCAGATTCACTAATATGTGGATATTTACACACTCTTCCATAACTAATGGATCAAAGAGAAATCAAAAGGGAAATACTTTGAGATGGATGGAAAATAAAGACATACCAAAACTTATATAAAGGATATTAATAGCTATAAATACCTATCCTGAAGATTGCAAATCAACAACCTAACCTTGTCCACCTCAAGACAATAGGAAAATAAAACTAAATCTAAGCAACTAGGAGGAAGGAAATAATAAATATTACAGCCAAATCAATGAAATAGAGAACAGTAAAACAATAGAAAAAAATCAGTGAAACCAAAGCTAGTTGTTTGAAAAGATCAAACAAAACTGATTTAGCTAGATTGACAAGAAAAGAGACTCAAACTTCTTAGAACCAGAACATTATCACCAACCTTAAACGAATACAAAGGATGATAAAAATACTATGAACAGTTACACATCAATACATTAGTTAACATAGATAAACACATTGTTAGAACCACCTTAACTACCGAAACTAAAGACACAGACAATCCAAATACACCTATTAGAAACGAAGAGACTAA
The DNA here is from genome assembly GCF_024542745.1 of Macaca thibetana thibetana. Taxonomy (NCBI): domain Eukaryota; kingdom Metazoa; phylum Chordata; class Mammalia; order Primates; family Cercopithecidae; genus Macaca; species Macaca thibetana. The sequence continues at coordinate 21,301,841 of NC_065596.1, forward strand.
ATTATTTATCAAAATCTACTGAAGATGAAAAGCCTGAGCCCGATTCAGGGCCTCTCCCCTGAATTCTACCAAAAATTTAAGGGAAATTTAATGCCAAATGTTTATAAGACATTTTACAAAAGTTGCAAAAGAAAGGAACAATTCCCAACTCATTTTATGAGTATTATCCTGGTACCAAAACCAGATAAAAACATCACAGTAAAACTACAGACCAATATTTATTTGGTTATGGATTCCAAAATCCTCAATAAAATACTAGCAAAGCAAATTCAGTAATATAGAAAAGAATTCTACATCATGACTAGCTGGATTTTCTTTTTTTTTTTGAGATGGAGTCTCTCACTCTGTTGCCCAGGCTCGAGTGCAGTGGTGCAATCTTGGCTCACTGCAACCTCTGCCTCCTGGGTTCAAGCGATTCTCCCTGCCTCAGCCTCCCGAGTAGCTGGGATTACAGGTACTTGCCACCACGCCCAGCTAATTTTTATACTTTTAGTCGAGATGGGGTTTTGTCATTTGGCCAGACTGGTCTTGAACTACTGACCTCAGGTGATCCACCTGCCTTGGCCTCCCAAAGTAATGGAATTACAGGCATGAGCCACTGCGCCCAGCCAACTAGCTGGAATTTATCTAAGAAGTGCAAAGTTGGTTTAACATATATCTCATAAAGGACTTGGATCTAGAATATATGAAGAAAGAGGCTGGGCATGCTGGCTCACACCTGTAATGCTAGCACTTTAGGAGGCTGAGGTGGGTGGGTCATAAGGTCAGCAGTTTGAGACCAGCCTGACCAATATGGTGAAACCCCATCTGTACTAAAAATACAAAAATTAGCTGGGTGTGGGGGCAGGTGCTTGTAATCGCAGCTACTCAGGAGGCTGAGGAGGGAGAATCGCTTGAACCCAGGAGGTGGAGGTTGCAGTGAGCTGAGATCACACCACTACACTCCAGCCTGGGTGACAGAGCAAGACTCAGTCTCAACAACAACAAAAAGTGGGGAAAGGATGTGAACAGACATTTCTCCAAGAAAAATAAACATTGTCAGTAACTAGTCATCAATGAAATGCAAATCAAAACAAAAGGAGATACCACTTCTCTCCCACTAGGATGAGTAAAATAAAAAAAATAAAAAGGAAAATAAGTTTTGGCAAGGATATGGAGTAACAGGAATCTTCACACATTGCTGGTGGGAATGTAAAATAGTACCACCAATTAAGAAAACAGTTTGGCAGTTCCTTTTAAAAGTTAAATGGCTGGACGCAGCAGCTTATGCCTGTAATCCCGGCACTTTGGGAGGCCAGGGCGAGCGGATCACGAGGTCAGGAGATCGAGACCATCCTGACTAACACGGTGAAACCCCGTCTCTACTAAAAATACAAGAAAAAATTAGCCGGGCGTGGTGGTGGGCACCTCTACTCGGGAGGCTGAGGCAGGAGAATGGCGTGAACCCAGGAGGCAGAGCTTGCAGTGAGCCAAGATTGCGCCACTGCACTCCAGCCTGAGCGACAGAGCGAGACTCGGTCTCAAAAAAAAAAAAAGTTAAATGACTTAGTTTTTGGTCTAGCATGTAATGAGCTTGGAAGTTACTACTCCACTGTAACAATTAAAAAGCTGAACAAACTGAAACCTCAACAGCTCTTCTTCCATCCTTCAGAGAACTGATGTCACAGGGCAAGCTCTGCCCCCTCAAACCGAAGAGAGAGGTGGATACGGAGAATCACAACTTACCAGAACACGCTACCATGAACAGAAGCCTCTGGGAACCATTATTTAGATGGGAAAGCCTGAGCTGTAACTGATGAATTCCTGGGGGCACAGCATGCACAAGTCTGAGGAATCTCGGGGTGGGGGGCAGTCTTCTAGAGGAGAAAAATAATGATTTTGAAATAGGCCAGATATTTCTGTTCTTTCTCACTGGGCCTTTCCCTTAAGAGAAACTATTTTACCAGAGTCTCACCTGTGGGGGTTTCATCAGAGTCTAAGTGACCTGTGGAAAGAGATGCATCCCACATCAGCTTCCTCTATTCATCCTGTCCCGCCTAAGTGAGAGGAGAAGGAAGAACTGAGAAGCACTTGTGAAGTTCAGTGTCGCGGGGCACAGGCTCACTAAAAGACTGAGACCTCATCAAAGGATCAGGGAATCCTTGCCCTCTGCCCGCACCTCACCACGACGTTACTAGAGGTCTGTTTACTTCAGTGCCTTTCGCCGAGTACACTGTTTCTAGCTTTCCGGAAAGAAATGACAAGGCATACTAAAAGGCGCAAGACACAGCTTGAAGAGACAAAGCAGAACTCCTCAGATGTGGCAAGGACGTTGGAAGTATCAGACTGGGAATGTCAAACAAGTACGATTAACAGGTGAAGGGCTCTAATGGAAAAAGCAGACAACATGCAAAAACAGGCAATATAAGCCAAGAAGTGGAAATCCTAAGACTGAAAAGGCAATGGGAGAGATGAAAAGCACTGTAACAGAAACGGAGAATGACTTTAACGGACTCATGAGCAGACTGGGTGTGGCTGAGGAAAGACTCTGAGCCTGAAGACATGTAACACAATCTTCTAGGCAGGGTGCAGTGGCTTATGTCTGGAATCCCAGCACTTTGGGAGGCCAAGGTGGGCAGATCACCTGAGGTCGGGAATTCGAGACCAGCCTGACCAACATGAAGAAACCCTGTCTCTATTAAAAATGCAAAATTAGCCGGGTGTGGTGGTGCATGCCTGTAATCCCAGCTACTCGGGAGGCTGAGGCAGGAGAATTGCTTGAACTCGGGAGGCGAGGGTTGTGATGAGCCGAGATTGTGCCACTGCACTCCAGCCTGGGCAACAAGAGTGAAACTCCATCTCAAAAAACAAAAAACAGGCTGGGCGTGGTGGCTCAAGCCTGTAATCCCAGCACTTTGGGAGGCCGAGACTGGCGGATCACGAGGTCAGGAGATCGAGACCATCCTGGCTAACACGGTGAAACCCCGTCTCTACTAAAAATACAAAAAACTAGCCGGGCGAGGTGGCGGGCGCCTTAGTCCCAGCTACTCGGGAGGCTGAGGCAGGAGAATGGCGTGAACCCGGGAGGCAGAGCTTGCAGTGAGCTGAGATCCGGCCACTGCACTCCAGCCTGGGCGACAGAGCAAGACTCCGTCTCAAAAAAAAAACAAAAAACAAAAAACTACTGAAAAGAAAAAACAGTGAACAATAATGAAACAGACTATCCAAGAAATGTGTAACAATCACAAAAGGTGTAACACATGCATAGTGGAATACTAGGAGAAGAAAGAACACAAGAAATATCTGAAGCAAAAATAACAGCATAAATTCAGGTCAGATACCAGACTACAGATCCACGAACCTCAGAGAACACCAAGTAAAATAAATGAAACAAACAGAAAAACCCTACGACCCCTAGCCAGGAATATGATATTCACACAGCTTGAAAGAAAATATAGCCCGGGCGCGGTGGCTCAAGCCTGTAATCCCGGCACTTTGGGAGGCCGAGGCGGGCGGATCACGAGGTCGGGAGATCGAGACCATCCTGGCTAACACGGTGAAACCCCGTCTCTACTAAAAAATACAAAAAATTAGCCGGGCGAGGTGGCGGGCGCCTGTAGTCCCAGCTTCTCGAGAGGCTGAGGCAGGAGAATGGCGTAAACCCGGGAGGCGGAGCTTGCAGTGAGCTGAGATCCGGCCACTGCACTCCAGCCTGGGCGACAGAACGAGACTCCGTCTCAAAAAAAAAGAAAAAAAAAAGAAAGACAAAATATCTCCAAAGAAGCCAGAGGAAAACACACTTTACCTACAGAGCAATGACAAGAATGACATCACATTTCTCCTCAGAAACCATGCAAGCAAGGAGAGTGGAGGGCATTATTTCAAGTGTTCAGAGAAAAATCCCCACCAACTTAGAATTCTGTGAACTATTCTTCAACCTGAAGAAGAAATAAAGACTTTGAGACAAAAAAAAAAAAAAATTGGGGGAATTTGTAGCCAATAGACCTACAGGTATTACAAGAAGTGTTACAAGAAGTTTTTTGAGAGAGAACATTATAGATGTTAGAACTTTGTATCTACATAAAGAAAGGGAGAGCATCAGAAAAAGAATAAAGTAAAATAAAAACTTTTGTTTTTGTTATTAAGTTACTTATAACAAATTGTTCATTTGTTATGTTGTAACAGTGGCATTGTATTCAATAACTATATCTTACCTATAAGTGAAATCGTACCAGTGATACAAGGAAAAGGAGGGAGAAATATGGAATAACTACTGTAAGATACTTCACAACCTGGGAAGCAGTATAGTGTTATCTGGATGTGGATTGGCTGTATATTGAAGACTGAAGACTCTAGCCAGGTGCGGCGGCTCATGCCTGTAATCCCAGCACTTTGGGAGGCTGAGGCGGGAGGATTGCTTGAGGCCAGGAGTTCAAGATCAGTCTGGGCAACATAGTGAGACCTTGTCTTTACACAAAGTTTTGTTTGTTTGTTTGTTTGTTTGTTTAGATAGATTCTCCTTTCATCGCCCAGGCTGGAGTGCAGTGGTGCGATCTCAGTTCACTGCAACCTCCGCCTCTCAGATTCCAAGTGATTCTCCCGCAGCCTCCAGAGTAGCTGGGATTACAGGCATCCACCATCATGCCCGGCTAATTTTTTTTGGTATTTTTGTAGAGACAGGGTTTCACCATGTTGACCAGGCTGGTCTCAGACTACTGATCTCAGGTGATCCACCTGCCTCGGCCTCCCAAAGTGCTGGGATTACCGGTGTGAGCCACCGCGCCCGGCCACAAAAAGTTTTTAAAAATTAGCTGGGTTAAGGCCGGGCGCGGTGGCTCAAGCCTGTAATCCCAGCACTTTGGGAGGCCGAGACGGGCGGATCACGAGGTCAGGAGATCGAGACCATCCTGGCAAACACGGTGAAACCCCGTCTCTACTAAAAAAATACAAAAAAAAAATAGCCGGGCGAGGTGGCGGGTGCCTGTAGTCCCAGCTACACAGGAGGCTGAGGCAGGAGAATGGCGTGAACCCGGGAGGCGGAGCTTGCAGTGAGCCGAGATCTGGCCACTGCACTCCAGCCTGGGCAGCAGAGCGAGACTCCGTCTCAAAAAAAAAAAAAAAAAAAAAAAAAAAATTAGCTGGGCTTGGAGGCACGTACCCTGTGGCACCAGCGACTTGGGAAGCTGAGGTGACAGGATGGCTTGAGCCTGGGAGATTGAGGCTGCAGTAAGCCATGACTGTGCCATTGCATTCTAACCTGGGTGACAGAGCAAGATCCTGCTAAATAAATAAATAGCTATAGCGCTATCACTAAAAAAAGGAAAGAGAAGCATACCTGACTTGCTAAGGAGAAAAAATTGCACAAAACATGCAATTAAAACCAAAAAAGGCAGAAAAAGAGTGGAAGAGAAAACAAGGAACAACGAGCAGGGGCAACAAATAGAAAACAGTAACAAATATGTCAGCTATTAATTTAACTATGTCAGCAATCCCTTTAAAAGTTGATGGACTACAATTACAAACAGCATGGACCAAAAAACTAGGCCCAACTATATGTTGTCTATAATAGCAGTCCCCAACCTTGCTGGCACCGGGGCTGGTTTTGTGGAAGACAGTTTTTCCACAGATGGACGGGGTGGGGGCTGGATGCTTTCAGGATGGCTCGAGCACATGGCATTTATTGTGCACTTTATTATTACATACCCACCCTAATGTAGACTCAGTGGGAGTCCTGAGCTTGTTTTCCTGTGACTGGAAAGTCTCATCTGGGAGTGACAGGTGACAGTGACAGATCGTCAGGCATTAGATTCTCATAAGGAGCACGCAACCCAGATGGCTCTCATGCGCAGTTCACAACGTGGTTCAGGCTCCTATGCGAGTCTAATGCCGCTGCTGATCCGAGAGGAGATGGAGCTCAGTTTTTTTTTTTTTTTTTTTTTTTTTTTTTGAGACAGAGTCTCGCTCTGTTGCCCAGGCTGGAGTGCAGTGGCCGGATCTCAGCTCACTGCAAGCTCCGCCTCCTGGGTTTACGCCATTCTCCTGCCTCAGCCTCCCAAGTAGCTGGGACTACAGGCGCCCGCCACCTCACCCGGCTAGTTTTTTGTATTTTTTTTAGTAGAGACGGGGTTTCACCATGTTAGCCAGGATGGTCTCGATCTCCTGACCTCGTGATCCGCCCGTCTCGGCCTCCCAAAGTGCTGGGATTACAGGCTTGAGCCACCGCGCCCGGCCCGGAGCTCAGTTTTGTTTGCTAGCCCGCCACTCGCCTCCTACTGTGCGACCCAGTACTGGTCCATGGCCTGGGGGCTGCGGACCCGATTCATAAGAAACCCACTTTAAAGATATATAATAGATTAAAAGTAAGGAGATGGAGAAAGATAAATCATGCTAACACTATTCAAAAGAAAGCTGGAGCACATATATTAATTTTAGGCAGAGGAGGTAAAAACTGCTAGAACTATAAGGAAAAAATAAATGAATCCACCATCATAGCTGAAGACTTAAACATCTATTAGAAATAGATGAACCAGGCGGAACATTAGTAAGGACAGAGTTGAATTCAACAGCACCTCCAATAATGAATGTCTGTAGACAACTTCAACAACAGCAGAAAGCACGTTCTTGTCAAGCTCACACGGAACATTCCTCAACCTAGACTGTATTTTGGGGCATAAAACACCTTACGTTTAAAAGAATATCATACATCATATGCTCTTAGACAGCAGTGGAATTACAGCAGCATTGCCCTAAAATAAAATATTTAGGTATAAATCTAACAAAATGTATACAAGATCTATCTTAGGAAAATTATAAAACTCTGGCAGAAGAAATCAAATAACTAAGTAAATAGTTATTCCCTGTCCGTGGGTAGAAGACTCAATATTGTCAAGACTTCGGTTCTTCCCAACTTGATCTACAGATTCAACACAATCCCAATCAAAATCCCAGCAAGTTATCTGATGGATATTGACAAACTGATTCTAAAGTTTATATGGAGAGGTAAAAGACCCAAATTACCAACACAGTATTGAAGGGGAAGCTTAAAGTTGGAGGACGGACACTGTTCATCTTCAAGGCTTTCTGGAGAGTCACAGTCATCAGGAGAGTGTGATACAGAGTGAAGAATGTACAAATAGGCCAGGTGTGGTGGCACATGCCTGTAATCCCAGCACGTTGGGAGGCTAAGGTGGGAGGATTGCTTGAGCTCAGGAGTTTCAGACCTCCCTGGGCAACATAGTGAGACCCCATTTCTACAATTAAGAAAAAATTAGCCAGGTGTGGAGGCTAAAGACCTTAAGACAACTCATCTGTGAAGATATATAGATGGCAGATGTGTATATAAAAAAATCCTCCACATCATGTCATCAGGGAAATGCAAATTAAAACAAGATACCGGCCGGGTGCAGTGGCTCACACCTGTAATCCCAGCACTTTGGGAGGCCGAGGTGGGCAGATCACGAGGTCAGGAGATTGAGACCATCCTGGCTAACATGGTGAAACCCCGTCTCTACTAAAAATACAAAAAATTAGCCAGGTGTGGTGGCGGGCGCCCATAGTCCCAGCTGCTCGGGAGGCTGAGGCAGGAGAATGGCGTGAACCCGGGAGGCGGAGCTTGCTGTGAGTTGAGCTGCACTCCAGCCTGGGTGAAAGTGTGAGACTTCATCTCAAAAAAATGAAATAAAATAAAAAATAAACCAAAATACCACGACACACCTATCAGAATGTCAAAATCCAGAACACTGACACCACCAAATGCTGGCCAGGATGTGGAGCAACAGGAATTCTCATTAATTGCTGGTGGGAATGTAAATTTGTACAGCCATTTTAGAAAAGTGTTTGGTGTTTTCTTTTTTTGTTGTTCTTTTTTGAGATGAAATTTCACTCTTACTGCCCAGGCTGGAGTGCAATGGCACGATCTCGGCTCACCACAACCTCCGCCTCCCCGGTTCAAGCGATTCTCCTGCCTCGGCCCCCCAAGTAGCTGGGATTACAGGCATGTGCCACCATGCCTGGCTAATTTTGTTTTTTTTTGTTTTTTAGTAGAGACGGGGTTTCTCCATGTTGGTCAGGTTGGTCTCGAACTCCCAACCTCCGGTGATCTGCCCGCCTTGGCCTCCCAAAGTGCTGGGATTACAGGCATGAACCACTGCACCCAGCCTGGTGTTTTCTTAAAAGTAAACATACTTTAACCATCTGTTCTAGCAATTGCAGTCCTTGACATTTACTCAAAGGAGCTGAGAGCTTATGACTACACAAAAGCCTGTACACAGACATTTACAGCAGCTTTATTCATAATTGTCAAAACATAGAAATAACCAAGACATCCTACAGAAGATGAGGGGATTAATAAATGGTACATCCAGATAGTGGAATGTTATTCAGCATTAAAAAGAGATGAGCTATCAAGTCATGAAAAGACACAGAGAATCTTAAAATGCACAGCACTAGGTGAAAGAAGCCGGACTGAAAAGGCACCTACGGTGTGATTCCTACCTACATGACATTTTGGAAAATGCAAAACTGTGGAGACAGCAGAAACATGAGTGGTTGTCAGAGTTAGCACAGGAGTGAAGGATGAATAGGCAGAGCACAGAGAACTTTTAGGACAGTGGAACTACTCTGAATGACGCGGCAGTGGTGGATTCACGTCCTTGCATGTTTGTGGACATTCATACAATGTACAACACCAAAAGCAGACCCCAGTGTAAGCTACGGACTCGGGTGGAAATGACATGCCAATGAGGCTCATCGGTTGTAACAAACACAGCACGCTGGTGTGGGGTGTGCACAGTGGGGGAGGCTGTGCATAGGATGGGGCAGGAGATACATAAGCACTCTCTGTTCTTTCTGCTCAATTTTGTTGTGAGCCTAAATTGCTATAAAAAATGAAATTAAGCTGGGTGCGGTGGCTCACGCCTGTAATCCCAGCACTTTGGGAGGCCGAGGTGGGCGGATCACAAGGTCAGGAGATCGAGACTATCCTGGCTAACATGGTGAAACCTCGTCTCTACTAAAAATACAAAAAATTAGCCAGGCGTGGTGGCGGGCACCTGTAGTCCCAGCTACTGGGGAGGCTGAGGCAGGAGAATGGTGTGAACCCGGGAGGTGGAGCTTGCAGTGAGCTGAGATCGCGCCACTGCACTCCAGCCTGGGTGACAGAGCAAGACTACGTCTCAAAAAATAAATAAAATCTATTAAAAAGAAGAAAAGTTAACATAGTATGATCAAATGGAAATTCCACTCCTAAATATATACTGAAGAAATCTGAAAACATATTCAAAGAAACATTTGTACCCACATGTTCACAGCAGTGCTATTCACAATAGCCAAAAGGTGAAAACAACTCAAATTTGATCAACTGATAAACAAGATGTGGTACTACTGTCCACATAGTAGATATGGCTCAGCCATGTAAGGAATGAGGCTCTATAGGCTAAAACATGAATGACCCCTGAAAACATGTCCAGTGAGAGAAGCCGGTCAGAGAAGACCACATATTAGGATTCCACTCATATGAAATGTCAAAAGAACAAAAAGGAAAAAAAAAAAAAAAGAAAAAAAAAATAGAAACAACATACGAAATGTCAAGAACAGCCAAATCTCTAGAGACAGAGGCAGATGAGTTATTTCTTGGGGTGGGGGAGGGGCTCCGGGGCACTAGGAGAGTGGTAACCGAAGGGCTGGGGGTTTCTTCGTGAGGTGATGGAAATGTTCTCAACTTGACTGTGGTCTTGGCTGCAGGATTCTGTGACTCTAAAAACCAATGGGCCGGGCGCAGTGGCTCAAGCCTGTAATCCCAGCACTTTGGGAAGCCGAGGCGGGTGGATCACGAGGTCAGGAGATTGAGACCATCCTGGCCAACACAGTGAAAGCCCGTCTCTACTAAAAATACAAAAAATTAGCTGGGCGTGGTGGCGGGCACCTGTAGTCCCAGCTACTGGGGAGGCGGAGCTTGCAGTGAGCAGTGAGCTGAGATCACGCCACTGCACTCCAGCCTGGGCAACAGAGCGAGACTCCCTCTCAAAAAAAAAAAAAAAAGAAAAGAAATGTACACGTTAAATGGCTGTACGTATATATGTCAGTAAAGCTGGTTTTTAAAAAACATGTAAAGAATGTGAAGTTCACTGTCTTCCTCAAAAACATGATACACAAAATGAAGACGCCCGTGACCTCACCTCTAGTCAATGTTATAGTAGTTCCAGCACCACCAGAAAATATACAAGAATTATAAAACATAAACTTGTCTTTATGCAAATTTCTAAGAATTATGCACATAAAACCCCAAAAGAGCAAAGAGATAATCCTAGAAAAAGATTTTGACCAAGATTCCAAGAAATTGCATCTGTTTCTACTTAATAATAGTTGGAAAATTAATTTTTTTTTTTTTTTTTTGAGACGGAGTCTCACTCTGTTGCCCAGGCTGGAGTGCAGTGGCCGGATCTCAGCTCACTGCAAGCTCCACCTCCCGGGTTTACGCCATTCTCCTGCCTCAGCCTCCCGAGTAGCTGGGATTACAGGCTTGAGCCACCATGCTCGGCTGGAAAATTAATTTTTAAAAGCTGATACATACTATGGGAAAATCCAAAGTTAAATAAGTACTTAAGGCTAGTGAAGGATTCCAATGGAGAAAGAAATCTCGATCAGGGCCCTGTGCAGTGGTTCATGCCCATCATCCCCACATTTTGGGAGGCCAAGGCAGGAAGACTGCTTGAGGCCAGGAATTTGAGACCACCCTGGGCAAGAGAAGGAGACAGTCTACAATTTTTTTATTATCATTTTTAAAATTAGCCAGGCATGATGGCATGTGCCTGCAGTCCTACCTACTAGGGAGGCTGACGCAGCAGGACCACTTGAGCTCAGGAGGTTGCAGTGAGCTGTGATCACACCACTGTACTCCAGCCTGGGCAGCAGAGTGAGATCCTCTCTTAATGAGACTTTTTAGGACTTAACAAAACTACTTTCCAAACCTAACTGAGAAAAAAAAAGTCTAAAAATAGCCACAACTTTCTGAAGAAAAGGGTGAAGGCTTACCTAACACAGGGCAAGGATTTTAGAGCTGTCAATCTTGCCAATACAGTATTAGCAGAAGGACCGTCAAATGAACCAATGGAAAAGAATGCATATCGCTGTGAAATAATGAAAATACCGCAGCTTTTTGTTTTTTTTTTTTTTTTTTTTTTTTTTGAGGCGGAGTCTCGCTCTGTAGCCCGGGCTCGAGTGCAGTGGCCGGATCTCAGCTCACTGCAAGCTCCGCCTCCCGGGTTTAGACCATTCTCCTGCCTCAGCCTCCCGAGTAGCTGGGACTACAGGTGCCCGCCACCTCGCCCGGCTAGTTTTTTGTATTTTTTAGTAGAGACGGGGTTTCACGGTGTTCGCCAGGATGGTCTCGATCTCCTGACCTCGTGATCCACCCGTCTCGGCCTCCCAAAGTGCTGGGATTACAGGCTTGAGCCACCGCGCCCGGCCTACTGCAGCTTTTTGAAGTGTAGGATAGGGGAAAAGTAATTCTTATGACATTATGAAGTGGAAGAGGGTAGCTGGCCTTGGGGATGAGACGGTTTTAGATTTTAGAGATTTAATTTGAGCTCTCAGGAGAGCCAGGCGCGGGGACAGGCTCGTGGGCCTGCTGCAGAACCTTCCAGGTGGGGCGAGGTGCTGCTTCCCATTAGACTCAGGTCCCCACCAGTTTGTTCATATTTCTGGTCGTTATCTGAAGCAGCAGCCTAGGGAAGAACCATACCTCATTTGTCAACACCCACGGCCAGAGCAAGCCTAACACTTTTTAGGTCTATCTGGGTTTTGGAGAGAACGTGTTCCTCACTTACAGGTTTTACTCTGACCCATCTGTGCCATCACAAATCAGCCTACTTGTGCGACAACAAGGTCTAGATTCTGTATAAATGCAGTGACGATGGGATTCCACTGCGCCCCCCGCCTGGACGGCCCCCCCCCCCCGGACGCCTTCTCTGGGGGGGCTTTCGAAGCCTCCGCTCCGGCCTCAGGGAATCTCAGACCAGTCCCGGTGGCGGTGAATTGGCCATGGAGATCTGGAGCAGGACACTGTCCTCCCATGTGGAGGCTCCCACAGGCCCTGTGCCTCTCTGCCCCGAGCTGCCCTGATGCCTTGGGTGGTGAGATTCACGGGTCCACAGAACCTCCTTCCTGAAATGTAAATGATCCTTTTTTTTTTTTTTTTTTTTTTTTTTTGAGACGGGGTCTTGCTCTGTCACCCAGGCTGGAGTGCAGTGGCCGGATCTCAGCTCACTGCAAGCTCCGCCTCCCGGGTTCACGCCATTCTCCTGCCTCAGCCTCCCGAGTAGCTGGGACTACAGGCGCCCGCCACCTCGCCCGGCTAGTTTTTTGTATTTTTTAGTAGAGACAGGGTTTCACCGAGTTCGCCAGGATGGTCTCGATCTCCTGACCTTGTGATCCGCCCGTCTCGGCCTCCCAAAGTGCTGGGATTACAGGCTTGAGCCACCGCGCCCGGCCTCGGAAATGATCCTTAAAGCACCGAGGCAAACCTGGGCCCTCTGGCCCTTGCCCCGAGGACAGTCTTGTGCACACACAACACGGGTGTTCAAACCACTCTAACCACACACAGTAGACAGCGACTGTCTGGAAGCTTCACAGGCAGGACGACGCTCCCCGGTAGCCACGCAGCAGATGACTGTGTGGCTTTGGACTGTTTACTGGCCAGCCAGGGAGGGGCAGTTTTGGCAAAGGGGCTTCTTGTTGCATATGGGTAGACCGGCAAGGCTGCACAATGAACTCCATGATGACAACAGAATAATCAACATTGCTAAAATATTTGATCTGAGCCTCACTGGCATATCTTTCTTGCTCTGTCTTCAATGCTCCAAAGCGCTTTCAGAGCCTGCTTGTCCTTAATAAGATACACTGTGTGGGCATTGTTAACCTTTTAAATTTCACACTCAGGGCCGGGCACAATGGCTCATGCCTTTCATCCCAGTACTTCGGGAGGCTGAGGCGGGAGGATCACTTGAGCCTAGGAGTTTGAGACCAGCCTGGGCAACATAGCAAGACCCCAGCTCCCTCTCTCTCTCTCTCTCTCTCTCTCTCTCTATATATATATATATATATATATAAAATATTTTTTTTTTTTTAAAGACTGAGTTTTGCTCTTGTCGCCCAGGCTGGACTGCAGTGGCATGATCTTGGCTTACCGCAACCTCTGCCTCCCAGGTCAAGCAATTCTCCTGCCTCAGCCTCCCCCAAGTAGCTGGGACTATAGGCATGCGTCACCATGCCTGGCTAATTTTTGTATTTTTAGTAGAGACAGGGTTTCATCATCTTGGCCAGGCTGGTCTCGAACTGCTGACCTCATGATTCACCCGCCTCGGCCTCCCAAAGTGCTAGGATTACAGGCGTGAGCCACCAAGCCCGGCCAAATTAGCTGGGTGTGGTGGCATGAATCTGCAGTCCCATCTACTCAGGAGGCTGAGGCCGAAGATTGCTTGAGCACAGGATTTTGAGGCTGCAGTGAGCCATGACTGCATCACTGCACTCCAGCCTGGACAACAGAGGGATTTTATATCTAATGAAGGATATAAAATAATCATCATGGAACAATTATAAAACACTACTGAATGACATCAAAGGAGAGCGAAATGAGATGGCACACGGACTCAGCGAGGAAACAATGCCACCACATCAACAGATCTCTCAGGCTGATCTAGGGTTTGAATAAAATTCCATTAAATCCAAAACCAGCCTCTTTTTTTTGTTTTTCTTTGTTTTTGCATTTATGAAAAACTACTTCTAAGAACTGAAATGAAAGGCAAATGTCTTAAGAACCACCAGGTTTCCTGCAGAATAAGGTAGAGGGGCAATTCTAAAACACACCAAGGCACTTAAAATCACAATCCTAAGTAGGAGAGGGCCAGGGGCAGTGGCTCACGTCTGTAATGCGAATACTTTGGAAGGCCGAGGCACGTAGATTACTTGAGGCCAAGAGTTTGAGACCAACCTGGCCAACATTATGAAACTCTGTGTCTACTAAAAATATAAAAATTAGCCAGGCTTGGTGACACATGCCTGTAACCACAGCTATCCGGGAGGCTGAGGTAGGAGGATTGCTTGAACCTAGGAGGCGGAGATTGCAGTGAGCCGAGATCATGCCACTGCACTCCAGCCTGGGTAACAGAGCAAGACTCCATCTCAAAACAAAAAAAACTTTGGCTGGGTGTGGTGATGCACACCTGTGGTCTCAGCTGCTTGGAAAGCTGAGGCAAGAGGATTACTTAAAGCCAGGAGTTTGAGACTGCAGTGAGCCATGATCATACCACTGCACTCCAGCTTGGGCAACAGAATAAGACCTTGTCTCTAAAAATAAATAAGTACATAAAATAAACGAATATACCCAAGCCTGACAAACGCTGGAATGACTGAACTAACTGGGTCATGCACTGTCTCAGACACCAGCATGTGTGCAAAGTAAAGAAACCACAGAAAAGCCTTTCGAGGTGCATTAATGGTAACAGCCACTTATGATAACAGTCACTTATTGACATTTCAGGCCAGGTGCGGTGACTCATGCTTGTAATCCCAGCACTCCGGGAGGCCGAGGAGGGCAGATCGCTTGAGTCAAGGAGTTCGAGACTAGCCTGGGGCAACAGCGAGACCCCGCCCCCCCCGCCCCCCCCCCCCCCCCCCCCCCCCCCCCCCCCCCCGTCTCTACAAAAAAAATATTCCATTGCACCATTGGTGGTGAGCTGTGCTCACGCCACTGCACTCCAGCCTGGGCGACAGAGTAAGACCCTGCCTGGGGAAAAAAAAAAAATTTCAAAGGAGGCAAAATTAAAATTCTGTATGACAATTAATAATAAATGGTAAAGGTAGAGAGAATGAAAAAAATCAATCAGGACAGTGGTTACCCTGGGGGCAGCACAGTGATGAGCACTGCTAGAAGCACACAGGTGTTGAAGAGATGCTGAAGGCCTATTTATGTGGGCAGTAAAGCCACTGGTGTTTATATGAAAACTGAATCCAGGCCGGGCGCAGTGACTCACGCCTGAAATCCCAGCACTTTGGGAGGTGGAAGAGGGCGAATCATTTAAGGTCAGGAGTTTGAGACCAGCCTGGTCAACATGGTGGAACCCCGTCTCTACTAAAAATATAAAAATTAGCCAGTCATGGTGGCGGGTGCCTGTAATCCCAGCAACTCGGGAGACTGGGGCAGGAGAATTGCTTGAACCTGGGAGGCAGAGGTTACAATGTGTGAGATCAGGCCATTGCACTCCAGCCGGGGAGACACAGCAAGACTCTGTCTCAAAAACAAAACAAAACCCTTAATGCATAAATTAAACCAGCTGCTTAGAAACTGCCCCTAGACAACCACAGGTGCAACCTCAGAAAGGCTAAACGGCCCACAAGCACATCTCCCGGATAATCGTCATTCCGATGCTCAGCAGCCTCAATCAGCATGAACAGTTCCTGCTGTGGCTGTTCTACGAGGCAGGAGGTCTGAGCAGGCGGAGGCTGCCCGGCCAGACCCAGCTGCATCCTCAGTGGCCTCCGGTGCAGGCCCAACAGTGGGCTCAGCTGGAGTCACTGGTCTCCAGGCTCGCCTCCCTGCTCCAGGTGCTACACTTCAAATGCCACGAAGACCCCCATCCTGCAGAGTGAGAATGCAGCAGAATCACTCCTTTCCCCCCATGTGTAAGGTAAGTAGGGGAAGGGAGTTCCCAGGCAGTCTTTATGACTTTACAAGGCCAGAAACGGCTTTTCCCAGTCAGCAAACAGATGGATCAGTGAAGCAATACTATTGGTGACAAACTGGAAATTAACCAGAATGGAACACGCCTCAGTTTTACAGGTTTTTGCAGAATTTGCATTAATCTCATGTCTAGATGAACTGAAATGGAACAGGATCACACGCTATCGCAAACTCTGCACCTTGTATGGAAGAATAACTGCTATTATTTTTTGTCTGATTGCTTTAGCATTTGAAAAACTTTTTTTTTTTTTTTTTTTTTTTTTTGAGACAGAGGCTCGCTCTGTTGCCCAGGCTAGAGTGCAGTGGCGCGATCTCGGCCCACTGCAGACTCTGCCCCCTGGGTTCACACCATTCTGCCTCAACCTCCCCAGTAGCTGGGACTACAGGCGCCTGCCGCCTCAGCCGTCTAATTTTTTGTATTTTTAGTAGAGACAGGGTTTCACCATGTTAGCCAGGATGGTCTCCATCTCCTGACCTCGTGATCCGCCCACCTCAGCCTCCCAAAGTGCTGGGATTAGAGGCCTGAGCCACCGCGCCCTGCCGAAAAACTACTATTTTTATGAACATTTTAATCCATCTCTATCTGCTATAAGATGTGGAACCGCGCACCCTTTCTCTACAGTTGTGGTGGGCGAGAGAATACTCCTGAGAGAGTTCCTTAGGCCATTCTTAACCCGTATCCCAGAATAAACAGGTGTTATTCTGACGGACCAGAAGGCAGGAAACAGACTTGAAAATTTTCCTTTTGTCACTGAGAAGACAAAAGGCAAACAGGAGACACTATATTTACTGAAACCAGCTGCCCAAATAAAGATTTCAGGATATTAGGGATACCCCGCAACAAACCCTCAGGGCAGGTCACTCCCACCGCCAAGGTCATCCCCCAAACTGCCTCTGACCCCCGGACCGTCCCTTGCTGTCCCCCCAAGCTCTCCCCTGTAAGGTCCTCTGAGCTGGCCGCACCTTGGTCAAGCCATCGTGACATCCCCCCGCCCTAGTGATAATGTACTTGGTGATATCCCCCCCGCCCTTGTGCATGTACTTTGTACCATACATCCTCCTCGCCCTTGTGAATGTACCCCACCCTTGTGACAATACACTCTCGCGCCCTTGTGAAGGTACTTTGTAACATTCCTCCCCACCCTTGTGACAATACATCCTCCACGCCCTTGTGAATGTACTTTGAAACATCGTCCCAGCCCTTGAGAATGTACTTTGTAACACCCACCCACTGTCCGCAAAAAAAAACTGCTCCTAACTCCACCGCCTATCCCAAACCTGTAAGAACAAATGATTGCCGGGCGCGGTGGCTCACGCCTGTCATCCCAGCACTTTGGGAGGCCGAGGCGGGAGGATCACAAGGTCAAGAGATCGAGACCATCCTGGCCAACATGGTGAAACCCTGTCTCTACTAAACACACAAAAATTAGCCGGGCGTGGTGGCTCACGCCTGTAATCTCAGCTACTCGGGAGGCTGAGGCAGGAGAACCGCTTGAACCCGAGAAGCGGAGGTTGCAGGGAGCCGAGATCACGCCACTGCACTCCAGGCTGGCGACACAGCGGGACTCCGACCAATCAATCAATCAATCCACCATCCTTTGCTGACTCCTTTCTCGGACTCAGCCCACTTGCACCCAAGTGAGTAAACAGCCTGGTGGCAAAGCCTGCTCAGGTGGTCTCTTATACGGACGCGCGTAACATCCCCAACCTGCTGACCGTCCCTTGCCGTCCCCCCAAACTGGCCCCTGAGCCCTGACCGCCCCTACGGTCCCCCCAAACTGGTCCCTGAGCCCTGACGGTCCCTACCGTCCCCCCAAACTGCCCGCGAGCCCCTGACCGCCCCTGCCATTCCCCCAACTACCCCCGAGCCCCGCTCCTGCCCAGGCCCCCCCTCAAGTTACCCCCCAGCTCCTGGCAGCCCCTTCCGTCCCCTCAAACTGGCCCCAGTCCTGCAGCCCGGCCGCTGCGATGGCGTCCCCGGGGCCCAGGCGCTCGTCCTGCGCGGCCCCGCGCGGCCCTCAGCCAAGCCCGGCGGCAGATTTCGGCGGAGGCTGGTTCCAGCCGGTTCCCGTCGCTCCGACCCTCCCCGGGCTCGGCTCCTGCCCCGCACTCACCATGTCCCGCCTGCTCCTGGGCTCTCCAAGGCGAGCTCCCCGTGGCCCCACGGCCGGCGCAGCTGAAAGGGACAGGTACTCCCGGGCCGCTCGGGGTAGGCGGGGCACGCGTGGCAGGGAGGACGAAACCGTCCCGCCCTCGGGGCCTCGGAGCGCAGGCAGCGGCGCCACTGATTGGAAAGTTTCTCAGTCTCCGCCCTTTCAACGCTCTGAGTGGACAGCGTTTTGGACACGCCCCCTCCACCCCTGGGGACTTCGATTCGACACTACCCCAGACCCGCAATCCGCTTCCTGGTGCCCGCCCCTTGCCTTGATTGGACAGTTGTCCGGACCCGCCCCGGGAGAGCCTGATTAAGAAATCCGGGGCCGGGCGCGGTGGCTCACGCCTGTAATCCCAGCACTTTGGGAGGCCGAGGCGGGCGGATCACAAGGTCAGGAGATCGAGACCACGGTGAAACCCCGTCTCAACTAAAAATACAAAAAATTAGCCGGGCGCGGTTGTGGGCGCCTGTAGTCCCAGCTACTCGGGAGGCTGAGGCAGGAGAATGGCGTGAACCCGGGAGGCGGAGCTTGCAGTGAGCCGAGATCGCACCACTGCACTCCAGCCTGGGCGACAGAGCGAGACTCCGTCTCAAAAAAAAAAAAAAAAAAAAAGAAAAAGAAATCCGGGCCAGGCGTGGTGGCTCACGGCTGTAATCCCAGCACTTTGGGAAGCTGAGGCGGGTGGATCACCTGAGGTCAAAAGTTCGAGACCAGCCTGGCCAAATGGCCAAACCCCGTCTCTACTAAAATACAACAATTAGCTGGGCCTGGTGGCGGGTGCCTGTAATCCCAGCTACTTGGGGGCTGAGGCAGGAGAATCGCTTGAACCTGGGAGGTGGAGCTTGCAGTGAGCCGAGATCCCACCGCTGCACTCTAGCCTGGGTGACAGAGTGAGATTCTGTCTCAAAAAAATAAATAAATAAATAATTTAATTTAATTTTAAAAATAAAATTAAATAAATTTGGGATAAACCAGTTAACTGTCTCTCAGTCTCTCTCTCTTGTTTATTTTGTTTTTGTTTTTGTTTTTTTGTTTTGAGACGAGGTCTAGCTCTGTTGTCCAGGGTAGAATGCAGTGACATCACAGCTCACTGTAAACCAGAACTCATGGACCAGGTAATCTTTTGTTGATTTTTTGGTAGACAGGCTCTCCTTCTGCTGCCCAGATTGATCTTGAACTCATGGCCTCCTGCCAGGCCCCCAAAATGCTGGGATGACAGGCATGAACCACCGTGCCTGGCCCACTTAACTCTTAATATGCTTACAGAATGCAAATGCATTTGAACTGAAGAGTCTTCACCCCCACAAAGTTGTTGATGTACCCATGGGCGACCCCTCTGTCACCTTCTCATGAGATACCTGAAATTGTCCTCACACAGACCCCGCAGGTGCTGTTTAGCCTCTTCTTCAATATTTTATATAGTTTCTCCAGAAAATGAAATTTTAGTCCACCAATGCATTTAATTATGTAGATTGCATGTATTTTATCAAGTTCTGACAGTTTTGCAAATACGTTTGGTTTCTCCGAAAAGCAATATTATCACTCTCAGTGACAAAATTTGCTTCTACCATTACATTCCTTTTATCGATCATGGTGATTTTTGATGATGTTATACATTCAACCAGGGATACATAATTGAAGTGAAAATGGTGTTCCTTTCACTTGGAAGCCTGCTGGCATCTGTTCTTCTCATGTTCTGCAGTCAGACCTCCTATGAGTAGCAGGCTGGCCTGTCAGTCATTGTGTCTGAAAGTGACCAGAGAAATTTTGGCAATGGAAAGTAATTGAAAAAAATGTGGCTGCCTACTTAGTAGATTTTATGCAATTGGGCCAGATGTGGTTGCTCACACTTGTATGCCCAGCACTTTGGGAGGCCAAGGCAGGAGGATTGCTTCAGTCCAGGAGTTCGAGATCAGCCTGGGCAACATAGGGAGAGCCCATCTCTATAAAAAATACAAGCCGGGCACAGTGGCTCACGCCTGTAATCCCAGCACTTTGGGAGGCCGAGGCGGGTGGATCATGAGGTCAGGAGTTCAAGACCAGCCTGACCAACATGGTGAAACCCTGTCTCTACTAAAAATACAAAAATTAGCCAGGCATGGTGGCGGGTGCCTGTAATTCCAGCTACTCGGGAGGCTGAGGCAGGAGAATCGCTTGAGCCCAGGAGGCGGAGGTTGCAGTCAGCCGAGATCGCGCCACTGCACTCCAGCCTGGTCGGCAGGGTGAGCCTCTGTCTAAAAAAAAAAAAAAAAAAAAAAAAAAAAAAAAATTGTACCTCTTTTTTTTTTTTTGAGACGGAGTCTCGCTCTGTCACCCAGGCTGGAGTACAGTGGCGCAATCTCGGCTCACTGCAAGCTTCATCTCCCGGATTCACGCCATTCTCTCGCCTCAGCCTCCCGAGTAGCTGGGACTATAGGCGCCCACCACCACGCCCGGCTAGTTTTTTTGTATTTTTAGTAGAGACAGATTTTCACTGTGTTAGCCAGGATGGTCTCGATCTCCTGACCTCATGATCCACCCGCGTCGGCCTCCCAAAGTGCTGGGATTACAGACATGAGCCACCAGGCCCAGCCCATTCTAGTTATTCTTGAGAGCTACGGTCAACAGCGGGAGAATTGGGTCAGTCTCAGGCCACCTGGAGACCTTCCCTGAACTCTTGCTTTTGCCTTGCTCATTCATGATCACCCCGTGGCCCCATCTGATGTTGGGGTTGTGTAAAATCATTTCTGTTCAACAGAATCATGTGGCGTGGGTTGAATGCCAGGCCGGGTCCCAGTTCTGAAGGGCTGATTTTTCCTTCCCTGTAGAGTTGAATATTGCTTACCATATATCTGGCACTATTTTGTTTCCCATAAATGAATTCAATGAACATACACAAATTCACTGAATCCTCCAAGACTATAATGTAGATATATTTATTGTCTCCTTTTGTGGGTAACAGACTTACAGATTACAAAGCTAGCAAGTTATAAGGTAGGATCAGAATTCAGAACAAGTCTTTCTAGGCTGGGTGCAGTAGCTCACGCCTATAGTCCCAGCACTTTGGGAGGCTGAGGTGGGCGGATCACTTGAGCTCAGCAGCTCAAGACCAGCCTGGGTAACATGGAGAAACTCCACCTCTCCAGAAAATACAAAAATTAGCCACGTGCAGTGGCATGTGCCTAAAGTTCCAGCTACTTGGGAGGCTGAGGCAGGAAAATCACTTGAGCCTGGGAGGCAGAGGTTGCAGTGAGCCGAGTTTGCACTACTGCACTCCAGCCTGGGCAAGACAGAAACACTCTGTCTCACAAGAAAAAAAAAAAAAAAATCCTTCTAGACCAAAGACCATGATTTTTACCTGATCCTAATTTTTGAGCCTTTCTTATATACCAGGCATTGTAAGCTCAAAACAAAAAATTAGGCTGAAAAGTAATCAAGGCATAGTAGGCTCTCAATATAGAATAAGTGCTTGCAGTTTGAGTGCATGTATTTTTCTGGGAAACGAGATTAAAAAAAAAAAGGAAAGATTTTAATGTAAAAGTAGAGACTTGAAATAAAAAATATGGGTCTTGGGGACCAGGTGCGGTAGCTCACACCTGTAATCCCAGCACTTTGGGGGGCTTGGGGAGGGCGGATCACGAGGTCAAGAGATCGAGACCAGCCTGGCCAACATGGTGAAACATCGCCTCTACTAAAAATACAAAAATTAGTCAGGCGTGGTGGTGGGTGCCTGTAATCCCAGCTACCACGGAGGCTGAGGCAGGAGAATCGCTTGAACCCGGGAAGTGGAGGTTGCAATGAGCCGAGATCGTGCCACTGCATTCCAGCCTGGTGACAGAGCGAGATTTCATCTGTAAAAAATAAAAAAAAAAAAGAGTCTTGGAAGAAGGAGAGGGATCCACAAGGGAGATAATCGGGAAAACAGAGGGACGTATTTTGCATTTTTTCTATGGAGGTTGGGGCATTGGAGAATGAGGATGTATTTATTCATTTATATTTCCATTACTCAGTATGTCTTAAGTAAACACTATTACAGGGACTGCTCAGGATGTTTGTAAATAGTGTGGGGTGATACCCAGTCCTGCAGTCATGGAGTTAACAGCGTGATAATTCCCTACAAAATAAAACTCTCATGGTCCATCTTTATTTATTTATTTATTTTTTGAGACAGAGTCTTGCTCTATCACCCAGGCTGGAGTGCAGTGGAGCAATCTGGGCTCACTGCAACCTCCGTCTCCCAGGTTCAAGTGAATCTCCTGCCTCAGCCTCCCGAGTAGCTGGGATTACAGGCATGTGCCACCATGCCCGGCTAATTTTTTGTATTTTTAGGAGAGACGGGGTTTCACCGTGTTAGCCAGGATAGTCTCGATCTCCTGACCTCGTGATCCGCCCGCCTCGGCCTCCCAAAGTGCTGGGATTACAGGTGTGAGCCACTGTGCCTGGCCGGTCCATCTTTATTTTTGCAATGCTCAAAAGCTTTAGGTCATATGATATGTACCTACGAAGTGAAAAGGTCACCAGAGTCTCACCAGTTATTTGCGCCATCAAATGTGGCTGTTTATAGAGTCCTTTTGAAGGAATTGTAAATTGTGTTAAAGAGGTGGCCTTCTCGGCCGGGCGCGGTGGCTCAAGCCTGTAATCCCAGCACTTTGGGAGGCCGAGACGGGCGGATCACGAGGTCAGGAGATTGAGACCATCCTGGCTAACACGGTGAAACCCCGTCTCTACTAAAAAATACAAAAAACTAGCCAGGCGACGTGGCGGGCGCCTGTAGTCCCAGCTACTCGGGAGGCTGAGGCAGGAGAATGGCGGGAACCCGGGAGGCGGAGCTTGCAGTGAGCCGAGATCTGGTCACTGCGCTCCCGCCTGGGCGACAGAACAAGACTCCGTCTCAAAAAAAAAAAAAAAAAAAAAAAAGAGGTGGCCTTCTCAATTTGCTGCTCGTCTAGTCTGAGATAATTTGTAGCCTAGAAAGCCACAGAGTTGCCCCTGGTTTGTAAAAGAATATGGTCATCCCCACAGTTTTTTTTTTTTTTTTTTTTTTTTTTTTGAAAGTCTCGCTCTGTCGCCACAGTGGCGCGATCTCGGCTTGCTCCCCTCCCGGGTTCACGTTTGCCAAAGTTTTTTGAATACGGGGTCATAGCCAGGATGGTCTCGATCTCCCGTGATCCACCCGTTTCCCAAACTGGGATTACAGGCAGCACCGCGCCCGCCATCATCCCCACAGTTTTACTCCAGCACGCGCCCGTTCCTAGAAGCAGAATGATAGCTGTGCAAGTTCTTGGTGATCTGGGAGATGCAAAAAGAGCTGTGGATGGTAAGAGAGATTCTAGGAATAATGAAGGTGAGCTGCAGACATTGTGTCATTTTCAACACCGTCCCAATTTAGTATCAAAGTATATTTGGCATTCTCAAATATACTTTGATACTAAATTGGGACGGTGTTCAAAATCCCAAATTTTGGAAAAAAATGTAATGCCCTTTTATAGGAGATGGCAGTTTTTGTTTTGTTTTGTTTTTGAGACAGAGCCTCATTCTGTCACCCAGGCTGGAGTGCAGTGGCACAATCTCGGCTCACTGCAGCCTCCAGAGATGGCAGATTTTTTATCTAATGATGCATAACGCCCAAACAGGAGCACACACTGCTGTTCACATTCATTATTTCCATATGCTCAATTTTCCAGTACATGTTACAGCAAAGCAGAAATGTAACACCTTTTTGCTTAATTAAACAGCAAGTGGGCCGGGCGCGGTGGCTCACATCTATAATCCCAGCACTTTGACAGGCAGAGACGGGTGGATCACATGAGGTCAGGAGTTCAAGACCAGCCTGGTCAACATGGTGAAACCCCATCTCTACTAAAAATGCAAAAATTAGCTGGGCGTGGTGGCGAATGCCTGTAAGTCCAGCTACTCAGGAGGCTGAAGCAGGAGAATAAATTGAACCCAGGAGGTGGAGGTTGCAGTGAGCCGAGATCGCAGCCACCGCACTCCAGCCTGGGCGACAAAGCGAGACTCCGTCTCAAAAAAAAAAAAAAGAAAAAAATAAAAAAATAAAAAGAGATGCGCAGGTGTCCCATCTTAAGAGTATTTCTCTGGAGGCCTGCCATGTGGCAGTGAGGTGACCGGAAGTAGAAAACGAGGACAATCACACCTCGAACTCACACCCCTCAGCTACAGGAACCAGCGCTGCCACCTCGTCATCACAGCATCCGTCCTGCAGGCGTCATGTTACGTCACATCCGGGAGAGGCCGCGCTGCCCACAGGTGTAACAGGCGGCTGCGACGCCCCACTCTGGTCCGGAACACTAGCCTGAGGCTCGGGACGCACATGCGCAGTCCACACCGAGGCCACCATCCCCTGGCTTCCTGGTAGTCCGTGGCCACCAGCCGGTGTCTATAGTCCCCTCCTCAGGCATCCTGCTCGTCCGCTGCTTGGGGCACCACTCGGGGAACCCAAGTCCTTTGGGAAATGTTGTTCAAAAAAGGACAGCCCTTAAACGCTAGGGTCCCGCCCCTCAGATTGCTCCCAGCATGCAACGCAGCCCCTCCTCCAAAGCCGCTGTGCCCTGGAGGCAGCTGGGAGCTCCTGCCGGGCATAGTGCACAGGTGCAAGCGGGTCGTGCTTCCTGTTGGGGCACTTGTGTGGCTGATTTTCTCGAAAGCTCGGAAGGAAGGGGCTCCACCACAATAAGGATTTGTGTATCTAAACATATCGAGTCACAAAGTTTTCCAAAGACGTTGTAGCAACTTAGCATTTATTTTTTATTTTTATTTATTTATTCTTTTTAGAGATGGGGTCTTGCTGTGTTGCCCAGGCTGGTCTTGAACTCCTGGGCGCAAGCGATCCTCCCGCCTCAGCCTCCCAAAGTGCTGGGACTACAGGCGTGAGCCACTGTGCCAGCCACAACTTAGCATTTCTGTGGCACATATTCAGCAATAGCATTTTCCTGGATATTTTGGGCTTGCAGCGAGGATGGTAGGGAGTAGTAGTATGTCATTTTCGCTCTAATTTGCATTTCCCTTACGAAAAAATTGAATTATCATTTAAATATTAGTCTCTTGGACAAGCTTCCTTTGTGAATGATTAATCAAATCTGTAATTTTACTTCTCTGTTGTGCTGCCTGCCTTCTTAGTAATTTATAGGAGCGCTTATACTCTGTGTGCAAGCCGTTTGCCAGATCTATCTATCGCACGTTTCTTCTTCCATTCTATAGACTCTCTTTTCACTCTCCGATGGTGCCTTTTGTTTTGTAGCCTCTAATATCTGTTCATTCTATTTTGTGGTGTTTTTGTGTTTTCACAAATGTTTGCCTATTCCAGTTCATGATCTCTTATGTTTTCACATTTATTTTCAGTGATAAATCTGGAAATAATTTACATTTATGGCATGATGTAGAGGTCTAGATACATTTTGGGTTTGTGTAAAGTTCCTGGCTAAGGGGCAGAGGCAAGGACATGACCAAGCAGACACATATTAGCTGGAAATGCTCTCAGAGAAAGGGGGAGAAGCTCAGCTCAGATCCACGTGGAGATGCACCAAAGCGTTCCAGTGGATGGCGGGTGGTATCAAAGTGGAAAAAATGGTTGTGACCATCAATAAGGCCACACAGCACTAAATGCCAGCCTACGCTGACAGCCACTTGGCAGAACACAAGGTCCAACGGTAAAGGACCTTGCAGAGGTTCCTGGGCCCCACGTGTGTGTAGAGGGGGTGGACTGCTTTAGCCATAGCCTTGGTCTGAGCAGCATCCTAAAGACTACAGCCATTGGCTTCGCTTGCTTGAGCTGGTTTAACCCTCTTTTATTAATTCTGACAGATGCTCTCTGCTACCATCTAGTGATAACCAATGAAAACGCAGACTACTTAAAACCTTAAAACAACTGATGACAGGCTAATGACAAGACTGTAGATGACAATGACTTGTACGTTTTAGAGCTCAAGCCAGAATCACCTTGCTCTTTTGTGACGGGTTTCAGTTTCTTTCACATTGGATTAAATCTAGACGTGCTGATGGTGTAGTAAAAATTGTGTACACAAAAAGAGAAAAATGATACCATAGTGTGTTATGTGCTAACATTGTTACTTGCTGTAAAATTTCCCATGGCTCCCAAGATAAAAAGACATAGTAAAAGGCCCTATAAAAACAAATGCCAAAAAAAAATACCCAAATTTGTGCAGGCGTGGAACTGGAGAACGGCAAGGATGAGCTGCCTCTGCCCAGTCCTGGATAAATACCAGGTTCCTCAGCAAAATAAATGTGGTTGTTGTAATCTAAATTTCAGGGGGGCGGAGGCAGGCGCGGTGTCTCACACCTGTAATCCTAGCACTTTGGGAGGCCGAGACGGGCGGATCACCTGAGGTCAGGAGTTCGAGACCAGCCTGACCAACATGGATAAACCCCATCTCTACTAAAAATACAAAATTAGCTGGGCGTGGTGGCGCATATCTGTAATCCCAGCTACTCAGGAGACTGAGGCAGGAGAATCGCTTGAACCCGGGAGGCGGAGGTTGCGGTGAGCCGAGATTACACCATTGCACTCCAGCCTGGACAATAAGAGCAAACCTCCATCTCAAAAAATAAAAATAAATAAAAATCAATAAGTTTTGAGGTAGCATTATGCAGCCATAGAGAGTCAGAACACTGGCATTATATGACACGTCCTTCCATCCACACCAGGTGACCCTACTAATGTATGAAGTATTTGAATTTGGCTCTAATTTTGAGATAGTTGTATTTTTAATCACTTTAAGGAATTATTTTCCTAAACAAGTATTTTTACACTTGATCTTACCCAAAAGGCCGAGAAGCGATCTAAACAAGTATTTTTAAGCAGAAACAGAAATTTACTTATGTACAAATACACCCTTACCTACCTGAGGATATTTCTCATCTCCTTGGTGAATTATATGAAGATATTTGGATTTTCCAATATAGAAACATTTAAATTCCTGGAATAAGTCCCACTCCTTTATAAATATATGAACATGTTGGGCACTCTATTGTCCCATTAGGATTCATGATTCTTCATTCAAATGTGAGAATGTGAGATTACTTTATGTTTTTTTTTTTGAGATGGAGTCTCGCTCTGTTGCCCAGGCTGGAGTGCAGTGGCGCTATCTCAGCTCACTGCAAGCTCCCCCTCCCAGGTTCTCACCATTCTCTTGCCTCAGCCTCCCGAGTAGCTGGGATTACAGGCGCCCGCCACCACGCCCGGCTAATTTTTGTATTTTTAGTAGAGACGGGGTTTCTCCATGTTGGTCAGGCTGGTCTCAAACTTCTGACCTCAGGTGATCCACCCGCCTCAGCCTCCCAAAGTGCTGGGATTACAGGCGTAAGCCCCAGTGCCCGCCCGCTATCAAGACTATTAACATTGAAAATGGACACAGACTGGATTTCATTTGCCTTTAATTAAACACAAAGCTGGTATATATTTTTCTCTTCTAATAGCTGCTGGAAGTCTAAGTATATGGAAACAATACCTATGAAAATCAAATGGGCATTTTGGGCTTTGTGGATCATTAAAAGTTTATGCTTAAAAATTATTGTTTAATTAAAAAAATAAAAATTAAAGGATGACTAATAAATTGGGATGTTACTCAAAATGGTAATCCTGTCCGCAGCTCACTTCAGTTATTCCTTGACTAGTTCTCTCACCACCCGTAGATTTTATCCTCACCGGGAAATCACGGCGGACTTGCCTAGATATCACTGTGCACACGGGAAAAGACTCCCAATGGGCCAGAAGTGTGCAGATGACCATAGCTCTTCCTCACCCCGTGAGGAACTCTAGTTTTCTGCAGAACAAATTTTTCCATCAGTGTGCAGGGGCAGCAAAATGACAATGCCAAGTATATAAGGCAATTTAAAATTATTTCACGCCGGGCGCGGTGGCTCACGCCTGTAATCCCAGCACTTTGGGAGGCCGAGACGGGCGGATCACGAGGTCAGGAGATCGAGACCATCCTGGCTAACAAGGTGAAACCCCGTCTCTACTAAAAAATACAAAAAATTAGCCGGGCGAGGTGGCGGGCGCCTGTAGTCCCAGCTACTGGGGAGGCTGAGGCAGGAGAATGGCGTAAACCCGGGAGGCGGAGCTTGCAGTGAGCTAAGATCCGGCCACTGCACTCCAGCCTGGGCGACAGAGCGAGACTCCGTCTCAAAAAACAAACAAACAAACAAACAAACAAAAAAACTAGCCGGGCGAAGTGGCGGGCGCCTGTAGTCCCAGCTACTCTGGGAGGCTGAGGCAGGAGAATGGCGTGAACCTGGGAGGCGGAGCTTGCAGTGAGCTGAGATCCGGCCACTGCACTCCAGCCTGGGCGACAGAGCCAGACTCAGTCTCAAAAAAAAAAAAAAAAAAAAAAAAAATTATTTCACAAAGATATTAAAAACAAACACCCACATTGCCCGGGCGCGGTGGGTCACAGCTGTGATCCCAGCACTTTGGGAGGCTGAGGCAGGTGGATCACGAGGTCAGGAGATCGAGACCATCCTGGCTGACACGGTGAAACCCCGTCTCTACTGAAAATACAAAAAATTAGCCGGGTGTGGTGGCGGGCGCCTGTAGTCCCAGCTACTCGGGAGGCTGAGGCAGGAGAATGGCATGAACCCAGGAGGCAGAGCTTGCAGTGAGCCAAGATTGTGCCACTGCACTCCAGCCTGGGCACGAGAGGGAGACTCCATCTCAAAAAAACAAACAAACAAAAAAACAAAACAACAACAAAAACACCCAAACATTTTGTGGTTCAAATCCATATGAAGTACCTGGTCCGAGATGCCAATGTCCAAACTCATAAAAACATATGACTTGGGCCTGGTGTGTTGGCTCACGCCTGTAAGCCCAGCACTTTGGGAGGCCAAGGTGGGCGGATCATGAGGTGAAGAGATCAAGACCATACTGGCCAACAAGGTGAAACCCCACCTCTACTAAAAATACAAAAAATTAGCTGGGCATGGTGGCGCACACCTGTATTCCCAGTCACTTGGGAGGCTGAGGCAAGATAATCGCTTGAACCCAGGAGGTGGAGGCTGCAGTGAGCTGAGATCACACCACTGCACTCCAGCCTGGGCGACAGAGCGAAACTCTGCCACACTCATACTATATATACATATATATGACATGCCCTAAAATTTGTAATATTTGCAGACATGAGGCTGAACCATAAGTATACAATTTTGTTTTCTTTTATTTTTTTGAGACAGAGTCTTGCTCTTGTCGCCCAGGCTGGCATGCAATGACACAATCTCGACTCACTACAACCTCTGCCTCCCAGGTTCAAGTGATTCTCCTGCCTCAGCCTCTGGAGTAACTGGGATTACAGGCGCCTGCCACCATGCCCAGCTAAGTTTTGTATTTTTAGTAGAGACAGGGTTTTGCTATGTTGGCCAGGCTGGTTTCAATCTCCAGACCTCGTGATCTGCCCTCCTCGACCTCCCAAAGTGCTGGGATTACAGGAGTGAGCCACTGCACCTGGCCCAGAACTATAATTTTTAAAGTCACCAAGTTGATTTGGCAATTCAGTTTCAATATTTTAATACATTCTTCCAGTAAACAAAAAATAGAGATTGACATTTGTTAGTATACAATTTATTTGAAAAACTCAGTTAAATAGGCTATTTCTCAGAAACATTTTATCCATTTGTATAGCATCCAACTTCTTTGAAAACACAGTTAAAACACAGTAAATAGAGATTTCTCGGAAACAGAAATTTTTGTTTTAATAATACATAATCGGCCGGGCGCGGTGGCTGACGCCTGTAATCTCAGCATTTTGGGAGGATGAGGCGGGCAGATCACAAGGTCAGGGGATCGAGACCATCCTGGCTAACACGGTGAAACCTTATCTCTACTAAAAAAATACAAAAAATTAGCCGGGCATGGTGGCGGCGCCTGTAGTCCCAACTACTCCAGAGGCTGAGGCAGGAGAATGGCGTGAACCCAGGAGGCGGAGCTTGCAGTGATCCGAGATTGTGCCACTGCACTCCAGACTGGGAGAGAGAGCGAGACTCCGTTTCAAAAAAAAAAATACATAATCAAACATAATGACTGAATACATACTGAGAGATTGTATTCAGCTCTGTGTGACAGGAAATTCCCATAGTGTGCCTGATAAGCCAGTATTGTCTTTCTTTGTTTTTTTTTTTTTTTTTTTTTTTTTGAGGTGGAGTCTGGCTCTCTTGCCCAGGCTGGAGTGCAGTGGCCGGATCTCAGCTCACTGCAAGCTCCGCCTCCCGGGTTTACGCCATTCTCCTGCCTCAGCCTCCCGAATAGCTGGGACTACAGGCGCCCGCCACTTCGCCCGGCTAGTTTTTTTTTTTGTATTTTTTAGTAGAGACGGGGTTTCATTGTGTTAGCCAGGATGGTCTCGATCTCCTGACCTCGTGATCCGCCCATCTCGGCCTCCCAAAGTGCTGGGATTACAGGCGTGAGCCACCGCGCCCAGCCAGTAGGATTTATCTCCTGAAGAATACTAGGTCACCGTAGTTTTCAGTGATGCAGTAGGGACACAATCCCGTGCTTTTATGGTTGTACCATTGTATCTGTCATGGAAGCAAAACACAGAAGCACAAGAAATACTGAGAGAATGAGGTATTAAGACAATGATAATATGGCCTGGCACGGTGGCTCACGCCTGTAATCCCAGCACTTTGGGAGGCTGACGTGGGTGGGTCACCTGAGGTCAGGAGTTTGATACCACCCTGGCCAACAAGGTGAAACCCCGTCTCTACTAAAAATGCCAAAATTAGCCAGGCATGGTGGTGGCACGTACCTGTAGTCACAGCTACTCGGGAGGCTGAGGCAGGAGAATCGCCTGAACTAGGGAGGCGGAGGTTGCAGTGAGCCGAGATCATGCCATTGCACTCCAGCTTGGGCAACAGAATGAGACTCTGTCTCAAAAAATAATAATAATAAAGGAAAAAAAGGCCAGACGCGGTGGCTCAAGCCTGTAATCCCAGCACTTTGGGAGGCCGAGACGGGTGGATCACGAGGTCAGGAGATCGAGACCATCTTGGCTAACATGGTGAAACCCCATCTCTACTAAAAATACAAAAAACTAGCCGGGCGAGGTGGCAGGCGCCTGTAGTCCCAGCTACTCGGGAGGCTGAGGCAGGAGAATGGCGTGAACCCGGGAGGTGGAGCTTTCAGTGAGCCGAGATCGGGCCACTGCACTCCAGCCTGGCTGACAGAGCGAGACTCCATCTCAAAAAAAAAAAAAAAAGAAAAGAAAAGAGAAACATTAGTAAATTTATAAGAAAAAACCGTTATGTATGAACAGTTCGGTACTATAGATGAGAGAGGACTTACAGAATTCTCCCCTCAACTTTATCTGCAAGAGAATTGCAAATTCATTTGCTAGAGGCCCACTTTTAGGATGTAGTCCTCATAAAGGCAATACCATATTTATAAATGTCATGAGATTCTTCTCCTGCTGTGAATTTTCTTTTTTCTTTGTTTTTTGAGATGGAGTCTCGCTCTGTCGCCCAGGCTGGAGTGCAGTGGCGCGATCTCTGCTCACTGCAAGCTCCGCCTCCCCGATTCATGCCATTCTCTTGCCTCAGCCTCCCGAGTAGCTGAGATTACAGGCGCCCACCACTGCGCCCGGCTAATTTTTTTTTTTTTTTTTTTTTTTTTTTTAGTAGAGATGGGGTTTCACTGTAGCCAGGATGGTCTCGATCTCCTGACCTCATGATCCACCTGCCTCGGCCTCCCAAAGTGCTGGGATTACAGGCATGAGCCACCGGGCCTGGCCCTCCTGCTGTGAATTTTCTGAACCATGATATATGAGTTAATTTGCACAGGTTGGCCGGGCGCGGTGGCTCAAGCCTGTAATCCCAGCACTTTGGGAGGCCGAGACGGGCGGATCACGAGGTCAGGAGATCGAGACCATCCTGGCTAACACAGTGAAACCCCGTCTCTACTAAAAAATACAAAAAACTAGCCGGGCGAGGTGGCGGGCGCCTGTAGTCCCAGCTACTCGGGAGGCTGAGGCAGGAGAATGGCGTAGACCCGGGAGGCAGAGCTTGCAGTGAGCTGAGATCCGGCCACTGCACTCCAGCCTGGGCGACAGAGCGAGACTCCGTCTCAAAAAAAAAAAAAAAAAAAAAAAAAAAAAATTTGCACAGGTTTTCCCCCATTACTTAGATGCATAGGGTTTCCTTCCTGCGTGAATTCTCACATGACCTTGAAAGGCTTTGGGACAACTGAAAGCTTTCCCACATTTTTCGCACTTACTGGGCTTCTCTCCAATCTGCATTCTTGCATTTTTGGAAGAGCAAAGCCCACCAGAAGGTTTTCCCACACTGGCTGCACTGACAGGTTTCTCTCCTGTGTGCTTTCTCTCATGTTTGTGTAAAGATGAGGACCAACCATACGTTTTCCCACATTTTCCACATTTATAGACTTTCTCTCTAGTTTGCAATTCGACATTTGTGGAGGGGTGAGGCCTCGCTGAAGGCTTTCCCACGCTGCCCCTCCTCACGGGCTTCTTTTTAGCGTGCGTTCTTGCGTGTTTGTGTAAGGAGGAGGGCCAACCAAATGCTTTCCCGCATGTTTCACACTTATAGGGTTTCTCTCCGTTGTGAATTCTCACGTGTCGCTGAAAGGATGTTGCCCAGCAGTAGGCTTTCCCACACTGCTTGCACTCGTAGGGTTTCGCTCCGGCGTGCATGATCGTATGGACTCGAAAGGATTTCTGACACCTGAAGCCTTTCCCACAGTGCTTGCACTCATACGGCTTCCCTCCAGTGTGCATCATCACGTGTGCCCGAAAGGATTTGGGACAACTGAAGCCTCTCCCACACTGCCCACATTCATAGGGCTTCTCTCCAGTGTGAGTCCTCACGTGTTCGGCGAGAGAGTGAGAACGAAGAAATGTCTTCCCGCAAGATTGACAGGCATAGGGCTTCTCTCCACTGTGGGTTTTCTCATGCATCTGTAGGTAGGAAGGGCGACTGAAG
This sequence comes from Macaca thibetana thibetana, assembly GCF_024542745.1. Taxonomy (NCBI): domain Eukaryota; kingdom Metazoa; phylum Chordata; class Mammalia; order Primates; family Cercopithecidae; genus Macaca; species Macaca thibetana. The sequence continues at coordinate 21,334,655 of NC_065596.1, forward strand.
GCTTTCCCACATGCCTTACATGTATATAATTTTTGTCCAGAGTGAGCTCTCTTGTGCCTCATCAGGGATGAAGAATGGGTGAAGAGTTTTCCACACTGACTGCATTCATACTGTCTCACACCGGTACGATGATTCTTGCGCAGATGATGATTACAATTTCGAGTCTTTCTGAAGGTTTCTCCACGCTTATTACCTTTACCGCTTTTACATGGTCTCTCCACCCTTGGATTTCTGCTAAAAATGGGCAGCACATTATTAATGGTTTATGCCTTCCATAATTTATTTTATTTTTTCCCTTGAGGCAGAGTTTTGCTCTTGTTGCCCAGGCTGGAGTGCAATGGCACGATCTTGGCTCACTGCAACCTCTGCCTCTCGGGTTCAAGTGATTCTCCTGCCTCAGCCTCCTGAGTAGCTGGGATTACAGGCTTGCGCCACCACTCCCGGCTAATTTTGTATTTTTAGTAGAGACAGGTTTTCTCCATATTGGTCAGGCTGCTCTCGAACTCCTGTCTTCAGGTGAGCCACCTGCCTTGGCCTCCCAAAGCGCTGGGATTACAGGCGTGAGCCACTGTGCCCAGTCAATTATTTCTTTTTTTTTTTTTTTTTTTTTTTTGAGACGGAGTCTTGCTCTGTCGCCCCGGCTGGAGTGCAGTGGCCGGATCTCAGCTCACTGCAAGCTCCGCCTCCCGGGTTTACGCCATTCTCCTGCCTCAGCCTCCCGTGTAGCTGGGACTACAGGCGCCCGCCACCACGCCCGGCTAATTTTTTGTATTTTTTAGTAGAGACGGGGTTTCACCGTGTTAGCCAGGAAGGGCTCGATCTCCTGACCTCGTGATCCTCCCGTCTCGGCCTCCCAAAGTGCTGGGATTACAGGCTTGAGCCACCGTGCCCGGCCAATTATTTCTTAATATATATTAATGAACATTAGGATAACATTTTTGCCATTTTCTGTACAAGGGTATAAGTTTCCTCTATTGTTGAAATTATTTCAAACTGGAATAAACGAAATACTCTGGTAGAAAGTTCAACCACAGCCCACTACAAAAACAATAGTAATATATGGGGTTCTCCCAGAATTGTTTCTAACAGAATTATCTTTTTTTTTTTTTTTCACTCTGTTGCCCAGCCCAGGCTGGAGTGCAGTGGCACGCTCTTGGCTCACTGCAACCTCCGCCTCCTGGATTCAAGCAATTCTCCTGTCTCAGCCTCCTGAGCAGCTGGGATTACAGGCACCTGCCACCACACCCATTTTTGTATTTTTAGTAGAGACGAGGTTTCACCATATTGGTCAGGCTAGTCACAAACCCCTCACCTCAGGTGATCCGCCTGCCTCGGCCTCCCAAAGTACTGGGATTACAGGCGTGAGCCACCGCGCCCGGCCTTTTTTTTTTTTTTTGAGACGGAGTCTCACGCTGTTGCCCAGGCTGGAGTGCAGTGGCGCGGTCTCGGCTCACTGCAAGCTCCGCCTCTCGGGTTCCCGCCATTCTCCTGCCTTAGCCTCCTGAGTAGCTGGGACTACAGGCGCCCGCCACCGCGCCCGGCTAATTTTTTGTATTTTTAGTAGAGACGGGGTTTCACTGTGGTCTCGATCTCCTGACCTTGTGATCCGCCCGCCTCGGCCTCCCAAAGTGCTGGGATTACAGGCTTGAGCCACCGCGCCTGGCCTTTTTTTTTTTTTGAGACGGAGTCTCGCTCTGTCGCCCAGGCTGGAGTGCAGTGGCCGGATCTCAGCTCACTGCAACCTCTGCCTCCCAGGTTCACGCCATTCTCCTGCCTCAGCCTCCCAAGTAGCTGGGACTACAGGCGCCCTCCACCTCGCCTGGTTAGTTTTTTTGTAGTTTTTAGTAGAGACGGGGTTTCACCGTGTTAGCCAGGATGGTCTCGATCTCCTGACCTCGTGATCCACCCGCCTCGGCCTCCTGAAGTGCTCGGATTACAGGCGTGAGCCACCACGCCCGGCCCTGCCTTTTTCTTCTCAGTGCAACTCACCTCGAATGTCTCTCCTTGGTGTTGTGCTTGTCTTTCACACTATGTTCTTCCCAATTTTTTCCTAAAAGGGAGGCCCACGTATGCTTTCTTGTGAACTTTTCTATTTTCTGTTTAAGGGATAATTTTTCTCCAGAAGTATCCTGCTGAGAAATGGACCCATTGGTTTTAGGTTGAGCCTCATTATCTGAAACAAAAAAGTGAACAAATATGAGGAGGAAGGCATCTGCAAAGAAAGAAGTCATTCAGGTGTTTAATTGTTTCATGACTTCATTATGCTATTTTATTTACTTATTTATTTATTTATTTGTGAGACAGAGTCTCACTCTGTCACCCGGAATGGAGTGCAATGGCACGATCTCGGCTCACTGCAACCTCCATCTCCTGGGTTCAAGCCATTCTCCTGCCTCAGCCTCCCGGGTAGCTGGGATTACAGGTGCCCGCCACTACACCCAGCTAATTTTTTGTATTTTTAGTACAGACGAGGTTTCACCATATTGGCCAGGCTGGTCTCGATCTCCCGACCTTATGATTCGCCTGCCTTGGCCTCCCAAAGTGCTGGGATTACAGGTGTGAGCCACTGTGCCTGGCCTGACTTCATTATGAAGAAGTATAAGAGCTTTCTGCCATCTTGGAGCCTGGGGAGGCCTGCAGGGAAAGTGAATTCCAAAAGAAAATGCGTCTGGAAGGTGGTGGTCCAAGGCCATTTTGGCTGCCTGTAAGCAGGGTCTCCAGAACCAAAGAGAGCACACAGCTGTTCTTTTTTTTTTTTTTTTTTTTTTTTTTTTTTTTTTTTTTTTGAGACGGAGTCTCGCTCTGTCGCCCAGGCTGGAGTGCGGTGGCCGGATCTCAGCTCACTGCAAGCTCCGCCTCCCGGGTTCACGCCATTCTCCTGCCTCAGCCTCCCCTGTAGCTGGGACTACAGGCGCCGCCACCTCGCCCGGCTAGTTTTTTTTTTGTATTTTTTAGTAGAGACGGGGTTTCACCGTGTTAGCCAGGATGGTCTCGATCTCCTGACTTCGTGATCCGCCCGTCTGGGCCTCCCAAAGTGCTGGGATTACAGGCGTGAGCCACCGCGCCCGGCCTCACACAGCTGTTCTTAAAATTGAAGGTGTTTGGCCGGGCGCGGTGGCTCACGCCTGTAATCCCAGCACTTTGGGAGGCCGAGGCGGGCGGATCAAGAGATCAAGGGATGGAGACCAGCCTGGCTAACACGGTGAAACCCCGTCTCTACTAAAAACACAAAAAATTAGCTAGGCGTCGTGGCGGGCGCCTATACTCCCAGCTACTCGGGAGGCTGAGGCAGGAGAATTGCATGAACCCGGGAGGTGGAGCTTGCAGTGAGCCGAGATCGTGCCACTGCACTCCAGCCTGGGCGACAGAGTGAGACTCCGTCTCGACAAAAAAAAAAAAAATAATAATAATAATAATAATAATCGAAGGTGTTTATGCCCAAGATGAAACTGAATTCTATTTGGGTAAGAGACATGCTTATGTATACAAAGCAAAAAACAACACGGTGACTCCTGGTGGCAAAACAAACCAAACCAAACCAGAAGCATCTGGGGAAAGGTCATTCAGGCTCACAGAAACAGTGGCATAATTCATGCCAAATTCTGAGGCAGTCTTCCTGCTAAGGCCATTGGACACAGAATCCCTGTGATGTTGTCCCCCTCAAGGATTTCAACTAATGAGAAAAAAAAAAAGAAAAAGTACAAGCAGTCAAAATGGTAGATAATTTTAAATGCACAGAAAAATCATCACAATGTTTCAAATAATTAACGTCTCCGTGCCACCAATATATACCCGCACTGGTAACACAAAAGGACCCTAAGTCTTTTTTTTTTTTTTTTTCTTTTATTTTTTTTGAGATGGAGTCTTGCTCTGTCGCCTAGGCTGCAGTACAGTGGCACGATCTCGGCTCACTGCAAGCTCTGCCTCCCAGGTTCACGCCATTCTGCCTCAGCCTCCCGAGTAGCTGGGACTACAGGCACCCGCCACCACGCCCGGCTAATTTTTTGTATTTTTAGTAGAGACGGGGGTTCACTATGTTAGCCAGGCTGGTCTCGATCTCCTGACCTCGTGATCAGCCCGCCTCGGCCTCCTGATGTGCTGGGATTACAGGCGTGAGCCACTGTGCCTGGCCGACCCTAGGTCTTTTCAACAAGACAGAAAGAAAAGTACAGATTAATAGATTTTTATTATCACAGAGAAGCTACTGAATTTTAGGTCCAGGACATCAATGATTATAACTGTCTCATTAACCAATGTATTCCCTTTCTACATTATAAATCTTAGAACAGGCTTAATGAGCAAGAAATATTTATTCTTTTTCTTTTTCTTTTTGGAGATGGAGTCTCACTCTGTCGCCCAGGCTGGAGTGCAGTGGTGCCATCTCGGCTCACTGCAACCTCTGCCTCCCGGATTAGAGCGATTCTCCTGCCTCAGCCTCCAGAGTAGCTGGGACTACAGGCGCACGCAGCCACGCCTAGCTAATTTTTTGTATTTCAGTAGAGACTGCATTGCACTGTGCTGCCCAGGCTGGTCTCAAACTCCTGAGCTCAGGCAATCCATCCACTCTGGCCTCCCAAAGCACTGGGATGACAGGCGTGAGCCACTGTGCCCGGCTCTTTTTTCTTTTCTCTTTAAAACAGGGTCTCGGCCGGGTGCGGTGGCTCAGGCCTGTAATCCCAGCACTTTGGGAGGCCGAGGCGGGTGGATCACGAGGTCAGGAGATCGAGACCATCCTGGCTAACATGATGAAACCCCGTCTCTACTAAAAATACAAAAAACTAGCTGGGCGTTGTGGTGGGCGCCTGTAGTCCCAGCTACTCGGAGGCTGAGGCGGGAGAATGGCGTGAATCCGGGAGGCGGAGCTTGCAGTGAGCCGAGATCGCGCCACTGCGCTCCAGCCTGGGTGACACAGCGAGACTCCGTCTCAAAAAAAAAAAAAAAAAAAAAAAACAGGGTCTCAATTTGTCACGCTGGCTGGAGTACAGTGGTGTGATCACTGTAGCCTTGGACTCCTGGGCTCAAGTGATTCTCCTGCCTCAGCCTCCCAAATAGCTAGGACTATAAGAGCATGCTACCACGCCGGGCTCATTTTTGATTTTTTTGTAGAGACAGGGTCTCACTATGTTGCCCAGGCTGGTTGCCACCTCCTAGCCTCAAGTGATCCTCCTGCCTTAGCCTCCCCAAAGCACTGGGAATACAGGCATGAGCCACTGCAACCAGACAAAACATGTATTATCTAATAACCAAGTGCAGAAATAATGCCATCCTTACCTACTGAGGCCAGGTGCTTGAACGTCTCCAGCATCACTTCTCTGTAGAGGTTTCTCTGAGCAGGATTCAGCAAGGCCCACTCCTCCAGGGTGAACCCCACAACCACGTCTTCAAAGACCACCGTGTCCTAAAACAAACCACATACGTGTACGTGAGGATGGTGGAACTCACAGCACTGGGGAGCTGAACTCCGTTCATAGGACACGCACACAAGATCCCGCAGTCTCCCAATATCGACTTAAGACTCAGTCCTCAGGCTTCTTCCCCTCTGTCTGTTATCACTTCCTGTGTCGCAGGTTTTTTTTGTCTTTGACAAATAAAACTGGTACACATTTAAGGTGTAGATGACAATTTGATGCACATATATACTGGGAAATGATTGCCATGAAGTTAATTAACACATCTGTCACCAGTTACCTTTTTTAAAAAATTTGATGGGAAGAACAAGTAAGATTTACACTCTTAGTACATTTCTTTCTTTCTTTTTTTTTTTTTTTTTTGAGACGGAGTCTTGCTCTGTCGCCCCAGGCTGGAGTGCAGTAGGGCGATCTCGGCTCACTGCAAACTCCGCCTCCTGTATTCAAGCGATTCTCCTGCCTCAGTCTCCTGAGTAGCTGGGATTACAGGTGCACACCACCACGCCTGGCTAATTTTTTTATTTTTAGTAGAGACGGGGTTTCACCATGTTGGCCAGGCTGCTCTCGAACTTCTGACCTCAAGTGATCCAACCGTCTTGGTCTTCCAAAGTGGTGGGATTATAGGTGTGAGCCACTGTGCCTGGTCTTTTAGTACGTTTCAAGTATACAGTACAGTATCCTTAAATACAGTCACCATGTTGTACACTGGACGTAGAGAATTTATTCATCTTACAACGGAAAGTTGATTCCCTTTGACCAACATGTCTCCCCACTTCCCCTGCCCCTCAGCCCCAGGCAGCCACTCTTCTACTCTCTTCCTCTAGGAATCTGGCTCTTTTCGAGTCTCCAGGTAAGTAAGATCATCTGGTATTCATCTTTCTATGCCTGGCTTGTCTCACATGTGCTCCAGGTTCATCCATGCTGCCAACAATGGCAGGATTTCCTTCTTTATTATGACTGAATAATATTTAACTGTACATGTGTGTATATCATATATATATATTTTTTTCTTGAGACAGCATCTTGCTCTGGTGCCCAGGTTGGAGTGCAGTGGCGTGATCTCGGCTCACTGCAACCTCCGTGTGTCATATATTCCTTATCCTGTGTCGTAGTCTTTAGAAAAAAAAAAACTTTTTTTTTGAAATAGAGTCTCGCTCTGTCACCTAGGCTGGAGTGCAATGGTGCGATCTGGGCTCACTGCAACCTCCGCCTCCAGTGTTCAAGTGATTCTCCTGCCTCAGCCTCCCAAGTAGCTGGGATTACAGGTGTGTGCCACCACGCCCAGCTAATTTTTATATTTTTAGTAGAGCTGAGGTTTCACCATGTTGGCCAGGGCTGGTCTCAAACTCCTGACCTCAGGCGATCTGCCTGCTTTGGCCTCCCAAAGTGCTGGGATTATAGGCATGAGCCACTGCAACCAGCCAGAAAATTTTTTAGAGACAAGGTCTCACTCTGCTACACAGGCTGGAATGCAATGGCACAATGAGAGCTCACTGCAGCCATGAACTCCTGGGCTCAAGCCATCCTCCCACCTCAGCTTCCCAACTAACTGGGATTACAGGTGTGTGCCACCACACCTGGCTAATTTTTATTTTTATTTATTTATTTATTTAAATTTTATTTATATATTTATTTTTGAGACAGAGTCTCGCTCTGTCGCCCAGGCTGGAGTGCAGTGGCACGATCTCGGCTCACTGCAAGCTCCGCCTCCCGGGTTCACGCCATTCTCCTGCCTCAGCCTCCCCTGTAGCTGGGACTACAGGTGCCCGCCACTGCACCCGGCTAATTTTTTGTATTTTTAGTAGAGACAGGGTTTCACTGTGTTAACCAGGATGGTCTCGATCTCCTGACCTCGTGATCCGCCCGTCTCGGCCTCCCAAAGTGCTGGGATTACAGGCGTGAGCCACCGCGCCTGGCCTTATTTTTATTTTTAGTAGACTCAGGGTTTTACCATGTCGGTCAGGCTGGTCTTGAACTCCTGACCTCAACTGATCCATCTGCCTCGGCCTCCCAAAGTGCTGGGATTACAGGTATGGGGGCCTAGCCCAAAATAGTAAAATGCCATCTGCTCCCTGAAATTAGAAACAACAGAAGCTTTCAGAAGTGATCCACTTTAATCATGGCAAATGTAGTATACAATGAAAAAATACAGAAAGGAGAAAATTGTTCTGTGTGGGAGAAACAGCCAGAGGTTAGGCCCTAAGGAAGGAGTGGGCCCTTGGCTCTTTCAGGTACAGCCAGAGCCTGTGTGACGGGGCAGAGGGGGATGGGGACATGACAGCCAAAGGGGGTCGAGTGATGGGAAGTGAGGCACATCACTTTGTGGGGAACTCATCAGCCACAGGAAGGACTTTGGCTTTGGCTCTGAATGACTCCAGGCCTTTGCACAGAGCAGTGATCTCATGTGACAGCTGAGACTAGATCATAGGGGGCAGATGCAGACACCAGGACACCTGCTAGGAGGCGAAAGCCGCACGAGGTGAGAAGCAGGCGTGTCACCTTGGGTGGTCACAGTGCAGTCGCGTGCAGGACCAGCCTAAGAGGAGATACACAATTTCCTGATGGGCTCAAGCTGGGGCAAGACAGAACAGGGAGAATCGAGGAAGACTGATTATTTCACTCAGGAAAACTGGCATCATGGAGTCACCAGCAACTCAGTTGTAGACGGTTATATGTGACCTGAGAACTGACCAATCAGGCAGCTGGGGTGGGGCCTAGAGAACTGACCAATCAGGGGAGCGTAGATGGAGCATGGAGAACTGTCAATCAGGGGGGTTGGGGCAGAGCCTGGAGACCTGTCCAATCAAGGGAGCTGAGGCAGGGCCTGGGAACCTGACCAATTACGAAAGCTGGGGTGGGGCCTGAAGAACTGTCCAATCAGCAGAGCTCAGGGAGGCAGGCTAATTTTTATTATTTTGGATCAGGCTTTTGGGGAAGAGGATGAGGGTATGCTGCAAAGCAGATGAGAACAAGACATTCAAGTGGATACACATATAATAATGTCTTTAGTGGCCCTGGTCATAATGGAAAAAATTTGAAAACGCCCAATCACTAGCAAACAGTGGAACTAACAAACACTAACAACATATCCTTATGAGTGAATACAAAAGAGTGATTAAAGGGGCTGGGCATGGCGGCTGTCACCTATAATCCCGGCATTTTGGGAGGCTGAGGCGGGCGGATCACCTGAGGTCAGGAGTTCGAGCCCAGCCTGACCAACATGGTGGAACCCCCCGTCTCTACTAAAAATACACAACTTAGCTGGGTGTGGCCATGCATGCCTGTAACCCCAGCTACTCGGGTGGTCGAGGCAGGAGAATCCCTTGAACCCGGGAGGTGGAGGTTGCAGTGAGCCGAGATCGTGACACTGCACTCCAGCCTGGGCGACAGAGCATGACTCTGTCTCAAAAAAATAAAAAATAAAAGAACAGGCCGGGCGCGGTGGCTCAAGCCTGTAATCCCAGCACTTTGGGAGGCCGAGACGGGTGGATCACGAGGTCAGGAGATCGAGACCATCCTGGCTAACACGGTGAAACCCCGTCTCTACTAAAAAAAAATACAAAAAACCAGCCGGGCAAGGTGGCGGGCGCCTGTGGTCCCAGCTACTCGGGAGGCTGAGGCAGGAGAATGGCGTGAACCCGGGAGGCGGAGCTTGCAGTGAGCTGAGATCTGGCCACTGCGCTCCAGCCTGGGCGACAGAGCGAGACTCCGTCTCAAAAAAAATTAAAAAAAAAAATAAAATAAAATAACAGAATTATTATCTGTTACAAATGCCCTACCCTGGAAAAAGAGAATAACTGATATTTTAGCAAGTTTTTGTAATTCACCAAATTAAACACCAAACATTTTTTCTTATAGGAATGTATTCATTTCGGAGGGTGTCATAATAAGAGAGAGATTTTCTCTCTTTCTCTGCGATTCTTTTTCCCGGGAGCCCCGTCAAGGGCTAAGCCCTGGAATCCCATTTGTCATCACCGAAAAGAAAACAACAGATGTGAGAAACTTAACCATACGTGCAAAAAAGGAACAGGGAAAAAAAAAAAGAAAGGCACGGAAGAATTTTTAACAAATGGAATGTAAGACGAGAACTTTATTTTTTTTCTGAAATTCACCTCCTTGGAAATATTTTATCTTTCAAACTCTCTTCTTTACTGTATGTTCCATGGACTGAAAAAAATCTCAGGCTCAAGTAACCAAATCCATCTTTAGAAGGAGAGAGGCCCAGGCAGGGGCGGCTGGCCTGGAGTCCGGCCTGCGGGCCTTTGGGGTCAGGAGCGCCCGCACCACCTGTCCACCCCTCGCCCCTCCCAGGGACGTGGGCCTGGGCCCAAAGTTTGCATCCAAAGCGCATTCTGCTTTGGGGGTTGTTGCACCGCGTCGCTGGGGTGGGTTTTTTGTTTTTTTGTTTGTTTGTTTGTTTTTGTTTTTGGACTTTGGGTTAGTTTTTCTTCCAGTTAACTTTGTGAGACCCCCCCAGGGCAGGAGTCATCTCTGTCTTTTCTTTTCCCTCCATCCCAGCGTCCTGACAACTACGACTTTGCAGGGCATGAAGACTTGGGCAGGGGATTCCCCGCAGGACCCGGGGGTGACACGGGGACAGAGGCTCCATGGGGCTCCCAGGCGGCTCCCCTGGGAGTTTCAGCGTGTTCTGGCCGCTTCCAACCCTCCCCTCCCAGGACTCCGGCTCAGGCTCGGCTCCTGCCCTGCACTCACCATGTCCTGCAGGACCCAAGACCTGAGCTCTTCGCCGAGCTCCCTGCGCCTCGCAGCGGGTACCGGTGAGCACAACGGGAACACCCGTGGTCACTCAGGGCAGGCCGGGAGTGCTCAGCAGGGAGGGCGGCAATGCCCCGCCCCTGGGGCTGATTGGACGGTTCTCTTCTCTGCTCACGTCTGAGTGGAGAGTTCACCAGTCACATCCCAAATCCCCTGATTGGACAGTTCCTTAGACTCTGCCCCTGCTCTTCTAGTTGGTCAGCTTGCTAGCCCTGAGCTCTGCTGACTGGACAGTTCTTCAGGCCCCATCCCGGCTTTCCTAATTGGTCAGGTTTCCAGGCCCTGCCTCAGCTCCTTTGATTGGACAGGTCTCCAGGCTCTGCCCCAACCCACCCCCCCCCATTGACAGTTCTCCATGCTCCACCTAAGCTCCCCTGATTGGTCAGTTCTCAAGGCCCCACCCCAGCTGCCTGATTGGTCAGTTCTCAGGTCTTGGGTCCTGCAGGCAGCATCCCCCACCCACAGTGGTCTCCTTCCTGAAATGAAAATGGTGCTGATTTAGAGGCAAACCTGGGCCCTTCGGTTATCCACCTGTAGAACAAAGCAGCTTCGGCCGGGCAGGGTGGCTCATGCCTGTAATCCTAGCACTTTGGGAGGCCGAGGTGGGCGGATCACGAGGTCAGGAGATCAAGACCATCCTGGCTAACACGGTGAAACCCCGTCTCTACTAAAAATACAAAAAATTAGCCGGGCGTGGTGGCGGCGCCTGTAGTTCCAGCTACTGGGGAGGCTGAGGCAGGAGAATGGCGTGAACCCGGGAGGTAGAACTTGCAGTGAGCTGAGATTGCGCCACTGCACTCCGGCCTGGGCGACAGAGCAAGACTCTGTCTCAAAGCAAAACAAAACAAAACAAAACAAAACAAACTCTGTCAAAAAAAAAAAAAAAAAAAAGAAAAGAAAAAAAGAAAGAAAAGAAAAAGAAAAAAGCAGCTTCTTCTGTCCTCAGTCTGTTGCCAGATTCCATGATGCTGGAGGAGGTCTCGTCTCTCTGCTGACCAGTAGACCCTGGGAAGGCCCATGGGGTCAAGTGAGTGACCAAGGAAGAGTTTACCTTCCCTAACTAGAGTCCGCACAACTGCTAGAACTGAACTCTTGAGCCATTAGCAATGGTCTAGCTGGCCAGGCGTGGTGGCTCACGCCTGGAATCCCAGCACTTCGGGAGGCCGAGGCAGGCAGGTCAACTAACGTCAGGTGTTTGAGACCAGTCTGGAAACATGATGAAACCACGTCTCTACTAAAAATACAAAAAAATTAGCTGGGCATGGTGGTGCACACCTGTAATCCCAGCTACTCCAGAGGCTGAGGCGGAAGAATCACTTGAACCTGGGAGGTGGAGGTTGCAGTGAGCTGAGATTGCCCCACTGCACTCCAGCCTAGGCAACAAGAGCGAAACTGTGTCTCAAAAACAAACAAACAAACAAAAACAAAAACAAAACACTGTGGCAACAACTCTTTATCCTAGGTCAATATTTTGAGGTAAAGCACTCTGGGGATATTTTGCCTCACAGTTCCCAAGTAAAAATCCAGGTCACGAATATCTGGGTACCTATCAAAACTCCAACTTCAGAGCTGAGTGCTTAATGTGCAGGTAGATGAAATGGCTTGAATATTCTAGAGGCAAACGACATATAAACAAGGGGGCATAATCCCTGGAAGCCTGTTCGTAGGGCCGAGAGCAAACAGATTATATAGGGTCCCCGCCCACTGCTCACCTTTGCAGAGGCTATTCCCTATACTTTGATCACGGTAGCCACTTAAATGAGCATGTTCCTTACCAATCCCACCAGACATTCTCCTGCTGGGCCACAATACAGGGTTTCACCAAGACACACCCTACCCTTGGGGTTAGAGACATTACTGACAGTGACCAAGGTGCTCAGTTCTTTTCTCAAACTACACTGTAGCGGGATCGATAAGGAATCAGAGAGACCGATGTGTTCAGGAGGATATTTACTATGTAGGTGCCCCGACCCAGTCAGAGTAACATGCAAATGACTGAGCCCTCAACAAAGAGTTAAGTTACCTTTTAAGCATTTTGTGGGGCGGGGAGAGATTTGTGCAGGGGGAAGGATATTACAGAAGCGAGAAACAAAGACAGTTATTCAATTAACTGAGACATGCATTACATCATTTCTTACTTTTCAAGGAAAAACATGTTTTACAACTTGAGTTTATCTGTCTAATGACATTGCAGCTACCCAGCTAGGGAAACAGGGTCTTCACAATGCCTGGGAAAGGAGGAGAGATAAGGCTCACCAGCCACAGAAAAACAGGCAGTTAATTTTTAAAGGACTCCAGCTCTTTCTTTTTCTCAGGGGGAATTGGGTTTTCATTTTGGTTTTTGTTTTTTGTTTTTTTTGAGACGGAGTCTTGCTCTGTCGCCCAGGCTGGAGTGCAGTGGCACGATCTCGGCTCACTGCAAGCTCTGCCTCCTGGGTTCATGGCCATTCTCCTGCCTCAGCCTCCTGAGTAGCTGGGACCACAGGTGCCCGCCACCACGCCTGGCTAATTTTTTTTTTTTTTTTGTCTGGCTTTTGGAGTAGAGATCTCAGCTCACTGCAAGCTCCGCCCCCCGGGTTTACGCCACTGCCTCCCGAGTTTACAGGCGCCCGCCACCTCGCCCGGCTAGTTTTTTTGTATTTTTTTTTAGTAGAGCGGGGTTTCAGGAGGATGGTCTCATCTCTCTCTGACCTCATGATCCCAAAGTGCTGGGATTACCTGCCTCGGCCTCCATTTTTTGTAAAGTGGGGGACTGTTTTACAGGTGGTCTCAATCTCCTGACCTCATGATCCACCTGCCTCGGCCTCCCAAAGTGCTGGGATTACAGGCGTGAGCCACTGCGCCTGGCCAGGAATTGGGTTTTCTTCCTTACAACTGAGTTTCTGCTTACACATTCTTTAATTTGTTTTAACTCCTGTTCCAACACAACACTGGGCTCTTTTATTTATTTATTTATTTTGAGATGGAGTCTCACTCTGTCACCAGGCTGGAGTGCAGTGGCACAATCTCATCTCACTGCACCCTCTACCACCCGGGTTCAAGTGATTCTCCTGCCTCAGCATCCCCAGTAGCTGGGACTACAGCCACCTGCCACCACACCCGGCTAATTTTTGTGTTTTTAGTAGAGACGGGGTTTCACCATATTGGTGAGGATGGTCTCGATCTCTTGACCTCATGATTCACCCGCCTCGGCCTCCCAAAGTGCTGGGATGACAGGCGTGAGCCACCGTGCCCGGCCAACACTGGGCTCTTGAATAAGGCATTCAAAGAAACTTTCTGGGCCGCGCGCGGTGGCTCAAGCCTGTAATCCCAGCACTTTGGGAGGCCGAGACGGGTGGATCACGAGGTCAGGAGATCGAGACCATCCTGGCTAACACGGTGAAACCCCGTCTCTACTAAGAAATACAAAAAACTAGCCGGGCGAGGTGGCGGGCGCCTGTAGTCCCAGCTACTTGGGAGGCTGAGGCCGGAGAATGGCGTGAACCCGGGAGGCGGAGCTTGCAGTGAGCTGAGATCCAGCCACTGCACTCCAGCCTGGGCTACAGAGCGAGACTCTGTCTCAAAAAAAAAAAAAAAAGAAACTTTCTGCTCTCTTATACTCTGGGGCTAGAGGCCTCGTGGAACTGATGGCTCAAACAAATCTTGTTGACACTACAGACCACACATGGTCTTCTAAATGGGTCTTCTCCACCGTGTACAGCTTTACTTAGGCTCAACCCCAGCCTTTAGGGCCCCTTACTTTGTCCTGATCATCAGACTTATTGGCACCTTAGAGTACAACCCACAACACATTAACACATGCTTCTTTCTTTTTCTTTTCTTTTTTTCTTTTTCTGAGATGGAGTCTCGCTCTGTTGCCCAGGCTGGAGTGCAGTGGCGCGATCTCGGCTCACTGCCACCTCTGCCTCCCACGTTTAAGCGATTCTCCTGCCTCAGCCTCCTGAGTAGCTGGGACTACGGGCGCCCGCCACCACGCCCAGATAATTTTTTGTATATATTTTTTTAATAGAGATGGGGTTTCACTGTGTTAGCCAGGATGGTCTCAATCTCCTGACCTTGTGATCTGCTCACCTCGGCCTCCCAAAGTACTGGAATTACAGGCGTGAGCCACCGCGCCCGGCCCAGATGCTTATTTCAAAATGGTCACTCCCCTGGGGTTTTGTTAACTGAGATAGTTCTCTACCGGACGTGACTCTTATGTCCCTTCTTGGGCCTTCTTTTTTTTTTTTTTTTTTTTTTTTGAGACGGAGTCTCGCTCTGTCACCCAGGCTGGAGTGCAGTGGCCGGATCTCAGCTCACTGCAAGCTCCGCCTCCCGGGTTCATGCCATTCTCCTGCCTCAGCCTCCGGAGTAGCTGGGACTACAGGCGCCCGCCACCTCGCCCGGCTAGTTTTTTGTATTTTTTTAGTAGAGACGGGGTTTCACCATGTTAGCTAGGATGGTCTTGATCTTGTGACCTCGTGATCCGCCCGTCTCGGCCTCCCAAAGTGCTGGGATTACAGGCTTGAGCCACTGCGCCCGGCCGGGCCTTCTTTTGAACATCATCTGTCGTCTGTGTGACCTGGGGGAGGGGTCAGTATTTCCTCTTGGGCACCTGTTTGAGAACTGAACTGGAGTCCATTCACCCAGCAACGTAAGGCCAGATATCCGCACCGAGGTTCGCTGTGGTAGAAAGGAAAGTGTGTATTTACGAGGTGTCCAGCAAGGAGGATCAGGCAGCTCATGCTTAAGTCCCAGCACCCTTGGTGGCTCACAGGTAAAGGTTGTTAAAGGCAGGGGTAAATGTTAGAAGAGCAGAAGTCATAGGCAAAAAGGTAACTTAATATATAAAAGCTACACATTGGTTTTGACCTAAAAGGCTGGTATATCTTGAAGTGGGGGGCTTACCGGTCATAGGTAGAGTCAAAGATTTTCCAATTTGCAGTTGGTGAAGAGAAGCTTTGTTAAAAACGCAGTGTCAGTAGAAACGAATATTAGCTCTGGCTCATGGGTGTGACCAACTCCAGTACCCTCAGGAAGAAATTTGGAGTAGAAAGTGGAGGTCAGAGGTCAATCCCCAGTTCCCCCTTATCTTGTCCACTTGTGGTCTACTCATGGGATAATTTGTTTGGTGGGGGTTGGGGTTTCTGAAAAACACCTCAGAGACATATATTAAGATGTTATCTGGCTGGGCGCGGTGGCTCCGCCTGTAATCCCAGCACTTTGGGAAGCTGAGACGGGCAGATCACGAGGTCAGGAGATCGAGACCATCCTGGCTAACACGGTGAAACCCCGTCTCTACTAAAAATACAAAAAAATTAACTGGGCGTGGTGGCGGTACCTGTAGTCCCAGCTACTCGGGAGGCTGAAGCAGGAGAATGGCGTGAACTCGGGAGGCGGAGCTTGCAGTGAGCAGAGATTGCACCACTACACTCCAGCCTGGGTGACAGAGCGAGACTTCGTCTCAAAAAAAAAAAAAAAAAAAAAAAATTATCTTTAGTTTTCTTTTTTTGAGATGGGGTCTTGCTCTGTCGCCCAGGCTGGAGTGCAGTGGTGTGATCACAGCTCACTGCAACCTCCACTTCCTGGGCTCAAGAGATCTCCCACATCAGCTTACCAGGTAGCTGAGATTACAGATACACACTGCCATGCCAGGCTAATTTTCTTCTTCTTTTTTTTTTTTTTTTTTGTAGAGACAGGGTTTTGCCATGTCGCCCAGGCTGGTCTCAAACTCCCAGCCTCAAGCAATCCTCCTGCCTCAGCCTCCCAAAGTGCTGGGCCTACACGTGTGAGTCACCATGCCTAACCATCTTTAGTTTCTATAGGAGAACGAAACATCCCATGATTCTAGCTTCCTTGGCTATTGTTTTAGGCTACTGTTACCTTCTTGCTTATCGAGTTGCTTATTTACTTCTTGAGGCCAAGTAGGTGACTGAAATTTACCTTGAAGAAACACAAGATTGTTCTTTAGTTCTATGCTTGGGAGACCCACAGGTCCCAAGAAGGGAGTCCCTGCTCCATCTCACACCCACTCCCAAACCTCCTCTTGACACAAGTGTGCTAATTTTCTGCTCATTGCACATACTTTTCGGGCCATGACAGGCACTGCCTTTGGCACACATGATGTCGTCCTGTCAACTCAAACCAGGAAGCCATCGGAAAACATTCAGCACACTGTCACCACACGCGGCGGATAGCTAATGCTTTAGATGCTTTCCGTGAAGGATAACACTCCCTGGCAGATGCAACAGCTGATGACTGCTTGGCTCAGGACTATTTATTGGCCAGCCAGGGAGAGTTATGTTCCCTTAAAGGGGCTGCTGGCTGTACGCTGTACGTGGGTACTGGAAGGGTTGCATAAATAATTGTTGGAGACCAGCCTCAACATCACCCGTAGGGTACCCAAAGTCCAGTGGCGATGAAGGAATGAGAAGAGACAGGTTAAGAGGTCACAAAGAGTGGGGGCCAGGGGGCCAATTGCACAATGGAGGCTGCAAAAGGCACCAAGTTCTGGTCTCCTCACTATTTATTGAGTGCAGTCACTTAGATCTAAGAAGCAGACGTTCAGGGCGAAATGGTGAAAGGGAGGCAGTGCGTCACACGCGTAATCTATAGCAGTGGTGGTTTAAATTAATCTCCTTGGCCGGGCGCGGTGGCTCAAGCCTGTAATCCCAGCACTTTGGGAGGCCGAGGCGGGCGGATCACGAGGTCAGGAGATCGAGACCATCCTGGCTAACACGGTGAAACCCCGTCTCCACTAAAAATACAAAAAGAAATTAGCCGGGCGTGGTGGCGGGCGCCTGTAGTCCCAGCTACTCCGGAGGCTGAGGCAGGAGAATGGCGTGAACCCGGGAGGCGGAGCTTGCAGTGAGCCGAGATCGCGCCACTGCACTCCAGTCTGGGCGACAGAGCGAGACTCCGTCTCAAAAAAAAAAAAAAAAAATAAATAAATAAATAAATAAATTAATTAATTAATTAATCTCCTTTGTGCTGTCCTTCGGAGAGTAGCTAGTGGGAGCAGCTTAACTAGGAGCCTGCACGTCTGTCCACATTCCAGTGCTTCAAAGGAGTGTCTTTCTCCTTGAACACAGTGTTTATGGATAAGAGAGCGGGTCTCGCTCTGAGCATGGGAACATAATGGCGATAAGAAGGCTTTCCTCCTCAGAGGCCTCTTGTGGCTTTCCACAACTTATTGTCCCATATTTTTATGGCTGGTTTACACAGCCACCCCATAAGCCTTTCCCCCAACAACAATAAATAAGACAATGGTCTAAAACGTTACTGAAATATTTGAAAAGATGCCATGGAACTCCAACGCCCCGAGACAACTGCATCTGAATACTCTTTTTTTTTTTTTTTTTTTTTTTTGAGACGGAGTCTCGCTCTGTCGCCCAGGCTGGAGTGCAGTGGCCGGATCTCAGCTCACTGCAAGCTCCACCTCCCGGGTTTACGCCATTCTCCTGCCTCAGCCTCCTGTGTAGCTGGGACTACAGGAGCCTGCCACCTCACCCGGCTAAGTTTTCGTATTTTTTAGTAGAGATGGGGTGTCACCGTGTCAGCCAGGATGGTCTCGATCTCCTGACCTCGTGATCCGCCCGTCTCGGCCTCCCAAAGTGCTGGGATTACAGACTTGAGCCACCGCGCCCGGCTGAATACTCTTTCAAGACCCACTTTTTATTTTTTATTTTATTATTATTTTATTATTATGATTATTTGACATGGAGTCTTGCTTTGTCACCCAGGCTAGAGTGCAGTGACACAATCTCGGCTCACTGTAACCTCTGCTTCCCGGGTTCAAGTGATTCGCCTGCCTAAGCCTCCCAAGTAGCTGGGATTACAGGCGTGCGCCAACATGCCCAGCTAATTTTTTTTTTTTTTTTTTTTTTTTTGAGATGGAGTCTCTTGCTCTGTTGCCCAGGCTGGAATGCAGTGGCATGATCTTAGCTCACTGCAGCCTCCGCCTCCCAGGTTCACACCATTCTCCTGCCTCAGCCTCCCAAGTAGCTGGGTCTACAGGCGCCCGCCACCATGCCCGGCCACGCCTGGCTAATTTTTGTATTTTTCAGTAGAGACGGGGTTTCACCATGTTAGCCAGGATGGTCTTGATCTCCTGACCTCGTGTTCCAACTGCCTTGGCCTCCCAAAGTGCTAGGATTACAGGCGTGAGCCACTGTACCCTGCCTATTTTATTTTTTGAGACAGTCTCACTCTGTCCCCCAGGCTGGAGTGCAGTGGCCGGATCTCAGGTCACTGCAAGCTCCGCCTCCCGGGTTCACGCCATTCTCCTGCCTCAGCCTCCCAAGTAGCTGGGATTATAGGCGCCCACGACCACGCCTGGGTAATTTTTGTATTTTTAGTAGAGACGGTGTTTCACCATATTGGCCAGGCTGGTCTCGAACTCCTGACCTCAGGTGATCTGCCTGCCTCAGTCTCCCAAAGTGCTGGGGTTACAGGTGTGAGCCACTGTGCCTGGCCAAGACCTGCTTTTCAAATTATACTATGTTGCTTGGGCAAATGGCTTTTAAAATTTGTACTTGGCCAAATTAAAATTCAAGTACATGACACATGGTGAATTTCAGTCACTGAGCAAATTCTGGGGCGGGGGAGGGGGTGAAATGTAGTCAAGAGGCTACTTTGATTTTTGATGTTTGACCCGACAGACCTACAGCCCTTTCCCTGCCCACCCATCATGCAACTGGATAAGAATGTCCATGTGGCCGGGCGCAGTGGCTCACACCTGTAATCCCAGCACTTTGGGAGGCCGAGGCAGGCGGATCACGAGGTCAGGAGATCGAGAACAGCTTGGCCAACACGGTGAAACCCCGTCTCTACTAAAAATACAAAAAACTAGCCGGGCGCGGTGGCGGGCACCTGTAGTCCTAGCTACTCCGGAGGCTGAGGCAGGAGAATGGCGTGAACCCGGGAGGCGGAGCTTGCAGTGAGCCGAGATTGCATCACTGCACTCCAGCCTGGGTGAGAGAGCAAGACTCCGTCTCAAAAAACAAAAAACAAAAAACAAAAAAAACCAAAGAAGGTCGATGTCTCTGAGGGGCAGATAATAGGCTCTGAGGCAGATCTGAAAAGACGGCATACAGAGGTTTAGCAAAGGCAGCATAATTAGGAATTCTCAGTGAAGATAGCCAGCTGTTCCTAGAATTATACATGTCTGTTTTGTTTGTTTGTTTAAGACAGAGTCTCACTCTGTTGCCCAGGCTGGAGTGCAACGGCATGATCTTGGCTCACTGCAACCTCTGCCTCCTGGGTTCAAGCAATTCTCCTGCCTCTGTCTCCCGAGTAGCTGGGACTACAGGTGACTGCCCCCACGCCCGGCTAATTTTTTGTATTTTTAGTGGAGACAGGGTCTCACTGTGTTAGCTAGGATGGTCTCGATCTCATGACCTCGTGATCCACCCATCTTGGCCTCACAAAGTGCTGGGATTACAGGCATAAGCCCCTGCACCTGGCCCATACCTGCTTTTATTCTGGGGACAGCAATGGATAAAATTGATTCAAGGTGCCGGGCGCAGTGGCTCAAGCCGGTAATCCCAGCACTTTGGGAGGCCGAGACGGGCGGATCATGAGGTCAGGAGATGGACACTATCCTGGTTAACATGGTGAAACCCCGTCTCTACTAAAAAATACAAAAAAAACTAGCTGGGGCCGGGCGCGGTGGCTCAAGCCTGTAATCCCAGCACTTTGGGAGGCCGAGACGGGCGGATCATGAGGTCAGGAGATCGAGACCATCCTGGCTAACCCAGTGAAACTCCGTCTCTACTAAAAAATACAAAAAACTAGCCGGGCGAGGTGGCGGGCGCCTGTAGTCCCAGCTACTCGGGAGGCTGAGGCAGGAGAATGGCGTGAACCCGGGAGGCGGAGCTTGCAGTGAGCTGAGATCCAGCCACTGCACTCCAGCCTGGGCGACAGAGCAAGACTCCTTCTCAAAAAAAAAAAAAAAAAATTGATTCAAGGCATTCTGGCTGAGCTTTGGGTGCCCTGAGATATCTCACATCCTAAGTAGTAACTTTCTGCACCCACTGAAATTTAGATTGCGAGGCTTTATGACCTAATTCAGTTCGTGTCTCTAGGAGAATGAGGAAATCCATAAGACCACCTTGCTTAGCTTGGGTACAAAGAGATTATCAGTATACTGAACAAGAGTAGAGCCTTGGATAAAAGTTACAAGTCTGAGCAAGCCTTAAGGACTTGGGAAAATATTGATGGGGGAGCAACAATATTCCTGAGGTATGCAGGCCATGCCCACTGTCCTCGAAAGAGAACTGCACAGAGGAACTGTGAATCAGCGTGCAAAAGAATGGAAAAGACAGCGGAGCAGAGCTCCATTCAAGCAAACCAGCCTGCATAAGCAGGAACCGGGGTACAAATAGTGGTTGTAATGGGAACTGTAGAGTGGTGAGGCACTACAAGAATTGTGGCTATTAGAATTTGTAAAATTGGTAAATTTGGTTCTTATCAAAATCAAACTTCCCTTCTTATTTTTACTGGCAAGACTAGGGTGTTAATAGTGGGAGAAGGTAAAGTTAATGGCCACTCTGCTGTAACAGAGTCTAGTATAGATTCAGTTCCTTGTTCTGCATATTGACACAAGAGGGCATTGAGCTATTGGTTGAAAAGGCTTATTCCTTTTCCAGGCAATGTGCACAGTCTCTGTGCTCTGTAGCAATGCAACTTCATTTGCATATGAGGCCCAGAGACTAATTGGAATGTCAGTAACTGGAAGTAATTGGAATATCACTTGAGGTTGCATCCTCTTCAGAGGACGCGTCTCAATCAGGGAAAACAGAAAGTGTGAGGTTTGGTCTGAGGTCAAGGGGATAAAAACACCTTTCCCATTACATTGTAAGATGGCATTCAATTTATGTAGCAAATCTCTACCTAGAAAGTTTACCGATGAGGCTTCAGAAACTAGAAAGCTATAATGAGTGTTAATCAAAACTAAGGATATTGGTGTGGCCTGAGACGTGGGTAATGAAACAGGTTGCCTAAAGGCTCTGACAGCTTGAATAGAATTAAAAGTGACAGTAGAGATGAGTCCTCTGAGAAGCTGGTAGAGAAAGTCGGACCACTGTCAATTTAGAAGTTTAGTTTCTGATCTTCTATTTTAAATTTAATGGCAGGTTCTGAGGTGCAACTGAAGATTGGCTGGCCTCCATCAATCACTAGGGAATTGGGTCAAAACTCCTGATGCATTTTATACGCTTCCATTTCTGAAAATATTCTCCTATTTAAGAACCAATGGAAGTGCAAACTCTGATATTTATTTACACACCAAATTGAAGAAAACATGTTTTATGATTTACAAAAAGTACTGGCCACTTCCATAAGAATCAGTGTTTAAAGGGTCACCATTTAGAAAACAGGGTTCCTGTTAATAATTCTACTCATTTCATATATATTTTAATATAAAATATGACTGTTTTTGTCTGCTTCAGATAGGATTTTTTTGATTGCTTAAGATAGGGTCTTGCTCTTATTTCCAGGTTGGAGTGCAGTGGCACGATCACGGCTTATTGCAGCCTCGACCTCCTGGGTCCAAGCTATCCTCCAGCTTCAGTCTCCTGATTAGCTGGGACTACAGGTGAGCCTCACCACACCTGGCAAATTTTCATATATTTTGCAGAGATGCAGTATCTCCAAGTTGCCCAGCCTGGTCTTGAACTTCTGAGCTCAAGGAATCCAGCTGCCTCGACATTTCAAAGTGCTGGAATTACAGGTGTGAGCCTCTGATCCCTGCCCAATTGTTGTTTTTTAAATAAACAATGAATGCCAAACTTTAAAAAATCAACTTGAGGCTGGGCGCAGTGGCTCATGCCTGTAATACCAGCACTTTGGGAGGCTGAGGTGGGTGGAGGATCACTTGAGATCAGGAGTTTGAGACCAGCCTGGCCAACACAGTGAAACTCCATCTCTACTAAAAATACAAAAAATTAGCTGGGCATGGTGGCACACACCTGTAATCCCAGCTACTTGGGAGGCTAAGACACAAGAATTGCTTGAACACGGGAGACAGAGGTTGCAGTGAGCTGAGACTGCACCATTGCACTGTAGCCTGGGCAATGGATCAAGACTCTGTCTCCCACTCCCTGAAAAAAATTCACTCAACCTTACTAAAAAAACTGTGAAGCTTTTTTTTTTTTTTTTTTTTTTTTTTTTTTACTATATATTGGAAGAATTTAATAGTACGATAAATATATGCCTCTAAATGCTTAAGTACAATTCATTAATAACTCTAAGCCTGCTAGGCCTTTGTATTTCATCACACAAAGACTGGAAAACACAGACACAGAAAAATCACAACCGTGCAGTGAGACACATGGACATTCACAGACACTCCTTCCTGAAAACAAGGACCACTACTGAGACATGTGGGACCTCCCAGACACACCAATATATGTCCCCACAGAATCACCCAGACTTTGTCACTAGGAAAAACAGGTGGACATACCCAAGCACACTCAAGAGATAGAGTCCCAGAGGTAGTAACAGACACACAGTACAGGCCCTCTGCACCCTTCATCCCCATCTTTGTTTTTCTTCTTACCACTGTCCATACAAAGTGCACTTGACTTGCATCCCTTGTTTTGTTTTGTTTTTATTGGCCCCTACATTAGCTTCAAGGGAACAAGGATATTTTGTCTCTTCTGTTCACTGCAGCACCTAGGACATCACCTGTTACACAGAAGAACATCAGTAAATACTTAATGTCCAGGCTCAACAGACATATGCATTCGGTGAGGTGTGCACACATCTCATCAGAGGGCCACATCCATCTGAAAGTCAGAGAATGAGTTGTCTTCACAGCCATCCCTTGTGGAAGGAGGAGATCCCCCCAACCCTAAAGGAAGGTCCTTCAGCCATTTTGGTGGAGTGATGGTGATGGTGGTGGGAGCCTTCCTGAGCCCTCACTGTCTACATAAGAACCTGAGAACAGGGAGCCCGAGTCCACCACAGGACAAGAGTCATGACGTTGTAGCCCCTGACGCCGCTCAAATTCTAAGAACGCGCTCCTCACTACCAGACCCAGGGAGCTCAGTTAGGACATCACTGGTATCTCTTCCTCGCTCGGCTGCCCTTTTTTGCAGTCACCTCTGATGCCACCATATTCACAGCAGTGCCTTCTACTTGCTGTGAAAGTTACCTCGGACCATCAGGGTCCTTCCCCGTCTGTCGTGTCCCCTCAAGTACATCCGCCATTACAAGACGGAGGCCTCTGGAGCTCGGGCTGTCTACCCGCCACAGACACTCAACATCCGGGACCCACCACACCGGAAGCTGAATAGGGCAACAGGAGAGCTTCCGCCACTGCCAGTACCATTCTTGATACCTCCGCTTCTTACAGTCACCACCCCCTCGCCTAAGTACGCCTGCGCACTTCGTCAAAGGCGGAAACTCCCAGGTAGTCCCAACAAAGCACAGCTCTTTTAGACGCGAGCCCGTGTTGCATCCTGGGAACAATCTGCAGGGCGGGGCTTCCGGAAACTGAGGGGCTTCTCTTCGGAACCCACTTCCCGCAGGCCAATAAGCTGGCACTGTGCGCCGTGGGGCTGTGCCTGAGAAGGGCACATGCGCTCTGGTGAGGCGTTAGTAAGGCACGTCCCGGAGTGTGGGGAGGAGGCAGGTAAGGAGCTTGGGGCGCGATGGGCACTTCGTGGGGCGTCACGACCTGAGTGTGCAGAGAAGGCATGTCAGGTGACTGGGACAGTGAGGAGGAGTGCCTGTTTGCCCGCCTGTAGGTGAAACCCCATCGCCCCATCGCTGTAGGTGGTTCCCAGCTGGGCATCTTTATGATGTCACGGGAGATGTTGACACTGTGAGGTGTGTGATTGTGCCTGTGGATTTATGCAGTAGCAGGAGCTGCTGTGGCTGATGGGCGTGTCTCCATGGCATGGGTTCTGCCACTGCCTCTTCTATCTCACCTCACAACGCGCAACTGCCACGTGTTCCCAACAGCAAGAGGAGTTTGGGGATCCGTAAAGACATTTCGCAGCATGAAGACACAGAACTGAGCTTGAGATGAGAACTTTGCAGCTGGAAGGGGCCTCAAGAAAGGCCCTGGAAGACAAGATGTGGATGCCCCTTGTCTGAAGACAGGATCAGGATGCTCCCAATGGGAGGAACCTGATGTAAACTCAACGACAGATTCTGGAAGACCTCCCTCTTCTTTCCTGTTACGTGTGTGAGATGAAGTCAGGTATGGCCGTTGTGGGTGTTCCGAAACTTCAGACTGGGTTTCAAACGGGGTCTGACAAGGCACAAGTCCTTGTCATCCAGCCCTACATTTCCTCCAGAGAATTCCACGATGGTGGGGGAAGTCTGTTTTTTTTTTTGAGACAGTCTTGCTCTGTCGCTCAAGCTGGAGTGCAGTGGCATGATCATGGCTCCTCCAGGCCTCAAGTGATCCGCTTCAGCCTGCCAAGTAGCTGGGACCAGACATGCACTACCCCACCTGGGTCACTTTTTAGTTTTTGTAGAGTTGGAAGTCTTGCTATGTTGCCCAGACTGGTCCCTAACTCCTGACCTCAAGTGATCCTCTTGCTTCATTCTCCCAAAATGTTGAGATTACAGGCATGATTCACCACGCCCAGCTAGGGAAGTCTTATTGCGAACTTATATATCAAGTTTCAGGAAAGGTTTGAATTCCTTTTTTTTTGAGACAGGGTCTTGCTCTGTTGCCCAGTGTAGAGTGCAGTGCGTGATCATAGTTCACTGCAGCCTTAACCTCCTGGCCACAAGCAATTCTCCCGCCTCAGCTTCCCAAAGTGCTGGGATTATAGGTATGAGCCACTGTGCCTGGTCTTGAGTTAACATACTGAAAGCATTTTTATTGTTTAAAATGTACATACAGCAAAATTTGCTATTTCAAGGATAGCCTTATGACTTTTCATAAATGCTTTTCACCACTACAGTCATGATAGAACACTCTTATGCCCATTTGTACTCAAATCCCCCACTTCTAACCAATTTGTTCATTTCCTTTATCTTTGCCTTTTCCATGTCTTATAAAAGAATACCATATAGACTTAGGAGTCTTTTTGTAAAATTTGATGCCCTATTTGTAAAATTAATTATACTTGCTTTCTAGTGTTCTAAATTTAAGTTTTGACAATGCCCAATATAGGTTAAGCACAGGTTAAGCCTTCAAACTTGATTCCATCATCATGAGCTACATGAATATACAAGACTCTGTGTTCCTGGCACTTAACTTTCTTCATCTAAGAGGGAATGATGGGTAAGGGGGTGTTAAGATATACAAGTGACTGCCAAATCACATTAATCTATAGAGCGCTATGAAAACTTATGTTAACATGGAAAGTAATGGAGATTATTGGTTATTGCTTGCTCTTTAATGAAACTCTAAGGAGTTACGTGTTTTTCCTCTTCCCTAGTTAATTCTGGAAGTTCAGAGGCTGAAACCATACCTGAGAAAACTTAAAATAGGCTTTTGGGGCTTTCTGGCTCGTTAAAACAAAAGTTTCTGCCTCCTTGGCCTATAAAACACATGAAAAATTTTCTCGTTTGAGGATGTCAAACATGTCTTCTTTTGTTCTGGAACTCACCTCTAAACCACAGAAATGATCAAACATTCCCCTCTTCTCCCCAATATGACTGGGTGCTGCTGCTTTACTGATCAGTTTTCAGCTCCAATTAACTTCTGCTTTATAGATGAGAACTTTGGGGGTTCCCAGAGAATTGTATTCATTCTCTGAGAACATCCAATCCAGACCAAAGCGTGGCTTCCCTGAACACTCACCAAAATCACAGAACACAAGGCCAAATCTGATAGCAAATCCTTTTAAACACCCTCTGACTGATACAAGCCACAGCCCTTTCTTGATTATGTGTTCGAACTTCAACTCAACACAGCGAATTTTGACTACCAGTGTGATCCTGGTGGTTTCTGGGTATAGGGCATTGACAAAATCATTATTTACGCCTTTTTTTTTTCTTTTTGAGACGGAGTCTGGCTCTGTTGCCCAGGCTGGACTGCAGTGGCTGGATCTCAGCTCACTGCAAGCTCCGCCTCCCGGGTTTACGCCATTCTCCTGCCTCAGCCTCCCGAGTAGCTGGGACTACAGGTGCCCGCCACCTTGTCCGACTAGTTTTTTGTATTTTTTAGTAGAGACGGGGTTTCACCGTGTTAGCCAGGATGTTCTCGATCTCCTGACCTAGTGATCCGCCCGTCTCGGCCTCCCAAAGTGCTGGGATTACAGGCTTGAGCCACCGCGCCCGGCCTATTTACGCTTTTTAATTGTTATTAACCACAAATAAATCATTTTAGGCCAGGCATGGTGGCTCACACCTGTAATCCCAGCACTTTGGGAGGACGACGTAGGCAGATCACCTGAGGTCAGGAGTTCAAGACCAGCCTGGCCAACGTGGTAAAATCCCATCTCTACTAAAAATATAAAAATTAGCTGGGTGTGGTGGTGCAGGCCTGTAATCCCAACTCCTCGGGAGGCTCAGGCAGGAGAATCACTTGAATCTGGGAGATGAAGGTTGCAGTGAGCCAAGGTCATGCCACTGCACTCCAGCCTGGGTGACAGAGCAAGACTCTGTCTCAAAAAAAAAAAAAAAACAAATATAATTTTAAGGGCAAATGTTCAGTATACAGCAATTAAAAATAACATTTATATGACAAAAAATACCTGTATTTGTATATACCTGGTAATACTGATTCAAAATGTAACATGATTAACAAAATTATAAAGTTGATTTGAAATCTGTAATTCTCTCGGTAAACAAAAATAACATTTCTAATGTTATGGGTTGAATTGGGCCTCCCAAAATTTTTATGTTGAAATCTTAATTCGCAGTACTTCAGTATGTGGCAAGAGAGTTGTTGCCAACGTAATTAGTTAAGGTAAAATCATACTGAAGTAGAGTGGGGCCTAACCCAATGAGTGGTGTGTATGTACAAAAATATTGCCACATGGAGAGACACACACACAGGGAGAATGCCATGTGAAAATTAGAGTTATGCCGCTACAAGCTAAGGAGCTACCAGAAGCTAGGTGAGTTCTGAAACAGATCCTTCCCTAGCATCTTCAGAAAAAGCATGCTCCTGCCAATACCTTGTTTCTGGAGTTCTGGCTCCAGAACTGAGAAACAAAAAGTTTGTTTTCCTATGTCACCCAGTTTCTGTACTTTGTTATGGCAGCCCTGGGAAATTACTATAGTCTCTAAACAACTAATTTGAAAGCACAGTAAATAGGATATTTTTTTCTCTTTTTGCTTGTGAGATGGAGTCTTTCCCTGTCTCCCAGGCTGGAGTGTAGTGGTGCGATCTTGGCTCACTGCAACCTCCGCCTCCTGGGTTCAAGCGATTCTTCTGTCTCAGCCTCCCAAGTAGCTGGGGTTACAGGCACTCACCATCATGCCTGGATAATTTTTGTATTTTGAGTAGAGATGGGTTTTCACCATGTTAACTCCTGACCTCAAGTGATCTGTCCACCTCAGCCTCCCAAAGTGCAGGGATTACAGGCGTGAGCTACTGTGCCCAGCTAAATAGGATATTTCTAAGAAATATCTACAGAAGGTTTTCCTTGAAACAAAATCCACATTATTTTTAATGACACATAATCAAACCTAATAATTTAATCTCTATCAAGCAACTGCATTTAGCTCTGAGTAACAGAAATCTCCTGAAATCTAATATATGACGAAGGTATTTGTTCTCACATAGGACTGGGTTGGCACACTTAAAAATGCAATAGGGTACAAAGTCTCTTTTTTTTTTTTTTTTTTAGACAGAGTCTTGCTCTGTCGCTCCAGGCTGGAGTGCAGTGGCATGATCTCGGCTCACTGCAAGCTTCACCTCCCAGGTTCATGCCATTCTCCTACCTCAGCCTCCCGAGTAGCTGGGATTACAGACGCCCGCCACCATGCCTGGCTAATTTTTTGTATTTTTAGTAGAGATAAAGTTTCTCCGTGTTAGCCAGAATGGTCTCAATCTCCTGACCTCGTGATCTGTCCATCTCGGCCTCCCAAAGTGCTGGGATTATAGGCATGAGCCACCGCGCCCGGCCGTGTTGTTTTTCTTCTTTGGCTGCAACACTGTGGCTTTTGTGGTGGAATCAGTATCACAGAGCCACTGGAAGTACTACGATAACAAGGTGTTCACTATATAAATCAGACCCCATGCAAATATGTTAAGATCTACAGAACAGGAGAATCAGAAGCTCAGAGACTGCCAAACAAGACAGTCTGACTCAGTGGTCAAGAGGTCATGCGGGGTTTTGAGAAAAATCCAGACTGTAGGTGACTGACCACACAGGCATATCCCTGATACCAAGTTCATGGAGATGTCTGTGGAAGACTACACGTCTGCCACAGTGGAAATCAAGCACTTAAGTGTTTCTTTTGATGGTACTCTTAATTGGCAGGAACAAGGATCTGGAAAATAAGCTGAAGTTTGATGTTCACGAAGCCCCTATGCATCTGTCTGTCTTCATTTAATGTGACCTCAAAAGCTCAGCAATGACTTCTTCTTCATTCTAAATTTCATTCAAGTTATTGCTATTGGTAAATTTGGACATGGAACCATAAAGGAAATGCATTGCAGCAAATGAAGTTCCTAACATTACCCACATCGACATAACAATGCAGAAGAACTATCTGGAACTCTGGATTTCTCTGTCATATCACAAGTCAAAGCCTACTGTCCAATTCACAATCACAAGCAAAGACAAACAGCAAAGGGCAAACATTAAAAATTACAATTCATTTGAGACTATACTCTTTAGACAAGTTTGCATAATTATAAAATTCTACCAACTACTTCTTAGAAAATGGAATAAGGGTCCTCTGGCCAAACAATAAAAATACTCCCAGTAAGAAAGGTGGAAAATATAATAGATAAGTGATATCCAATACCTGCCACACTAGGTCAGTTACAATTTAAGACATTAAATAAAACTTGAACCTACTTGCATATTAAAAATGCACTTCAAATCATCCATAAGTCCAAAACACTCTAAGATGAAAGTTTTATTTACTGAATTGTAAGAAAAGAAACCACCTGTTAAAATTCATGTAGAATAGCTAAGAGTATCTGGAGAATTATTTTTCACCTAAATGTTTACTTGCAAATGAACTACAGACACACTCCTTAAGTGTCCACTTTCAGGATAAGGAACTCATAAAGGCAACACCATATTTACAACTTTGATCAGATCTCTCTCCTGGTGTGACTTTTCTGAAGCATTGCACATGAATTCATTTGTAGGAGGATGTTCCATATTACACTTATACTGTTTTTCTGTAGTGTGTATTCTCACATGTCGTCTTAAGGATGAGGAACAATTGAATGCTTTCCCACAATGCTTACATTGATAAGGTTTCTCTCCAGTGTGCAGTCTCATATGTATTGGTAAAGATGACGGCCATTTGAAGACCTTCCCACATTCCTTACATTCATAGGGCTTCTCTACAGTGTGCGTTCTCACATGTTGTTGCAAAAGTTCAGGCCAACTGAAAGCTTTCCCACACTGCTTGCATTCATAGAGTTTCTCTGCAGTATGCCTTCTCATATGTTTTTGTAAGGATATGTGGCAATAGAAAGCTTTCCCACATAGCTTGCATTCATAGGATTTGTCTTCAGGGTGCATTCTCACATGTTCTCGAAAGCAAGCGGATAAGCTGAAGGCTTTCCCACACTGCTTACATTCATAGGGTTTCTCCCTAGTGTGTGTCCTCATATGTTTTCGTAAAGATATGGGCCAATTGAAAGTTTTCCCACATTGCTTGCACTCATAGGGTTTCTCTCCAGTGTGCACTCTCATGTGTCCTCGAAAGGATGAGGGGTGACTGAATGCCTTCCCGCACTGGTTGCATTCATAGGGTTTCTCTCCACCATGAGTCCTTTCATGTCTTCGAAAGGACTGGGGATAAATGAAGGTTTTCCCACACTGTTTGCATTCGTAGGGTTTCTCTCCGGTGTGAATCCTCTCATGTCTTCGAAAGGACTGGAGATAAATGAAGGTTTTCCCACACTGTTTGCATTCGTAGGGTTTCTCTCCAGTGTGTGTTATCATGTGTCTTCGAAAAGTCGAAGAATAACTGAAGGCTTCCCCACATTCTTTACATTTATGTGGCTTCTCTCCAGTGTGTGAAATCATATGTCTTCGAAAAGTTGAGGAATAACTAAAGGCTTCCCCACATTCCTGACATTTATATGGCTTCTCGCCAGTGTGTGTTATTGTGTGTCTTCGAAACGTTGAGGAATAACTGAAAGCTTTCCCACATTCCTTACACTTATATGGCTTCTCTCCGGTGTGACTTCTGAGATGACTAGTAAGACTTGAGAAGTCAATGAAGGCTTTCCCACATTGTTTACATTCGTAGGTTTTCTCAGCAGTGTGAATCCTTACGTGCCGATTGAGGGAGGAAGTACGAGGAAAGGTTTTCCCACATAATTTACACACATAGGGTCTCTCTCCATTGTGGGTTCTCACATGCATTCTTAGGTGTGAACGACAACTGTAGGCCTGCCCACATTCCTGGCACTGATATAGTTTGTGTCCAGTGTGAACTGTGATGGGACTCTTGAGGGATGTGCGGTGATGCATGAAGACTTTTCCGTACGTGTTGTATTCACACTGTTTTACTCCAGGTGGAATTTTCTTGTACAGATTAAGATGTGGAATCTGGCTGAAGGCTTCTCCACATTGATCGTTACTTTCACAGACTCTCTCCAACACATGATTTCTACTAAAAATGAGAAGCATGTTATTGGCTTAATAATGATTTGTTAGTATTTATTAGGAAGTATTGCATTTTAACCATTTTCACTGAAAGCATAGGTTTTTCACCCTATGTGAATTGTCTGAAAATGAAATAAACTGAATGCCCTGGAAGATGGTCTGACCACTGCCATTATTAAAATGGTGTTTCTTATGTATAGGGTTTCTTTTCTTTTCTTTTCTTTTCTTGAGACAGAGTCTCACTCTGTTACCCAGGCTGGAGTGCAGTGGCACAGTCTTAACTCACTGCAACCTCTGCCTCCTGGGTTCATGCAATTCTGCCTCAGCCTCCCAAGCAGCTGGGATTATAGGCCTGCAGCACCATGCCCTGCTAATTTTTGTATTTTTAGTAGAGACAGGGTTTCACCACGTTCGCCAGGCTGGTCTCAAACTCCTGGCCTCAAGTGATCTGCCCACCTAAGTCTCCCAAAGTGCTAGGATTATAGGCGTGAGCCACCATGCCTGGCCCAGGGTTTCTTGATAATGGTTTCCATCTGAATTATGTTTCTAATGTCACTTGCTGTCTATGTCACATTTAAAGAAATATTTTTTGTAAAAATTCTGTGGATTAAACAAATTTGGAGCTAGGCTTGTATGAGTTTTCTGTTGACTTGCTTTTTTAAAGTTTAATGACAGACTAAGATTCTCTCCTGAAATACTGTGTTCCCTTGTGAGTGCAACTCACCTGAGATTTCTCCCCTGCTTTGTGGGCTGATCTTCAATGCTAAGACTGTCCCAAATTTTTCCTAAAACAGAGGCCCAGGAAACATTTCTGGTGAATGCAGCTATTTTAGATTCCTTGGGTATTTTTTCTCCGTAAATATCCTGCTGAGAAACTGACCCACTGGCCTTAAATTGAGTTTCATCATCTGAAATGAAAAAGTCAACAAATCATAAGAAGGCACTTGTTAGCTGAAAATGACACTGAGGAGTTTAGGTATCTCAGGACTTCATCAAACACAAAATGGTCAAAATGGTAAGCAACTCAATAAACATAGTATTGGTAAGCATAGAAAAATTATTTTAAAAAAATAATCACAGCCAGATGCGGTGGTTCACACCTGTAATCCCAGCACTTTGGGAGGCCAAGGCAGGCAGATCACGAGGTCAGGAGTTCAAGACCAGCCTGGCTGACATAGTGAAACCCCGTCGCTACTAAAAATACAAAAATTGGCTGGGCATGGTGGCGCTCTCCTGTAATCCCAGCTACTTGGGTGGCTGAGGCAGATAACTGCTTGAACCCGGGAGGCAGAGGTTGCAGTGAGTCGAGATTGCACCACTGCACTCCAGCCTGGGTGATAGAGCGAGACTCCATCTCAAAAACAACAACAAACAAACAAACAAAATCAAATTTTCACTGGCTTGCAAAAACAAACTTCACTAGGCCTCTCAAAGCTATATCCATAATGACGACATGAAGGGAGCTTTCCTTACAAAACGAAAAAGCTGAAATACCGATTCTCATTCTCATGGAAAACCATTACATTCTAGCTCTATGACAGCTGTGACTATGTCTTATTTACCAATTTATTCCCTTTCCACATTCTAAGCCTTGGAACAGGTCTGATGTGTAAGAAATACTTGTTCTCTAAGTAACTACGTGAAGGAAGGAATGATGTCATCCTTACCTACTGAGGCCAGGTTCCGGAAGGTCTCCAGCATCACATCTCTGTACAGGTCCCTCTGAGCAGAATCCAGCAAAGCCCACTCCTCTAGGGTGAAGTCCACAGCCACATCCTCAAAGACCACTGAGTCCTAAAACATTCAACATATTTATGAGACCGAGAGCCCAGGAGTGTTGTACTTATATCGTATGCAGTTCAAAAAAGATTCTGTGGTCCCCGACATCTACCCTGTGACTCAGTTGTCACCCCTCTTCCTTCTGTCTACTCTACACTCACTTCCTCATAGATTTCACAGGACCATTAACACACTGAATTTCTCTCTATACTTTTACTGTGACCAACTGAAGACATTACTCTCTATCAAAAGCATTCAGACCACATTGGAGGTATCAAACAAATGCTATATAAATGAAACAAATACTTGTATTTTAAGACCATCAGTCCCTTGTCACACAAACCGTTTCAGCTCCTCCCCTGCTGCACACATCATCATTCTGCACCACACAAAGCACAGGGTCAAAACTGAATGAAGGTTTACGGGATAAAAACACGGAAGGACTGGGAACATTCTCTTCTGCTTCCTTCACCAAACATCAGGCCAAGGGGCCTGAGAGGACCCAAGTGGCAACAAAGGCCAGGTAGCCATAGCGTCTTAAAGAACTCCAGGTCCAACTGGCTGAATGAAAACATTCTTTTGAGAAGTATTAATTTTAACTTGGAAACTAGAAGTTATTGAGAAATTAGACCTTAGGAAAAATGAAAAAGACATGAGAACGAGGACCTCCCCACATTCCCTATACTTGAAGCCTCAGTGACGGAAGCCCAACAATTAATTCTGGGTTCTGTCTCTCTCGCACGCTCTCTCTCTCATACACACAGGCACACTCACTCAATAAGTATGCACAGAGTGAGGTGCACACAACGTCCAAACAGTTCTTTTTACCAGAGCCAAAAAAAAGTATTCTTGGGCTGGGTGTGATGGCTCACGCCTGTAATCCTAGTACTTTGGGAGGCCAGGGCAGGCAGATCATTTGAGGTCAGGGTTCAAAACCAGCCTGGCCAACATGGTGAAACCCCATCTCTACTAAAAATTAAAAAAAAAAAAAATTAGCAGGGCATGGTGGTGCATGACTGTAGTCCCAGCTACTTGGGAGGCTGAGGCACAAGAATTGCTTGAACCCGGGAGGCAGAGGTTGCAGTGTGCTGAGATCATGCCACTGTACTCCAGCCTGGGTGATAGAGCAGAACTCAGTCTCAAAAAAAAAAAAAAAAAAAAAGTATTCTTGCTACCCTTAAGTTTAAGAGTCCCACTTTGCAAAGGAGTTAACTGAAGTCCAAACCATTTGATTACAAATTTTCCATGGTTATAAAAGACATAAAGGACTCAATAGTGCCTTCCTAGAAAATTCTGTGTCTCAAAAATTCCAGGAGGAAAAAAAAATAAAAAGAAAAATAAAAAATTCCAGGAGGAAGTTATTCCTCACGTATCACTCTAGAGGCTGCACTTTCAATTTCTCATTTCCATATTGCATATTGGGCACAGGTGCATGGAAACCCCAAGATGCCCAGTTCCTTCAAACCTGCTTTCTGAGAAAGATCAACTCCTTACTTACCATCTATCAGCAGGAGACAAAAGACTGTCACGCAGCAATTCTGATGCTAGAACATTCCTATTCACAGAGCAGCAGAGTACCTACAGGACCCTCATACTGGCACAGGATAATGTGAGCTCCCTGGGTCAGCCTTAATTGCCCACAGTACAGTATTTGCAGTGTATTTTAATAATAAAGTTCCCATTATGCAGAAAGAAGTTAACATTGCGGGCTTTAGACTTTATCTTTAGGAAGGCTTTCCGGCAATGTTGCCCTTAGCTGGTGTCCAGGAACCTGGGTTTTGGGAAGGTTCGCACCACCCTAATTCAGATTACTCATGGTGCAAACACCACTGTTAATGCTGGACAACTGCTTTCCTTCTGGAAATGGAATCTGTGTACACACCAGGCAGGGGATGCTTATGTGAAGAGCCAGCAGTAAAAGTCCTGGACACTGGCCAGACGCAGTGGCTCCCACCTGTCACCCCAGCACTTTGGGAGGCTGAGGCAGGGATCACTTGAGGTCAGGAGTTTGAGACAAGCCTAGCCAACATGGTGAAACCCCGTCTCTACTAAAAATACAAAATTAGCCAGGCGTGGTGGCCCGTGCCTGTAATCCCAGCTATTTGGGAGGTTGAGGCATGAGAACAGCTCCAACCCGGGAGGTGGAGGTTGCAGTGAGTCAAGATTGTGCCACTGCACTCCAGCCTGGGCAACAGAGTAAAACGTCATCTAAAAAAACTCCTGGGCACTGAGTCTCCAATGAGCTTCTTTTTTTTTTTTTTTTTTTTTTGAGACAGAGTCTCACTTAGTCGCCCAGGCTGGAGTGCAGTGGCGCGATCTCGGCTCACTGAAAGCTCCACCTCCCGGGTTCACGCCATTCTCCTGCCTCAGCCTCCCGAGTAGCTGGGACTACAGGCGCCCGCCGCCTCGCCCGGCTAATTTTTTGCATTTTTAGTAGAGACGGGGTTTCACCGTGTTAGCCAGGATGGTCTCGATCTCCTGACCTCGTGATCCGCCCGCCTCGGCCTCCCAAAGTGCTGGGATTACAGGCGTGAGCCACCGCGCCCGGCCTCCAATGAGCTTCTTTGGTGGACATTTCACAGGTGTTGTCAGGACTCATTGCTGGGGGAATGAGGTGCGTTCTGCATCCACTGGGAAAGGACTCTGAAAAGCTTCATTGGGTTTCTTTTGCACGTCTCCCCGTGTGCCTTTTCCCAGTGCTGATTTTGCTGCGTGTCCTTTTGTTGTATCAAATCATAGTCATCAGTATGACTGTACGTGGAGCCCTGTGAATCCTACTAGCAGGGTGCGGGGTGGTCCTGGGGATGCTGACACCGTTGGCATCGGAGGTGGGATTTGCTAGAATGAGCCTGACTCACTGAAATATGGCAAAATCACTGTTTGGGAAAAGGACGGATGAAGGGGTAAGGGATGGTAAGCCTCTGGTGCCTGCGTGGCGTATGGAGCCTATGAAACAACAGCTGAGCTGTCTGCTACGAGAGTTAACGGTTGATGGAGGGAGAAATGACAGACCCAGCTCCAGTGGGGTGGGCTGGATGTCCTGGCTGCTCTGGGCCATGCAGACTGTGAGACAAGAAAACAAAGAACAGCCTTTGGTTTTTGTTCTCTCCTCCGGATAGGAGAAAGGGCCCCCATGTTCTGAAAGGTAAGCTTTGGGTGAGGAAAATGGTAAAAGTTTGTGCTGCATTGGGAGGGAAAGAAAGTTAAGTCAATTCCCAAGGCTGGAACGCAATTTTAGGTAAACTCTGGGGACGCAGGGGACACTCCAAGCTTTTTTTTTTTTTTTTCTGAGACGGAGTTTTGCTCTGTTGCCCAGGCTGGAGGGCAGTGGCACGATCTTGGCTCACTGCAAGCTCCACTTCCCAGGTTCATGCCATTCTCCTGCCTCAGCCTCCCGAGTGGCTGGGACTACAGGCGCCCGCCACCACACCCGGCTAATTTTTTGTATTTTTAGTAGAGACAGGGTTTCACGGTGTTAGCCAGGATGGTCTCGATCTCCTGACCTCGTGATCCGCCCACCTCGGCCTCCCAAAGTGCTGGGATTACAGGCGTGAGCCACCGTGCCCAGCCACTCCAGGCTTTTTTAAAAACCTGCTGCTGGTTAAAAAAAAGGCTGGAGTGTTCCCTGCTTCCCCCTGGTTTACCTCCTGACCAGCCATGGTCTTTCCTGCTAGCAGAATGCCATCCCTGTAAATGCTGAACTGCCAGCGGTTTGTTGTGAAGTGGTCCCCAGAAAGATATGTCCATGTCCTAATTCCTGGTAGCTGTGACTATAACCTTATCTGTAAATAGGGTCCTTGCAGATGTCATCAATTAAAATGACACCAACTAATCCAATGGGCCCTGGTGTCTTTCTAAGAGGAAAATGCCACATGAAGACAGAAACACACACGGAAGGTGGCCATGTGAAGATGGAAGGAGAGACTGGAATTATGGTGCCACAAGCAAAGGAACACCTGGGGCTACCAGAAGCTCCAAGAGATGAGGAATACTACTGCATCGGCATGTGTGATAAAAATGAGAGAAAATGGCAAAAAAAAAAAGTCTTTGTCATTTTAAAAACACTACAGGGATCATCTCAATCAGTTTTTGTTTGTTTGTTTTTTTAAATGATGGACACAACATCCTTGCTTTTTGCCCCTGATGCATGGACTGGAATTTAAACTCTAAGTATTAGAAATAAGATCAGGTCTCCACAACTGATTTTTTTTTTTTTTTTTTTTTGAGACGTAGTCTTGCTCTGTCGCCCAGGCTGGAGTGCAGTGGCGCAATTTCGGGTCACTGCAGGCTCTGCCTCCCGAGTTTACGCCATTCTCCTGCCTCAGCCTCCCAAGTAGCTGGGACTACAGGCGCCTGCCACCACGCCCGGCTAGTTTTTTTGTATTTTTTTTAGTAGCGACGGGGTTTCACCGTGTTACCCAGGATGGTCTCAATCTCCTGACCTTGTGATCCGCCTGCCTCGGCCTCCCAAAGTGCTGGGATTACAGGCGTGAGGCACCGCATCTGGTCCACAACTGATTTTTACTATCATTTTTCCTATTGGAGGTTCAGAGAAAAGGGAAACAAATGAAGAGAGAGGCAATCTCTAAGTGGGGATGTACTTTTGGAATCTTAGGTAGTAGTTTTTAGTTTGTTAATGTGCTTTTATGAAAACCTATTTCTGACGACCTTAAGAGTTGATGGTTTTCAAGCCAGATGTGCATATTTTTAGCTGAATCAATTTGGACGTTAAGACTCAGGAGACCAAAAGGGCTTAGGAAACTCTTGCAACTTGATCTTGGCACACCGCTGTCCAACTCAGCAATACCC
This sequence comes from Macaca thibetana thibetana, assembly GCF_024542745.1. Classification (NCBI taxonomy): domain Eukaryota; kingdom Metazoa; phylum Chordata; class Mammalia; order Primates; family Cercopithecidae; genus Macaca; species Macaca thibetana. Next base: position 21,372,126 of record NC_065596.1, read on the forward strand.
AGGCTGTACTGCTGCAGAAGAAAAGCCTCAGTGTTTTACAGAATTCTGAACTCAGAGCCCAGCGGCCTGGACTTGACTCTAAGCTAAAACCTAACACTGCCCACTCTAATTCATCCTCACTATGTCCACTGCTACCTCAGCCTTCACTGTGCTGACCTGACAGCAGGGCTAGGCTCAATGAACACGCCTCTAATTCAGGAAACAGTGCAACTGCAGAGCTCCACACCCCCGGGTAAGGCAGTGAACTACGAAAAACATCAGGGGTGCTGGCTGGTCTGTCTGGCGCACTCGCAGCTGCCCACACTGAAGGACTCGCTTGACCCTGGATGGCACTGTCTGAAATCCAGCTGCTCTTTTCAGAGCCGTGACCGAAACGTTCCCTCTTCCTGAAGCAAACGTCGCACGCAGCTGTGAGTGCCCTGGATTCAGGTTGGCTGCTAAGCCTCCGATCACACCCCACAGTCCTGAGACAGCAGCAAGTGGCCACAGTTCCTGAACTTTCCACAAAGGACACCTCCGGGTGTCGTCCATACTGGAGAGGTGAATGAACTGGTATCACAGACACGCACAACTGCTTGAAACTGATGCTTCGGGCAGAGCCTCTGAAACTGAGGACTACACTGAGTGATTCTGTTTACAGAGAACCCTAGGACAGGAGGCCCGCGGTGGGAGGTCACGCTGGGGGCCCTGCTAACCCGACTGCCTGACCGGTGTCAAGTCCTGCTTGGGGTGTCCCAACCATTGCAAACAATGTGCTTCCAAGGGGACTGACCCCTGTCCCCTTTGGGGGGACTTATTTTGTACTTAACCCTGGCACTCAGGGCACTGCCTTGTCCCTGGAAGACACTCAGGTCTAAGTTCGACTTACTGGCCAGAGCTACGCTGTGCAGGAACTGGTGCCTCTCTCCAGTAACAAATAGTAATGGGGGCGGGAAGAGAACAATACAGAAACTTCATAAGCCACCTGGTTTTCTGAGACCTCTGTGGTCCAAACATATGAACAAAAGCTCAACACCACTAATCATCAGAGAAACGCAAATAAAAAGCACGATAAGATACCATCTCACGCCAGTCAGAAGGGCTGTTATTAAAAAGTTAAAAAATAACAGATGTGGGCCGGGCGCGGTGGCTCAAGCCTGTAATCCCAGCACTTTGGGAGGCCGAGACGGGCGGATCACAAGGTCAGGAGATCGAGACCATCCTGGCTAACACGGCAAAACCCCGTCTCTACTAAAAACACAAAAAATTGGCCGGGCGAGGTGGCGGCGCCTGTGGTCCCAGCTACTCGGGAGGCTGAGGCAGGAGAATGGCGTAAACCCGGGAGGCGGAGCTTGCAGTGAGCTGAGATCTGGCCACTGCACTCCAGCCTGGGCGACAGAGCGAGACTCCGTCTCAAAAAAAAAAAAAAAAAAAAAAAAAAATAACAGATGTTGGCAAGGCTGTTAAAGGGAATGCTTATACGTGGTTGGTGGGAATGTAAATTAGTACAACCTCTAAGAAAAACAGTGTGGAGATTTCTCAGAGAACTAAAAACAGAACTACCATTCAGTCCAGCAGTCCCACTACTCGGCGTCTACCCAAAGGAAAAGACACCATTCCACCAAGAAACACATCACCTGTGTGTTCACTGCAGCAGCTTCACAGCAGCAAAGGTATGGAGTCAACCTAGTGACCACAGACAGCGGACTGAAGAAAATGTGCTCCATCTACACCATGGAATACGACACAGCCACAAAAAAGAATGAAATCGTGACCTTTGCAGCAACATGGATGCAGCTGGAGGCCATTATCGTCAGCAAACTGATGCAGGAACAGAAAACCAAATATGGCATGTTCATTCTTGTAAGTGGGAAGTCAAACTTGGGTACACGTGGACATAAAACTGGAAACAATAGACGCTGGGGATTCCAAATGGAGGGACAAGGGGGAAATGGCTGACAAACTTCCTCATGGCTACGATGTCCACTATCTGGGTGACAAGCTCAATGGAAGCCCAAACCTCAGCATCATATAATATTCCCTTGTAACCTGCACATGTGCCCCATGAATCTGAAATAAAAATGGAAATTAAAAAAGTAGTAATTCTGGCCGGGCGCGGTGGCTCACGCCTGTAATCCCAGCACTTTGGGAGGCCGAGGCGGGCAATCACGAGGTCAGGAGATGGAGACCATCCTGGCTAACATGGTGAAACCCCGCCTCTACTAAAAATACAAAAAATTAGCCGGGCGTGGTGGTGGGCGCCTGTAGTCCCAGCTACTCGGAAGGCTGAGGCAGGAGAATGGCGTGGACCTGGGAGGCGGAGTGTGCAGTGAGCCGAGATCGCGCCACTCCTCTCCAACCTGGGTGACAGAGAGAGACTCCGTCTCAAAAAATAATAATAATAATAATAATTCCATTGCAGCCAATGCAGCCAATGGAATTTACCTTAACTGGCTAAGTCCAGGAGCCCTAAAGAGCACAAGTGAAATCAATACTGCAGTGTGGTCTCATCCTACTTCATAGGGTCCTCCCATAATTCTATGGTAAAAGACCCCTGTCCAGTGGCCTAGGGCGTGGACTGCAGGAAGTGCCAACCCAAAGACCTGAGGGCCCCTAACCTTAGAAAGTGCTGCCTGCAAAGCTGGCCCCTGGCTGGCCTAAGGGAGCCAGGATTTGGGGAGGGTTGTCCTCCCGATAGAGGAGTTGTTTACTGTGCTGAAACTGTTTACGCAACAATGTGTTTACCCTAAAAATCTGCTTTCCTCCTGGGTGTCTGAAATCTTGGCACAGCCAGGCACAGGGTACCTCTGTGACCAGCTGCCAATTTTAAAACACTCTGGTTGGGGGCATGGTGGTTCACACCTATAATCCCAGCACTCTGGAAGGCTGAGGTGGGCAGACCACCTGAGGTCAGGAGTTCCAGACCAGCCTGGCCTATATGGCGAAACCCTGTATCTACTAGAAATACATAAAGATGGCCAGGCGCAGTGGTTCCCGCCTGTAATCCCAGCACTTTGGGAGGCTGAGGTGGGCGAATCACCAGGTCAGGAGTTTGAGACTAGCCTGGCCAATATAGTGAAACCTCATCTCTACTAAAAACACAAAAATTAGCCGGGCATGGTGGCAGACGCCTATAATCCCAGCTACTCGGGAGGCTGAGGCAGGAGAATTGCTTGAACCCAGGAGGCAGAGGTTGCAGTGAGCCAAGTTCCTGCCATTGCACTCCAGCCTGGGAGAAAAGGGCGAAACTCCCTCTAAAAAAAAAAAAAAGAGAGAGAGACAGAGAGAGGAAAGAAAGAGAGAGAAAGGAAAAAAAGAAAAGAAAAGGAAGAAAAATTAGGCAGGCCTGGTGGCAGGTGCCTGTAGCCCCAGCTACCTGAGAGGCTGAGGCAGGAGAATCGTTTGAACCCAGGAGGCAGAGATTGCAGTGAGCTGAGACAGCACCACTGCACTCCAGCCTGGGCAATAGAGCGAGACCCTGTCTCAAAACAAAACAAAACAAAAACAAAGTAAAGGAACACAGCCCTGAGGCAGCCCCTGTGTTTGGGGAAATCTCATCAGTGCCAGGGCCAGCATTACAGATGATGAACACTTGAATATATGGAGCCGGGACAAATCGTCATCTAAACAAGAAAAATCTCTTGTATTCTACCTATTTCAGGAACACAAAAAATGTATTATAGAATTAAGGAAAGGGTACTGCAGTATTAGAAGCAGAACAGAATCATCTACTGTCAAAAATTCTCTACCATGTCAAGGAGAATAACTGACATTTTGGTAAATTTTTATAATTTATCTGCAACATGTTTCATGGCAATGTATTCATTTTTCTGCACCTATGGTGAAAAGGAGATTTTCTCTATTTCTCTGAGATTCTTCTCCCCAGTAACATTTTGAAGTCTAGGCCCTGGAATCCTATTTGTTGTCATTCAAAAGAAAAGAACAAGGCTGGTGGAGGTAGGAGAATCACCTGAGCTCAGGAGTTTGAGACCAGCCTGGGCAACAAAGTAAGCCCCCATCCCTAAAAACAAAAAAATACAAAAACTTAGGCAGGCATGGTGGTACACACCTGGAGTCCCTGTGTTCAGGAGGCTGAGGCAGGAAGATTGCTTGAGCCCAGGAGGTGGAGGCTGCAGTGAGCTGTGATCGCCAACACTGCACTCCAGCATGGGCAACAGAGCTCTCAAAAAAATAATAGTAATAAAAGAAAAAAGAAAGTAGGGGCCGGGCGCGGTGGCTCAAGCCTGTAATCCCAGCACTTTGGGAGGCCGAGACGGGTAGATCACGAGGTCAGGAGATCGAGACCATCCTGGCTAACATGGTGAAACCCCGTCTCTGGTAAAAAAATACAAAAAACTAGCCGGGCGAGGTGGCGGGCGCCTATAGTCCCAGCTACTCGGGAGGCTGAGGCAGGAGAATGGCGTAAACCCGGGAGGCGGAGCTTGCAGTGAGCTGAGATCTGGCCACTGCACTCCAGCCTGGGCGACAGAGCGAGACTCCGTCTCAAAAAAAAAAAAAAAGAAAAAAGAAAGTAACAGATCTGAGAAACTTACTACACACACTTCAGGGAATGTTTAACAAATGGAATGTAAGACGAACATTTTAATTTTTTTCCTGAAACTCACCCTGTTGGAATTATTATTATTATCATCTTTTGAGACAGAGTCACGCTCTGCCGCCCAGGCTGGAGTGCAATGGAGCGTTTTCGGCTCACTGCAAGCTCCACCTCCCGGGTTCACGCCATTCTCCTGCCCCAGCCTCCCGAGTAGCTGAGACTACAGGCGCCCGCCACCACGCCCAGTTTATTTTTGTATTTCTAGTAGAGAGAGGGTTTCTCCATGTTGGCCAGGCTGCTCCCCAACTCCTGATCTCAACTAATCTGCTCACCTCGGCCTCCCAAAGTGCTGGGATTACAGGCGTGAGTCACCGCGCCCGGCCTGGAAATATTTTATCTTGCAACTTCTATTAATTAAATGTACGTTTCACTTACTAAAAACTGAGATTCGAAAAAGTGAAAACCTTTCCACAGTGACAAACCCAGGGAGGGGTCAAGTCTGGCCAGGCTACCACGAGGGACGCCCTCCCATCCCCAATTCAGGTGTTCCCTCGGCAAGGAATCCCATTGTTAGTACTCAAAACTGATCTGAGAAACTTCCTGAAATCCACAGTTTCCAGGGAACCGTGAAAGAATATATTTCCGTGGTTTTAGCCCCCTCATCTGCAGTCAGTTGCTACAGCAGTCCGAGGACACTAATGCACCAGCCTCCCGGGCGTCCCCGCTGTGGGTCTGCGGCGTTTGCTTTGGGGTCCTCGCTCTCCCTTGTTTCTCTAGTCACTTCAGTTACTCTTCCTTGTGTGTGAGAACCCAGGGACGACCAGGAACCCTTGTTTTGTTCCCCCTTACCTACCCCAGGCATCTTGGGGTCAGAGGGGACAAGAAGTCCCCAAGAAGGAAAACTGGGACTCAGGGGAGGAAACCTCGCGCGCCCCAGGCCCCAGGGGCTGCCTTTGCAAGTTGGGGCTCCAGGGACGCCCCCAGCCCGCCCCCGGCGGCTCCGTTGAGGTCCCCACCGCTCCTGGGCTGTCCCGGGAGGAGCCCGGGGTCCCCCAGAGACCGCAGCCGGGGGCGCGGGGTCTCCCAGGAGCTGAGCCGCGGGAGCGCGGGCGGAGGCGGCACCGACCAGGGACCCGCACCCCAGGAGGCCCCGCGGCGTAGGAGGCCTCGCGGCGTAGGCCCCAGGGCGGGTCCCGGGGGAGCCAAGGACCGCACCGCGGGGTCTCGGGCGACTCTGCCTCCCGCGACCCGGGCGTCCCGAAGCCGCAGCCAAACGCTCAGAGGCGCCGCGGCCCCGGGCGGGGCGTGGGGGTCGGGAGCGCAGGGACGCGGGAGCCCCGGGACGACGGGGAGGGGGTCGGGCTCCGGGCGCCGTTCCCCGCTCTGCAGCCTCGGGGCCAGAGGCGGGCGGGGATCCGAGGCTTGGAGCGCCCTAGCCGCGGCCTCAGCGCGGGAGGCGGGGCCAGGCGGGACCCCCGCGGCCCAGGCGCTCGTCCTGCGCCGCCCTCGCCGGGGACGCCCCGCGCGTCCCTCAGCTCATCCCAGCCGCGGTCTCAGGCGGCCGCCGCTTCCTGCCGCCCCGCACCGGGATAGTCTCCCGCGCCGCACTCACCATGTCCCGGGGCGATTTCTCCGCTACCTGCGCAGGTGAGCAAGACAGGAACAGGGACGCCGGGGACCGCTAGGGGCAGGCGGGACACTCACGGCTAGGAGGACGGAGACGTCCCGTCCCAGGGGCCTGATTGGACAGAGCTTGGGGAGCCGCGCCTCTGATTGGACAGTGCTGCCAACGTCAGCGACTCTGATTGGAGAACTCCCCGGTCCCTCCCCTGGCGCTGTAATTTGGGAAGGTCCCGGATTCCGATTGGGCGCCCCTGATTGGATAGTCGTCTCGGCCCCGCCCCTGCCCATCCTGATTGGCTAGTTCCCTAGGACCCACCCCTGCCACCTGAGTGACGGGAGCTACGCGAACACGCGTGGCTGTCCCGCCCGGCGGGGACATTGGCTTCTGGGCAAACTGGTTCCAGCCTGAGGCAGACCCGCCCTCTCCCGGCAGCTCGGGCGCCCCGCCCGCGTCCTCCCCTGGGACGGGCGTGGTAACTCCAGCCTCAGTTTCTCCACGGAGCGACCCCTTGTCTGGCCAGGATGTGGAGACCAGCGGCCGGCCTGGGCCTCGCAGGGCGAGCGGGGGCTTGGCGCGGGGTCTGTAGGGCTGAGGCCTACGTGGGGGCGGGGTCCGCATGCGTGACGTCATCGCGCTGTCCCGCGTGGGCGCGGCCGCCGTGGAGGCCTCTCCCGGGGGCGCTGAGGATCCAGAGACCCGGCCTGGGGGAGGCCGAATCCGAAGCCTGGCGGGGGCAGGAACTTTGCTCAAATCAACCAGAAGATGTTCATTAAAACCCTCAAGTGTAGCCGGGCGCAGTCGCTCACGCCTGTAATCCCAGCAGTTTGGGAGACCGTGGTGGGCGGATCATCTGAAGTCAGGAGTTCGAGACCATCGTGGCCAACATAGTGAAACCCGGTCTCTACTGAAAATACAAAAATCAGCCCGGTGTGGTGCCGGGCGCCTGTAATCCCAGCTACTGGGGAAGCTGGGGCAGGAGGATTGCTTGAACCCGAGAGGCAGAAGTTGCAGTGAGCCGAGATCGCCCCACTGCACTCTAGCCTGGGCGACAGAGTGAGACTCTGTATTTAAAACAAAACAAAACAAAACAAAAAAAACTCTCAAGTTCATATTTTAAACTGTAAGGAAAATTTTTTCAGATCATTTAAGTGCATCCCCAATTTGGAAGATTAAAAGGCTGGCCGGGCGCGGTGGCTCACACCTGTAATCCCAGCACTTTGGAAGGCAGAGGCAGGCGGATCACCTGAGGTCAGGAGTTCGAGACCAGCCTGGCTAACATGGCAAAACCCCGTCTCTTCGAAAAATACAAAAATTAGCCGGGCGTGGTGGCACGCACCTGTAATCCCAGCTAGGGAAGCTGAGGCAAGAAAGTCGCTTGAACCTGGGGAGGTGGAGGTTGCAGTGAGACGAGATCATGCCACTGCACTCCAGCCTGGGGGACAGAGCAAGACTCCGTCTCAAAAAAAAAAAAAAAAGTATATGATATTGCACAATAGGAATGTATCTTAACACCACTGAACTTTAGACTTAAAAATGAAGATTGTAAATTTTTGTTATTTGCATTTTACTACAATTTTTTAGATGTTATATTTAAAACAGAAAAGACTATTTCTAAGGATATTGAATCCTTATTTTAACTGATATAAAAAAACACGCAAAAGTTTAAATGAATTTGATTGAACCTTAGGAGGGAAGTGGCTTTTTTAAAATTTTTGGTTTTTTGAGACAGAGTCTTGCTCTGTTACCCAGGCTAGAGTGCAATGGCAGGATCCAAGCTCACTGCAAACTCTACCTCCAGGGTTCAAGTGATTCTCATGCCTCAGCCTCCCGAGTAGGTGGGACTACAGGCCCGCCCCGCTACGCCCGGCTAATTTCTTTTTTCTTTTTTTTGAGATGCAGTTTCGCTCTTGTTGCCCAGGCTGGAGTGCAGTGGCGCAATCTCAGCTCACCGCAATGCCTGCCTCCCAGGTTCAAGCGAGTCTTCTGCCTCAGCCTCCCGAGTAGCTGGGATTACAGGCACGCGCCATCACGCTCAGCTAATTTTTTATTTTTAGCAAAGATGGGGTTGCTCCATGTTGGTCAGGCTGGTCTCAAACTCCCGACCTCATGTGATCCGCCTGCCTCGGACTTGCAAAGTGCTTGGATTACAGATGTGAGCTACCATGCCCAGCCTTAAATGTTTTTTAAAAAAAAGGAAAAAAAAAAATTGTGATAGACCTGAAAACACTGAATACACTTAATAGATGGAGGCTGAAAATCAAACACAGTTAATGGCTGCTCATTTCGGAAAACTCCATAGCTTAAGTGGTTGTTCAAACAGTGATACTGACATTTCATTTAGAAACAGAATTTTAAAAATTCATTTTTGTCTTTCCTAGAAAGGTTTTAAACATTTTATAAAAATTAATGTTTAGAGGATTGACACAGGAAAGCAGCTTCCAGTTAAAAAGTGTGCCCCAGCGTGGTGGCTCTAATCCCAGCACTTTGGGAGGCCGAAGCAGGTGGATCACCTGAGGTCAGGAGTTCCAGACCCTTCGAGACCATCCTGGCCAACATGGTGAAACCCTGTCTCTTAACAAAAATACAAAAAAAAATTAGCTGGGCATGGTGGCGCATGCCTGTAATCCCAGCTACTCGGGAGGCTGAGGCAGGAGAATTGCTTGAACCTGGAGGCAGAGGTTGCAGTGAGCTGGAATCTCGCCACTGCACTCCAGCCTGGGCAAGGTAGTGAGACTCCATCTCATGCAGGAGGGAGACAGCAAGACTGAAAACAGTGTAGTCAGGAGACCTCTAAGTCAACTCAAGAATATGCCGAGTCAAGCGTGGCAGCTCACGCCTGTCATCCCAGCACTTTGGGAGGCCGAGGCGGGCAGATCACGAGGTCAGGAGATCGAGACCATCCTGGCTAACACGGTGAAACCCCGTCTCTACTAAAAATATTTAAAAAATTAGCCGGGCGTGGTGGCGGGTGCCTGTAGTCCCAGCTACTCGGGAGGCTGAGGCAACAGAATGGCGTGAACCGGGGAGGTGGAGCTTGCAGTGAGCCGAGACTGCGCCACTGCACTCCAGCCGGGGTGACAGAGCGAGATTCCGTCTCAAAAAAAAAAAAGAATATGCTGAAAGCTACAGATGCTTTCCCCAAAATACACATCAATGCACCAGCACACGCTTTGCATCCAGTTCAAAGTTGTTCAGAGCCCCTAAAGAAACTTACTCATCAACCCAACAGGGTCTAGACTAACCGTGGATCAAGGATCTCTAAGGAAAAGCAACATGTTCCATTTGGGTGAAAGGAGATCTGACGGGCAACCTCCCTCATTAGCTCAAGGAAAAAGGGAAGATTCACAGGAAAGTTAGATGACTCCAAAGAGGAAATTTGTACATTTGTTTTGAGACAGGGTCTTGCTCTATCCGTCAGGCTGCAGTGCAGTGGTGCACTCACAGCGCACTGCAGCCTTGGCCTCCTGGGCTCAAGCAGTCCTCCCACCTCAGCCCCCAGAGTAGCTGGGATCACAGGCGTGAGCCACCATGCCTGGCTAATGTTTGTATTTTATACATAGACAGGGTCTATGTTGCCCGGGCTGGTTTTGAACACCTGGGCTCAAGTGATCCTCCCACCTCAGGCTCCCAAAATACTGGGATTACAGCTGTGAGCCACTACACCCAGTTTACCAAGAGAAAATGTGGAGAACAGTTCCCCTGCTTGGTGGCCTGGCAAATGAGGAGCTGGCTTTGTACAGGGTGCTCAAGGCCAAATCCAGAGGCCACCACTTTTTTTTTTCTCTTTGCGATAAAGTCTCACCATCACCCAAGCTGGAGCGCAATGGCGCCATCTCGGCTCACGGCAACCTCCACCTCCTGGGTTCAAGCTATTCTCATGCCACAGCCTCCTGAATAGCTGGGCCTAGAGGCATGCACCACCACGCCCAGCTAATTTTTTTTTTTTTTTGAAACAGAGTTTTGCTCTTGTTGCCCAGACCTGCAGTGCAATGGTGCTATCTCGGCTCACAGCAACCTCCACCTCCCAGGTTCAAGCGATTCTCCTGCCTCAGCCTCCCAAGTAGCTGGGATTACAGGCATGGGCCACCACGCCCGGCTAACTTTGTATTTTTTAGTAGTGACGGGGTTTCTCCATGTCGGTCAGGCTGGTCTCAAACTCCTGACCTCAGGTGATCCACCCATCTTGGCCTCCCTAATTTTTGTACTTTTTGGTAGAGATGGGGTTTCACCATGTTGGTCAGGCTGGTCTCCAACTCTTGATCTCAAGTGATCCACCCGCCTCAGCCTCCCAAAGTGGTGGGATTACAGGCGTGAGCAATCCTGCCCAGCCAATTCCACTACTTTCTAATTGTGTGACCTGGAGCAAATTTTGTCTTCTGTAAAATGGAATGTGAATAGTGATTATCTCATGGGGTCATGAGGGCTAAATGAAAATCACGTGGAAGTACTTGGCTGGTGCTTGGTATACAGTAAGCATCCAATACATGTTCATGACCATAATGCACATCGGCACTCTTGGTCTTGATTTTGCTAGGGATAAGTCACAAGTGGGACTTTTCCCAGGCCACCAAAGGTCATTCCGCCCTCTATGTACCAAAGTCTACTATACTGTGTCCCTACTACGTAGCTATCCACAGTCTACCCTGACTCATCAATGAGGTTCCGTATCCTTAACAATTTTGGGTGCTATTTGGTTTTTATTCATTATCAAAATGATTATAGCAATAGAAAATTAAATGGCAAAAGATAAAATCACTAGAAGGGAGTGGTGGCTCACGCCTGTAATCTCAGCACTTTGGGAGGCCGAGGCAGGCAGATCACCTGAGGTCGGGAGTTCCAGACCAGCCTGACCAACAGGAGAAACCCCGTCTCTACTAAAATACAAAAATTTAGCCGGACGTGGTGGTGCATGCCTGTAATCCCAGCTACTTGGGAGGCTGAGGTAGAAGAATTGCTTGAACCCGGGAGACAGAGGTTGCGGTGAGCTGAGATCACGCCATTGTACTCCAGCCTGGGCAACAACAGTGAAAGTGTCTCAAAAAAAAAAAAAAAAAAAAGATGCAAAATCACACATAATCAGAATACCCCAATAATCACGTAAATGATTCTTCACATCTCTGTCCAGCCTTTGTCCTTTTGTGTATGGATCAAATGATTAGTACTATTTTGAACCCCTTATATCTTTTTTTTTTTTTTTTTTTTTTTTGAGACGGAGTCTCACTCTGTCGCCCAGGCTGGAGTGCAGTGGCTGGATCTTGGCTCACTGCAAGCTCCGCCTCCCGGGTTCACGCCATTCTCCTGCCTCAGCCTCCCGAGTAGCTGGGACTACAGGCGCCCGCCACCTCGCCCGGCTAGTTTTTTTTTGTATTTTTTTTTTAGTAGAGACGGGGTTTCACCGTGTTAGCCAGGATGGTCTCGATCTCCTGACCTCGTGATCCACCCGTCTCAGCCTCCCAAAGTGCTGGGATTACAGGCTTGAGCCACCGCGCCCGGCCCCTTATATCTTTTAAACTTCACATCCAAAGCACTTTCTGTCAGCATATACTCTGCATCAGCACAGTAGTGCACAAGATAGACGGATCTAGCTAAGTGACCAATGTAAACACTGAAACAGAATGCTGAAATAAACACGAGCACTGTGGCTCACACCCGCAATCCCAGCGTGGTGGCTCACACCCGTAATCCCAGCGTGGTGGCTCACACCCGTAATCCCAGCGTGGTGGCTCACACCTGTAATCCCAGCACTTTGGGAGGCCAAGGTGGGCGCACTTCTTGAGCTCAGGAGTTCGAGATCAGCCTGGGCCACCTGGTGAAAGCCCACTGCTACATGAAATACCAAAAAAAAATTTAGCTGGGTGTGGTCGTGGTGCGCATCTGTAGTTCCAGCTACTTGAGAAGCTGAAGTGGGAGGATTGCTTGAGTCCAGGAGATGAAAGCTGGCTGCAGGGAGCTATGATCACACCACAGCACTTCAGCCTCAGCAACAGAGTGAAAACCCGTCTCAAATAAACCGAGAAAAGAATATTGAAATAAAATCAATGGACAATTTAATAAAGAGGAAAGACACAGAAGTAATTAAGAAACAGACTATCGGCCGGGCGCGGAGGCTCAAGCCTGTAATCCCAGCACTTTGGGAGGCCAAGACGGACGGATCACGAGGTCAGGAGTTCGAGACCATCCTGGCTAACACGGTGAAACCCCGTCTCTACTAAAAAATACAAAAAACTAGCCGGGCGAGGTGGCGGGCGCCTGTAGTCCTGGCTACTCAGGAGGCTGAGGCAGGAGAATGGTGTAAAAACCCGGGAGGCAGAGCTTGCAGTGAGCTGAGATCCGGCCACTGCACTCCAGCCTGGGCGACACAGCGAGACTCCGTCTCAAAAAAAAAAAAAAAAAAAGAAACAGACTATCCTGGCCAGGCGCGGCGGCTCACGCCTGTAATCCCAGCACTTTGGGAGGCCGAGCTGGGCAGATCACCTGAGGTCGGGAGTTCGAGACCAGCCTGGTGAACGTGGAGAAACCCCATCACTACTAAAAGTACAAAATTAGCTGGGCGTGGTGGTCTATGCCTGTAATCACAGCTATTTGGGAGGCTGAGGCAGCAGAATTGCTTCAACCCGGGAGGCAGAGGTTGTGGTGAGCCGAGATTGCGCCATTGCACCCCAGCCTGGGCAACAAGGGCGACACTCCGTCTCAAAAAAAAAAACGAAACAGAATACCTTTTGTTTAAGCAACTAAACATGTGATGGGTCTTGACAAGATCCCATCCACGATAGCACTCCCATCCACCAATCTTTTCCGAAAGTCTGGAGCTCACTGGCATATTGCAATGGCAACTCCTCCTATTAAAAGGCCCCGTCAGCCTGGGTACAGTGGCTCATGCTTCTAATCCCAGCACTTTGGGAGGCCAAGACAGGAGGAGTGCTTGACCCCGGGAATTAAAGACCAGTCTTGGTAATGTAGCAAGACCCCAACTCCATAATAAATTAAAAAATTTGTTGGGCATGGTGTTGCACGCCTGTAGTCCCAGCGACCTGGAAGGCTGGGGTGGGAGGATTACTTGAGCCTAGGAAGTTGAAGCTATGGTGAGGTATGACCACGCCACTGCACTCCAGCCTGGGTGGCAGATCCCATCTCAAAAACACAACAACAAAACACAAAAAGGCCCATTCTCAGAGCTTTCTTCCAAGAAGGTGAGAAGGTGACATAAACCCACTGCTTTTCTTTTTTTTTTTTTTTTTTTTTTTTTTTGAGACGGAGTCTTGCTCTGTCGCCCAGGCTGGAGTGCAGTGGCCGGATCTCAGCTCACTGCAAGCTCCGCCTCCCGGGTTCACGCCATTCTCCTGCCTCAGCCTCTCAAGTAGCTGGGACTACAGGCGCCCACCACCTCGCCCGGCTAGTTTTTTGTACTTTTTAGTAGAGACAGGGTTTCACCGGGTTAGCCAGGATGGTCTCAATCTCCTGACCTCGTGATCCGCCCGTCTCGGCCTCCCAAAGTGCTGGGATTACAGGCTTGAGCCACCGCGCCCGGCCCCCACTGCTTTTCAAATTATCCATCCCACCAGGGCAAAGTATAACCACAGGTATGTGTCAGAGTACTAAAAAGGGGTTCACAAAGCAGCATGCAATCGCTAACATCCAATAAGATGTCTGTTCTGGTAGAACGCTTTCCCACAGTCAATGATTTTGTAGATTTTCTGGCTGCTGTGAGTTTTCTGATGTGTGACAAGGGACGAGCTCTGGCTGAAGGCTTTTCCGCATTCCTGACACCTGTAGGGTTTCTCTCCAGTGTGAGTTCTCTCGTGCCTCACCAGGGAAGACCTCTGGCTGAAAGCTCTCCCACACTGCTTACATTCATAGGGGTTCTCGCCCGTGTGAGTCCGCTCGTGCTGGTTGAGGGAGGAGCGGTCGCTAAAGGCCTTTCCACATTCGCTGCATTCGTAGGGCTTCTCTCCGGTGTGCGTCCTCCTGTGCAAGATCAGGTAGGAACTCTGGCAGAAGGATTTCCCGCAGTCTTCACATTTATAGGGCTTTTCCCCGGTGTGAATCCTCTGATGCTGAGTCAGAGATGAGATCCTGTTGAAGGCTTTCCCGCACGCGCCGCACGCGTAGGGCTTCTCTCCAGTGTGAGTCCTCAGATGGCGCGTGAGGGTGGAGCTGTGCGTAAAGGCTCGCCCACACTCCTGACACTCGTAGGGTTTCTCTCCCGTGTGAATTCTTTGATGTTCGCTCAAAGAATGCCTCCGGTTGAACACCTTCCCGCACTGCTGGCACTCAAAGGGTTTCTCTGCCGTGTTGATTTTGTTGTGGATGGTCAGGGCCATACTGTGGTTCAATGACTGCCCGTTTTCCAAATACACAAACATTTTCCCCCCGTGTGGAGTAAAGTGACTGTTCTGGCTGATGGCATTTCCACATTCATTACCTTCACAGGGTCTCCGATCGGCATATCCCACCTGATGGTGGTTTAAGATGGAATCGGATGCCAAGCTTGTAGTATCTAACTCACTGCCACACAAGTGATTCCCTCTAGTGCTTCCCTGTGATGAAACAAGGGCTGGGCTCAGATTACCATTTTCCCCAAATCCATGCCATGCAGCAGCCTTCTCCTGAGGCATGGCCACTACGTGGAGGGATACCTTTTGGCTCAAAAGTCCCCGGGGGTCTTCATGGCTCTCCTCTAATTGCTTCCATCCCCTGTCTTCTCTGATAAGCTTTATCATCTTTAAACCACTGGCTGATTCCTCCTGCAAAGCCACCTTCTTGTAAGTTGAGTCTTGGTTTCTTAGTACAGTCATGCAATCTGGAATAAATTGAGGTGGAAACAATTTTTTTAGAAGAAGAAACAGCTTGAAAACGAGTGGGTCAAAGTCCTTCCAACATCTACAAGGCCTGTGTGGACTGATGTTCAAATATCAGCTTTGAACATGGGGGGAGGATGGGAAAAAGAGAGATGGGTGGCGAGGAAGGCCCCTAAGGATGAGATGCAGCAGCAGAAGATCGACAGTGACGGGAAAAGGCAGAGAAATATCAATGCAGAGAGAAATTACTCTGCAGGTGCGGTGGCTCACGCCTGTAATCCCAGCACTTTGGGAGGCCGAAGCGGGTGGGTCACCTGAGGTCAGGAGTTTGAGATGAGCCTGACCAACACGGTGAAACCCCGTCTCGACTAAAAATACAAAAATTAGCCGGGCGTGGTGGCGGGCGCCTGTACTCAGGAGGCTGAGGCGGAAGAATAGCTTGAACCCGGGAGGCGGAGGTTGCGGTGAGCCGAGATTGCGCCACTGCACTCCAGCCTGGGCGACGAGAGTGAAAGAGCGAGACCGTGTGTCAAAAAAAAAATTACTCTGTAAAGCTGGGAGAATATATCTAGCAGACAGAAAGAATTATCAAGGAAGCAAAGAGGGAAGAGACAACTAGAAACATAGGCAGAATGGCTTCAAGAAAAAACGGGGGGGAATAGAAGAAAATGGGGCCAGGAGTTGTGGCTGATGCCTGTACTCCCCACACTCTGGGAGGCTGAGAAAGCAGGATCGCTTGAGGCCAAGAATTCAAGAGCAGCTTGGGAAACACAGTGAGACTCCATCTCTCAGAAAAACAAAATAGCTGGGAGCGATGGCATGTGCCTATAGTCCCAGCTGCTCAGGAGGCTGAGGCAGGAGAATCACTTGAGCCCAGGAAGGCGAGGATGCAGTGAGAGATGATCATGCCACTGCACTGGGCCAACCTGGGCCACAGAGTGAGACCCTGTCTTAAGATAAATGAATAAAACAAGAAAATGGGATATTCTTTTCTTTGTACCCAGAGAGAGGTCATACAAAGCAGTAAAAAGAAGGAGAAAGCTGCCAGAAAGCGAACTCAAGGTGTCTGAGAACGGGATCTTGGCATTCTCCTTACAGAATCAGGGCCTTGTGAAGATAATTCTGACCAATATTTCCCATGATGCCGCTGCCATCCCAGCGGTTTCTATCTGCCTGATTCTCACCTGCACAGGAGGCTTGAGGAGTCCCTTTCTCCTCCATCCACAGGGCTTCTCTTTGCTCCAAGTGGGAAGAAGCCGCTGGTTGAAGAAGTACATACCTCGTCCATGAGGAAAGACTAGTGACTTGTGGGGTTTGTGCTGGGGAAAGTGAACCCTTCTTAATCCCCGCATCAGTACATTGGTTCTTCAAGGCCTCTGAAAGAGACAAGAGTATACTTGAGAGGTAGCACAAGGTAAAGATTTTATTTTCTAATTAACAAATTATAGACCTGGGCCGGGCACGGTGGCTCACTCCTGTCATCCCAGCACTTTGGGAGGCCAAGGCAGGTGGATCACCCAAGGTCAGGAGTTTGAGACCAGCCTGGCCGACATGGCAAAACCCCGTCTCTACTAAAAATACAAAAATTAGCCGGGCGTGGTGGTGCATGACTGTAACCCCAGTTACTCAGGAGGCTGAGGTGGGACAGCTGCTTGAACCCAGGAGGCGGAGGTTGCGGTGAGCTGAGATCGTGGCATTGCACTCCAGCCTGGGCAACAAGACTCAGTCTCAAAAAAATAAAATTAAAATAAATAAATAAATAAATAAATAATATTACAGATCTGGTTGGGCGTGGTAGCTCACATCTGTAATCCCAACACTCTGGGAGGCCCAGAGGCAGGTGGATCACTTGAGCTCAGGAGTTTGAGACCAGCCTGGGCAACATGGTGAGACCCTGTACCTACCAAAAAGAAAGAGAAGAAAAAATACCCAAAAAACTAGCCAAGTGCGGTGGTCTGAGTCTATAGTACCAGCTACCTGGGAGGCTGAGGTGGGAGGATCACTTGAGCCTGGGGAGGTCAAGGCTGTAGTGAGCTATGATTATACCACTGCACCCCAGGCTGGGCAACAAGAGTGAGACCCTGTCTCAAAAAAAAAAAAAAAAAAGATTTTACATTTCCCCCCAAAATCGACATACGAATGGTCAATAAACACATGAATGGATGCTCAATGTCACTGGTCATTAGGGAAATGCATACCGAAACCGCAATGAGATACCACTTCACACATACTAGGAAGGCCATAATAAAAAAAAAAAAAATAAGTGTTGCCAAGGATGTGGAGAAATTAGAACAGTTTATACTGCTGGTAGGAATGGAAAATGTACATGCTGATACAAAAACCAGTATGGGGCTGGGCACAGTGGCTCATGTCTGTAATCCCAGCACTTTGGGAAGCGCAGGTAGGCGGATCACCTGAGGTCATGAGTTCAACAGCAGCCTGGCCAATATGGCAAAAATCCATCTCTATTAAAAATACAAAAACAGTAGCCAGGTGTGGTGGTGCATGCCTGTAATCTCAGCTACTGGGGAGGCTGAGGCAGGAGAATCGCCTGAACCTGGGAGGCAGAGGTTGTGGTGAGCCGAGATTGCACCACTGCACTCCAGCCTGGGCAACAAGAGCGAAACTCTGTCTCATAAAAAAAAAAAAAAAAAAAAAAATACAAAAACAAGTGTGATGGTGCACACCTGTAATTCCAGCTACACTTGGGAAGCTGAGGCATGAGAATCACTTGAACTGCAGAGGCAGAGGTTGCAGTGAGCTGAGAAAGTGCCACTGCACTCCAGCCTGGGTGACAAAGCGAGATTCTATCTCAAAACAAAACAAAAAACAAAAGCCAGTATGGCAGTTCCTCAAAAAGTTAAATTCTTAACAGAGAATTACTGCATGATCCGGCAATTCTACTCCGAGCATCGACCCAAAGCACTGAAAACAGTGACTGACAGATACTTGTTTGCCAATCCTCACAGCAACAGGATTCACAACAGTGGAAAGGTGGAAACCCAAGGTCCATCAACTGGTGAATGGATGGACAAAGCGTGTTGAATATACACAATGGAATCATCTTTTTCATCTATGAATAAAGCACTGACACGGGTACAACATAAATGAACCCTGAAAACATCACACCCAGTGAACTCAGCCAGACACAAAAGGCCACATTTTTTTTTTTTTTTTTTTTTTTTGAGACGGAGTCTTGCTCTGTCGCCCAGGCTGGAGTGCAGTGGCCTGATCTCAGCTCACTGCAAGCTCCGCCTCTCGGGTTCACGCCATTCTCCTGCCTCAGCCTCCCGAGTAGCTGGGACTACAGGCGCCCGCCACCTTGCCCGGCTAGTTTTTTGTATTTTTTAGTAGAGATGGGGTTTCACCGTGTTAGCCAGGATGGTCTCGATCTCCTGACCTCGTGATCCGCCCGTCTCGGCCTCCCAAGGTGCTGGGATGACAGGCTTGAGACACCGCGCCCGGCCAAAAGGCCACATATTATCTGATTCCGTTTATAGGAAAAGTCTGGGGTAGGCAAATCCACAGAGATGGAGAGTGACTCATGGTTACCAGGGGCTGAAGGAGGGGCTGGGGAGGGAGAATTTTATGGGTATAGAGTTTTGGTTTTTTTTTTTTTTTTTTGACGCGGAGTCTTGCTCTGTGCCCCAGGCTGGAGTGCAGTGGCGCGATCTCGGCTCACTGCAAGCTCCGCTCCCCCGGGTTCACGCCATTCTCCTGCCTCAGCCTCCCAAGTAGCTGGGACTACAGGCGCCCGCCACCTCGCCCGGCTAATTTTCTTGTATTTTTAGTAGAGACGGGGTTTCACCGTGTTAGCCAGGATGGTCTCGATCTCCTGACCTCATGATCCGCCCGTCTCGGCCTCCCAAAGTGCTGGGATTACAGGCTTGAGCCACCGAGCCCGGCCGGGTATAGAGTTTTGGTTGAGAATAAAAAAGTTCTGGAAGTGGACGGTTGTGTTGGCTGTAGCACATGCTGAATGCATTTAATGCCACTGAACTGCATACTTAAAAAGGGTGAAAAAAGCACACTTTATGTTTATATAGAGATCTATAGATAGATATGTCTGTGCATATATATATGTATATATAATTTTTTTTTTTTTTCTTTGACAGGGAGTTTTGCTCTTGTTGCCCAGGCTGGAGTGCAATGGCACGATCTCAGCTCACCGCAACCTCCACCTCCTGGGTTCAAGCGATTCTCTTGCCTCAGCCACCTGAGTAGCTGGGATTACAGGCATGTGCCATCACGCCCGGCTAATTTTGTATTTTTAATAGAGACAGGGTTTCTCCATGTTGGTCAAGCTGATCTCTCAGGTGATCCACCTGCCTCGGCCTCCTAGAGAGCTGGGATTACAGGCATGAGCCACCGCTGTATATGTATTTTTTGAGACAGAGTCTCACTCTGTTGCCCAGGCTAGAGTCCAGTGGTACAATCTTGGTTCGCTGCAACCTCTGCCTCTCGGGTTCAAGCGATTCTCATGCCTCGGCCTCCTAAGTAGCTGGGATTACAGGCACCTACCACCATGCCCAGTTAATTTTTGTGTTTTTAGTAGAGATGAGGTTTTGCCATGTTGGTCAGGCTGGTCTCGAACTCCTGGCCTCACGTGATCCAACCACCTCAGCCTCCCAAAGTGCTGGGATTACAGATGTGAACCACTATGCCCAGTCTGTATTTTTTATCACAGTAAAAACATTTTTTTAAAAAATTAAGAGTACAAATGCTCTGTGATATGGCTGGGCTGTCTCCCGACCCAAATCTCATCTCAAATTGTAATCTCCACGTGTCAAGGGAGGTACCTGATGGGAGGTGATGAGATCATGGGGTCGGTTCCGCCATGCTGTTCTCGTGATAGTGAGCTCTCATGAGATCTGATGGTTTTATAAGCTTTCCCCTGCTCTCTTCTCTCTCTCGCTGCCTTTTGAAGAAGGTGCCTGCTTCCCCCTTCTGCCATGATTGTAAGTTTCCTGAGGCCTCCCAAGCCATGGGGAACTGTGACTCCATTAAACCTCTTTTCCTTTTCTTTTTTTTTCTTTTTTTTTTTTTTGAGATGGAGTCTCGCTCTGTCGCCCAGGCTGGAGTGCGGTGGTGCGATCTCGGCTCACTGCAACCTCTGCCTCCCATGTTCAAGCAAGTCTCCTGCCTCAGCTTCCTGAGTCGCCAGGGTTACTGGTGCCCAACTCCACGCCCGCCTGATTTTTTTTCTATTTTTAATAGACACGGGGTTTCACCACGTTGGCCAGGCTGGTCTTGAACTCCTGACCTCAAGTGATCCACCCTTGTGATCTCTAAGTGCTGGGATTACAGGCGTGAGCCACCACGCCCAGCCGAGGGCGTGGTATTCTTTACAGCAGCGTGAAACCGACTAAGACACTCTGACTTTGTTCCCAGGGGGAATCAGAGAAGTTATCTAGGCCTGAGCTGAGACATGCAATTCCACTGCAGCTCCAGCTATCACGTACTGAACAAGGAAGGTCATCTGTTCTCAGAGAAACCAGACCACGAAAGCCGCAAAACCAGGACCCACGTTTGTCTTATTTACCGATGAATCCCCCATTCCCAGCATGGTGCCTGACACACAGTAAGACACTAGATGAGATGGTTTGGCTGTGTCGCCATCCAAATCTCACCTTGAATTGTAAGAATCCCCACGTTGGCCGGGCGCGGTGGATCATGCCTGTAATCCCAGCACTTTGGGAGGCCGAGACGGGCGGATCATGAGGTCAGGAGATCGAGACCATCCTGGCTAACACGGTGAAACCCCGTCTCTACTAAAAAATACAAAAAACTAGCCGGGCGTGGTGGCGGGCGCCTGTAGTCCCAGCTACTTGGGAGGCTGAGACAGGAGAATGGCGTAAACCCGGGAGGCGGAGCTTGCAGTGAGCTGAGATCCGGCCACTGCACTCCAGCCTGGGCCACAGAGCGAGACTCCATCTCAAAAAAAAAAAAATCCCCACGTCAGGGGCGGAGCCAGGGGGAGATAACTGAATCATGGCAGGGGTGGTTTTCCCCATACTGTTCTCGTGCTAATGGATACGTCTCACAAGACCTGACGATTTTACAAATGGGAGTTTCCCTGCACAAGCTCTCTTGCCTACTGGCCATGTCAGATGTGACTTTGCTCCTCATTCGCCTTCCACCATGATTGTAAGCTCTCCCCGGCCATGTGGAACTGAGTCCATTAAACCCCCTTTCCTTTACAAATTACCCAGTCTTGGGTATGTCTTTATTAGCAGTGTGAGAACAGACTAATACACCAGATAAATGTGGGCTGGGCGCGGTGGCTCACGCCTGTAATCCCAGCACTTTGGGAGGCCGAGATGGGCGGATCATGAAGTCAGGAGATCGAGACCATCCTGGCTAACACGGTGAAACCCCGTCTCTACTAAAAAAATACAAAAAACTAGCCAGGCATGGTGGTGGGCGCCTGTAGTCCCAGCTACTCGGGAGGCTGAGGCAGGAGAATGGCGTGAACCCGGGAGGCGGAGCTTGCAGTGAGCTGAGATCCGGTCACTGCACTCCAGCCTGGGCGAGTGAGACTCCATCTCAAAACAAACAAACAAACAAACAAACAAACAAACATAAATGTGAATCAATGAACACAGGAATGAATGATGCTTGCCTTACCCAGGGAGACCACGTTCCTATAGTTCTCCAGCATCACCTCTCTGTACAGGTTCTTCTGAGCAGGCTCCAGCAACTCCCATTCCTCCTGGGAGAAGTCCACGGACACGTCCTCAAAGGTTACTAATTCCTAGAATATCACAGCGGTTCTGCTCAAGATGGGTCCATCGCCACCCACGTTCATGGGAGGAGGGGTGAGGTTGGTGGCACCAGGGAAGTTGAGAAAGGTCAAGGTGCAAAGGTCAGAAGTCAGTGTCTACTAGCTGCCTTGTGGGTGCTTGTCCTTGGCTTCAAATCAGAGGGATATATAGACCCTAGGCCCACCATCGACACAGCAATGATGACCAGGACACAGGTCTGGATGAAACACTTTGCCCATTTCTTATTGAACTGGTGATTCTAACCTCTGGATCTCTGAGTCTGACATTCCCACGCAAGAATCTCCCCCTGCTGGTTCTGAAAATGCATGGATGTCAGGGGCATGCCACTCGCGGGTTACGGGACTGCAGGTATATATCTGACCTATCCGGGACACAGCCTCCTCATCTGTTCAATGGAAAGAAGCATTTTATCCAAAGCGTGTTGTCGTGAGGACTAACTAGTTAGTATCAGTCACAGCATTTGCTATTGCTATAGTCAGAAGACCTAGAAGCAATACCCAACAACACGCAGGATGGAACAGGACCTTACTCAAAACTCACAATTATTAGAGGTTAGTTTTCTTTGCTTCCATGACTCACAGTTACACGTTACAAGGCACGGACGATGTAAGAAGAGGAATCTGCTACAACCCTGACCCACTGAAATATGGTGAAAGTTTTGTTGTTTCAGCATATGAAGGGGCTGAGTGTTTAGGGCCTGAATGGCTATCCAGGTAATCCATGGTATAAAACGGCACCTAAGCTGGTATCTGCTATAAGATGTAAAAGTTGGCCGGGCGCGGTGGCTCAAGCCTGTAATCCCAGCACTTTGGGAGGCCGAGACGGGTGGATCACGAGGTCAGGAGATCGAGACCATCCTGGCTAACATGGTGAAACCCCGTCTCTACTAAAAAGTACAAAAAAAAAACTAGGCGGGCGAGGTGGCGGGTGCCTGTAGTCCCAGCTACTCGGGCGGCTGAGGCAGGAGAATGGCAGAAACCCGGGAGGCGGAGCTTGCAGTGAGCTGAGATCCGGCCACTGCACTCCAGCCTGGGCGACAGAGCAAGACTCCATCTCAAAAATAAAAAATAAAAAAAAAAAAAAGATGTAAAAGTTGGCTGGGCACCGTGACTCATGCCTGTAATCCCCGCACTTTGGGAGGCTGAGGCGGGTGGATCAACTGAGGTCAGGAGTTCGAGACCAGCCTGACCAATACGGAGAAACCCCATCTCTACTGAAAATACAAAATCAGGCTGGGCGCGGTGGCTCATGCCTGTAATCCCAGCACTTTGGGAGGCCGAGGTGGGCGGATCACGAGGTCAGGAGATTGAGACCATCCTGGCTAACACGGTGAAACCCCGTCTCTACTAAAAATACAAAAAATTAGCCGGGTGTGGTGGTGCGCACCTGTAGCCCCAGCTACTCGGAGGCTGAGGCAGGAGAATGGCGTGAACCCGGGAGGCGGAGCTTGCAGTGAGCCGAGATCATGCCACTGCACTCCAGCCTGGGCGACAGAACGCGACTCCGTCTCAAAAAAAAAATACAGGCCGGGCGCGGTGGCTCAAGCCTGTAATCCCAGCACTTTGGGAGGCCGAGACGGGCGGATCACGAGGTCAGGAGATCGAGACCATCCTGGCTAACACGGTGAAACCCCGTCTCTACTAAAAAATACAAAAAACTAGCCAGGCGAAGTGGTGGGCGCCTGTAGTCCCAGCTACTTGGGAGGCTGAGGCAGGAGAATGGCGTGAACCCGGGAGGCGGAGCTTGCAGTGAGCTGAGATCCGGCCACTGCACTCCAGCCTGGGCGACAGAGCATGACTCCGTCTCAAAAAAAAAAAAAAAAAAAAAAAAACAACAAAATCAGTCAAGAGTGGTGGCCGGTGCCTGTAATTCCAGCTACTCAGGAGGCTGATGCAGGAGAATCCTTGAACCCAGGAGGCGGAGGTTGCAGTGAGCTGAGACTGCACCACTGCACTCCAGCCTGGGCAACAAGAGCGAAACTCCATCAAAAAAAAGAAAAAGAAAAGAAAGGATGTAAAACCACTTCTAGCACGTGAACCATATGCATACAGGAGGCACCCCGATCTTTTGACCCCAGCCTTAAGGGCCCTGTATGGACTTGATTCAGTCCACACCCATCTTATGCCTTCACCTCTCTCTCTTCAGTTGCATCCTGGGAAAAAAAAAAAAAAACCCTTCCGACTTTGCTCACACTGGTAATCCCAGAACTTTGGGAGGCCAAGCTGGGAAGACTGCTCGAGCCCAGGAGTTCGAGACCAGACTGGGCAACATAGTGACTCCCAGTTTCTACAAAAAAATTTTTAAAACTTTAAAAAATCCCACTCCAGGATGTGCCTGTAATCCCAGCACTTTGGCCTTTGAGGCCAAGAGTTCAAGACCAGCTTGGGCCGCGCGCGGTGGCTCACGCCTGTAATCCCAGCACTTTGGGAGGCCGAGGAGGGCGGATCACAAGGTCAGGAGATCGAGACCATCCTGGATAACACGGTGAAACCCTGTCTTTACTAAAAATACAAAAAATTAGCCGGGCGTGGTAGCAGCAGGCGCCTGTAGTCCCCACTACTCGGGAGGCGGAGGCAGGAGAATGGCGTAAACCCGGGAGGCGGAGCTTACAGTGAGCTGAGATCGCACCACTGCACTCCAGCCTGGGCAACAGAGCGAGACTCTGTCTCAAAAAAAAAAAAAAAAAAGACCAGCCTGGACAACATGGTGAAACCCTGTCTCTACTAAAAATACAAAAATTAGCCGGGCATGGTGGCGAGTACTGTAATCTCAGCTACTTGGGAGGCTGAGGCAGGAGAATCACTTGAACCCAGGAGGCAGGATCTCACTTCAGCTTGGGCAACAGAGCGAAACTCCATCTCAAAAATGAATAAATAAATAAAACTGCAGAGGGCGGGAGTGGTGGCTCACACCTGTAATCCCAGCACTTTGGGAGGCCAAGGTGGGTGGATCACCTGAACCCAGGAGTTCACGGCCAGCCTGGGCCAACATGGTGAAACTCCGTCTCTACTAATAATACAAAAATTGACTGGGTATGGTGGCACATACCTGTAATCCCAGCTACTTGGGAGGCTGAGGCACAAGAACAGCTTGAGCTTGGGAGGTGGAGGTTGCAGTGAGCCAAGATCGCACCACTGCACTCTAACCTGGGCAATAGAGCAAGACCCTGTTTCAAAAAAATAAAACCGCAGGCCAGGCATGGTGGCTCACATCTGTAGTCCCAGCACTTTGGGAGACCGAGGCGGACAGATCACGAGGTCAGGAGATCGAGACCATCCTGGCTAACATGGTGAAATCCCATCTCTACTAAAAATACAAAAAACTAGCCGGGCGAGGTGGCGGGCCGCTTGTAGTCCCAGCTACTCGGGAGGCTGAGGCTGGAGAATGGCGTGAACCCAGGAGGCGGAGCTTGCAGTGAGCAGAGATGGCACCACTGCACTCCAGCCTGGGCGACAGAGCGAGACTCTGTCTCAAAAAATAAATAAATAAAATAAAATAAAACAAAACAAAACGGCAATCAGGTCATGCTCAGTGAGAGAAGCCAGACACAGAAGGACAAAGCCTGTGTGGTTCCACTCCTAGGAGGTCCCTAGAGTCATGAGATTCAGAGAGACAGAAAGTAGGATGGCAGGTGCCAGAGGCTGGGAAGGGGGATGGGGAGTGAGTGTCTCACTGGGGACAGAGTTTTACTTTGGGAAGAGGAGAAAGTTCTAGAGAGGACGGTGGTGATGGTTGTAAAACCGCATGAATGTGTTTAATGCTACTGAGCTGTGCACTTCAAAATGGTTAAGATGGTGAAGTTCACATATATTTCATGTGTTTTATTGCAATTACAAAAATATTCTTTCAAGTAAAGAGGAGGATGCCTTGCTGGGCCGCACTGTCCGGTCTCCAAGGGAAGGTGCTGGATCCCACCTGTTCATGGCAGTGGCTGATGCCATCTCGTTAGCAGCGGCAGGGAGGTGCCACTGGAGCTGCACACCCCATGGAGCTGGTAGGAGCCCCGCCCTCCTGCGCCTTCCTGTGCTCTTGGGGGACCTGAGAAGAGGCGGGATCTGCCCACCTGGGTGCAGCTGCAGCTGCCAGACCCGTAGCTGCAGAGCTGGGCCTCCCGCTCCAGGAAGCAGACAGGAGCTGGAGACAAGTGAGACCCCTGCCTCGTCCACGTTGGTGAGGCAGGAGCTCCCGGGTGCAGCCGTGGCTGCCCTCCCAGGCGCCGGACCCAGGCATCTCTGCAGCCTGCACCCTCAGGTGTCTCAGGAAGGACCTCCCACTCCCTGCAGGTTCAGGGGGTACCTGCTCCCACTGCCTGGCCTCTCTCAGAGTGGGGAGTTGGGGCCAAGCCCCGGGGTCATGAATGGCAGCAGGAGGCAGATTAATTCTTGGGCGGAAGGGGGCGGGTCCCCAGTAAGGCCCCGCCTTCAGGCCAGGGAGGGCCTGAAGACTCCGGGCCAAGCTGCCAGTCCTACGGACCAGATTTGGGACTTATAGTGCCTCTTTCTTTCTTTTTTTTTTTTTTTTTTTTTTGACAGTCTCGCTCTGTCACCCAGGCTGGAGTGCAGTGGCCGGATCTCAGCTCACTGCAAGCTCCGCCTCCCGGGTTCACGCCATTCTCCTGCCTCAGCCTCCCCAGTAGCTGGGACTACAGGTGCCCGCCACCTCGCCCGGCTAGTTTTTTATGTATTTTTAGTAGAGACGGGGTTTCACCGTGTTCGCCAGGATGGTCTCGATCTCCTGACCTTGTGATCCGCCCGTCTCGGCCTCCCAAAGTGCTGGGATTACAGGCTTGAGCCACCGCGCCCGGCCTATGGTGCCTCTTTCGTCCCACCCATGGCCGCCCATGGACCAGTCAGCACACACTTCCTCCCCTCTGAGGTCCAGAAAAGCCCTGGATCAGCCTCAGCAGGGCAGAGGACGGCCAGAGACAAAGAAGGCAGAGAGATGAGAGGATGGGACGGGACGACCAGCTGCAGAGAGGCGTACCCTCTCCACTGAAAGCTGCGGAGATGATCTGCCGGCAGAGAGGAGCCACCGTCTCTGCTGAGAGCTTCAGAGACCTGCAGAGACGTCCGAATGACTTGCCTGCAGGGAGGAACCGCCCTCTCCAGGGCCTCCTCTCAGCTGAGAGCTGAACACTCGACCAGACGACCTGCCTACAGGGGGCAGCTGCCCACTCCTCTGAGCTGCTCTCACCGTAACGAGAACTCTCCTTTGCCCTTTACTTGTCTGCGTACCTCATTCTTCCTGGATGCGGGACAAGAACTTGGGCAAAGGCACCAAGGCCACAGAGGTTTCTAGCCAGAAAAACGGACACCCCAGAGATCCTGTAAGACTGTCTCCTAGGGCCGGGCGCGGTGGCTCAAGCCTGTAATCCCAGCACTTTGGGAGGCCGAGACGGGCGGATCACGAGGTCGGGAGATCGAGACCATCCTGGCTAACACGGTGAAACCCCGTCTCTACTAAAAATACAAAAAACTAGCCGGGCGAGGTGGCGGGCGCCTGTAGTCCCAGCTACTGGGGAGGCTGAGGCAGGAGAATGGCGTAAACCCGGGAGGCGGAGCTTGCAGTGAGCTGAGATCCGGCCACTGCACTCCAGCCTGGGCGACAGAGCGAGACTCCGTCTCAAAAAAAAAAAAAAAAAAAAAAAAAAAAAGACTGTCTCCTAGGGAGGGGCTGTGCTCAGTCCCAACACCGAGGGTCATTCTTCACACTTGGGAGCGGCATGAGTACCTCATCCCACACACCGCTCCTGGGGAATTCTCCTGAACTTTCACATCGCAAGGGGTCTCCTTCTCTATCGAGGACTGGGTTTCTGGTGGGATTGTTCCCTCTGGATATACTGGGCACCTTCTGGGAGAATGAGGACATCTCACCTGGGACCGGCAGGGCAGGTACCCGGCAGCCATTCTCTCCTCTTGGGAAAAGCGGGTTCCTGGGCAGTCAGAGCTGTGGGGAGGAGAAAGCTGCTGTGAATACCAGACCCAGGCCAGTCCCCAGATCCCAGAGCCCTTGGCCTGGACAACCTCCATTTGCTTGAAGGGGCCTCCATACACAGGAGGTAAACTGAGGCCAGGACCCAGGACTGAGGCCAGGGTTTTTTTTTTTTTTTTTTTTTTTTTTTGAGACGGAGTCTTGCTCTGTCACCCAGGCTGGAGTGCAGTGGCCGGATCTCAGCTCACTGCAAGCTCCGCCTCCCGGGTTTACGCCATTCTCCTGCCTCAGCCTCCCAAGTAGCTGGGACTACAGGCGCCCGCCACCTCGCCCGGCTAGTTTTTTTGTATTTTTTAGTAGAGACGGGGTTTCACCGTGTTAGCCGGGATGGTCTCTCGATCTCCTGACCTCGTGATCCGCCCGTCTCGGCCTCCCAAAGTGCTGGGATTACAGGCTTGAGCCACCGCGCCCGGCCGGTTTTTGTTTTTTAAGAGATAGAGTCTCCCTCCATTGCCCAGGCTGGAGTGCAGTGGTGCGATCGTAGCTCATCTCAGGGCAGCCTCAACCTCCTGGGCTCAAGCAATCCTGCTACCTCAGCCTGTAGCTGGAACTACAGGCACCACCATGCCCCGCTACTTTTTTGTATTTTCTGTAGAGACGGGGGCCTTGCTATGTTGTCCCAGGTCTACAGCTCCTGGGCTCAAGGGATCCACTTTCCTCGGCCTCCCTAAATTCTGGGATTAAAGGTGTGAGACGCCACACCCATCCATGGCCAGGAGTCTTAAAGGCCCCATTTTATGGATGAAGGTCCTGAGGCCCTTGGAAGCAAACAAGTTTACAAAACACTCAGTCTCCATTAGGAAGTGAAGCACCCACTCCATATGTGTTTCCTGAGACTGTTTTCACAAGCTGCCAGTAACCCGGGGGGCTTGGAATAACAGGAAGATAGCCTTTACCAGTTCTGGAAGCCGGAAATCTGAGATCAAGGTGTGGGCAGGGCTGCGCTCCCTCTGAAGGCGCTAGGGAAAAGCTCAGTTGTGGTGGCTCATACCTGTAATCCCAGCACTTTGGGAGGCTGAGGCAGGAGGATCACTTGAGCCCAGGCGTTCAAGACCAGCCTGGCCAACATGGTGAAACCTCATCTACTAAAAATACAAAAAAAAAAAAAAAAAAAAAGCCAGGTGTGGTGGTGCATCCCTGTAATCCCAGCTACTCAGGAGGCTGAGGCATGAGAATTATTTGAACCTGGGAGACAGAGGTTCAGTGAGCCAAGACTGTGCCACTGCACTCCAGCCTGGGCAATAGAGCAAGACTCTGTCTCAAAAAGAAAAGATAAGGAAAAAAAATAAACAAAAGCTCTCAAGAAAACTTTTTCCTGCCTCTTCCAGCTACTGGGGGCATGACTGGGGTCCTTATAAGAGAAAGAGATGCCTGGACGTGGTGGCTCATGCCTGTAATCCTAGCATTTTGATTTTTTTTAATTTTTTTTTTTTTTTTTTTTTTTTTTTTTTTGAGACAGAGTCTCGCTCTGTCGCCCAGGCTGGAGTGCAGTGGCCGGATCTCAGCTCACTGCAAGCTCCGCCTCCCGGGTTCACGCCATTCTCCGGCCTCAGCCTCCCGAGTAGCTGGGACTACAGGCGCCCGCCACCTCGCCCGGCTAGTTTTTTGTATTTCTTAATAGAGACGGGGTTTCACCGTGTTAGCCACGATGGTTTCGATCTCCTGACCTCGTGATCCGCCCGTCTCGGCCTCCCAAAGTGCTGGGATTACAGGCTTGAGCCACCGCGCCCGGCCAATCCTAGTATTTTGAAAGGCCGAGGCGGGCAGATCACGAGGTCAGGAGTTCGAGACCAGCCTGGCCAACGTGGTGAAACCCCGTCTCTACTAAAAATACAAAAAATTGCTGAGTGTGGTGGCGGGCATCTGTAATCCCAGCTACTTGGGAGGCTTAGGCAGAATTGCTTGAACCTGGTGCGGTGGAGGTTGCGGTGAGCTGAGATCACACCAATGCACTCCAGCCTGGTGACAGACCGAGACTCTGTCTCAAAAAAAAAAAAAAAAAAAAAAGAGAGAAAGAGACACAGGGAAGAAGGCCACGTGATGATGCAGTTAGAACCAGGAGTGATGTGGTCCCAAGCCAATGGACACCAACTATGGCAGGGCATCCCCAGAAGCTGGAAGAGACAGAGATGATCCTCCCGCCAGAGCCTTCAGAAGCACCACGGCCCCTCCGCATCTTCATGTCGGGCTTCTGGCCTCCAGACTTGTGAGAGAATAAATTTCAAGCCTCCCCGTGCCCCCCAGTTTGTGGTGCATTGTTACAGCAGCTCCAGGAGGCTCATATAAGAACCAAAGGCACGGGGTGTGGTGGCTCAAGCCTGTAATCCCAGCACTTTGGGAGGCCGAGACGGGCGGATCACGAGGTCAGGAGATCGAGACCATCCTGGCTAACAGGGTGAAACCCCGTCTCTACTAAAAATACAAAAAATTAGCCGGGCGCAGTGGCGGGTGCCTGCAGTCCCAGCTACATGGGAGGCTGAGGCAGGAGAATGGCGTGAACCCGGGAGGCAGAGCTTGCAGTGAGCCGAGATCACACCACTGCACTCCAGCCCGGGCGACAGAGCGAGACTCCATCTCAAAAAACAAACAAACAAAAAAACCAAAGGCAAACACAGACACAGTCTCCTTGCTTTGAGGGGCTTCACATGGGGGATTCTTTGCAGGTGCCGTCGGGAATTTACAACCTTCCAGGCTTCCCTCTGCCCCCAACATGGCGCAAGGCTCCCTTGGCTCTTGGGACTTTATTTTTATTTTTTTGAGACAGAATTTCGCTCGTCACCCAGGCTGGAGTGCAATGGCGCGATATTGGCTCACTGCAACTTTCGCCTCCCGGGTGCCAACAATTCTCATGCCTCAGCCTCCCGAGTAGCTGGGATTACAGGCACCCGCCACCACGCCTGGCTAATTTTTGTATTTTTAGTAGAGACGGGGTTTCACCATGTTGGCCAGGTTGGTCTCTAACTCCTGGGTTGTAATCTGCCCGCCTTGACCTCCAAATTGTTGGGATTACAGGTGTGAGCCGCCGCACCCAGCCCACTCTTGGAACTTTACATTACAGCTCATGGCAATGGGGACAGGACCTCCCACGCCTCAGCTCCTGTGTCTTCCTTCTTCCACCCTCAAGTGGCTCACAGGACCCTCCTCTCTCATGGTTGATGTTAATGACCCTGTCAACGCCCTCATTGACCCACACCTATGCGCCTGGGTCAGGAACATCCCTTCCAATGTCCAACTCCCAAAACTCATCCTTGCTCCAAAAGAAAGGCCTCTTGAGGCTGCCTTGCAGACAAAAATGAAATCCACGCAGCCAGGCACGGTGGCTCACGCCTGTAATCCCAGCACTTTTGGGAGGCTGAGGTGGGTGGATCACCTGAGGTCAGGAGTTCGACACCAGCCTGGCCAATATGGAGAAACTCTGTCTCTACTAAAAATATAAAAATTAGCCGGGCGTGGTGGAGGGTGCCTGTAATTCCAGCTACTTGGGAGGCTGAGGCAGGAGAATCACTTGAACTGGGAGGCAGAGGGTGCAGTGAGCCGAGATCATGCAACTGTACTCCAGCCTGGGCAACAGGGTGAGACTCCGTCTCAAGAAAAAGATAAAGCCGGGCGCGGTGGCTCACGCCTGTAATCCCAGCACTTTGGGAGGCCGAGGCGGGCGGATCACAAGGTCAGGAGATCGAGACCACGGTGAAACCCCGTTTCTACTAAAAATACAAAAAATTAGCCGGGCGCGGTGGCAGGCGCCTGTAGTCCCAGCTACTCAGGAGGCTGAGGCAGGAGAATGGCATGAACCCGGGAGGAGGAGCTTGCAGTGAGCCGAGATTGCGCCACTGCACTCCAGTCTGGGCGACAGAGCGAGACTCTGTCTCAAAAAAAAAAAAAAAAAAAAAAAAAAAGAAAAAGATAAAGAAGAAAAAGAAACCAACGTGTTTGGGTAAGGGAGAGTTCAGGGAGGTTGGGGTTGCTAGACCAGCAGAAAGGTCAGCTGTCTCCTCATTCCTCAACAGGGGTGGTGGGTATACACAGAATGGACCCTTGAAGCCAGGCACTGTGGCTCACGCCTGTAATCCCAGAACTTTGGGAGGCAGAGGCGGGATCATCTGACGTTGCGAGTTCGAGACCAGCCTGGCCAACATGGTGAAACCCCGTCTCTACTAAAAATGAAAAAATGAGCTGGGCATGGTGGCGCATGCCTGTAATCCCAGCTACTCGGGTGGCTGAGGCAGGAGAATCGCTTGAACCGGGAGGCGGAGGTTGCAGTGGACCGAGATCGTGCCATTGCACTCCAGATTACGTCTCAAAAAAAAAAAAAAAAAAAAAAAAAAAAAAAAAAAAAAGACCCTTGCTATCTTATCACCACGACCGCGATGCTAACACATAAGTGAGGTCTCTCCCGCAGGGCACTGTGGACACTGGGGCCTGGGTCATTCTCCGGGCTGGGCAGGGTGCTGAGCTGCATCCCTGGCCTCCACCTACTCCATGCCCGGAACTCCCCCCAGTTGTGACGACCACAGACGTCCCCAGACATCTCCCGGTGTCCCCTGGAGGGCAGGACCGCCCCTCGCTGAGACCCTCAGACGTGGCCTCACTGAAGTGCGAGCGTGGCAGCCGCTCTCTGCCTTTAGCGTAGAGTCAATGCGTCTTCTCCCTCTCCTTGCAGGCTGGGCCCCAGGAGCTCATGCGTCTCTCATCCAGGGGTGTCTTCACAGGGCAAGGACAGACCGTGCCATCCTGGGCGCTGGGGCCCTGGGCGAGCTGCCGGCCCCCGACCCTCCCGTGGGGACCCTAACGCGACAGGGTCATGCCCCGGCCACCCGGCCCCGCCAGCCCCAGCCCCACCAGAGCCCCGGCAGGCCCGGCACGGAGGTCGCGGCGCGGGAGGCGGCGGCACTTACAGCTGAGCTGCCGGGAACCGCGCGCGCCGGCCCAGGTGGGCGCAGGTGACCATTGGGGCGCGCGCTCAGGCGCCACGCAGAGCCCCCGAGGCGGGAGCGCCCCGTGCAGGCTGGACGGCCTCCCCTGCGTGTCCCGGGGACGCCTCCTCCGCTGGGCACCTCGGCGCTCGGAGCGGACGCCCCCAACAGGCACCCCTCTGGAACTCGCCGCAGCCGCCGCCGCCAACCCCCGACGAGCGCAGAGGCAAACTCGGCACTGCGCCTGCGCGCCCCGAGCCTGCGAACTACAAGTCCCAGCAAGCTCCGCAGCGCGGCGCTGGGCTCTCGGCGCTCCAATCTGGGTCACAGCGCCGCCTCCGGGCGGGCAGCGTCTCCGCAGGACCGCGATGCCCCTGCTGCTGTCGGATCCATCCTGTGTGGCTGGCTGGAGTGCCCGGGCGTTCTGGGGTTCGCGGACCCAATCCTCAAATCCCAGCTCCGTTGTTTCCCGGCGGCTTGCCATTGGATATTAATAACTATTATTATTTATTAAGCAAGTTATATAAACGTATAATGCATTACATATTAAAATGATTGCTTAAGTAATTGTTTGTTTTTGAGACTGAATTTCGCTCTTGTCATACAGGCTGGAGTGCAATGGAGTGATCTCAGGTCACTGCAACCTCTGCCTCCCGGGTTCAATCGATTCTCCTGCCTCAGCTTCCCAAGTAGCTGGGATTACAGGCGTGCGCAACCACACCCGGCTGATTTTTTATATTTTTGGTAGCGACGCGGTTTCACCATGTTGGCCAGGCTGGTCTCGAACTCCTGACTTCCAGTGATCTGCCCGCCTCGGCCTCCCAAAGTTCTGGGATTACAGGTGTGAGCCACCGCGCCCAGCCAAATTAAATTATTGTTTAAATATTTATTTAATATTCTACTAATTGTTATCAGAAATTAAAATAGTAAAACTACTATAATTAATATACTGTTGTAGGGTATAATAAATTCCTCTTCAAAGGTTTTAGCCCGTAAATTGTTAAGTACAATCAGTTCTGAGCTCCTCTCCAAAGAACCAATGTTTCCGTATGTTCAGCTCCCCTGTTCTTTGTTCTGCATTTTAAACTTTAATTTCCTTGTTCTTTTCGTCTCCTTGCCCCTAGTTTCAGTAAACAACTCCCTCCTAGCCTGTATCACCTGCTCTGACCTTAGTCACCCTTGTCACCTGCTCTGACCTTAGTTATCCTTGGTCACCTGCGCTGTTCTTAGTTATCCTGAATCACCTGTTCTCTAGCCGTCCTTCCCGCCAAACTACTCCCCCCTCCACTCCGGCTCCTACCCCTGCTCTCTTTAAAACAGCTAGTCGGAATTAGCTTAGACTGTGTGGTCCAACCCTAGCCAATAGGAGAATGACACAGCAGTAGGGGTACCTGTGTCAGGGATAAGAACCCCTTCCCCTCCCTTGTTCAGATGTGCTCTCACCATTGCTCCATCTGCAAGACGCACGCTTCTATAGAAGTAAAATTGCCGTGCTGAGAAAATTAATGTACGAGGGCTGTTTCTTTTGTGGCACCGAAAATTTATTTCTAACATTATGAAGGTTCATAATATAGTCTCAGTAATTGCGTTAGTCAGTTCTCACACCGACTAAGGCATGGGCCACCACGTCTGACTATATTTTTGTACTTTTAGTAGAGAGGGGGTTTCATCATGTTGGCCAGGCTGGTTTTGAACTCCTGGCCTCAAGTGATCTGCCTGCCTCGGCCTCCCAAAGTGCTGGGACTACAGGTGTGAGCCACTGTGCCCAGCCAATAAAAAAATAAAGACTAACTAGGAATGTATTGGCTCACATAACTGCCAAGTTCAGGGGCAGGACCGGACCCCAACGTAAACTGGGATGGAGGTGCTTGGACGACGTAGTGGGGTAGCCTTCGTCACAGCCCTAGCGCCCTCGGGTTGGCAGGCCCCACTCCAAGCACCTCCATGTGCCGACAGCATTCCCTCCTCCCAATTTCAGGGAAAAATAAAATTCTCTAATAGTTCAAACCAAGTGAGACTGGAGGGCTGCACTGGTGTAGCTGCTCCAAAATAGGTCACTAGCCCATCCATAAACCATCGATGAGAGGTGGCCAGGAGCACAGGATGGCCTCCGGGACAGAGCTCCGTCTCCCTGACCTCCTGGGCTGAGGATGGGGCAAGAGAGAATACCCAAGGGTAGTCTGGGGTCTGAAGAGGAGAGCATTACACTGGCCTGGTGCAGCCTGGAAAAGCCCAAAAGCTCAGTGCATGGCCATGGGGAGCTCAGCTCCCCAGGGAGCCACGCGGGCAGCTCCCTGGCCCCCAGCCCACGCTGGAACTCACCCCTGGGCCCCATCTACCTTGAGACTTGAACCCAGACCTCCTGCCCTCCGCAAGCTGGCCATCAATCTCAGAATTGAACTGAGTTTCACAAACCATTTTGTCCCTTGAAGTAGGGACAGCCCTGGAGAGTGAGGCCCCACGTGGGCTGTCCCTTTCGAGGCTGTGGCCTTCAGCCAGTGTTGCTGATTGGGGAGAGGAGGGAGGACGCTGGCTCTGCTCCTGAGACACCCCATTTGGGACATGGGGACAGTAACACAAGTCCCGTGGGGAGGAGGATGGGGACGACAGCGCCTGCCTACCCCGCAGCACGGAGCCTGCTTACAGCGGCTGCACTGGTATCTTCCTCGAGAGGAGTGGGGCTGCTCGGGGCCACCAACCACAGGGATCCCAGCAGCTTCTTGGTTGGAGAAATACTTCGTGAAGGACCAAAAGGGAGCCACGGGCACAAAGCCTGGGGCGTGTGTGTTGGAGGCAGCACGGGCAGGGACAGGACTGTGGGGATGAGGAGCCAGGGACACCTGGGGACGGCCCACGGGGGCTGGACGGGTGACCGGGGAGGAGACCCCTTTTGCGTTCAGGTGTTGTCAAAAACCCAAAGAACGAGTTTACAGAGAAATGTTGCAAAGATCCCAAAACACACAGGTTTCTATATATATATATATATTTTTTCAATAATTCTTTATTTTCCCCTTTTTTATCCATTGGGGAGCCGCGAGGGGCCAAGGACAGTGACAACCCGGACGGGCAGGGGATGCTAATGCCACACTGTCCTCTGAGCCCGCTGCTGGAGCCCCGAGTGGGGAGCATGGGGCAGAGGAGCCGGGAGACACAGCAGCTCTGCGGCCCCTCCCTGCTCCTGGTGTGGGGCTGGACCCCTGTGATCAAAGCCCCTGCTCTGTCCTGGACTGTTTGGGGAAATCGGGTGCCCCCGGTGTGGGCATTTTGGGAAGGCTCTGAGGACAGCCATCTCCCTGGGCAATGGGGCCCGGACTGAGACTCTGGCTGCCGCCTCCACGTCCCTGGGTGTCCACAGAGCAGGGGACATGCTAGGGGAGGCGGCCCAGCTTGGGGCATCCCGCAACTGACGTCTAAGGATGGTCGGTGGGTGACTTCCAGGGGAGCGGGGTGTGGACGGTCCGGGCCATTTGCCCACGGCCCAGCAGCCCAAGGCTCTGCTGTGACAGGCCAGGCTGTGTGTGGCAAGGCTGTGACGGCCCAGGGCCCAGCTGGGGTGCTCCTGCACAACTGGGTCTTGGCTGGGGACCAGGTGGAGGCCACCTGAGGGCTCGGTGCAGGGGAAGATTAGGGAGCCCCCAAACTCGCCGTCTCCACCTCTGCCCGGTGTGGTCAGCTTTGCCTTCCAGCTTCTCTTTTCTGAACCCCAGGTATTTTATTACTACTGTTACTTTTAGAGACGGTCTTGCTCTGAGGCCCAGGCTGCAGTGCAGTGGCGGGATCATGGCTCACTGCAGCCTCGACCTCCTAGGCTCCACCAATCTTCCTGCCTCAGCCTCCCAAAAAACTGAGACCACAGGCACTGGCCCCACACCCAACGAACTTATTTTTTGTAGAGATGGGGTCTTGCTACATTGCCCAGGCCGGCCTCGACCTCCCGGGCTCAAGCAATCCTTCCGCCTTAGCCTCCTGAGTAGTTGGGGCTTCAGATGCAAGCTACGGGACCCATTCTGAGCTGTATCTGAAACGCGACCATTGTGGTGTTCCCACTTACCAATTCCCGCCTCGCTGGCATAACCTGCTGGCCACAGGCTGTGCCGTCCAGCTCTGCGAAGACAAGACTCAGCCCTTAGCCCCCGGAGTTGGAAAGACACAGAAGCAGGTGCACGGAGTGGAGCCAGGTGTGTGTAAGGTGCAAAGCAGGCCCCACGGCAGCAGCCACAGCCACATGGGTCCGGGGTTGGGTGGGAATGGAGGGGCTGGAGCAGATGGCACAGCCCTCGGAGTCCCGTCCAAATGGAGGTGAGGACGAGACAGATGTCTGGCCACCCGTAGGCCTCGGGAAACAGGCTCACAGGTTCTGCTGACCAGCCGCCTTTGTGGAGGACTAAGACTGGGGAGGAATGCTCCCAGGGCACGAGGGGAGCTCCCGAGAAACGCAGTCACGGGAGAAAACATCAGAGCGCTGGGATTAACGAGGTGGGGAGCATCCGCCTGTCCTGCTCGGGAGGTGGGGACACAGCCGACAGGTATCCCTGAGGCATCTCTGAGCACCGTGGGAGGGTCCAGGAAGCGACCCCTCAACCCTGCACCCCCGATCAAGACTTTGCCCACAGCAGGGGAGTGGGGCCGCCAGGGAGGGCAGGCACGGGCAGTCCCCAGGGGCATGAGAGACGAGGGCCGTGGCTGAGCTTCCAGCAGCTGCCCTGGTGCACCCGGTTCGCTCGTGTCCAACAGGAACCCCCAGAGACTCTGCCTACAAAGCCAGAGTGAGCCCAGCCTTCCCCTGTGGGTGAGAGGGTGGGCAGCTGCTGACCCCAGCCCCGCCCCGGCTGCCTGTGCGCACAGCGGCTGCCCTGGCTTTCCAGACTGTCTGACCAGCGGAGCCTGGTCCCTGATGGCCAGAGCTGAGCAGGGAGGGGAGGGAAAGTTCCAGAATGACCAGGAAGCAGAAGTGTCTCAGACTCCCCAGGCCGGCCTGGCTGGGAACTGGCTCCCAGTCACCGGGCCTTCATTCCCCACCCCCAGCAAGGACCTGAGCCCCACTCCAGGGCTTGGTGTGGCAACAGCCCAAGGGCTGGACCCTGACGCGGCATCCAGCCGTCCTTGGACAAAAAAGCGCGGGAGCCAGCGACCAGGCCAGGCAGCCTCTCCCCTTTTCTGTTTCCTTTTAATGACTTCATTTCAAAGAAGAGCCATCTCCTGACCAGGGACGTTTCCCAGGGAGGGGGCGTGTTAGTGCAACAAAGACGAGGCCCTGGCAGCCACGAGAGCCCTCCAGATGTCTTGAGGACGCCGTCTCTAGCCGGGTGGGCCACCGGGTGGGGACAGACAATGACAAGAGACAAGAGACAGCCGCTCAGCCACCCTGCCAGTCCCGGGCGCTATGCCAGAGCCTGCCCCATCCTGGGCCAGGGGCTAAGGCACCAGGGCGGCGGGAGCGCGGGCCAGTCTGGGCAGTCGCAGTGCCGGGCCTCAGCAGACCTGCGGCTCGCAGTCCCCGACCTGCAGCCCCTTGCTCAGGAGGAAGGCGTCCTGCTTGGGGTCGCGGCCCAGGAAGCGCTTCAGCATGGCGCTGGCGTCCTCGGAGCCGCCGGGTCTCAGGATGCAGCTTCTGTAATCCATGCCGACCTGCCAAGGAGACAGGGCACTGTGGCCAGGTGGAAACCCAGGGAGGAAGGCAAAGGACCCCGGGAGTCTGCATACCCTCGCCCAGGGGGCCTCGGAGCAACCCCTTCCAGGCTCCCAGGGAGGCCTGCAGGCCGCCTGCATCAGCACGGGTGGGGGAGCGCAGGTGCCTTTCATCAGAATCTCAGAGCAGGGGTGCGTACTGAGGGGCCAGCAGAGCCCCAAACTCCCCAAACTCCAGAGGTGGCTCCCCCTATCAGCCCCCACTGAAATCCCAGGCTAAGCCCATGAACAGAAGTGGCTGAGCCTCTGGCTAGACAAGGTGGGAGCTGCTTGCGCTCTGGGCCACCCTAAAGGCCTGGGTTCGAGCCTATCCCTGTGACGGTGGGACTACGGGCAGGTGAGGCAAGGAGGAGACCGCAAGGCGGCCGGAGCCGGCCACCAAGGAGACCCCAACGCCCCAGAGCCCCGCAGGCGCCTGCGTGGACGGCAGGCTGCAGAGCCAGGCAGCCACGGTCCCAGCTCCCAGCCCCTGGCCGGTCCTCAGAGGCGGGACCCCCCACCTCAGCAGCAGGGGGAGCTGCTGGAGGCTGTCTCATGAGGCAGGTAGGTCCCTGCTGGTCTATGAAGACAGGGGGCTTGTCGGACCATTGCTCCCCCAGGTCCTGGCCTCTGCACCTCTGTAAAGGGAGCAGCTGAGCGCCTGGGTTTGGTGGCCCCGAGGTACCTGCAGGCTGCCCAGTGCAATGTTGCACCTAGACTGGGCAGGGCCGGCCCTCAAAGCTGGTAGCCACCTGTTCCTTGTGAGGGACTCTGGCGGCTGCCCTGAGCCTGGGTCGCACCAAGTCAGCGGGAGGCACAGGCCCACACGGTGTAAAGGCCTCACTTCATAGTGAGGACACTGGAGGTTGGGGAAGCAAATAAATGGCAAACGCCAAGCCAGCCTTCCCCAGAGAAGGGTCTGTCTCAGTCCATGGCTCTGAGGCCGATCACGCAGATCCCGGAAGGACTCGTGTGGGAAGACACGGAGCTCCCAGCACTCACAGCCCCAGGCCTGAGGGGACGGTGTAGAGCTTCCTGCAGGGCCCAGTGGGGAGCTGTGGGCAACACCGCACCAAGACCAGAGGGTGCCTCGGCTGGGATGGCTCATCTGGCACCCCGGGCCCAGGCCCACCCTGCCACTCAGGACGCCCTCCCCGCTTCCCGGTCCTCCTCACCCCACCGTTCAGGACACCCTCCCCATCCCAGCCTCCCCCTCACCCCACTGTTCAGGACGCCCTCCCCATCCCAGCCTCCCCCTCACCCCGCCGTTCAGGACGCCCTCCCCGTCCCCGCCTCCCCCTCACCCTGCCGCTTAGGACGCCCTCCCTGTCCCCAACTCCCCCCACCCCGCCGTCCAGGACACCCTCCCTGTCCCCGCCTCCCCCCACCCTGCCGTTCAGGGCGCCCTTCGCGTTCCCCGGTCCCCACGTACTTTGCTGTTCAGGACGCCCTCCCTGTCCCTAGTCCCCACGTACCTTGCTGTTGAGGACGCCCTCCTGCTTGAAGCGCGTGTGGAACATGTCCATGGAATACACCTCGCTCCACAGGTACCCGTAGTACTGGGCATCGTAGCCACCCGCCAAGTGGCCGAAGGTTGCAGGCATGTTGGTTCCTGGGACAGACACATGGCGGGGTTCATGCTGTAGCCCCCACCCCATGCTCCTCCCCCAGGAGAAGACGTCCAGCCAGACTCCTGAGACCCCTGCCCGGAATGGGGAGAAGCTGGAGGATCACAGCGAGGGCTGGAACCCGCCGGATACTTCTAGAACCAGAGCCAGCCACAAAGCGAGGGCCACAGGTCTCTGCCCCTCTCCTGGAAGGACAGGAGCTCATTTAATGGGGCTGTCAGCTGCCACAAAGCAAACGTCCCCATTATGAGATTGCGTCAATAAAGCAAGGCACGCCCATGCAACAGCACAGGCAATGCTGCCGAAAACGCTTGTGGAAAGATGTTTTAAAGTCTTTGGGGCATTAAGCCAGCAAAATACCACCCATGTTAAAATCATGCTGTATTTCCAAGTTCTGGATCCTTGCAAGCGTGTATGAACACACATGCACACAGGACAACAGGTGTGATGGAAACAGGGCCCACTTATCATCATCAGGATCGGACACTCCTGGGCCTTCCTGTACTTCTCCGGGCTTTTTACAAAGCATGTGTCATACATTTGCATCAAGAAAACGCCAGCTTCATTCGAAGCAAAGGCTCCAGGGCACACACCCCTCCTGGGGGCTGGGGCCGCACACCGCCCTCCACCCTGGGCCTGCAGCTGCCTCTCGGCTGGGTCTGTCCCCAGAGGAGCCTGGGACGTGCTCCGCGGCTCCCCAGCAGGGACTCCTGCACTTAAGTGCAGCATGGGGACCAACTCCCTTCACCTTCCCAGGGAAGCAGCCGAGGCCCCAAATTCCAGGGTGTGCCCGGCTCAAGGTGGCTACCTGGCGTGGCCGGGACCCCGAGGATCTCCTGGCAGAGTCGCGCGTACTCCTCGGCGGGGTCTGCGTCCGTCTGCGTGTGCAGGGCCTGGTCCACCTTGGCGAGGACGATCTGACGCAGGTTGAAGAGGCCTGGGTGGAGGGGGAGGAAGGAGCTGGCCTCTGCACCTGCCGCAGCCCACTCTGCCCAGAGCTCTGACCGCCTCCCCGGGCACATGCCAGGCCCCAGCTGTGTGCCGCCACCGCCGAGGTTAGCGCCCTTCCCCAGACGGGCGGGTGCACCTGTGTTGGCCTGCCGGGACTCAATGAGTTTCTCCAGGAGCTCCTGGGGCACCGCGCTGCCCGTGCGGTAGTGCCGAGACATCCGCAGCAGCGGCTCCTTCTCCCACACCCAGTTCTCCAGCATCTGTGACGGCGCCTCCACAAAGTCCCGTTCCACGTGGGTCCCGCTGAACATGGCGAACTCTGCCTGCGGGGGTGGGGCAGAGCCTCAGAATACCCAGGCCCTGCCCGGCCCCTTCCTGCCAGCCTGGCCTGTGTCAGCTGCCACAGTGCAAACGGGGCAGGTGCACAGGTGACGTGCTGGGCCCGGCCCTCCCACCCTAAACCTGGAAAACGACCAGGACCCCGAGGCCCCTGGGCTGCTGCTGGCTGCCTGTGCCAGCAGGACGCACCTGAAGATGCCGGCCACATGCCCCGTTCCCGGAGGCCACCCACACCTCCCCCCATCCACAGAGCCGCTGCTCCCTGAAAGCTCTGCACCCCAGAGGGGTTGGGACTTGGGTTTGGCCAGGTCCAGGTCCTGGCCAAACCAGGACCTGTGAGGCGTGCTGCATCTCCCTGCTTGTGAGTGTGTGGAACCTTCCCTAAAGGCACAGCCCTTGACCAAGTCCTGCTGGAAGCGTGGCTGGCAGCCGAGGGCCAGGGAACCCCTGGGTGATCCTCAAGGTCCTCTCTGCAACACCGAGGCTTTTCCGTTCCAAGGACCACACAGCCATGCTCCTCGTCCCGACGGACTGCACCAAGGAACTCGCCGTGCCAGGCACCAGGCACACGCAGAAAGCAGCACGCAAAGCAGGCTTGCAGGCACGTGTGTGGGCACCTGTGCAGGCACCTGTGTGGATATGCACACGCGTGTGCTGGCTACGAGTGCTGTGCAAACACTGTGGTGGGGAAGCCAGGAAAGGCGGACACAAGGTTGATCCTCATTCCTGGACTCCGTGTTTTCAAACTCGCCTACCAAGACCCACGGAAACGCCAGAGGCCAGCACTGTGGCATTCCTCAGAAGCCCCTCAGACGGCCCTCAGACAGGGCCGCGCTCTGTCTTCTCGCTTCAGCTTATTTTGTGAGCAAGCGTCGTTTTCTCAGTCTAGTGGGGGCACGGTGTTTGCATTTTGGGTTTAAAAGGTCCCAAGCGTCGTTCAGAGCACTGTCTCGTGTCCCTCAGCACCAGGAGGCCATGATGCGCCTCACGGGGACACCCTGTGTGTGCAAGCTGCGCCCAGCCGTGGGTGACAGAGCTGCCAGCCATGTGTTCAACGTGAACCCGTCAGCGCTGCACAGCAGTTAGGCGTCTTGAACCCAAAACACACACGGTAAGGTTCTGGAATGATCAGTTGGCGAACACGTGACCAGAGGCTCCTGGGAACCCAGCCCTGGTCGGACGGACGGCTCTGCATGCACTTCTCAGGGTTCTCAGCGACTTCACAGGACAGAGCCTTTCTGAGGAGCGACAGCTGACTGTGTGCCAGGAAAGATGCTTGCAACAAGTTGGCACCATTTTGGCCAGGTTGGTCTTGAGCTCCTGACCTCAGGTGATCTGCCCGCCTCGGCCTCCCTAAGTGCCGGGATTACAGGCGTGGGCCACCACGCCCTGCCAGAATGTGACGACTTAGAGACAGGATGTCTAAGGTCAAGTGAGGTTGCTGGGCGGGCCCCGATCCAGCGTGACTGGGGTCCCTGTAAGGAGATGAGGACCCACACAGGACGCCCGCATGAGGATGCAGGGAGGCGGTGGCGTCTGCAGGCCAGGGAGGGACCTGGAGGGAGCCAACCCTGCTGACACGGTGACCTCCGACTCCAGTCTCCAGGACCACGAAGAAATACACGTCCTTGGTGTAAGCCCTGGTCTGTGGTGTTTTGCTGGGGCAGCCCCAGGACACGGGCATGAGATGGAGCCACCATCTTTGGGTGGCACTGGATGAAGGAGCCACCGGTCGGGCGCAGAGAGTGCCGGAAGCTGAAGCCTCGGGCTTGGACCCTGCTGACCACAGGCAGCCCCTGCCCCTGCCCCTGCCCCTGCCCAGGCCCCACACCCACCTGGGAGCAGAGCTGGTGCATCACGTGGCCAAACTCATGGAAGTAGGTCTCCACCTCGTCATGCTGCAGCAGCGAGGGCGTGTCGGCTGTGGGCTTGGTGAAGTTGGCCACCATGGCCGCGATGGCGATCTGGCGGCTCCCGTCCTGCCGCAGGCAGCCGGGCTGCAGGCCGAAGCAGGCCGCGTGCCCGTACTTTCCTTCCCTGGGGAGGGAGGCGGTGTCAGGTCCCGTGGGGACTAGAGACACCACAAGGTCCCTGACTCCGCATCCCTCAGCCCACCTGACTGATGAAACCGAGAACGCCGGGCACCTCTGAGGTTCTGAACCTCCCTCTCAGCAGAGGTGACTTGGCACAGGGCAGCACGAAAACCACGGCCACGCCCCGGCTGCCATTCCTCCCCTAAAAGACTCCGGCCTGGGCGGAGCTACGCCCTGTCTGGGTGGCCAAGTGAGTGGAAACAGGGACAGCCGCATTTTTGGCCCCTGTGGTGTGCCCACGGCTGCTATGTCTCGGGGTTCATCCCCGAGGCCCCATGGAGCAGGCAACGACTTCCTTCCTGTCTCAGACAGGAACGCCGGGCTCTGAGGAGACCCAGGGCCTGGGTGCACCCCCCGCCCCCACTGCCCTCACCCACCGCGGGTACAGGTCCAGGTAGAACTTGCCGACCACCTCCCCCGAGGCCGCGTCCCTGGCGGTGTAGAGCCGCACGTCCTCGTGCCAGGCGCTGGCGCCCTCCTCGTGGTGGAAGGCCAGCCCCAGGAGCTCCTGGTAGATGCCCAGCAGCCCCTGCGTGACCACCTGCACGGGGAAGTACTCCTTGAGCAGGTTCTGGTCCACGCGGTAGCGCGTCTCCTCCACCTGGTTCATGTAGTAGCGCATGTCCCAGGCATGGATGCGGCCGTCGAAGGTCAGGCCCCGGCGCTCACACTCCGCCTGCTTCAGCTCCAGAATCACCGCCCGCTCCTGCTCCCCCAGGGGCTTCAGCTTCTGCGCCAGCTCATCTGTGGGGAGGGCAGAAAGGTGGGCCTCTCGCCCTGCGGGCTCCTTCATGGCCCTGGGCTTGCCCGCCCGTGGCCGCGACTTCGTCAGCCTCCCCGTTCAGAAGGGAGGGCCCGCAGCTCCTAGCAAGGAGCCCAGCATCCTCGCACTCAGGCTGAGGGGCGGCGGAGCCACGTGCAGGCATGGAACTGACTCCAGGGCCTGGGCACTTCCCTGTTCTGTGAGGGTCCCTCCAGGGGAGTGAGGGAGCCAGGGCAGGCGTCAGAAGTCCCTCTTTAT
This sequence comes from Macaca thibetana thibetana, assembly GCF_024542745.1. Taxonomy (NCBI): domain Eukaryota; kingdom Metazoa; phylum Chordata; class Mammalia; order Primates; family Cercopithecidae; genus Macaca; species Macaca thibetana. The sequence goes on from NC_065596.1 coordinate 21,416,470, forward strand.
GGAGGGAAAGGACAGGGATCTAGGGGGTAGCCCTGACTGTCCCCTGGGGTGATCCTGAGAACCTTCCCCCAAGGGAGCCCGGTGGAGGAGGAAGGAAGGGCTACCTAGGAAGGTGGCCACGGTCTGGCTGGTCTTGGCCATGTTCATCTCCAGGACATAGTCGGCGTGCGTGCAGAACCCCAGCAGGCGGGACTTCTGGGCCCGCAGCGTCACCAGCTCCTTGAGGATGGCGCAGTTCTCCTGCAACCGACACCACCACACTGTCGCCCGGGTGCGCCACTCCCTCCACCTCCAGGGCCAGCACGCCCTGTCCGGGGGCCAGGGGCTCATATCCAACTCCCCCTGATCTCTAGCCCCTGCCCCCTCTGCCTGTGTTACTACACAACTCTTCTGGTCACGCCACAAGTGTCATTATAATCCCTCGAGTCCTTTTTGGAACCAGAAGGGGTGCAAATGACTCTAAGGCCTCACACAGAACGTGGTGTGGGGACGAGGGGCTGTCTGAGGAGCCTCCAGGGCATCACTGCTGCATGTGGGGACCCCCCCATGTCCAGGCCCTGGTTCCTAGTCTCAGGGGCTCTGCCCATCGCCACCGGCACACGACATGCACACGGCCTCACTTCTGAGGACTGGCACTGCCAACCAAGCTGGTGGGGGCGGGGGGACGACGCATAAAACCCATGCGATGTGTTTGCAAGGAGAAACAGAGGCCTGTTCAGGACAGATGGGCCCACCAGCACATGTGCTGGGTCCACAGGAAACCCACCTGTAACCAGGCAGGTGCGTGCAGAGCAGCCAGTCAAATGGGGGCCAGGCCAACCACCAGCAGCAAGCTCTCTGAGGCGGCACATCCCCTGGGACCTGGAACGCAGCCCGCCCGTGTGCTCCCTCTTGGCCTGGCCCTCACTCTGCCACTAGGACCCAAGCCTGGGGACCAGGATGGGATTGCCCAGTTGACCTTCCAAGGTGCACTGGGAAAGTCGAGGTGTGCCCAGCCTACAGGTCTGCCTACTCAGGCTTACAGCAACGTGAATTCACAGCCAGCCTGTAGAGGGCAGCCACATCCCATCTGAGCCCGCCGAGCTCCCGGTCCCCGAACAGCGAAGAGCCCCCCCTCTGCAGTGATCGGTGCCCACCCATCCCCCCATTGGTGCCTGCCCGTCCCCCGCAGTGATGGGCGCCCGTCCGTCCCCCACCCCCCTGCAGTGATCGGTGCCTGCCCATCCCTTTGCAGAGATCGGTGCGTATCCCCCTTTCACCAGCCACACGGGCACCAACACAGTGTCGTCAGGGGACCACGGAGGCCCACTAGAGCTCCTGCCTGTTCCAGACAGCGAACAGGAGATGTGCAGAGGCCACCTGACTGACCACGCCATGGCGTCAGGGACAGTTACACACGTCCCTGTGGGAATGGCCGTCTGACACCGGTCACAGCGAGAAGGCCTGGTCACAACCCACCTGTGGACCCAGGCTCAGGTCCGGGCACCATCATTTAAGACAAAAGGAATGATCTGGGCTGACACACCTGAGGGGCGGCTCCAGATAAGGGAAGGACGAGACGTGCCGTGGCCAGATGCTCAGAGCAGCAGCAGGAGGCTCAGCTTGGGAAGGATGAACTGGGCCCTGAGCTGTGGCCCCAGGGTCTGGGCGGAGCCAGCACAGACACCTCCAGGGGGTGGCGGAGCCCCACAGGGAGGCCTTTGCTCGCCACTGGGCCTGGCCGGGGAGGTCCGGAGGCCATCCAAGTGCGCAGCCTGGAGGCACCTCACAGGCGTGCGGCAGATGCGCCCCACAAGCTCCAGACCCGCTGTCCTGGGGCCCCCGGCTGCGGCTTCTCACCTCCTTGCAGCGGCAGTTGAAGGCCTCCTCCACTTTCCTCCTGGTCTCGGGCACGTGGCATTTCTTCAGGAGGGGGAAGTAATGGGGGTACTTGAGGGTGACCTTCAATTTGCCGTCCTCCGTCTTCTCCAGGGAGTTCAGAAAGTCCTCGGGGAGCCCTCCTATGGGGACAGAACCAGGGTGGCTTTGACAGGGCTGAGGCGCCCACAGCCCGCAGTGTGTGTGCGGGAAGAGTGGGCTTCCCCTCTGCCTGGAAAGCTACAAGGGGGCCCTCAGCAAGCAGCCACAGCCGGGCCACCATCTGCTGCAATTCTCACGCCCCCCATCTAACCCCATCAAGAAACCCCCTGGCTCCCCCACAGCTCGGCCACCACCCGTCACGATTCTCACTTCCTCCCTCTAACCCCACCAGGAAACCCCCCAGCACCCTCACAGCAGTATCTCCTGCCCCAGAGAAGGTAAAGCTAAATCCAACTCAACCCCCGGATAGCGTGGGCTTCCAGGGCGCCGCACCACCCCCGTGTGTGAAGGGAGGAGGGAGGCAGGAACGGTGGCCCGGCCACTGCACAAGGAAACCAGCGTTAGAGGCAGTGCCTCCCATCAAAAACGAAAACAGCAAGAGCGCCAAGCACGCCGGGCCCTGGGCGGAGAAGGAAGCCCCGGGTGGAAGGGGGGGTCCTGCTTTGCTTTTCCTGAAGGATGACCCCCAGGCAGAGCCTCCCGCTCAGAGCTGAGATCGCAGCACGCAGCCCCACGGCTCGGCCACTTCCAAGTGTGCCCCTCCAGAGAGACCCACTTCCCGCTCTCAGATCTTCTCACTGGAGCCCTGCTTTCCTTTCTCCACCCACAAAACCCCCGGCAGGACACAGCTCACCCCGCTGCTCGGCAGCCACACCCTCCCACCTGGCCCCCTGCCCCACAGCCCCAAGAGAGGTGGGGGCGGCAGCATCCCAGACTGAAATGCTCCGGGGTTCCCACCTCACGGCTCGGGAGATGCCAGGGCCACCAGGCCACTGTGCCTCAGGCTCGCAGCTTCGATGCAAAGCTTGGCTCACCCCAACCCCAGGGCGGTCAGGGTGGAAAGAATGATCGGGATGGGGGGCCAGGGGCAGATGGGGGACGTTTTGGGAGGCCAGCCCGCGGGTGTGGGTGGTGACGAGGGAGCTGAGAGTCTCGTGGTCTGCAGAGCCCCCTCCTTCCCGTTTGTGCCCCAGCACTAGCGCGGGTCTGGTGATTGTTTGCCGAGCGACTGCAGCATGAGGGGGAGGCCTCCCAGGACCTCACGATGTCCTTTCCAAGGACCACGGGCCTTCAAACAGCAGCTCCCCATCTCAACAGTGTAGTCACCCAACACTGGCAGTCGGAGACGGGAGTTAAAGGACAGCAAGGGAGACGGCCGGGGCCCAGCAGCACTGGACTGGAAAAGAAGCTGGAAAGTGGACTCATGAAAGTTTATTTTTTTAGAAACAGGGTCTTGCTCTGTTGCCCAGGCCGCAGTGGATAGCTCACGAATGCACAGTTCATGTTCACTGTGGCTCTGAACTCCCAGACTCAAGCAATCATCCCGCCTCAGCCTCCCGAGTGGCTGGGACCTCAGGTGTGCATCGGCATGCCCCACGGCACTTGTGGATTTGATACACAGACACAGAAGAGAAGAGTGTGCGTGTCCAGGAACGCCGTTCCCTGGCAGCGGTGAACAGACCTGGTGCCTAAATCACCATCCACTCAAAGGCACCAGGACTCCTCCAAGAAATGGCGCATCTGAGGGCTGGGCAGGGAGAGCACAGGACGAGCCTGCGACACCAAATGTCCACCAGTGAGAGCGGGCTCAGAGGCTGAGCCTGTGCGCTCCACAGTGAGAGTGGGCTCAGAGGCCAGTAGGTGCATTACAGGGACATGGGGACTGTCCAAAGGGGCTCCCGAGGGTCCATGTGGGACGATTTGAGCACTGGGATAAATGATAATGAATGATAACCCGGGAATAAGACAGAAGCCTCATGCACATGGACAGAAACAAATCAGTAAGAAGACAGGTGAGGAGGGAAGGTTTGGAGTCACGGCAGGATGACTGATTCCCAGAGCGTGAGGGCGGCAGAAGTCATCCGTGGACATGGCAACTAGTGCATGACAACGTGAGTGACGGACACTCACAGGTCTCTGCTCTGGTTGGGTGTGACCGCTCCAAAATGCACGAGGAACTTAATGCCAGAGATGGTGGTAACAGGAGATGGGAGTATCGGGAGGTGGGGGTGTCGGGAGGTGGGGGTGTCGGGAGATGGGGTGTCTAGAGGTGGGGTGTCAGGAGGTGGGGGTGTCGGGAGATGGGGTGTCTAGAGGCGGGGTGTCAGGAGGTGGGGGTGTCGGGAGATGGGGTGTCTAGAGGCGGGGTGTCAGGAGGTGGGGTGTCGGGAGATGGGGTGTCTAGAGGTAGGGTGTCAGGAGGTGGGGTGTCGGGAGATGGGGTGTCTAGAGGTGGGGTGTCAGGAGGTGGGGTGTCGGGAGATGGGGTGTCTAGAGGCGGGGTGTCAGGAGGTGGGGGTGTCGGGAGATGGGGTGTCTAGAGGGGGGGTGTCAGGTGGTGGGGGTGTCGGGAGATGGGGTGTCTAGAGGCGGGGTGTCAGGAGGTGGGGTGTCGGGAGATGGGGTGTCTAGAGGTGGGGTGTCAGGAGGTGGGGGTCGGGAGATGGGGTGTCTAGAGGTGGGGTGTCAGGAGGTGGGGTGTCGGGAGATAGGGTGTCTAGAGGTGGGGTGTCAGGAGGTGGGGGTGTTGGGAGATGGGGTGTCTAGAGGTGGGGTGTCAGGAGGTGGGGGTGTCGGGAGATGGGGTGTCTAGAGGTAGGGTGTCAGGAGGTGGGGTGTCGGGAGATGGGGTGTCTAGAGGCGGGGTGTCAGGAGGTGGCGTGTCGGGAGATGGGGTGTCTAGAGGTGGGGTGTCAGGAGGTGGGGTGTCGGGAGATGGGGTGTCTAGAGGTGGGGTGTCGGGAGATGGGGTGTCTAGAGGCGGGGTGTCAGGAGGTGGGGTGTTGGGAGATGGGGTGTCTAGAGGCGGGGTGTCAGGAGGTGGGGTGTCGGGAGATGGGGGTGTCGGGAGATGTGGCTATCGGGAGATGGCGGTGTTGGAGATGGTGGTGTTGGGAGATGGCAGGATTGGGTACTGGGGCCTTCAACAGGCAGCCAGGTCATGTGGGCTCCACCTTCAGGAATGGATGAAGGTATGGACGGGTTAATGTGGCAGTGGGACTGGGGCTTTGAGAGGAGGAGGGACCTGGGTGGAGCTGGCTCGCTCAGCCCCCTCCCCTTGCCAGGTGACACCCTGGCCGCCTCAGGGCTCCAGAGTCCCCACCAGGAAGAAGACCCTCGTCAGATACAGCCCCTCGACCTGGGACTTCTCAGTCTCCAGAGCCGTGACAAGTTAATTCCTTTTCTTATAAACTACATGGCTTCAGGTCTTCTGTTGTAAGCAGAAGAAAAGGGACTAAGGCAGAGTGTCTCCTGACAAGTGACTGACCACGACACCCCAGGAAACAGTTCCCGGGGCAGCGGAGAGCCCTGGAGGACCGTCACCCAACACGCTAGCCACCCGCGTGATGGTGTCACCCGGCCACATGGGACTCAAGCCACCTGCACGGGAGGCCCTGCAGGCCGGACAAATGAAACAGCGCTCCCAAGAGTTAGACACCAAAATCGACAAACACTCTTGAGTTTGTAGGATGGCAAACATGAAAACAAACAGGCAGAGAAAACACTGACAAGAACAAAAATGGCGGAAACCGGCTGGAACCCACATGAGCCAGCAGAGTCTGTGCAGAACCAGCTCATGGACATCAACTGAACTTCCACCGCGCTTCACACCGACGTCCCCAGGATTCGCACCGGGACCCTGAGCTGGCATGGACAGATAACTGTGCGTGCCTGAGGACCTTCCAGACCTTCCCTTTTCCTTCCACCAATCACCTGCTCATCCCAGAACCCACCTCTACACCTTCTCGAATGAAAGTACTGCCTGAAAGCCGGCGCAGGAGGCAGATTTGTGCTGGACGCCCGGTCTCCTTGGGAGTCACTTGCAACTGAAAAGCTTTTGTTTCCTCAAAACCTTGGTGCCATGGCACTGGCTTCCAGCACATCGGGCACCGAGCCCTTCTGCTTGCTAACACGGGCAGGTGGGAGGGGCAGCCCCACAGGGACAGCGCGGGTGGCGGGGACAGTGTGGGTGGCCGCGGGGACGGCGCGGGTGGCTGCAGGGATGGTGTGGGTGGCCACGGGAATGATGTGGGTCATCAGTGCACCCACTGAGTGGCAGGCTGGGCTCCCGGGCTGGAAACGTGCTTTACGGCAGATCGTAGCCCGCTGTCTCTCCTGAGTGCCCGGAGCTGAGGGGGTAGGATGTGCTGCCCGAGACACAGAAGGGCCAAGCGAGGGGCTGGCAGCCAACCTTGGCGATGCCTGACGTGCGAGTGCTCCCTCAGGAAACATGCGCCCAGCTGACCGCACATCAAGCCACCCGTGGAGGCCTTGGGCCATGAGGGCCTTGTCCCCACCTGTCACCTCAGTGGCAACCACATTCAGAATCTAGAAGTGGAGGTTATATTCTGTAGCACCCATCAGAATGTTCCGGCCCGGCTAGGTGCGAGGGCTCATGCCTGTAATCCCAAAACTTTGGGAGGCTGAGGCGGGCAGATGGCCTGAGCCCAGGAGTTTGAGACCAGCCTGACCAACACAGTGAAACCATCTCTACTAAAAATAAAAACATTGGCCAGGTGTGACGGCACATGTCTGCAGTCCCAGCTACTCAGGAGGCTGAGACAGGAGATTCACTTGAACCCAGGGGGCGGAGGTTGCAGTGAGTGGAGATCGTACCACTGCACTCCAGCCTGGACAGTAGAGCAAGACTCCATCTCAAAATAAATAAATAAATCAACAAATAAAATAAAATAAAAATAAAGGCAGGCAGGAAGTGGGGTCTCAAGGGGATACTGTGGTTACCTCAGGGCCACGGCTGAGACTGGCACCCTTGGCCGCCCAGTCCGGCCTGGGCTCCCGCCACTGCCAGGGACATTTTCTATCAGGACAGCATCTTGGTGGGACAGACCACGGCCCTCCCCAAGGAGGGGTCAGAGCTTTTGGCTGTAAACAGCCCTGGAGTGCTCCCAGTGAGGAAAGCCGTCGGCCCAGGGCAGTCAGGTCCATGTACCTCGGCCTCCTGCCGCCCTTCAGCACAGAAGCCCACAGGAGGAAGCGGCGGCCCCCGAGGGCCTGGCAGGCCTGCAGTGAGTCCCAGGACCGATGGCAACCCATTCCCCACTGCCCAGCCCCTACCTAGCTCCTCGAGCGTGAAGGGCAGGAAGGTCGTGTCCTCATTCAGGTTCTTGTTGAAGTCGATGCACAGGAGGCTCAGTTTCTTCTTGATGCTTTTGATTTTCTGGAGACAAAGGCAAGACGTGAGAGGAAGGAGAGACCGGGGCGGGCGCTGCAGGAAGACGCAAGGTCCTGGGAACACTCCCACCAAGGGTGGAGGGAGCACTCCCGACACCCAGCACTCCCTGGGACGCAGCACTCCCCGTGCCCAGTACTCCCCGGGACCCAGCACTCCCCCTGCCTGAGCACTCCCTGAGCTCAGTACTCCCCATGCCCAGTACTCCCCGGGACCGAGCACTCCTCACACTCAGCACTCCCAGCACCTAGCACTCCCTGTGCCCAAGCACTCCCTGAACCCAGCACTCCCCAGGACCCAGCATGCCCTGGGACCCAGCACTCCCCACACCCAGCACTCCCCCTGCCATGTACTTCCTGCACCCAGCACTCCCTGGGACTGAGTACTCCCTGTGCCCAGCACTCCCTGGGATCGAACATTGCCCACACCCAGCACTCCCTACACCCAGCACTCACGTCCTGAGTTTCTCTGGGGAGGTGAAGCCCATTTCTCCGGCCCAGCTTGATTAGCCGCTCCAGGTACCGTGCAGCCTCGGGCCTCAGTGAGTCCTTCTGAACTTTCTCCTGGAATAAAAACGTCAAAGCATGTAGGACGTGGGCCAGTGCAGCTGCTCCAAAGAAAAGTTTGGCAGTTCCTTAAAAATCTGATCATCTGGCCCCCATGTGACTTGGCAACTGCACTGCTGGGCATTTATCTCAGAGAACTGACAACCTGCGACTACACAAAACCCAAGCGAACATTTGCTTTGTTTGGACGAGCCCTGCACTACCATCAGCCCAGAGCTCCTTCACCAGGGCAGTGGCCGAACGGGAACAAGATTGCTGATTGCCCCCAGGTCCGTATCAGGGTGTAGATGATGCCATCGTTTTGCAAACGTCACCCCTGGGGGATGTGGGCAAAGTCGACAAGGGTACTCGATTATTTGCTGCACCTGCATGGGAACCTCTCATTGTTTCAACAGAAACTCTGGGAGGTGGAGGTGGGAGGATTGCTTGGGCCCAGGAGTTTGAGACAAGTGTAGGCAACATTGTGAGACCCTGTCTGTATTTAAAAAAAAAAAAAAAATAGGCTGGGCGTGGTGGCTCACGCCTGTAATCCCAGCACTGTGGGTGGCCAAGGCGGGCAGATCACAAGGTCAGGAGATTGAGACCATCCTGGCTAACATGGTGAAACCCCATCTCTACTAAGAATACAAAAAAAAAAAAAATTAGCTGGGCGAGGTGGCGGCGCCTGTAGTCCCAGCTACTCTGGAGGCTGAGGCAGGAGAATGGCGTCAACCCGGGAGGCGGAGCTTGCAGTGAGCCGAGATCGCGCCATTGCATTCCAGCCTGGATGACAGAGCGAGACTCCGTCTCAAAAAAAAAAAAAAATAAATAAATAAAATAGTAAGAATCCACTGCTATCATGGGCCACCCTGATCTGTATTTACCAAAGCACCAGGGCTGCATGTTCCTGACACTGGGGGACACATCAGCACATTCCTGGGGGTTCTCGCCTAAGAGGATGAGCAGCAGCAGGACCGGGGGTCCTCGCCTAAGAGGATGAGCAGCAGCAGGAGGGTCTCTGGGTCTCTCCTGATCATGTGACACCAACAGCAAAGCCCCATGCATGCTGGGAGGAGCATCGGGGGAGCAGAAGCCCACGCAGCCACGCCGCCAGGCCCTGTCAGCTCACGTCACGTGGGGATGGGGTGTCTAGGTCACATCTAGGATGGCCAGGAAAGGAAAAGCAAGTGCACATGCTGTGATCCCAGCACTGTGGGAGGCCGAGGCGGGCGGGTCACCTGAGGTCAGGAGTTGGAGACCAGCCTGACCAACATGATGAAACTCCATCTCTACTAAAAATAAAAAAAATGGGCCGGGCACAGTGGCTCACACCTGTCATCCCAGCACTGTGGGAGGCCAAGGTGGGCAGATCACTTGAAGTCAGGAGTTCGAGACCAGCCTGACCAACATGGTGAAACCCTGTCTGTAATAAAAATACAAAAATTAGCCGGGCGTGATGGCAGGCGCCTATAATCCCAGCTACTCGGGAGGCTGTTCACGCTCCCCGCGGGGAGCACTCCCCCTCACCTGGAGCCACACAATCCTCTGGTACACGTCCTCCCTCATGCTCATCTCCACGTCGAACTCGGAGAGCTTCTTGTCGGCCTCCGTACTGGCCGTCCGGATGTCCTTGGAGGGAGAAACGTGCTGGGGGAAGTCAAGGATATTCCTCTGAACTAAAACAGGGAGACCAGGGAGACAGGTGTGAGAATGGGCCCTGGTGCAACTGGCAGGTGCTGCCTGGACCCCTCTCCCAGGCCCGTCTGCTGGATCCCCCCATGAGCTCTCTCCTGCCTCAGCCTCCCAAGTAGCTGGGACTACAGGCACATGCAACCGCCCCTCCAGGCTGGGCCCTGGAATGGAGAAAGGAGGTGCTGTCGCCTGTGTCCTTTCTTTGGCCTGATCTTACAGACCAAAGAAAAACATGGATTCAACTCAAAGCCCTCCAAGGCAAGAAGGACCCCAACAGACAGAGCTGGGTGTGAGGAAACAGAGAGGCTGGCGGAGTTCCCTTCCAGAGAGAGCTGCAGCTGGCGATGGGCACATTTAAATGCATGAACGACTCACACTTTCCTGAGCACATCTGCACTTTAGGTTGAGCAGAGGAAATGCCAGTGGCTAGAAAAGCATAGGCTTTAGGCCGGGTGCAGTGGCCAAGCCTGTAATCCCACCCTTTGGGAGGCTGAGGCAGGCAAATCACTTGAGGTCAGGAGTTCGAGACCAGCCTGGCCAACAAGGTGAAACCCCATCTCTACTAAAAATACAAAAATTAGCCGAGCGTGGTGGCACGCGCCTGTAATTTCAGCTACTTGGGAGGCTGAGGCGGAAGAATCGCTTGAACCTGGGAGGCGGAGGTTGCAGGGAGTTGAAATGGTACCACTGCACTCCAGCCTGGGTGACAGAGTGAGGCTCCATCTCAAAAAAGAAAAAAAAAAGCTTTAAAATGGAGTCATCCCACAACCCCCAAGACTCCACTGCAGACATCCAGCCGGGAGACCCGAACACACATCCACACCGGAATCTGCACGCGTGCACTCACAGCAGCACGATTCGCAATTGCCAAAAGGCCCATCCATGAGTGAACAGACTGACAAGATGTGGCCTCTGCCAAATGGAACATGACTCAGCCATGAAAAGGAACGAGGCTCTGGAACAGGCTGCGGTGTGGATGCAACCCAAGGATGTCACATGCAGAGAAAGAAGCCAGACACAAAAGGCCACATGGTGTGTGATGCCACTTTTTTTTTTTTTTTTTTTTGAGACGAAGTATCACTCTGTTGCCCAAGCTGGAGTGCAGTGGCATGATCTCGGCTCACGGCAACCTTCAGCTCCAGGGTTCAAGTGATTCTCCTGCCTCAGTCTCGCGAGCACCTGGGATTACAGGCACATGCCCGGCTAATTTTTTTATTTTTAGTAGAGACGGGGTTTCACTATGTTGGCCAGGCTGGTCTTGAACTACTGACCTCACGATGCACCCACCTCTGCCTCCCAAAGTGAGGAGATTACAGGCGTGAGCCACTGCGCCCGGCTGTGTGATGCCAGTTCTATGAAATATCCATCCACAGAGGATGGCTATCCACAGGCCCATCCACAGAGACAGGACGGGACGCATGGGTGCTGGGGCTGGGGGCAGAGGAGATGGAGCGTGACCACTGAAGGGTATAAAGTTTCTCTCTGGGGTTATGAAAATGCTCTAAAATGAAAGAATGGTGACAGCTGGGCAACACTGCAAATTTATTAAAAACCACTGAAGGGTGTGGTTTTGTTTTGTTTGTTTTTCTGAGACAGAGTTGCACAGCTGTTGCCCAGGCTGCAATGCAATGGCATGATCCCGACTCACCGCAACCTCCACCTCCCGGGTTCAAGTGATTCTCCTGCCTCAGCCTCCCAAGTAGTTGAAATTATAGGCATGAGCCACCACGCCTGGCTAATTTTGTATTTTTAGTAGAGACGGGGTTTCTCCATGTTGGTCAGGCTGGTCTCAAACTCCTGACCTCAAGTGATCCGCCCACCTCGGCCTCCCAAAGTGTTGGGATGACAGATGTGAGCCGCTGCCGGCCTGAAGTTTGTGGTTTAAATGGGTGAACTGTATGTGATGCAAACCATATCTCAATGGAGCAGTTTAAAAAAACAAATCAGCCAGGCACGGTGGCACACACCTGTGCTCCCAGCTACTCAGAAGGCTGAGGCAGGAGGACCACTTGAGCCTGGGAGGTTAAGGCTGCAGTGAGCCATGATAGCGCCATGCACTCCAACCTGGGTGACAGAGCGAGACTCATTCTAAAACAATAAAACAAAACTAATAATAATAAAATTTTTTTAAAAAGCATATACTTTGCAGAAGAAAGACCTAAATTCAAATTGCAGTCCGGTCACTACCTCGATTCTGGGCCAACAGAAAAGTCCCCAGGCCTCAGTATGTTTGGAGGAGGCTCCGTGCGTTTGGAGGGGGGATGGGCTGGGCACAGTGGCTCATGCCTGTAATCCCCGCACTTTTGGAGGCCGAGGTAGGCAGGAAGCTTGAGCTCAGGAGTTCTAGACCAGCCTGGGCAACATAGCAAGACCTCATTTCTACTAAAAATTAAAAAAAAAAATCAGCCAGGCGTGGTGGAGCTCACCTATCATCCAAGCTACTTGGGAGGCTGAGGTGGGAAGATGGCTTGAGCCTGGGAGATGCGGGCTGCAGTGAGCCATGATCACACCACTGCACTACAGCAGCCCGGGTGACAGAGCAAGACCTATCTCAAAAAATCAACACAAAAGCTCGTAGTGGGGGCTCTGGGCCAGGCCTGATGCTGGGGCTGAAGAGAGAAAAAAATAGGCTCTGTCCCCTCGGGATTTATGGGTGACCGATTAGACAAGCAACTGCCGGGACGACAGTGTCAGTGCCGTGCAGGGACTAATCCAGGCAGCTGGCATGGGGACAGGAGGTGCAGGAAGGGCTCCCAGGCTAAGTGGACTTAATCTGCGATCAGAGAGAAGCCGGGCATTCCGCAGAGCACAGGGCGAGGGGCGCGAGGGGCAGGAGGGGCTGGCTGGGGAGGCCCTGGCTGGGGGAGGGTGCCAGGCATGAGGAGACTGCGTGTCCAGGCACAGACAGTGCCGGGCGCTGAAGACCACACCGAGGATGCTGGGCGTCACCCTGAGGACGGTGGAAAGGCTCCGAGGGGAGCAGCAGGGCCGATTTCAGTTTCCTTTAACGCTGCTGCTCGCCACCACGTGAAGGAGGAGAAGAAAGGCTGCAAGAGGGGAAAGCGGGGCACAGGCGGAGGAAATGATGCCCGGCACCGCTGGGCGCCCTAAGAGGGAACTGGTATCACTTGAGCCTCAGGAGACTCCTGTGGGAGAGACCAGGGGACACCACGTGGCCGAGGAGGGGAAACCAAGGTCCCGCTGGGCTCTAAGCCACTTGTCGGAAGCCAGAGGGAGTGGGAAGAGGGTCAGGATTCCAAGCGGGGGCTGCAGGCTCTGCAGGCTCGGGGCGCTTGTGGAGCTTCAGCTCTCTCTCCAGCCCCCAGCCCAGACAGCAAACCCTCTGGAGGCCGCACGGCACGGGCCACGGAGGCCAACCCTTTCAGGCGATGCCTTGGGAACACAAGAGAAGTCCTGGACTGAACTCAAGGATTCTCGATGGGTCCCAGCAAAAAGGCCTTCTGCTAGATGGAAGGGCGGGGAGTTGCCTCACTCAGAGCTCCCTGCGGAGACTCTCTGGGTCTCTTGGTCAGGCAGGTACACTGTCAGCCTTAGGCAGAGCTCGGGAAGCAGTGTCCCTAACCCATGTCACCAGGTACCTCACTCCTCTCCGTGAGCACAGGGACCCCAAGGAGAAGAGGAGGATGGGGCTGAGGGCGAGGACGATGCCCAAGGTCATGAGGTCACCCCCGCCGCAGGGCAAGGGGGCAGAAGCCAAAGGGGCCAAGTTCAGTCATTCAGAGAGAAAACAAATACCCGCCTTCCCGGGCCAGGGAAAGAGGTCAGACAGGGTCAGGTTTCAAGGCTGCTGGCTCTGGGAGAGGCTGGAGAGGTGTGCTGTTTAGACATCTCCGGCTCTCAGATCACACAACCAAGGGGTCCTTTGAACGGACGAGGCTGTGAAACGGAGCAGAGCACGGGCAGAACTGCGTCTCTCCGACACCTCCAGTGACCAGCACCTGCCAGATGCCTCCGTCCAGCCGTCCGTTTAGCCACCACAACAGCCTGGGAGTAGGTGGTGCTGCCCTGTGCTCAGGGGCAGGATGCTGGTGACACTTCACGCCAGGTTCTGAACCTGCTCCACGGACTGGGCTGCTCCTGCCTGCGGTGCCACCTCCCTCGGCACCTGTGGCCCACGCCCAGACCCTGCCTGGGACTTACCTGTGTAGGTGACCTCCACGTCGGCCAGCGCCTTGAGCGTGCTCTCATAGGACACGTCCTCAAACTCCTGGGCGCCCACCTGGTCGTACACGCGCTTGGTCTGCTCAATGAGCTCCCTGGTGCGCTCCTCTATCTGCTGGGCGCTCAGGTCCCATCGCAGGTCGTTTGCCACAGAGCATGGAGACGCCGCGTCCAGCACGTCTCCTGCACAGGCTGCGCAGAAACAAAACCCAGTGCCAGGCGGGTCTGCTTTTGGTTCAGTTAGGGTCAAAGTGAGAACCCAGTGCCAGGCGGGTCTGCTTTTGGTTCAGTTAGGGTCAAAGTGAGGAGGGTAGAGGGAAAGGAGGGATCACCCGCTTCTCATCCAGAAGAGTGAGGTCCAGGGCTCTAGTAGGGAAGAACAGATTGATCAGTCTCTAGAGCAGGAGGCAATTCTGCCATCAATCCCCTCCAGGGGACCCTGGGTGACATCTAGGACACCTGTGGCTGTCACGGCTACAGATGCTCCTGGTGTGGAGTGGCTGGAGGCCAGGGATCCTGCTTAGTACCCCGCAGTGACCAGGACAGCCCCAGCAGAGAACAATCCAGCCCGGAATAGAGATAGTGCTGCTGTTAAAAATCCCCGGCTGGGCCGGGCGCCGTGGCTCACGCCTGTAATCCCAGCACTTTGAGAGGCCGAGGCGGGCGGATCACAAGGTCAGCAGATCGAGACCATGGTGAAACCACGTCTCTACTAAAAATACAAAAAATTAGCCGGGCGCGGTTGTGGGCGCCTGTAGTCCCAGCTACTCGGGAGGCTGAGGCAGGAAAATGGCGTCAACCCGGGAGGCGGAGCTTGCAGTGAGCCGAGATCGCGCCACTGCACTCCAGCCTGGGCGACAGAGCGAGACTCCGTCTCAAAAAAAAAAAAAAAAAAAAAAAAAAAAAAAAAATCCCCGGCTGGGCGCGGTGGCTTGTGCATGTAATCCCAGCACTTCGGGAGGCCGAGGCGGGTGGATCATGAGGTCAGGAGATCGAGATCATCCTGGCTAACACGGTGAAACCCTGTCTCTACTAAAAACACAAAAAATTAGCTGGGTGTGGTGGCAGGAGCCTGTAGTCCCAGCTACTCAGGAGGCTGAGGCAGGAGAATGGCGTGCACCTGGGAGGCAGAGTGTGCAGTGAGCCGAGATGGCACCACTGCACTCCAGCCTGGGTGACAGAGAGAGACTCCATCTCAAAAAAAAAAAAAACCCCCTGCCCGACTGGGCGTGGTGGCTCACGCCTGTAATCCCAGCACTTTGGGAGGCCAAGACGGGCAGATCACAAGGTCAGGAGGTTGAGACCAGCCTGACCAGTATGGTGAAACCCCATCTCTACCAAAAATACAAAAATTAGCCGGGCGTGGTGGCGCGCACCTGCAATTCCAGCTACTCAGGAGGCTGAGGCAGAATTGCTTGAACCCGGGAGGCGGAGGTTGCAGTGAGCCTAGATAGTACCATTGCACTGCAGCCTGGGTGACAGAGCGAGACTCTCATCTCAAATAAAAACAAACCACAAAACCCCCGTCCTAGAGACACCATGCACAGATCAGCCTGTACAAACCCCTGGGTGTTCACAAAAGGCGAGGTCCAGGACCACCCACGCACTGCTCAATCCCTGCCACGCCACAGGGGAAAGGTGAGGTATGGGGGGTTACGGGAAGAGTCCCTTCTTCCACCTGCTTCTTCCACACCCCACACCCAGTGAGGGGAACACGCAGGCCCCCATCCATGGACTCATCAAGAAAGTCAGGCTGGCGTGTGGCCGTGCCAGACCCACAGGTGCTACGGGCGAGTCATATGTGGCCTGGCCACTCACTCCGGGGCCTCTCTGAGAAACGGGCAAACGGAGCCCGATAACAAGAATGGCAGGCGGGGGCTCCGGGCAGCGAGGGCAGCTGCGGGAAGGGCGACTATGTGAAGAAAGTCAGTGCGGCTCGGCACAGAGAAGGCAGCAAAACCACCTGGAAACCCCTAACAGTGCAGAACCCGGGGACCAGCAAACAGTCCCGCAGAGGACCCGGGGGGCCAGCAAACAGTCCCGCAGAGGACCCGGGGGGCCAGCAAACAGTCCCGCAGAGGACCCGGGGGGCCAGCAAACAGTCCCGCAGAGGACCCGGGGGCCAGCAAACAGTCCCGCAGAGGACCCGGGGGCCAGCAAACAGTCCCGCAGAGGGCCTGGGGGCCAGCAACCAGCTCGAGGGCCCGGGGGGGCCAGCGAACAGTCCCGCAGAGGGCCCGGGGGGGCCAGCGAACAGTCCCGCAGAGGGCCCGGGGGGGCCAGCGAACAGTCCCGCAGAGGACCCGGGGGGCCAGCAAACAGTCCTGCAAAGGGCCAGGGATTTTCAGCTTTGTGGCCCATGTATGTTTTCTGTCTCATCCAAAAACCATCTTCAGTTCCAGGGGTGTACAAAAATAGGCAGGCCTAGCCAGGTGTGGTGGCTCACGCTTGTAATCCCAGCACTTTGGGAGGGTGAGGCAGGCAGATCACTTGAGGTCAGGAGTTCGAGACCAGCCTGGACAACATGGCAAAACCCCGTCTCTAGTAAAAATACAAAAATTAGCTGGGTGTGGTGGTGCAGGCCTGTAATCCCAGCTACTCTGGAGGCTGAGACAGGAGAATCGCTTGAACCCAGGAGCCAGAGGTTGCAGTGAACTGAGATTGCACCACTGCACTCTAGTCCAGGTGACAGAGCAAGAGTCCATCTTGGCCAGGCACGGTGGGTCGTGTCTGTAATCCCAACACTTTGGGAGGCCAAGGTGGGTGGATCACCTGAGGTTAGGCGTTCAAGACCAGTGTGACCAGCATGGAGAAACCCCGTCTCTACTAAAAACATAAAAATTAGCCGGGCGTGGTGGCGGCACCTGTAATCCCTGCTGCTCGGGAGACTGAGGTAGGAGAACCGCTCGAACCTGGGAGGCGGAGGCTGCAGTGAGCTGAGATCATGCCACTGCACTCCAGCCTGGGCAACAAGAGTGAAACTCCATCTCAAAAAAAATAGGCAGGCCAGAGTTTGCCAACTCCTGGTGTAGATGACAATGAAGGCTTTGAACTTCGATCCTGAGTGCAAGATGGAGCCCTGGAAAGGGACAGGAAGGGGACGGGACGGTGGCACTAACAATCGGATGTGCATTTTTACAAAGGCTGGGGCAGGTACAACAAGGGAGCTCAGAATGCAGAAGCTGAAGTCAGAGGGTCCGGGTGCGGACCCCACCTCTGCCACTTGCTAACTCTGGGATTCTGGCAAGAAACGTTAACTCCCAGGCTTCCCACCTGCAAAACGGGAACAATTCAGGGTGCAGAGAACAAGAACCGTCTAAGAATTCAGTGAGGAATGAAGGCAAAACATCTTGTATCCTGAATACCACCAGAAAGTTTTCAAGAGGTAGCTGTTATTACAGACCATGTTCTGCTGTCCAAAAACTCTTGGGGCCGGGGACATTTTACCATTCAGAATTCCCCCCATTGTAGAAAAGTAAGAGTCCAAGTGCCATGTATTCCAAATCACTGGGGAGGCTGGGGCAGCACTCCGACATCAAATTACTCTTTCTGCGGCGAGAAGCAGGAATACGCACCAGCGTCTCTCCCGGCCTGCGCTGTGGCCATCCGGGCCGGATCGTTCTCTGGGGTGGAGCTGTCCTGGGCGCTGCAGGGTGCTGAGCATCCCTGGCCTCCATCCACTCCATACCAGGAGCGCCCCCCAACTGTGACAACCACAAATGTCCCCAGACATGGCCCAGTGTCCCCTGAGGAAGCACAATCACCCCAGCTGAGAATCAGTGATATTCGCTAAGTGGGAAAAAGAAAGGCTCTCAGTCGGCCGGTCAGTTGCAGTCACTTTCTGGCCAAATGACTTTGCTGTAAACTTACGGCAAACCTTTCAGTTTACAGAGTATTCAGGATTTTAGAACTGCAAAAAAGGGACCGTGGATCTACATTAAACCGTGGGGTAAAGAAGAGCTTCAGGGGCTCTGAAAGGACGGAGATCAACGGGAACTGGAATTGTCAGAAAATTCTCCTGGAGGAGTTAGGATTTGAAAAACTTGTGGACGTCAGTTCATCCTGTAAATATCTACTGATTGTGCCAAGGATCCAGTAGCAAACAAGGCAGACGACATTCCTTCCTTCCCAAGGCCTGAATATCCCCGATTATCATTATTACAATTATCACCCTCATTGCAATGGGCTGGACAAAGAGCTGGGGGAATGTGGCTGGGCAAGAGAAAAGCCAAGGATACGGGCAAGGATTTGCCTCAACAACAACCAGAGTGACTTTCTAAAATCGGGTACGGTGGCTCACATCTGCAATCCCAGCACTTTGGGAGGCTGAAGCAGATGGATCACTTGAGGTCAGAAGTTCAAAACCAGTCTGGTTAAGATGGTGAAACCCCATCTCTACCAATAATACAAAAATTAGCCGGGTGTGGTGGTGCGTGCCTGAAATCCCAACTACTTGGGAGGCTGAAGCAGGAGAATCGCTTGAACCCCGGAGGCAGAGGTTGCAGAGAGCCTCTGTGGGCAGAGATCGACCACTACACCCCGGCCTGGGAGACAGAGAGAGACTGTCTCAAAAAATAAATAAACAAGTAAAGAAAAAACACAACATCACCCCTTTACCTTTAAATTAAAAGGGTCTTGGCTGGCTACAGTGGCTCATGTCTGCAATCCCAGTACTCTGGGAGGCCGAGGCAGGTAGATTGCTTGAACCCAGGACTTCAAGACCAGCCTGGGCAACACAGCGAAACCTCATCTCTACAAAAATTAGCCAAGCGTGGTGGTGCAGGTCTGTAGTCCCAGCCACTCAGGAGGCTGAGGCAGGAGGATTGCTTGAGCCCAGGAGTTCCAGGCTGCAGGGAGTCGTGATCGCACCACTGCACTCCAGCCTGGGCCCCAAAGTAAATAAATAACACAATAAACAGGTCCCCTCTTTACGTTCCAGCCAAACTGACTTTCTGCTCTCCAAACACGTTCCCTCCTCCCGGGACGCCTCCTTCCCCGGTCCTGGCAGGACACCTGCTTCTCCCAATCAAGCAAGTCAAGGCTCACCTCTTCAGAAAAGCCCCCCAGGACCACCCTCTCTCTGGGAATGCCCCGTTCGTGTTTATTTGCTCCCTGGGACTGCCCTGTTCGTGTTTATTTACTCCAGAGCACCGATCCCTCCCTATCTTCGATCCTCTCTTGCTTATTTACTTGTTGAATGTCTGTCTCTGGCTCTAGAATTCCGGGAAAACGGGGACCGGAGTCCTCAAATCACGGCCTCCCGAGGGTTCGCCACGGGGCCCGACCCATCCGGAAGGGAAGCGCCATCAACTTTGCAGAATGAATGAAGCGCTGGAAAAGCTGGTTCGTTCATTCTGCAAACGAGAGAGCGGGGTCGCCCACCTCCCCCGCTTCCCCTCCAGCCCGGCCGAGGGTGGCTCGGGGACCACTCCGCTCGAGCCTTAGGCCCAAGTCGCGACCCCGGGAGGAGTGAGGGTGCAGGGGAGCCCGGGTCCGGCGAGCGGGGTAGTCGGTACCTGCGGGGGGCTTCATGGCGGGTGGGTCTGCGCCTGCGGCTCCCTCCCTCCTTCCACCTGCTACGCGTCCAGCCACCTCGGCCACTGAGGCCGCCTCTCTCGGCCCAACCGCCGCCACCGCCGCCACGGCCGCCTGAAGACCAAGGGACCCGCCGCCTGCGCACCCGGGGCATGCTGGGGCGGCGCGTGCACAGGGAGGGCAGGACGCACGCGTGCCCAAGCCCCGCCCACACCTGAAGGAGGCGGGTCGAGACGCTGGAGCTCTCTGCGCATGCGCTCAACCCTCCCAGTCCGTCATTGGTCTCGGGGTTGCGTGGGCGGAGCCTCTTGCGGTACCCCTCCAGAGCCGCCGGGGTGGCTAGAAAGGACGGTTTCCTTGGAAACCGCACGCCGCTGACGCCTCTCAGCCTCTGTCTGAGCGGTTCTTTCCGCGGAAACTTCGCCTGGGCTTCAGGCTACCGTGTTATTGTGTGCTTGCCTCCCTTCTTATAGCTGTGTGTTGGGCCAGTGTTATTATCGATCGCTAACTGTATCCCAGGCCCACTTTCCAGCATCTGAATCAGACGAATCAATTACATTAACCAGAAGTTTTGGTGTTTGGTTGTTTTTGAGACGGAGTCTCGCTCTGTCGCCCAGGCTGGAGTGCAGTGGCAGCAATCTCGGCTCACTGCAACCTCCGCCTCCCGGGTTCAAGCAATTCTCCTGCCTCAGCCTCTCGAGTAGCTGGGACTACAGGCGCGAGCCGCCACGCTCGGCTAATTTTCGTATTTTTAGTAGAGACAGGGTTTCACCATGTTGGCCAGGATGGTCTTAATCTCTTGACCTCGTGATCCGCCCGCCTCGGCCGCCCAAAGTCCTGGGATTACAGGTGTGAGCCACCGCGCCCGGCCAAGGTTTTTTTTTTTTGTCAGAAACATAAGCAAGTAAACTGATTCATGTCAAATAACAGGTGTTTTGGAACAGTGCAGTAACCTGACCTACATCCAGTGTTGTGGGTTGAAACAAAAAACATCTGGAACCGTCTGTCTTGAACTGTTATGGCACCCAGAAAAAACAATGTACTACAATTAAACTGGCAAAAACGAAGCAACCGACCTCCTTTCTTTCCTTTTTTGTTTTT
Organism: Macaca thibetana thibetana; assembly: GCF_024542745.1. Lineage (NCBI taxonomy): Eukaryota > Metazoa > Chordata > Mammalia > Primates > Cercopithecidae > Macaca > Macaca thibetana. The sequence continues at coordinate 21,436,795 of NC_065596.1, forward strand.
TGTTTCGTTTTGTTTTGGAGGGACTGGACGGAGTCTCACTCTGTCGCCCAGGCTGGAGTACCATGGCGCGATCTCGGCTTACTGCAACCTCTGCCTCTCGGGGTTCAAGCGATTCTCCTGCCTCAACCTCCCGAGTAGCTGGGACTACAGATGCCCGCACCACGCCCAGCTAGTTTTTGTATTTTTAGTAGAGACAGGTTTTCAGCATGTTGGCCAGGCTGGTCTCGAACTTCTGACCTCAAGTGATCTGCCCCTTGGCCTCCCAAAGTGCTGGGATTACAGGTGTCAGCCACCGCGCCCGGTCTCACCTTCTTTATTTCTGCAAAAGAAATTAAAATAATCCACGCCATTAATCGTGCATGTATTTCGAGTAGGACAACAATGAATTGGGAGAACATTTCTGGCAACTATAACTCAGATGGTGATCAGTTTTCTGTCGTCCTTGGAAATTTCTCATCTCTCATCTCTATTTTTTTTTTTCCATATGTCTTGAGCACACCAAGCTTTTACATTGGCCTTCATTTTCGCTGTTCCCTGTGCCTGGGGTCCGTTTGGACTTTTTCCTATCCTTGAAATCCAAATCTAAAGGATGATCTTTCCTACTCATACCATACAACTTAGCTCCCGGTGGCAATCACACCACCTTCATTTTTTTTTGTAGTGTTAGCTGTGAAATTTCTTGTTTATCTATTTATGTACTAGTTTATTAGTTTATAGTTCGTCTACCCCAATGCAAAATAATGACAGTAGACACTTTGCTGGTTTTTATGACTGGTTTGCAATAAATATGGAATATTAGGCACCTGCTGCCTACTAATGTTTCTATTCTCACAAGCGTCTCATAAATTGACTGCATGAAAGAATGCATTTGTGGGTGAGTAGATGGGTGGTTGAATAAATGAACAAAGATAGCGAGCGGACAACACTGACTCCCATTCATTGCGGGGCTATGACGCTCTGGAGTCCAGGTGGCCAAACGCGGCTGCACCACGTGGCCGGCCCAGCACCACGTGGTCAGCTCGGCGACCGGCTGGAGTCAGCCACTGTTCCACCGTGCACCGCTTCGTTCCCGCCCTAGAGGGCAAACCAGCCCCGACTTCCGGCCTCCATTAGGTCGTAGAGGTCAGTTGCCCTAACGACCAGCTGGTTCCCGCCTCTACGTTGCGTCACTTCCTTCCACGCCCACCTCGATCATTAACGCGCCTGTGCAGAAGGGAAGCAACCCGGGGAGCCCTTCTTCTGCGCAGGCGTCGCGCCCGGGGGCCGGGGCCGGGCGGCTCCGCGGTGCGCAAGCGCAACCGTCGGTGGGTCGGGGATCGGTCGCCTGAGAGGTGAGTGAGGGGCACTGTGCTGAGCCTGGCGGGTGTGGGGTCTGCGACTCGGGGCTCACAGGGCCCCAGAGCCCGTAAGAGGTTGGGGATCGTGAGGCCAGGGTCAGCGCGACCCGCGGGGTCCTGTGAGTAGGCGGAGCGGAGGGGAAACTGAGGCCGGGCGGCATCGGGCAGGCCCTTCGAGCCCTGATCTCCCTTCCCCGGGCCCCAGGTCCTGGAAATGCTGGTCCGCGGACTGGTGGCGAGGACGGCTGGAGGGGAAGGCGCCCCGCATGTAGTGAGCGCTCGCTGGGTGTTCGCTGCCGTTCCGCTCTTACTAACTGCCTGGAAAAGTCGTCCCTGTGACTCGGGGACCCCCGTTTGTGGGGACTCAAGTCGGGACTCTGGTCCCAGCGCCGCCAGTCCCTACCTGGGTGACCTTGCCCAGCCTCTTGGCTTCTCGGAGCCTCAGTTTTCCCGTCTGTAAAACGGGCGTTGTCAGAAGTCCCTGCCTGGGAGAATGAGAGCCGCCGCAGGGTCCAGCGGAATCTGAGAACTCCAAAGAATTAGCAGCCGTTCGTCTTATTTCATGTTTAGAGTCTTCTTCTGCATATCGTGCTAGAGGTGGGGGAAATCTGGGATTCAGAACCAGCCCACCACCACCACCCACCCGCTGTGTAAACCTGGATGAGTCGCCTTCCCTCTCTGAGCAAACCTTCTTTTTCGTAAACGAGTTGTAAAAGCAGATGTCTGGGAGGGTCATTATGAGGATAAGCCCACATTCAATGATTTGATCAGGTGCCTGGAACTTGATAAGAGAGAGCTGGCTTGAGAACGGCTGTTTTTGTTATTAGGTGGCAGAAAATTGCAGTGCAATGTGCCTCTCAGAGGTTGGATCATTGTCCCGTTTACTTTTGTTTCTGTCTCTGATTATTCGTTCTCTCTGCCTTTTCCCTCCCTTGACCAGTGTGGTTCTCAACCAGGAACAATTCTGTGCCCCAGAGATTCTTGGTGACATTTGTGCTTTTCACGATTCAGGGGACCCCCTGGTTTGGAGTCGGTGGAGGCCAGGGTTGCTGCTCAACACCCTGCAGTGCCCAGGATGGCCCCACCCCAGAAAACGATCCAACTTTGAATGTCAATAACGCTTTAAAAACCACACCCTACCATACGGGTGGATCACCTGAGGTCAGGAGTTCGAGACCAGCCTGACCAATGTGGTGAAACGCCGTCTCTCTTGAAAATACAAAACTTAGCTGGGCATGGTGGCGTGCACCTGTAATCCCAGCTACTCAGGAGGCTGAGGCAGAAGAATCCCTTGAACCCAGGAGGCAGAGGTTGCAGAGACCCAAGATCACACCACTGCACTCCAGCCTGGGTGACAGAGCGAGACCCTGTCAAAAAAAACCCAAAAAACAAAAAAAACCTACCCTAGATCAGTGATTCTTCCCCAGCATGGGCAGCTGGGAGTGTGTGGGCCCGGGAAATGGTATACAAAGTTTTGTGTGTGCACCCAATTTTGTGCAGCGAGAAGTGGGTACTTTGGAGTTTAGCTTCTCAAGTGAGGCTGCCTGGGTTCAGAACGCCTCATTTGCATCCTCCTAGCTGGGTGGTCTTGGGTGGTCCCCATCTTTCCAAGCCTCAGTTTTTCTTCTGTGGAACGGGGATTATAAAAGTAACCACCTCAGGTGTGTGAGGATTCAACCGGGCAAGGTATCAGCTAACCAGAAGGCCACATCCACCTCTGGCCTGTTTTTGGGAATGAAGGTTTGTGGGAACACAGCCACACTCCTTGGTTTGCATGTTACCTGTGGTTGGTTTCGAGCTAAGAAGGCACAGTTGAACAGTTGCCGTAGGGACCTTAGCGCCTGCCGAGCTGAAGACAGTCTGGCCCTTTTCAAAAAAACCTCTGCTGACCCCTAAAATAAGCTATCGCATGTACAGCACTTAGCTGGGTGCCTGGAAAGCTGTAAGCGCGCCAAGGATTTGAGCTGAGGTTTATAATTAAATCTTCCTAGAAGGGTGAATGATTCCAAATGGGGGTGAGCTCTGCCCCAGATTGGACGGATCCTTGAGAGCGGCAGTCTTACTCAATTCTATGGTTGTTTTTTTGCCAAGACCCAACAGTGGCCCTGGTAGGAAGTGCTTGGTACAGGCCGAAGGCATAAAAGGGGTGGTTTGAGATAGGGTCTTGCTCTGTCGCCCAGGCTGGAGTGTAGTGGCGCAATCTCCGCTCACTGCAGCCTCGACCTCCCGGGCTCAGGCCCTCCCACCTCAGCCTCCTGAGTAGCTGGGACTACAGGTGTGCACTACCACACCCGACTAATTTTAGTATTTTGTTGTTTTAGAGATAGGGTTTCACCGTGTTAACCAGGCTGGTCTCAAACTCCTGGGTTCAAGCGATCCTCCACCTTGGCCTCCAGAGTTCTGTGATTACAGGCGTGCCTCACTGCACCTGGCCCGTTTTCTCTTTTACTGAGGTGGAAACAGAGACCCAGAGAGAAATGGCCTCCCCATTTCAAGGAACTTGACCACGTGTCTGTGAATTTTTCAACCATCGAAGGCTTTCCTGAGTCCATAGGGTTTAGACGCTGCCAGATGCTGGTGTTCAAAGGGAAGCTGGGTCTGTCAAGAGGTAGAAAGCCTTGTAAGAGATGCTGGGCCAGAGATGGAGTTTGCAGGAATACTAGATTCTCTCCTAGAGTTGGGCAGGAGAGGTGAGCACTTGAGTTTGAGTGGCACGTACAGGGTTTGGTGTAGGCCCCACAGACGACCCCCAGCTGGTGGGGGGGCCTCCTATGCACACTCCTGGGGTTCCAGGGAGCACTTGAGGGCTTTTATGTGTACAGTGACCTCCTGGTGGCATTTTAGAAGAAAGTGGACTTCGATGTGGGGAGTGGGCAGGGGACTGAGCTAGAACTCGGGTGTCCTGAGAGGGAGTGAGGAGCAGGGCACCTGGCTTTCCTGCCCTGCCGTTGGTGAGAAGCAACGTGGATTTGGGATGGAGGCGGGCAGAGTGCCCACAGAAGGCGGTGGGCAAGAGCGGGCGCTTCCTACTGGGGTGTAAGGAGGTAAGATGGCCTCAGTTTATGAGGATATTCTGTTTTTTTCCATTGAATGATCCATTCTGGGCAGGGAAATAAGGAAGAGAGGTGGTTGTGAGTTTTTTGTCTGGTTTTAGAGACAGGGTCTCACTTTGTCACCCGGGCTGGAGTGCAGAGCCCAGTCACAGCTCACTGCAGCCTCCAACTCCTGGGCTCAAAACGATCCTCTCGCCTCAGCCTCTCAAGCAGCTGGGACTACTGATGTGTGCCGCCACGTCAGGCTAATTTTTTTTTTTTTTTTTTTTGGTGGAGTCTCTTTTGTAGGGTCTCACTATACACTGTATAATAGCCCAAACTGGTCTCAAACACCTGGACTCGAGCGATTCTCTCGCCTCGGCCTCCCAAAGTGCTGGGATTACAGGCGTGAGCCCCCGCCCCTGACCGAGGGGGCCGTGGTTTGATTTTGTTTTCATTTTAATGATAAAATGAAAAGGTGGGATGTGGAGTCCTCGGCTCAGAGCCGAAAGGGACACTGAAGGCCCCTACGCGGGAGCTGGCGCCACCCCCACGGGCCAGCACTCCTCCCACCCTCACTTGTGCGGCCTCTGCCTTGAGACCAGGCCTCGGCCATGGCTCCTGCGCACCCATAAAGCCGTCGCTGTTGGGAGACACAGCAGGCCTTCTCTGAGAATGCTGTCCCGCAGCCAAACCCTCCAAGTTGTGGTTGTCCCAGAGACAGCGAGTGCCAAATGGCAGTTGAGGAACATGCGTCCTCATGCCTGCTGGACCTCCCTCCGAAGAGCAGAAAACTTTCTGACGGGAAAGCCCGGCTGCTGAAGCAGATTTGAGAACCGTTTGATGATGTCCCCCACCTTGGGGATGGCAGAGAAGCCACAGGTCCTAGCACCCCCGGCCTGTGTCACGTGCAGGGCGGGGCCGTGCTTACCTTAGGTGAGCTGTCCTCCACCACGGACCGCAGTTCTGAAACCCAGAATACCCTGCAAACAGAAGGTTTTCAGAAAGTTCACAGCAAAGTCATCTGGCCAGAAAAAGCTGACCCGTGCTGACTTCCAGCCTTTCTTCTTCCCACTTAGTGGCCGCCATGATTTACAGCTGGGGGCAGTTTGGCAGCGTCTGGGGACGTGTGTGGTCGTCTCAGCCGGAGAGTGTTTCAGGCGTGCATGGGGGGGAGCCAGGGGTGCCGCTCAGCCGCCTGCTGTGCGCAGGACAGAGTCATCCACCCAAGATGCCCACGGTGCCACGGGGGAGACGCCTGCGTTAATTATTTGGGAAAAAATTGAGCCTGCTCCCTGCTCACACAGACACCAGAATAAACTTCCAGCGGGGCAGAGGGTGGGAATCGAGGTCCCCAGGTCCTCGGGTTCGCCGCCTCGCTCCCTCTCCGTGTAGCGTGTAGATTTATCTTTTGTTTTGTTAGAGACAGGGTCTCACTTTGTCGCCCAAGTTGCTCTCGAACTCCTGGGCTCAAGCAACCCTCCACAGTTTGTGAATTTCAATGGGTGCAGCCTCCTGGGCCTTGGTAGAGCAAACAATCACGGGACACAGAGTCTCCTGGGGATCAGTGGCATCCCCTGGCCCAGGGAGTCTAAGCTGGGACACTTCTGCTCAGCTGTGCCCCAGGCTAACGGGGAGGGGGCAGGGTAGAGACCACGAGGCCAAGAGGTTCTCTGGGCCGTGGAGGGTGTTCCAGGAGAGAAAACAGCACGTGCAAAGGCCCTGGGGTACAGAGGCGCTGGCGGGACCGGGAGGGAGGAGTGTGACTCAGTGAGGCTCACTCTTCCACTCTCGGAACCCTCAGTGGATCCCTAGCCACCCGCCACCCCGTCCAGTCCTCACACCTCAGTCTAAGAGAGAAGGAAACCGGTACACCAAAGATGAGATTTCTTGGTTTAGAAGGAGCGCACATCCCCCTCCACACACCCGCCCCCAGCGTGGATCGTGCTAGGCCCTGCGTGCCTGGAATGCTAAGCCGCGTTCCAGCTGTCACTGGTATGATCTTGCGTGTGCCACCTGTCCGGGCCTGTCACCCCTCTATAAGAGGGGGCTGTGACCCCCGCCTTCTAAGTTTAAGGGGGGACTCAGCCAGGTGTGGTTTCTTTTTTTTTTTTTTTTTTGAGACGACGTCTCGCTCTGTCTCCCAGGCTGGAGTGCAGTGGCGCGATCTCAGCTCACTACAATCTCCACCCCCCAGGTTCAAATGACTCTCCTGCCTCAGCCTCCCGAGTAGCTGGGATTACAGGCGCCCGCCACCACGCCCCACGCCCGGCTAATTTTTGTATTTTTAGTAGAAGCCGGTCTGGTCACGAACTCCTGACCGTCTCAGCCTCCCAAAGTGCTGGGATTATAGGCCTGAGCCACCGCGCCTGCCTCAGGTCTTGTTTCTCTTGCTTGCTGTTGCCTCTTCCGAATCTGAAGTCACCAAGTGAGGTGTGTTTGCATGGGGATCCTGACCTGAGGCCACCTGTTACAGAATCCTTTCCAATGAAACCTCTAAAAAGGTGTCGGCACCATTCTCAGCTAAAGACAACTGGCTGGGTGGGACCCTCGTCTCAAAGACCCCAGACTTTGAAAAGAAACTGTTATTTTTTTTCAGGCAGGGTCTTGCTGTCTTTCCCAGGCTGGAGTGCAGGGGTGCTCACTGCGGCACGGACCTCCTGGGCTCAAGCGATCCTCCTGCCTCAGCCCCTCAAGCAGCTAGGGCTAGAGATGTGTGCCACCACACCCAGCTAATTTTTTAATGTTTTGCAGAGCTGGGGTCTCCCTGTGTTGCCCAGGCTGCTCTTGAATTCCTGTGCTCAAGTGATCCTCCCACTTTGGCCTCCCAAAGTGCTGCTGGGATCTCAGGTGTGAGGCGCTGTGCCGGGCCTTTTTTTTTTTTTTTTTTTTTGAGTTGGAGCTTCGCTCTTTTTGCCCAGGCTGGAGTGCAATGGCATGATCTCGTCTCACCACAACCTCCGCCTCCCAGGTTCAAGCAATTCTCTTATCTCACCCTCCCAAGTAGCTGGAATTACAGGCATATGCCACTACAACTGGCTATTTTTTGGAGACTGGGTTTCACCACGTTGGCCAGGCTGGTCTCGAACTCCTGACCTCAGGTGATCCACTCGCCTTGGCCTCCCAAAGTGCTGGGATTACAAGTGTGAGCCACCGTGCCCAACCAGTCTTTCTTTTTTTTTGAGACGGAATTTTGCTCTGTCACCTAGGATGGAGTGCAGTGGCTCTATCTCAGCTCACTGCAGCCTCCACCTCCCAGGTTCAAGCGATTCTCCCGCCTCAGCCTCCTGAGTAGCTGGGACTACAGGTGTGTGCCACCATGATTGGCTAATTTTGTTTGTATTTTTAATAGAGACGGGGTTTCACCACGTTGGTCTCGAACTCCTGACCTCAGGCGATCCACCTGCCTCAGCCTCCAAAAGTGCTGGAATTATAGGCGTGAGCCACCGTGCCTGGCCAAGAATTACCATCTTAATCAGTTATAAATGCACAGTTCAGTGGCTTTAAGCACATCTACACGGCTATGCAGCCATCGCCACCATCACCTCCAGAAGTTTCTCATCTCCCCAGGCTGAAACTGTCCCCATGAAGCATTCACTCCCCATGCCCTCCCCAGCCTCTGGCACCCCCAATTCTACTTTTGGTCTCTGTGAGTCCAGTGACTCTAGGGACCACCTAGGAGGGGAGTCGCACGGGATTTGTCCCTCTCTGTCTGTCTTATTTCACTGAGCGTGACATCCTCAAGGTCCGCCCTTGTAGCCTGGTCCGGATTTCCTTTTTGTGGCTGCCGGAGTATTCCGTCTTGTGGAGAGACCACATCGTGTTGATCCACTCACCTGTCCGTGGACACTTGGACTGTTTGCTTTTGGCTGTTGTAATGCTGCTGTCAAAACATGCGGTTAAAAAAAACAAAAAAAATTCCGTAAACCAAAAATCTTAACCTTTTGGGTGGCACGTGTCTGTTTTCCTTGGGTTCGGGGGTCAGGAGACCTGACTGGTTTGCTCTCTGAACCCTGTTGGCCAGGGCGGATGACGTCAGCTTTTGTGGTTTCACTTACTGGTGGTGGTTGACCTCCGTGGGCCCTGATGTGTCGCACATGAGATCTTTGGATTCCGGGACTGGCTGCCCGCCAGGCTCTAGACCGTCCTGATCTCAGACCTCAGAGTTTCCGGCTCTCCCTTGTGTCCTGAGATGGGGGTGGAAAACTCATTACCGTCCCCCAGGAGCTTTCCGGAAGACCGCAACTCCCCAACACAAAACATAGCTCTTGCAGATTTCGCCTCCTTTAGAACATCGAGCTGGGACGACCACACCATGAAATTCAGTGGCTTTTGGTGCCTTCGCGGGGTTGCGCAGCCATCACCACTCTCTGGTTCCAGAGCTGTCTCATCGCCCCAAAAGGAAGCAAGGAGGCTCCGTCCCCACCAGCTGTCACTCGCCTTCCCCTCCCCAAGCCCTGGCACCCATGCGTCTCCTTCCTGTCTCTGGACATTTTATAGAAATGGAGTCAGGGAGTCACACCCTGTGTGTGCTTTGTGTCTGGCTTCTTTTGCTCTCTGTTTTTTTTTTTTTTTTTTTTTTTAAATGATTGCTGATGGATGTTGCTTTCCCTGAAAGGGAAACAAAACTGTGGGTACACCTGGGACTGCGCGTGTGCAGAGGCGTGGAAGTCCACATCGCCGGTGTCGTCCGAGTCTGACGTCAGCCACTGTTTAAAGCCTGGCGGGCCGATGCCTTGCTTGTCTCTGGCGCGTGGTGGGTTATGCGGTCAGGCGGCCCACACCTCGTCTTCTAGGGGTAGTGGCTGTTCAACTCATGTAGAGGTATTTTAGGGGAACCAAGACACTGAACACCTCTGATCTTGAGTGTGGGGGCAGGTCAGGTGCCTGCCGGGCATGGATCCTGCCGTGCCTGTGGCTCCAGTGGCCTCGAGCGAACACCTCCATCCCCAGTCCTGCCACATAGGTCACCGCACCGAGGTCATGAGACGGTGCACCCACAGGCTCTTCACGTCCTCCTCTTCTAGTCCAGCGTCTCTCCCACTGGGAGCTGTGAATGTTGGGGCTGGATCATCCTCTGGGGCAGAGTCGTCCTGGGCACTCCAGGGCACTGAGCAGCATCCCTGGCCTCCACCCACTCCATGTGAGACACCACCAAGTGTCTCAGCACGTCCATCGAGAACCGCTGATCTGGGAGAGAAACGGAGTCTAGAGAAAGATGCACGCACGATCCATCGAGAACCACCGATCAGGGAGAGAGACAGAATCTGGAGAGAGATGCATGCACGATCCATCGAGAACCACCGATCAGGGAGAGAGACAGAATCTAGAGAGAGATGCACGCACACACATGCGCACACACACAGCTTCTGCAAAATCCAGTGGGTCAGTAGAATCCATGGGTTTCCTCAGCATTTGCCTCCTGGAGGAGGCCGGGTGTGGTGGCTCACACCTGGGATCCCAGCACTTTGGGAGGCCAAGGCAGGAGGATTGCTTGAGGCCAGGAGTTTGAGATCAGCCTGGGCAACGTGGTGAGATCTCATCTGTTAAAGAAAAATCAAATTCTCTGGCGGCGCCCCTCCCCTCTTTGCCAATGTTCATGAGCAGATATTTTACACAGTTGACGTTCTAGGTCTGCGAAGTGCTCAGACAGGTCATCTGCGTGGTTTTTAAAGCTTTTGGTGCCCTGCCTCTGATCCTGTCTACACGGGGATGAAGGCCTCTGTGTATGTTGCACGCGTGTTAACCTATGTGTCTTGGGCCGTCAGACATCTGTGCACTTAAATTTAAATTAAAATGGACGTTTGCATAGAAGTGATAGGAAGCGTCGTTTTCTTACAAAAGAAGCTGCCCCTTGGGCAGCTGGCTTCTGGGACTCCAGCACAGTGAGCAACGTGCAGCCGCTCCCTCCCACTGTGTCCCTTCACCGTTCCCTTCCAAGTGACACCCTTCACCGTTCAACACCCTTCACTGTTCCCTTCCGAGTGACGACAGGACCCTGGGCACAAGACCACGCCCCCCTGCCCAACCCGCCTCGGTTCATCTGGAGACAGGGCTGACCCACTTGCTGGAGTCGTCCTGAGGACAGAGGTGCGTTCTGAGACGCCTGCTCCCCAGGCGATAGCGTCAGTTTGCTGGGGCCGCCATGACAGAGTGCCGTAGACCAGGCAGCTGCAACAGAGTTCATCGTCTCTCGGTCCTGGAGGCCAGAAGTCCATGATCAGGGTGCCGACGGGGCTCGTTCCTTGTGAAGGTGTGAGGGTGATCTGGTGTCCCTGCCGTGTGGCCGCGTCACCCCGTCTCTGCCCTCGGAGTCCCTGCCGTGTGGCCGCGTCACCCCGTCTCTGCCCTCGGAGTCCCTGCCGTGTGGCCGCGTCACCCCGTCTCTGCCCTCGGAGTCCCTGCCGTGTGGCCGCGTCACCCCGTCTCTGCCCTCGGAGTCCCTGCCGTGTGGCCGCGTCACCCCGTCTCTGCCCTCGGAGTCCCTGCCGTGTGGCCGCGTCACCCCGTCTCTGCCCTCGGAGTCCCTGCCGTGTGGCCGCGTCACCCCGTCTCTGCCCTCGGAGTCCCTGCCGTGTGGCCGCGTCACCCCGTCTCTGCCCTCGGAGTCCCTGCCGTGTGGCCGCGTCACCCCGTCTCTGCCCTCGGAGTCCCTGCCGTGTGGCCGCGTCACCCCGTCTCTGCCCTCGGAGTCCCTGCCGTGTGGCCGCGTCACCCCGTCTCTGCCCTCGGAGTCCCTGCCGTGTGGCCGCGTCACCCCGTCTCTGCCCTCGGAGTCCCTGCCGTGTGGCCGCGTCACCCCGTCTCTGCCCTCGGAGTCCCTGCCGTGTGGCCGCGTCACCCCATCTCTGCCCTCACATCCACACAGTGTTCCCCCTGTGTGTGTGTCTGCATCCAAACGTCCCCTTTTTATAAGGACGTTAGTTACTGCTCTCGGGACGTGCCGTACTCTGGTATGAGGCCATCTTACCGAATTCTGTCTGCCAAGATCGTATTTCCAGGTGAGGTCACGTTCCGAGGTTCTGGCAGTTCGGACTTCAGTGTCTGGATCTGGGGGACACGGTGCAGTGCATGACAGTATTCAGCCCCTGGAGCCGCTTGTCAGCGCAGCTGTACGCAGAGGGTCCCTGGGGCCCGGCTGGGGAGTGGGACTTGGCGGCAGACCCCAGCTGTGCTGTTCTCATGCTGTGCCAGCTCAGAAGGAGGAGCTGCGGCCTCCTGGGTGCTGGGTCAGAGTTTCCTTGTAGGCGTTTGTGGCTTTAGTCACTTTTCAGAGAGCAGAGAAGAATAAGAAATTATCCAGAGGCAGCCGTCACCGTGCAAGATTCCTTCAGGCCCGGCGCTTCCTTGTCCATCCCGAGGCTGGTGGCCTCTCGGCCAGGCCCTGTCTGACCCAACCTGAATCCCAGTGTCTGATCTCAAACCTGTGCTTCTCCTCACGGCGGTTCCCCTGCTCCGGAGGCCTCAGGCCTGCCTCTCCCTTGCCTCATGCGTCTTGGCACACAGAGCACAGCTAAAAATACAGTCCACTACGCACAGGCTGGGCCAGGCCCCAGGAGGAAGGCCGGTGGCACACAGCCCCGCCACCCTGTGTGTTGGCCAGCGAGGGACACAGACAGGGAAGACCCAGCCGCTTGGAGACACCAGAGGCCCTCACAAGGAGTGGATTCCAGGGAAGGCGGCCGCCCAGCCCAGCCTGGAAGGAGCAGGTGGAGGAGGGAGGCCCGGCTAAGGGAACCTCATCGCAAGAACAGAGGATGGGGGTCCCCTCCCGCAGCGGGAGTGCAGAGGATGGGGGTCCCATCCCACGCCCAGGGCCTCCCCAAGGGCTGCCCCTCCACGCACCAGCACCACAGCAGCCCCTCTCCATGCCTGCTTCCGGCCTCAGAGCAGGTTCTCCAAATGCTCCCAGTGAAGCTCCCAGTGAAACTGCAGCCGGGCAGCATTTCTGGAATAGCCTCAGCCTGTGTTGATCTGGACACAGTGGGTGCACGGGCACCCGTCCACGTGCCTGCCTGTGTGGGGGTGTTCACTCAGCATTGTGCACCCCTCCCCACGCCCTCCCCACACGCACCCCTGATCCCCACACGCGCCCGTGATGGGGAGGTGCTGTCGCCATCCATGGGGGACAGAGGAGGAAACTGAGGCTCAGCAGAGTTAAGTCGCTTCCCGTAGGTCACACCACCAAAAACAGCCAACCGAGGTCTATGCCACGAGACTCACCGCGAGGAATCGTGATTTCTTTTTTTTTTTTTTATACGGAGTCTCACTCTGTTGCCAGGCTGCAGTGCAGTGGCGCGATCTCGGCTCACTGCAACCTCCAACTCCCTGATTCAAGTGATTCTCCTGCCTCAGCCTCCCGAGTAGCTGGGATTACAGGCACGTGCCACCACGCCCAGCTAATTTTTGTATTTTTAGTAGAGGTGGGGTTTCACCGTGTGAGCCAGGATGGTCTCGATCTCCTGACCTCGTGATCCACCCGCCTCGGCCTCCCAAAGTGTTGGGATCACAGGCTTGAGCCACCGCGCCTGGCAGAATCATGTTACTAACAACAGACATCACAGGGTGCCAAGCGCTGGGCTGACAGCTTCCGGGTTATTTTTTGCCCTGACCCCTGACAGCAGCCACAGTGGGGCTCCCCATTTTACAGACATGGAGGCGGAGGCTCAGGCTGAACAACCCGTCCGAGCTCACAGGCTTTGCAGGCCACGATCCGGGACCCAAACCGCCTGGCCTCTCCCTCACAACCCGGCTGGCTTATAACAACCAAGATTGATGTCCCTCGCAGCTCTGGAGGCCAGAAGTCTGAGATGAAGGTGCGGGCCGGGCCACGTTCCCTCTGAAGGCCCCGAGGGAGGCTCCGTCCTGCCTCTTCCAGCTGCTGGGGGCCGGCGAGCCCCGCCTTTCTTCACGTAACCACGTCGCCTCAGCCTCTGCCTCTATCTGCACGTGGCCGTCTCCGTGCGGCCGTGTCCAGTCCCTGCATTAGGGCCACCACAGCAACCTCATCTCCACTTGCTTCCATCTGCAAAGACACAAACAAGGTCCCGTGCTCGGTCCCAGGAGGACGTGACTAGGGGAACACTGTTCAGCCCAGAACTTGGCTGCTCCGGCGGTGGTGGCTGCTTCTCTGCACAGCTTGTTGCATCCAAACGTTTAGAGTCACCGTGGCCGGCCTGCGGGGTAAATGGAGGCACGGTGAGGCCGAGCCTGCCCGAGGTGGTGGCACAAGGCAGCCGGCCAGCCTGCCCCGGGGGAAGCTCACGCAGCTCGTGGCAGGACTTCCTGCTCAGCGCCGTGAAGGTCACTGCGGCCAAGGCCCCTCCAAGTTGGCCCAGGCGCCCAGGAAACCTGCGTGAAAGGTCTTGTACTAAAAAAAGACCTGTCCGTAGACTGCAGCTCCAGATTCCAGAGCAGCCTCCCCCGATGTCACCATCTGGCGCCCTTTAGAGCTTTGGCAGGAAACTGCAGGGACCACAGACATGAGCAGAAGCAGCTGTCAAGTCCTGGGAGTGAGGAACAAGACAGGGTGTCGGGGGGGACCAGGCGGGTGTCGGGGGGTGTCCGAGGGGGGACCAGGCGGGTGTCCGAGGGGGGACCAGGCGGGTGTCCGAGGCGGGACCAGGCGGGTGTCGGTGGGGGACCAGGCGGTGTCCGAGGGGGGACCAGGCGGGTGTCGGGGGGGGACCAGGCGGTGTCCGAGGGGGGACCAGGCGGGTGTCCGAGGGGGGACCAGGCGGGTGTCGGGGGGGGACCAGGCGGTGTCCGAGGGGGGACCAGGAGGGTGTCCGAGGGGGGACCAGGCGGGTGTCCGAGGCGGGACCAGGCGGGTGTCGGTGGGGGACCAGGCGGTGTCCGAGGGGAGACCAGGCGGGTGTCCGAGGTGGGACCAGGCGGGTGTCGGGGGGGGACCAGGCGGTGTCCGAGGGGGGACCAGGCGGGTGTCCGAGGGGGACCAGGCGGGTGTCCGAGGCGGGACCAGGCGGGTGTCGGTGGGGGACCAGGCGGTGTCCGAGGGGGGACCAGGAGGGTGTCCGGGGGGGTACCAGGCAGTGTCCGAGGGGGGACCAGGCGGGTGTCTGAGGCGGGACCAGGAGGGTGGGGGGGGGGGGGGGGACCAGGTGGGTGTTGGGGGGGGACCAGGCGGGTGTCGGGGGGGACCAGGCTGTGTCCGAGGGGGGACCAGGAGGGTGTCCGGGGGGGTACCAGGCAGTGTCCGAGGGGGGACCAGGCGGGTGTCTGAGGCGGGACCAGGAGGGTGTCGGGGGGGGGACCAGGTGGGTGTCGGGGAGGGACCAGGCGGGTGTCCGAGGTGGGACCAGGCGGGTGTCGGGGGGGGACCAGGCTGTGTCCGAGGGGGGACCAGGCGGGTGTCTGAGGCGGGACCAGGCGGGTGTCCGAGGGGGGACCAGGCGGGTGTCCGGGGGGGGACCAGGCGGGTGTCCGAGGGGGGGACCAGGCAGGTGTCGGGGGGGGGACCAGGCAGGTGTCGGAGGGGAAACGAGACCGGTGTCTGAGGAGGAACGAGATGGGTCTCCTGGGGAACCAGACGGGGTTCTGAGGTGGAACGAGGTGGGCAGGACTCCGAGCAGGAATGAGACGGGTCCCCAAGAAGTCCCTGGGGGGGAGTCCTGCGAGTCCTGTGAAGCAGTGATGCCAGGGCAGGCCCCCGGCCCCGTTGGGTGCTGAGAAATGCTTGCTGACATGCCACAGAAGAGGTAAATTGAGGAAAGGGGCAGAGGCTCTGGCTCAGGACAAGGACTCTCCCTCTCAGCACCGTGGACATTGGGGCTGGATCGTTCTCTGGACTGAAGCGTCCTGAGCACTGCAGGGTGCTGGGCGGCATCCCCGGCCCCACCCACCTCATGCCAGAAGCAGCGGCGGAGGGGACGTCCGTGGGCCTCAGTACCACCCTCGGAGCGCTCAGGAGGCCCTGGGAGCAGGCGGGTTCTCTAGGGCAGCCCCTGCTTGCCCGCTGGCCTCACACTTTCTGGCCGTGCGCGTGGCCGGATTGGTGAACTCCGGGCCTGCGGTCACCGTCTGTGAAATGGGCGTGTGAAGGCCTTTCTACCTTGGCCGCCCTGGAGCTGCGATCAGCCAGCACCCTTAAAGTGAGGCCCAGTGAGTTAGGGGCAGGCCTGGGGCACCCGGAGTGGGGAGTGTGAGGGGTCCTGATGGGGGTTTCTCCTGCACCCCCAGGTATTACCTCTTCTGGGCTCAAGATGGACAACAAGAAGCGCCTGGCCTACGCCATCATCCAGTTCCTGCACGATCAGCTCCGGCACGGGGGCCTCTCGTCCGACGCGCAGGAGAGCTTGGAAGGTAGGTGGGTGCCCGCCACCTCCCCCTCCCTTCCTGGGCAGTGGCCGGCACAGTCGCCTGGTGTAGATGCCTGGTGTGTAGACGCCTGGTCCCCCACCTGGCTTCTTGGGGGAGGAAGCTGAGCCCAGAGAGGGCCGGGGCCTGCCCAGGGCCACACAGCCCCCACCCACGGGAGCCAGGGCCGAGCTGAGCCCTCCCGCCTGCCACTGCATCGTGCTACCACCACTTACTGCCTTCAGGCTGAGCTGTCTTCCGGTGGCCTTTTTCCATCTCCCCGTCTTCCACCAAGGTGTGGTTCCAGAATGTTCTCAGCACCCAGTGTGTCGCCATCGGTCACGAGAAAACAGCTCTCCTAGTGCTGGCCCCACCCCCGAGTCGCAGACCCGTTGGCGTCCTGCATGGCCTGTCCAGGCCCCAGGCGCCGTGGTCTCCTGTCTGGCCTTGCTCGCACTTCTGCGACACCTGGATCCGAGGCTCGGAGGGAAAGGAGGGCTCGCGGAGGCACCCTCGTGTGGCCGGCAGGTTCTGCTCTAGGTCCTCCTTCCCCACCTGTGCCTCGCTCACCTGTGTCCCCGGGCCTGCCAGGCCTCCGTAGCATGGACGCCCACTGGCAGCTGTAGGGATGTGCCTGGGATCCGGGACACAGTGCTGGGCAGGAAGTGGCCGACCCCCACTTCTGACCTGGGTTAGGACCCCGGGTCCACACAAGGAGGAGGCCAGGGCTAGTGTTGTCTGGCTTGGTGGGAGGGCCCCCTGGGTGCTGAGTCTGTTGGGTGGGCCAGCGGAGAGATGGGCCCTGTGGCTGTTTCCTGTCCTGCTATCAATGGTCCTGCCCTCGTACAAACCCAGTCACACAGGACTTTACTGGGGGCTGGCTTCAAGCGCCTGACTCAGGCCAGGCGCCCTTGGAGATGCAGCAGCATCTGGGGCACCTCATCCCCGACGTGGCCCTGCTGCTGGGGCAGAGCCCCCACCACGCCGCAGCCGGGCAGCCCCAGCATTGGGACCCCACAGAGGCCTGAGGTCACCACCTGGGCCCCACTCTGCCCACGGCCTCCCCTGCTGTCAGGCGCACAGGATGTCGCTGTCAGGCTTTTCTTTTTGGGAAGGAGGAGGGTCCGCTGTCCCAGCCCAGAGCACAGGCGGCGGCCCCCGTGTTCCAGGGTCCTTGGGAACGAACACACTTGGGGAATCGTGAGCACCACCCCCACCCTCTAGACCCGAAAACGTAAGCTCGGGACTGCGTGCAACAAGTGGGACCACCTCTGTCCCCACTTCCAGTCGCCATCCAGTGCCTGGAGACTGCATTTGGAGTGACGGTGGAAGACAGCGATCTCGCTCTCCCTCAGACTCTGCCAGAGATATTTGAAGCGGCTGCCACGGGCAAGGTGAGCCTCGAGGGTTCCCCAGCCACCGCCCCCAAAATAAGAACAGCAGCAGCAGGCAGCGCTGGGGACCCCGGGAGCCCAGCTTGCATCGTCCCCCAGGCACTCTGCCCACATCCTCTCCTGGGCAGGGGACATGGCTGCAGGGGCACTCGGCCCTCCTTCCCCTTTTGGCGGGTCCTGAGACGCACAGTGCTGCGGTCACTTGCCTAGGGCCACATGATGGGGGCCAGGAGCCCCCTGCAGAGCCCCCGAGTCCCTCGGGGCTTGGCGGCCCTCTCTGGGGTCCTGAGGGAAGCTGAGGCTGGAGGGTGCCGGCTTGGGAGGAGAGGACAGCGAACCACCTTTGCCTTCGGGTCCAGGAGGTGCCGCAGGACCTGAGGAGCCCTGCGCGAACCCCACCTTCTGAGGAGGACTCAGCAGAGGCAGAGCGCCTCAAAACCGAAGGTAAGAGAGGACCCTCCGCCCCCCACAGATGCCTTGCCCCACCTGGACTCTGGGGCTGTGGGACCCTCACAGAGGCCGGCTGGTTCCTGGAGCCCAGGGAGCTGAAGGAAGTGCCCTGATGACCAGCACGCTGGCTTGTGGGGATGGGGACAGGAGGGGGACTGGCGAGGGCACAGGTGCAAAGAAACTTGACCTTCAGGCACGGCACGGCTGGTGGGGATGTCAGGGGAGCGGCCCCTGCGGAAGACTGGCTCGTGGCCCCCGAAAGTTACACAGCTTCCATGAGGCCCGGCGGTTCCACCCCAGATACTAAATATGTGCCCAAGAGAGTTGGACACATGTCCACCAAAAACCCAGACACAAATGCTCACAGCAGCTGTATTCACAAGAGTCAAAAAGCGAGAACAGGCTGGGCGTGGTGGCTCATGCCTGGAATCCCAGCACTTTGGGAGGCCGAGGCGGGTGGATCACAAAGTCAGAAGTTCAAGACTAGCCTGGCTAACATGGCGAAACCCCGTCTCTACTAAAAATGCAAAAAAATTAGCCAGGCGCAGTGGCGGGCACTTGTAATCCCAACTACTTAGGAGGCCGAGGCAAGAGAGTCGCTTGAACCTGGGAGGCGGAGGTTGCTGTGAGTCCAGATGGCGCCATTGCACTCCAGCCTGGGTGACAAGAGTGAAACTCCATCTCAAAAAAAAAAAAAGAAATATTAAAAAAAAATAAAAAGAAGCAAAAACAGCTTAAATGCTTGTCCACAATAAATAGTCAGTGCAGTGTGGCCCGTCCACACAGTGGAATGTGGATGGGTGAGGCTCTGACCCAGGCCCCAGTGCAGATGCACCATGAGGACATCACGCTCAGGGAGAGACGCCAGACACAAAAGGACACACAGCGTATGATCCCATTTCTTTCTTTCTTTTTGAGACCGAGTGTCTCTCTGTTGCCCAGGCTGGAGTGCAGTGGTACAATCTTGGCTCACCGCAACCTCTGACTCTCTGGTTCAAGTGATTCTCCTGCCTCAGCCTCCCGAGTAGCTGGGACTACAGACGCGCGCCACCACGCCTGGCTAATTTTTCTGTTTTTAGTAGAGACGGGTTTCACCGTGTTGGCCAGGATGGTCTCGATCTCCTGATCTCGCGATCCACCTGCCTCGGCCTCCCAAAGTGCTGGGAGTATAGGCACGAGCCACCGCGCCTGGCCTTATATTTTTAAAGCATAAGCTTTGTGGCCTGTAAATTATATCTCAGTAAAACTGTTTAAGGAAACACGCTGGTACCAGTCTTCCCCCAACACCCTCCTGAATTGGGATCTCGGGGGTGGGAGCGGGTTTCTGTCTTCAGAGCTCTCAGTTGGTTCTAGGATAGCAGCCGGGCTTTTTACTGTCCTGCCAGCTGGGACCCATGCCTGAGATAGAAGCCACATTGCTATGAAATTAGAAGGTATCAGGAGTTTTCTAAAATCCAGGCCTCCGCTTGGGCTCTTTCCAAAAGAAATGGCGAAAGGGACAGTTTCGATCCCTGGGCCGATGGGCTGTATTAACAGTTCTGTTCCCAGGGGTCACCATCCAGGCAGCGAGAGCCACCATCCATCGCCAGGCCGGGCCCTGCCGGCCCCACCTCCATCCCCCTTAGTGGGTGTAGAGATGACCGTTTGTGATTAGTGAACCCCCCACAGATGCAGACGCCTCCTGCCCACGGCTGTGTTGAGCCCTAGGTGCCCCGAAGAACCCAGTGTGAGGCCAAGAGCCCCCGCGGGTGTGTCTGGACGCCCGGGCCAGTGTTTCCCCCTCTCCCTGTAGGAAACGAGCAGATGAAAGCGGAAAACTTCGAAGCCGCCGTGCATTTCTACGGAAAAGCCATCGAGCTCAACCCAGCCAACGCCGTCTATTTCTGCAACAGGTACCAGCTCGGGGCCTGCCCAGGGCGGGGGCGGCCGTGTGCGGGGCGTCCTCCGGGATGCTTGGCAGGGGCCTGAGATGGGAGAGGCCTCTGCGCTCTAGATAAGGGATCCGTTCACCGGCGGTCCCAGACCCGGAGCAAGCATCAGGCGGCCAGCAAGGGGGTCAGGGAGAGTTGACGCTGACGTTAAAATCAGGTGGCTCGCCCAGCACTCTGGGAGGCCACGGGGGGAAGATCACTTGAGGCTGGGAGTTGGGGACCAGCCTGGGCAACATATCAAGACCCCTGTCTCCACAGAAAACGTAAAAACTAGTCTGGGGGCCGGGCGCGGTGGCCCATGCCTGTAATCCCAGCACTTTGGGAGGCCGAGGCGGGTGGATTACTTGAGATCAAGAGTTTGAGACCAGCCTGTCCAACATGGTGAAACCATGTCTTTACTAAAAATACAAAATTAGCTGGGCGTGGTGGTGTACACCTGTAATCCCAGCTACTTGAGAGGCTGAGGTATGAGAATGACTTGAACCTAGGAGGCAGAGGTTGCAGTGAGCCAAGATCGCGCCACTGCACTCCACCCTGGAGACTCTGTCTCCAAAAAAACCCGAAAAAAAAAAAATTAGCTGGACGTGGTGGCGCACGCCCGTAATCCCAGCTAACTGGGAGGCTGAGGCAGGAGAATCACTTGAACCCGGGAAGCGGAGCTTGCAGTGAGCTGAGATCGTGTCACTGCACTCCAGCCTGGGCAGCAGAGCAAAACCCTGTTTCAAAAATAAATACATACGTACATACATACATACATACGTACGTACATACACACATACATATGTACATACATACGTACGTACATACACACAGACATACAAAATCAGGTGTCACGGCGTTCCACGTGGATGTCAAGCCAAGAAAATAATCCGGTATGTGGAGGGTTGAGGTTTTTTCGAACGTGTGGTCTGGGATCTGCTTCAGGCTTGCAGAACAGTTGCAGAGGGAGTGCAGGGTCCCTGGCCGCTTGTCACGGGGTAGTTTATTCTCCACTTACGCTTCTCCGTACTTTGAAAAAGTCGTAAAGAGAAACACTAAACACGAAAATGGTGAAGACGATTCAGATGCTATAAGCCAAGAGCTTTGAGCTTTGACATTGGTCTGAGTTCTTTTTTTACTGATACGTAAATAATTTGTCAACGAAACTTGGGTGTAAGTTCCCACACTCATTGCTCTTGTGCAGCCATGGATTGGAACAGTTTTTGCAAATAAAATTCAGAGTCGCAGTCCCAAGTGGCTGTTGGTGCCTTGAGCGCGCATCTGTCTAAGAGCATCTCAGTGGCTGCACCTCTCAGCTTTCGCCGTCAGCCCTATTTTACAGAGGGGGAACCTGAGGCCGTTCCTCCAGGAAGCGGAGGAGGAACGCAGCTCTCAGGCTCCCCTCCAGGGCTGCCTGCTGGGCTCAGAGCCGCCAGTGAGGGACCTGCCCTGCCTTTCTTCCCCAGAGCTGCTGCCTACAGCAAACTCGGCAACTATGCAGGCGCGGTGCAGGACTGTGAGCGGGCCATCTGCATCGACCCCGCCTACAGCAAGGCCTACGGCAGGATGGGGTGAGTGCCTCTCGCATCTTTCCAGGCTCTCGGGGCTCCTCCTCTCCTGCTCCTGCTTCCTCTCTTGTGTGGCTTTTTCCCCCACCCACAACCGATTCTCCCCCCACAGTTCAGTTCAGCTCTGACACTAGCCGTTCGGAGCCAACGTAGCCCCTACAGGTCGCAGGCTCAGCCCCACAGACGCCCTGCATCACGTGCCACTCGGAGATCCCCGGGCCCCTTGCTTCTCCCGACTGGCTGTCCACTGGGGTTCCCGTGGCCCCTACTCGGGCTCCGTTGTTTGCTGGGGCGGCTCACAGAGCTCAGGGAAGCACCTGGTTTATGATGAAGGACACAGGAGGGGTCTGAGGGCGAGGCCAGGAGGGTCCCCGGGGCAGAAGCCTGTGCCCCGTGCCGCTGGTGCCACCCTCCCAGCATGAGAAGCAGTTCATTCGCCTGCTTCTGTGAACGCCCTTGCTCAAAGTTCGTGGGACTGGGTCTCCCCGGAGGCTGGGGAGGATCCTGTTCACCTGCCCAGTCTCCCCAGGACCTGCCTCCTTCTGGGCTCTCTAGGGGCCCCAAGTCATCTCAGTAGTGAAGACTCAGGTGGGGGTCAGGGGCTGCTTGTGGACGACAGGAGACACGTCTGTCACTGAGTTCCCAGGGTCCTCGATGCCCTGTGCCAGAAAGCGGGGCCAAGACCACATCCACGCGTTTCCTGTGACCCTGAGCCGGCCCGCTCCCTCCTCTCAGCCCGCTCTGGGCTTTGAGGCCTCGTGTGCGGCCCCATGGGGACGCCAGTTCTTGTGCGGCAGCGGTGTTCTCATGTCTGTCTCCCTTGGTCCCGCCCCTGGGCCCCTAGAAAGCCAGGTTTGTCTCCAGCCAGCTGACAGTGGGCAGGGGGTGCCGCCATCCGAGGCGGTTTGGGGATTGCTGGGACCACTGGGGACGAGGGCTTGGGCAGGGCCTCCTGGAGCTGGGCAGACGGGAACAGGCCATCCCTGGTGCTCTCCTCCAGCCTGGCGCTCTCCAGCCTGAACAAGCACGTGGAGGCCGTGGCCTACTACAAGAAGGCCCTGGAGCTGGACCCTGACAACGAGACGTACAAGTCCAACCTCAAGATAGCGGAGCTGAAGCTGCGGGAGGCCCCCAGCCCCGTGAGTGCAGCGGGGCGAGTGGCTCCAGAACGCGGAGCGGAGCTGACTGTGCGGGTCGGGGACGGGGCCTCGGGCACACCAGCGGCTCTCGGCCTAACCTGGGTGTCGTGACGGTCCGGGGTTTGTTTCGGTCGATGGTGAGATGCACAGGCGTGGAAGTGACTGTCATGAGGAGGAGGTTCATGCCCCAGACCCCTGGAACCAGTAGGCGGCTGCAGGCCTGCGCGGGGAGGCAGAGGGAGGGCCACAGACAGGATGCTCCATGTGGGTTTTGCGGCGGGGCCGGGTGAGGAGGCTTAGGGTGGGAGGGTTGGAGCCATCTCATTAGACCAGGCCTGAGGGCTGCCACTGGTTGCCTGATTCCTGGCCTGGGGGTGAGTGGGGCAGGTGGATCGTGGCCCTGGGGTGATGGGGCAGGTGCTGAGGGTGTGGGTTCCGGGTTGGTTTGTATTTCAAAGGTGTGTTTCGGGGTGAGTCATTTGCTGTCTCTGGGAATTGGCTACTCCAGGAGGGGGCGGCTCTGCCAGGCCAGCAAGGGCCCAAGGTGTCAAAGTGGCAGAATACAGGAAATAAACACAGGATAATCGACTGTGTTTTTGTGGCCTGTGGAGCTGTGTGGGGGATGAACACGGGATGAGAGACTGTGTCCCCGGGCGTCGGGCTCTGCGGGAGATGAACACGGGATGAGAGACTGTGTCCCCGGGCGTCGGGCTGTGCGGGGTATAAACACGGGATGAGAGACTGTGTCCCCGGGCGTCGGGCTGTGCGGGGGATAAACACGGGATGAGAGACTGTGTCCCCGGGCGTCGGGCTGTGCGGGAGATGAACACGGGATGAGAGACTGTGTCCCCGGGCGTCGGGCTGTGCGGGGGATGAACACGGGATGAGAGACTGTCCCCGGGCGTCGGGCTGTGCGGGAGATGAACACGGGATGAGAGACTGTGTCCCCGGGCGTCGGGCTGTGCGGGAGATGAACACGGGATGAGAGACTGTGTCCCCGGGCGTCGGGCTGTGCGGGGGATGAACACGGGATGAGAGACTGTGTCCCCGGGCGTCGGGCTGTGCGGGGGATGAACACGGGATGAGAGACTGTGTCCCCGGGCGTCGGGCTGTGCGGGGGATGAACACGGGATGAGAGACTGTGTCCCCGGGCGTCGGGCTGTGCGGGAGATAAACACGGGATGAGAGACTGTGTCCCCGGGCGTCGGGCTGTGTGGGAGATGAACACGGGATGAGAGACTGTGTCCCCGGGCGTCGGGCTGGGCGGGGGATAAACACAGGATAGAATGTTCCTCCCTGGGCGGTTGGGCTGTGCTTCGTGCTGCCTGCCTCAAAGCACCCGCTGGCCGCAGTTTGATAGAATGTCTGAGCCTGTGGGGGGCGTTGTTTCTGGGTTCCAGGGAGCTTATTCACCGTGGCCTCTGGTCCAGGCCGCACTAACCAGGGCTGTTCTCATCCTCAGACGGGAGGCGTGGGCAGCTTCGACATCGCCGGCCTGCTGAACAACCCCGGCTTCATGAGCATGGTAAGGGCCCGCCCCTCCTCCCTGTCCATGGTACCTGTGCCACGCCCCAGGCCTGCATCTTCTGTGTCACCGCTGCTGGCCAGGGCTTTCTTGCCTCGGCACTGCTGGCATCTGGGACCAGATGGTTCCTGTCTGTGGGGCCGTCCCAGGCACCGCGGGGCGCTGGCAGCGTCCCTGGCCTCACCCACCCCATGTCAGGAGCACCCCCACCCTCAGCTTTGACGATCAAAGGTGTCCCCGATGTTAATGTCCCAAGCAAGACGCACCAGTAGTGAGCACCGAAAACTGCGTCCTGGCTCTCCTGGCTGAATAGCCCGGGGAGATCGCACCCCCGCCCCACCCCGGCGTGGGCTCCCCCTCGCAGTGCAGAGACACTGATTACAATACAGCCGTGTCTGCCTGCAAGGGAAGCAGACATGGTTCAGGCAAGGGAAGCAGAGCGCCGGGCGCCCTGGGCACAGGTGAACCTCCCGATGCCCAGGCACTCGTTCTTCCAGAGGGACAGACTTTGGCAGGGGGTTCCTTGACTGAGATCCTTGGAGAGCCACCCACCCACACACGCATGTTCATTCCCTGGGAGGTCTGTGTGCCCTGGGACCACTCTGCACGCTCCCACGGCCTCAGGGTGCAGGGACTTGCCTAAGGCTGTTAGGGGGGAGAAAAGCCCTCAGCCTCACTGGCCGTCAGAAAAATGCCCCAGCCGCGCCAGGGGCCCTGCCTGGGCCGTGCCATTCAGCAGAGGCCGCACCTCTTACTGTAACCCTCGGCCTCTGGCCAGGCTGCCAGGGGAACGCGTGCTCCCTCATCATGGGATGGAGGGTGAGTGGGCCCCAGCCCTCCACGGGGCCTCTCAGCCTGGCCATGGCACAGACTCCTTTTCCCTTTAGACGTCTGAGGTTGGCAGAATAAGGCCCGCAGCTGGGTTTTGTTAATAAAGTTTTTTTTTTTTGAGATGGAGTCTCACTCTGTTGCGTCTCCCAGGTTCAAGCGATTCTCCTGCCTCACCCTCCTGAGTAGCTGGGATTACAGGTGCCCACCACCACGCCCAGCTAATTTTGGTGTTTTTTAGTAGAAATGGGTTTCACCATGTTAGCCAGGCTGGTCTCGAACTCCTGACCTTGTGATCCACCTGCCTCGGCTCCCCAAAGTGCTGGGATTACAGGTGTGAGCCACTGTGCCTAACCAATAAAGTTTTACTGACACACAGCCGTGCCCATTCATGCTTCTAGTGTCAGTGGTGGCTTTTACGATACAGTGGCAGAGCTGAGTAGTTGGGTCAGGCACCCCAAGTCTGGAAAGGCTAAGAGTATTTACACACTGGCCCTTTACACAGCGAGTTTGCCACACCTCTGAGCCACCTGTTTTCAACAGGTCCAAAGGAATAATCCCAAGTGGAAAGTTAACGTGAGAAAGTGCCCAGTACAGTGCTATTTATTTATTTATTTATTTTTACTTCTTTTTTGAGACAGAGTCTTGCTCTGTCACCCAGGCTGGAATGCAGTGGTACAATCTCGGCTCACTGCAAGCTCCGCCTCCCTGCAAGCTCCGCCTCCCAGGTTCAGGCAATTTTCCTGCCTCAGCCCCCCTAGTAGCTGGGATTACAGGTGCGCACCACCACACCCGGCTAATTTCGTATTTTTAGTAGAGACGGGGTTTCACCATGTTGGTTAGGCTGGTCTCGAACTCCTGACCTCAAGCGATCTGCCTGCCTCGGCCTCCCAAAGTGCTGGGATTCCAGACGTGAGCCCCCGTGCTCGGCCACAGTGCTATTGATTGATAGAACAAAACTGGAACCAAATCTGCTAAACCAAATCTGCTAAAGTAGACACAGCAGCTAAAATAACCAAACGCATCCACACGGTGAAAACGTGCAGCCAGTGAGAGAACGCTGCTAAAGCAGGAACCCGAAACAGGATTTAAGTCACAATGTGGAGGTCACAGCTCGTGGGTGGGGGGACGAGAATGTAGGGAAAAGGGTACGAAAGACCAAATGCCCGGCTCTTACTGTTCGCTGGCGTGCTGGCGCCCGGGGTCAAGGCTGGTGAAGAGGGAAAGTGTCTGATGAAAGAGAGCGATGTGCCTGGAGCTTTGTCTTCCTGACAAATTTGTTCTGTTCTTCAGGCTTCAAACCTAATGAACAACCCCCAGATTCAGCAGCTGTAAGTGACAACCGGGCTCCTCCACGTCGTCTTGTGGTTACGTTTCCTTCTATTGTGGGAAAATGCACCTGACATAAAACTAGCCCCTTTAAAGTACACAGCTTCATGGTGTTACGTACATTCACACTGCCAGGCAGCTGTCACCACCCTGGAGCACCAGCACGTCTTCGTCACCTCCGAAAGAAGCCCCTTCCCCATCACCTGTCACTCCCCAACCCCTCTCCCATCCCCTGACAGCCACACATCCCCTTCCCGTCTCTGTGGCTGGGCCTGTCCTGGACATTTCATAGAAACAGGGTCACACACTGCGTGGTCTTTTGTGTCTGACGTCTCTCACTGAGCGTGACGTCCTCAAGGTGCATCTGCGCTGAGGCCTGGGTCAGGGCCTCGCTCCTTTTCGTGGCTGAGTAATATTCCAGTGCGGATGGACCACGCTGTGCTGATCCACACGTCTGTCCGTGGACATTGGGGCTGTTTCTGCCTTTTGTCTGTTGTGAACGGTGCTGCTTGAGCATGGGTGTGCAAGCATCTGTGGGAATCCTGTTCATTTCTCTTGTGTATAAACCTCTGAGTGCAGTTGCTGGCTCATGTGGTAACTCCCCAGTGGACTCTGTGCTTATTGGGGAACTGCTCGCCTGTTTTCATGGTGAAATCTTTTTTTTTTTTTGAAACGGAGTCTCACTCTGTCACCCAGGTTTGAGTGCAGTGGCACAATCTTGGCTCATTGCAACCTCTGCCTCCTGGGATCAAGTGGGTCTCCTGTCTCAGCTTCCCAAGTAGCTGGAATTACAGGCACCCGCCACCACGCCTGGCTAATTTTTGCATTTTTAGTAGAGATGGGGTTTCACCGTGTTGGCCAGGCTGGTCTTGAACTCCTGACCTCAGGTGATCCACCCACCTCGGCCTCCCAAAGTAGAGGGATGACAGGTGTGAGCCACTGCGGCTGGCCCATGGTCAAATCTAAAAGCATAGTTTCCTGGCCACAGCACCGTGGCCATTTGGGCTGGACCAGTTTCTGGAGCGGGGCTGTCCTGGGCACTGCAGGGTACTAACAGCATCTCTAGCCTCCACCCACTGCATGTCAGGAGTCCCCCCGCCACCGCTGTCTTGGCGTAACCGGATCGTGGCTGTTGAAAATGTGGGCTGCCACTGCAGGGGTCCTCTGGGGGCAGGATCAGCCCCTGGCTGAGAACCATGGTCTTTAGGCCAAAGAAGGAAGGGCGTTCCGGGAAAGCGGGTGAACTCACAGGCTGGGTTTGGGCCCAGGAGGCCCGCCAGGTGGTGAGAGAGAATCTTCTCCTGTGGGGGCCGGTGAGGGGCTGAGAGGGATTCTCTCCCGGGCCACTGTGAGGGGCTGCGGTGGGGATGGCGGTCAGGCTGTCCCGGCGGCGAGTCACACGCTCTCTCCTACAGCATGTCCGGCATGATTTCGGGTGGCAACAACCCCTTGGGCACTCCCGGCACCAGCCCCTCGCAGAACGACCTGGCCAGCCTCATCCAGGCGTGAGTGCATCTGCTTCGAGCAGCACATGGGTGGCGGGCAGGGCGCACGGGTGGAAGGGAGGGAGGAGAGCGGAAGTGTTGCGTCCCCTGCTCTGAAGGGTCTGGCGTCCTCTGGCGAGGGGTCAGACCTGTCTTCGGGGCGGAGAGCCTGAGGGGTCAGCTGGGGATGGACGGACGCAGCAGGCAGGTTCCTGGCCCCGACGGAGCCCCGTGCGCCCTCCCCGCAGGGGTCAGCAGTTTGCGCAGCAGATGCAGCAGCAGAACCCAGAGTTGATAGAGCAGCTCAGGAGCCAGATCCGGAGTCGGACGCCCAGCGCCAGCAACGATGACCAGCAGGAGTGACGCCGCGTGAGTGCCCGGGGCCGGGGCTGGGGGGCGGCCAGCAGGAGTGACGCCGCGTGAGTGCCCGGGGCCGGGGCTGGGGGGGCGGCCAGCAGGAGTGACGCCGCGTGAGTGCCCGGGGCCGGGGCTGGGGGGGCGGCCAGCAGGAGTGACGCCGCGTGAGTGCCCGGGGCCGGGGGGCTGGGGGGGCGGCCAGCAGGAGTGATGCCGCGTGAGTGCCCGGGGCCGGGGGGCTGGGGGGGCGGCCAGCAGGAGTGATGCCGCGTGAGTGCCCGGGGTCGAGGGGCTGGGGGGCGGCCAGCAGGAGTGACGCCGCGTGAGTGCCCAGCGGTGAGGGCAGCCAGCAGGAGTGGATGCCCGGGGGCTGCAGAGCCTGTCTGGACACTGGACGGGGAGTCCTGGGTGCATCCAGCTCAGAAGATCGCCCTGAACCACCGGGGCAGGCGGGGGCATCTCTGGGCATTGGGCCCCTTTCCAGGCGGCCGCCAAGTCCTGCCCCCCACTCCTGTTTCCCATCTGTGGATCGGGGCTGGGTGGATTAGGGGGAAGCCACGGCTTCCCGGAAGGGCTGGCGTCTGGGGTCTGGGTGGGGATTAGGGGAGAGCCATGGCTCCTTGGAAGGGGCTGGTGTCTGGGCTGGCTTGGTTTCCTTCCCCAGGGCCCCTGAGTTCAGTCCTGTCCGTCTCCAGCAGGCGCCGGCTCCCTGGCACGGGAGGCTCCGGGCCTCCCCAGGCGGTGTTTTCATTCTGCTCTGACGTAGCCTCTTCGTTTTGTCATCGTCCCCTCCTCATATACACACTCTTTCATTTTTAAACCATAATTACTGTAGACACATTTAAAGGACAAAAATGTTAAAAAGCAGCAAGAACGATCTTAATCTTTTTTTTTTTTTTTTGAGAACATCCTGCTCTGTCACCCCGGCTGGAGGGCAGTGGTACAGTCACATCTCACTGCAGCCTCAACCTCGTGGGCTCAAGTGTCCCACCTCAGCCTCCCCAGTAGCTGGAACTCCAGGCGCACGCCGCTGCGCCTGGCTGATTTTTGTATTTTCTTTAGAGATAGGATCTCATTATGTTGCCCAGTGGCCTCAACTCCTGGGCTCAAGCGATCCTCCCGCCTCAGCCTCCCAAAGTGCTGAGATTACAAGTGTGAGCCCTGCATTCAGCCCAGCCTTAATCTTTTCACCCAGAGCAACCAACATGAATATTTTGGCCGCCTTTTCTTCCAGTCTTTCCTTTTTTTTTTTTTTAAATAGTTGAGGTGGATTTTTTACCAATGTAACCTCATACACAAAGTACCACCACACTGTAGACCCTTCTAGGTCATGACGGTGTTCTCTGTGCCACCAGCCACACGTGGCCCTGAGTGTCTGGAACGCTTCTGGCGCGGCTGTGGCACTGATATTCACTGAAATATGCTGTGGCCCCCGGCTGCTGGTGGTAAGCGCCGTCCACTCTGGGCCTCTCCCGCTGCCTGGAGTACGCAGTGCAGCCTTGGTCCCCACCTGCGCTCTGACTGCCTTCACGTCTGTCCCCCTCCAGCCGCTCCCGGTGTGATCGCGTCCTTCCCTGGCTGACTGGAAGCCTCTGGTTGTCTGCCATTTCCTCCTGTTGGACTGCCCGAGAGAAGGGAAGAGAGAGACCTCGGACCTGCATGTCAAGATGGATTTTCCCCTTTTATCTCTGTCCTCCTCCACTCCCTTTTTGTAACTCCCTGACAGCCCCCGAACCCTTCTTGAAATGAGAGCCAGCAAGCTGAGCACAGACCAGCAGCGACCTACCTTCCAGCCCCCAGAAAGCTCAGTCACCTGAGTGTTTTCTAGAATCCTGGGGGACTCCTGGGCCGCTCTCGGAGAAGCGACCGGTTTCACGTTCAGCCGTGTGGCTTCCAAAGCCTTTTACAGCCCCCGCCCCCCATCCCGTGGTGTGTCTGCAGGAACTCTCCCGTCCGTGAGAAGCCGCTTTCCCAGTCGACCTCCCGGCCACCCTGGCCCCGTGCCTGCTTGGAGGAGCTCACTGCCAGCCGCGGCCTGCGCGCCATGGGTCATGTGTGTTTGCATGAGGAACTCTTTAGTGGCAGACACCTCAGAGACGGCTGTGGTCACCCCCCGCCTCCGCAGCCCAGGAGCCGTCCTGGGTGCATAGGACCAGTTTCTGTGACTCTTCTCCAGTTGGGCGTGTTGACAGACATGCGTTTCCCCTCCTCCCACCCTCATTTTCTGGTCCTTGCGACAGAACCAGGGGCGACATCATGACCTTCTGTCCCGGCCGCCTTAGCCCTGGGCGCAGGGAAGGCAGCTGGGCCGTTTCTGTCTGTCCCGTCCTGCTGTCCTTCTGTCCTGGGTGTTTCACGGACCCAGGGCCCCCCCCAGGAAGCTTATCCCCCCTATTCTGGGTGGAGGCCACGGGGTACCTCAGGTGCCACCCACCTTGGCCCTAAAACAGCCACCAGGAAAGCAGCCAGATAGCCGGACAGCAGGGGGCCTGTCTCGGTTCCTGAGGCCTGGGGGTGGCAGGCGAGCCCATGCGCCGTGGTCCCGGCTGCAGGGTTGTCAGTCGGAGCGTCCTGGGGCTCCCTGGCTCTTGGCCATCTGTGAGGTAGGCGCAGTACCGTGTGTCGTAGGTAACAGTAGGAACGGGGGCCGCCGCGGCCCTGCAGCCCCTCACGGCGGTGAGGCGTGTGCCGAGCCCACCCGGGGTGCAGGGCGTGACGTGTGAGGAATAAATAGGCATTGTGACCTCTGTCTGTCTTCGTGTTGACCTTGGCGCCACCGATACCCCCCAACCCCAGACCTCGAGAAAACCCCCGACACGGAGTTTGCACATCAGCTGCGCTGCTTGTGAGTGAGTCCCCGCGACGCCTGGAGCCGCACTTCCTGGGTCACAGGTCGTGGGAGGTTCCGGACAGTCAGCCTCTACCCTCTGCTGTCTCCGTTCCCTCTGCCTCCGCCCCCAGCTGCGTCCTGGTGCAGAGGGTCACCCCACGGTCGGGTGAGATGCCTCGGTCCTCGGCAGAGAGTGATCATATTGTCTGTTGCTTTTCTTTTTTTTTTTTTTTTTGAGACTGAGTTTTGCCCTAGATGCCCAGGCTGGAGTGCAATGGTGCAACCTTGGCTCACCGCAGCTTCCACCTCCCGGGTTCAAGTGATTCATTCTCCTGCCCCAGCCTCACGAGTAGCCGGGATTACAGGCGCGCACCACCACGCCCAGCTAACTTTTTGTGTTTTTAGTAGAGACGGGTTTTCTCCATGTCGGTCAGGCTGGTCTCGAACTCCCAACCTCAGGTGATTTGCCCACCTCGGGTTTCCAAAGTACAGGGATTACAGGCGTGAGCCACCACGCCTGGCCTCGTCTGTTGCTTTTCTAGCATGTTGTAACTCCGTAAATGCTGTATTCTGTAACCAGAGGCACCTCCCTTTCACAACGGCTCCAGTTGAGAGGATGGTCCCAGGCAGGAAGGAACCCAGAAAGCTTCCGGGCCTGTCTCGGCCCCAACCCTAGGCTGCTGCACAGGGTTTTGTCGAGAACACAGAAGCTGCTCCCTGGGCCGGGCGCGGCGGCTCATGCCTGTCATCCCAGGACTTTGGGAGGCTGAGGCGGGTGGATCACTTGAGGTGAGGAGTTCAAGAGCAGCCTGGCCAACATGATGAAACCCCATCTCCACTGAAAATACAAAAAAATATTGGCAGGCGTGGTGGCAGGTGCCTGTAGTCCCAGCTCCTCAGGAGGCGGAGGCGGGAGAACCGCTCGAACCCGGGAGATGGAGGTTGCAGTGAGCTGAGATCACACCGTTGCTCTCCAGCCTGGGGAACAGAGCGAGACTCCGTCTCAAAAACATAAAAACGAAAGAACGGCTCCCTGAAGGTCACCTAAACTTTGGTGGACTGTGAATTCCTGTTTCCCACAAGCCAAGGTTGGGCACCGGCACCCCCATGCCAGAGACAGAGAAACCGAGGCCTGGCTGTCAGGCCCGAGGTCACCCCACCTGTGAGCGTCTGAACCTGGCGGAGCCCTGGCGGGGCCTCTGGCTCAGGACCCTGCCTCCAGCACCCCTCTTCTCCACCCCTGCAATCGCAGGAAGAACGGAGATCTGCAGGGGCGGAGTTTCTGATTCAGCCGCGACCTCTGTCAGCTCCCAAGAATCACACACCAACAAGTCACAAAATGCAAAGAACAGCTGCCCCGGGATTGCCGGGTCTAGTGCTGAAGAGGCCTGGCTGTGGGAGACAGGTGTGCACTTCAGGTCTCCAGCAGAGCTTCTCACCCGGGCGGCTCGTGCCCCAGGGCACACTTAGCTGGACAGCATCTGGGGACACAAGTGGTTGCCGCAATGGTGGGGGTAGAGGCGAGGGACGCTGCTCAGCCCCCTGCAGGGCCCAGGACAGCCCCACCCCAGAGAATGATCTGGCCCCAGTGTCCACAGAGCCTGGGCGGTGAAAGGGGAACCGTGGATGAGCGATGCTCTTTTAGACTGTCCTCAGCTCAGCAGCAGCAGCGTGTCCTAGAGGCGCGGTAGAAACTCTTAAGTCTTGGGCCCCACTCCAGGCTAGGCGCAGTGGCTCACGCCTGCAATCCCAGCACTTTGAGAAGCTGAGGAAGGGGGATGGCTTGAGCCCAGGAGTTCAAGATCAGCCTAGGCAGGATGGTGACCCTCAACTGGGTGCAGTGGCTCACGCCTGTAATCCCAGCACTTTGGGAAGCCGAGGCGGGCAGATCACCTGAGGTCAGGAGTTCGAGACTAGCCTGGCCAACATAGTGAAACCCTGTCTCTACTAAAAATACAAAAATTAGCCTTGCATGGTGGTAGGCGCCTGTAATCCCAGCTACTTGGGAGACTGAGGCAGGAGAATCGCTTGAACCCAGGAGGCGGAGGTTGCAGTGAGCCGAGATCGCACCACTGCACTTCAACCTGGGCAAGAAGAGTGAAACTCCATCTCAAAAACAAAAAATACGATGGTGAGCCTCTATCTGTACCAAAAAAAAAATTAGCCAGACATGGTGGTGCTCATTTGTAGTCTCTGCTCCTCAGGAGGCTGAGGCAGGAGGATCACTGTAGTGAGTCATTATCACACTGCTGCACTCCAGCCTGGGCAAAAGAGCAAGACCTTGTCTCAAAAAATAAAAAATAGGCCGGGCGCGGTGGCTCATGCTTGTAATCCCAACTCTTTGGGAGTCCAAGGTGGGTAGATCATGAGGTCAGGAGATCAAGACCATCCTGGCTAACATGGGGAAACCTCATCTCTACTAAAAATACAAAAACTAGCCAGGTGTGGTTGCAGGCACCTGTAGTCCCAGCTACTCGGGAGACGGAGGCAAGAGAATGGCGTGAACCTGGGAGGCGGACCTTGCAGTGAGCCGAGATCACGGCCACTGCACTCCAGCCTGGGCGATAAAGCAAGACTCTGTCTCAAAAAAAAAAAAAAAAATTAAAAATAAGTCAGGGCCGGGCTCGGCGGCTCACACCTGTCATCCCAGCACTTTGGAAGGCCGAGGCGGGCAGATCACTTGAAGTCAGCAGTTCAAGACTAGCCCGGCCAACATGGTGAAACCCCGTCTCTACTAAAAATGCAAAAATTAGCCGGGCGTGGTGATGCACACCTGTAATCCCAGCTACTCGGGAGGCTGAGGCAGGAGAATCGCTTGAACCCGGAGGTGGAGGTTGCAGTGAGTCAAGATGGCACCACTGCACTCCAGCCTGGGCGACAGAGTGAGTGAGACTCTTATCTCAAAAGAAAAAAAAAAATTAGATACGTGTGTGGGCCCTGGTTGTATGTTCATCAAACCCTCTAGCGCCCACCAAATTTAAGACCCAATGGTCCCGCTGTGTCCTGCTTCTTGTATTTAGCCAGCCCCTCCACTCCCATTGGATCTGCATCCTATTTATTTATTTTTTTTGAGATGGAGTTTCGCTATTGCTGCCTAGGCTGGAGGGCAATGGAGTACAATGGCGCGATCTTGGCTCACTGCAATCTCCACCTCCCAGGTTCAAGCAATTCTCCTGCCTCAACCTCCCCGAGTAGCTGGGTCTACAGGCACCCGCCACCACGCCCAGCTAATTTTTGTATTTTGGGTAGAGACGGGGTTTCACCACATTGGCCAGGCCAGTCTTGAACTCCTGACCTCAGGCGATCTGCCCATCTCGGCCTCCCAGAGTGCTGGGATGACAGGTGTGAGCCACTGCGCCTGGCTGGATCCGCATTGTAAGTCAAACAGCCCAGGTGATGGCGATACCCCTGTTTGGAGAAGCCCACTACGGGAAACACCTGCAGACACCGTTGCAGGAGGCACGTAGCCTGCGGTTGGGCTACCACAGCCGACTCGCCCTTCAGTCTTGGTAGACGACCTCGGCTTATTTCCTCCCATCTCGTGTCCATCACTGGGAAAGCCTGTGCAGCCTCTTCCCGGTTGACCCCGAACCCAGCCCAAGCCTTTAAGAGACCCCAGAAAGTTTCTGTTTTGGAATCACCACAGGGTGGAGAAGAGGAGGGGCGGCGAGGGGGAGCTGTCATCCCAGAACCAGCAGCTTCTCTGTGCCACTTGATGAGAAGCGTGTCATAGATAACGGCTTGTCGATCCCACACAAGTTAGAAATAGGGTATTTCTGAATATTCCTGTCAGAGATGCACGGAGCAAAGAAATGGTAATTAAACTTGGGTTTTGTGTAAGTCGTGACTCGGGGCTCCAGGAGTAGGTTGAACCTCCCAAGTGTAATCATGAAATTAGGAAGGCTCTGCCCTCTGCTTCTTTGCGCGCTTGGGGTGCGGTTCCTACAAAACCTGACCCTGCATGGGCGACGTTGCAAACTCCTCCAGAGTAAGTCCCAGGAAGCCACGCGGAGGAAACAAATAGTGGTTTTCTTTTTTGCAGAATTGGTGCTTCTCAATGGGGGCAGTTGTCCTCCCCGGGACACAGGGTGATGTCTGGGGACATCTGTGGTTGTCACGACTGGGGGTTGCGCCTGGCATGGAGTGGGTGGAGGCCAGGGACGCTGCTCAGCACCCTGCAGTGCCCAAGATGCCCCCACTCCAGAGAATAATTCAGCCCCAAATGTCCATAGCACAGAGGAGGAGAAGCCCAGCCACATGATACTCTCTAGATAAATGTGTCAAATAAATCCATGTCCCAAACTGTTTTGCCATTAGGAAAAATAATTTGTCACTGGCTCTGGAATGTCCCGGTATCTTTGAAGGAAAAGATTTCACCCCAAACTGAGTAACATGAAAACCTAAAATAAGTCGGGCGCAGTGGCTCATGCCTGTAATCCCAGCACTTTGGGATCCCGAGGTGAGCGGATCACGAGGTCAGGAGATCAAGACTATCCTGGCTAACACGGTGAAACCCCGTCTCTACTAAAAATGCAAAAAATTCTCTGGGCGTGGTGGCGGGCACCTGTAGTCCCAGCTGCTCCAGAGGCTGAGGCAGGAGAATAGTGTGAGCCTGGGAGGCGGAGCTTGCAGTGAGCTGAGATCACGCCACTGCACTCCAGCGTGGGTGACAGAACGAGACTCCGTCTCAAAAAAAAAAAAAAAAGAAAGAAAGAAAATAAAACCTCAAATGAAGTGACCTTCCCCATCCTGTTCTCCATCTTTCAAAAATATCTTATTTCAAATTATTCTTTTTAGAGACAGGATCTGGCTCTGTTGCCTAGGCTGGAGTGCAGCAGCATGACCATAGCTCACTGTAGCCTCAACCTCCTTGGCTCAAGTGATCCTCCCACCTCAGCTTTTCAAGTAGCTGGGACTACAGCCATAGATCACCACGCCTAGCTAATTTTATTTATTAGTTTTAAATTTTATTTATTTTTTGAGACAGAGTCACACGCTGTCACCCACGCTGGAGTGCAGTGGTGCGATCTCAGCTCACTGCAAGCCTCAACCTCCTGGGTTCAAGCAATTCTCCTGCCTCAGCCTCAACAGTAGCTGGGATTACAGGCGTGCGCCACCATGCCTGGCTAATTATTTTGTGTTTTTAGTAGAGATGGGGTTTTGCCATGTTGGCCAATTTGGTCTCGAACTCCTCATCTCAAATGATCCACCCGCCTCGGCCTCCCAAATTGCTGGGATTACAGGGGTGAGCTACCGCACACAGCCTATTTTTAAATTTTAGATTCAGGGGTACATGTGTCCTCCCTCCCTCCTTTCCTTCCGCCCTCCCTCCCTTTCCTCACTTCTTCCCTTCCTTCCTCCTGCCTTACTATGGTATCGAGATGAACCTGGCCAACATGGTGAAACTCCATCTCTACTAAAAATACAAAAATTAGCTGAGCGTGGTGGCAGGCATCTGTAATCCCAGCTCCTCGGGAGGCTGAGGCAGGAGAATCTCTTGAACTGGGAGGCAGAGTTTGCAGTGAACCGAGATCACACCACTGCACTTCAGCCTGGACGACAGAGCGAGACTGTCCCAAATAAAATAATAAAAAATAATAAAATAAAAAGGCCAGGCACAGTGGCTCACGCCTGTCATCCCAGCACTTTGGGAGGCCCGAGGCGGGAGGATCACCTGAGGCCAGGAGTTCGAGACCAGTCTCACCAACATGGAGAAACCCCATCTCTGCTAAAAATACGAAATTAGCTGGGTGTGGTGGTGCACGCCTGTAATCCCAGCTACTAGGGAGGCTGAGACAGGAGGATCGCTTGAACCCGGGAGTTGGAGGTTGCAGTGAGCTGAGGTTGTGCCACTGCACTTCAGCCTGGGTGACAGAGCGAGACTCCACCTCTAAATAAATAAATAAATAAATAAATAATAAAAAAAATTAACATTGGGTTGGAGACCAAACACCTGGCCTTCAGCCTGGGCAACAGAGCGAGACTCCGCCTCTAAATAAAACAAACAAACAAACAAACAAATAATAAAAAAAATTAACATTGTGTTGGAGACCAAATACCCGGGTTGTGGTCTCGGAAATGGGGAGCCGGGGCGATTCCGCACGGAGCCGCCAGGGGGCGCGGCAGCCACGGGCACCCACGTGCGTCCGCAGCTGCCAGGGCTGCGATCGACAAGGCGTGGCTCCTCCTGCAGCCACCCGGGGTCAGAGCCTAGGGACCGCCCTGTTCCTAGAGATTTGCTCTTAGAACCAGGT